>NC_134353.1:520960748-521560748 GCF_048569485.1 Anomaloglossus baeobatrachus
CACACTCCCTGCAGGCATATCATAGTCAAAACACAAAATCCTTGTTGCCTTCCCCAGGGGCTGTTGTCCACACCAGGGTGTGGAGCCAGGCGGTTGGTCTCCACCCACCGAGGAGGAGGGAAAACACAGGCAGTGAGAGTTAAGCTAAGGAAGTGGAAGGAGGAAAGTAGTAGAGAGGAGAAAAGTGACAGCAAAGAGCCAGAAGTTGGTCCGGGTGTGTGGCCTGGATAGGACAGCAAGGTTGGCAGGATGTAATGACCGTCTGCAGTGGAGGCCGATTGGAGTCTGCCGTAAGGACCGTGGACGGGTGGTGACCCGGCCGTACCGGACCGGTATACAAAGAGAAGTCAGCACCATTGGCAGAGGACTTTCGGATCCCGGCAAGGCTTGGTGTCGCCGTGAATTTGCCAAATCCGTTAGTGAAGGGGACCTTAGGGTTTCCAAACAGCCAAGTCCAGATAGAAGGCAACCGTACAACCGTGAAGGGGAGACACAGCCACCGCCAAGGGCAACCGTCTCCCAGTGCCATCGCCTGTGGGCAAAAGGGGCTCCTCCGGCCCATATCCAGGTCAGGGAGCGGGTTACCGTTGGGAAACCATCACTACCAACACTTAACTTAGGTGCAGGGAGAGACAGTCATCACTAACCTGCAGGGAGGAACAACCGCAGCCGTCCGAGTGACCCGTCCATCCAGCCACTTGTTTTACCGTGAACTGTGTCATCATCATTGGGCTGAGTGAGTACCTCCGTGCCGTGCGGCACAGCGCTGCCCCTGCGACCCTGCACTTCATCAGGCCCCGCAACCCGCCTGTCATCCATCTCTACCCCATCACCAGGCCCCGGGACAACCAACCCCCCTACCCACGGAGGGGAGAAATAACAACAAAGCTGCTCCCTGTCACAGGCTCCCGGGATCCCCGTCCAGAGCAGCGGTGGTGTCCACACAATCACCACAACCGTGGGTGGCGTCACGGACAATATCCCCAAAACCCAAACCACCCCTTTTCACTCACGGGCGAGTAGCGCCGCTCGAGTCCCCGGGATCCGGCCATCGCTCGAGCCAACGAGCAGCAGCAGCCGTAGAGCTGCGTCAGCCGGACCCGAGCAGTGGGAGAGCGCACCGTCCCCTCCTCCGCCCGCGACACTTCCAGCTTGGGACTGGTGTGGAGGGTAAAGTGGATCAGGATGCGCAGGAGGAGGAGGAGGCTGAGGAGCATGACATTCCGGAGCTGTAGAGTGTGTGTGAAACCCTGACTGAGGTAGGGCCTGCAAAACTTGGTGTGTGAAGGACGTGTTCCGTCCCTCGCTCAGACTGGGTCCCAGCTTGCACAATATTAACCCAGTGTGACGTCAACGAGATGTAGCGGCCTTGCCCACATGCACTTGTCCACGTGTCTGTGGTTAGGTGGACTTTGGCTGAAACAGCGTTGTTCAGGGCACGTGTGATATTTTGTGACACGTGGTTAGTTATGCAATGCGGGGACGGCACACCGGGAGAAATAGTGGCGGCTGTGGACCGAGTAACGTGGGACAGCTGCCACCATCAGGTCGCGGAATGCTTCTGTCTCAACCAGCCTAAAAGGCAACATTTCCAGCGCAAGCAGTCGCGAAATGTTAGCATTTAGAACTGTGGCATGTGGGGTGTTGGCAGTGTATTTGTGCCTGCGTTCAAAGGTTTGCTGAATGGATAACTGAACGTTGCGCTGGGACAAGGACGTGCTTGATGATGGTGTTCTTTCTGCGTAGGCAACTGCAGGTGCAGGAGTGGAGGAGGCTTGTTCGCAGGCAGCATGGACAGGGGATTGGCTCGCATGCACAACCAGCGAAGACATAGCAGTGACATCAGCAAGCACTGCTCCTCGACTCTGTTGTACTTCCCACAAAGTCGGGTGCTTGGCTGACATGTGCCTGATCATGCTGGTGGTGGTCAGGCTGCTAGTTTTGGTACCCCTGCTGATGCTGGCATGGCAGGTGTTGCAAATGGCCTTTTTAGAATCATCTGGAGCCAACTTAAAAAACTGCCAGTGTCAGAGTTCCGGGTTTTCCAGTTTTCTTTTGAAAGAGCTTGCCCTTTGTTAACATGGAGTTTTCTGTTCTGTTGCCCTACTTCCTGTCCATCTGTTTAAAAGCCGCCCCTAAAGCTTAGTCCAGTGCCTGAGTATACTGCTTCCTGTGTGCTCCTGCCCTGCTGCTTTTGGTTCCTGATTGTTATTCGGATCCTCTTGGAAAACAACCGACACCGACTCTGGACTTCATCTGGTATCATCTAGCTGTGCCTGGACTCCGTTTGCCGTCTTTGGTCGGCACTTCTGCCCGGTTCCTTCCGTTTAATACCACTCTGGACTCACATCACGTACGGACATTTTTGGACTTACCTATTGCCCTTTTGTGTCCCGGCTGCTGCGCATTTAGGGCTTCTGGGGTGATTGCCAGACAGTCCCTGTATAGGGGTTCGCTCTTGGTGGTCTCCCTGGGGGAGTCCGGTGCGCGGTCCCGGGAATTCCCTTTCGCTCAGTCCCTGGAAGGTATTTCCTGTATTTATGTTCTACTGTGTTTTTGTTCCGTTTATGTACATATTTGCTGGTTGCATATTATAAACGTCTTGCACCAAGAACTCGTCTCTGGTTGTCATTGCCCTAACGCAATCGAAATCCTCAATACATACAATAGTATTACAGCCAGACTCGGGAAGACCTAACATTTGTACAGGCACCTTGTGTCGTGTTGTTCCGGGGAACAGTTGCCTGACGTCTGCCTGGGGCCACCACTCTGCTTCTTACTGCCTGTTGTGATGCTACGCCTCCCTCCCCCTGTGCACTGCTGTCCTCGCTCTGCATATCCTCCTGCCAGGTTGGGTCAGTTACTGGATCATCCACCACGTCGTCTTCCTCTTCCGCACCCTGCTCCTCCTCCTGACTTCCTGACAATTGTGTCTCATCATCGTCCACCCCTTGTTGAGACACGTTGCCAACTTCGTGAGAACGTGGCTGCTCAAATATTTGGGCATCTGTACATACAATCTCGTCATGGCCCACTTCAACAGGAGCTGGCGAGAGGCCAGAATTTGTGAATGGAAACGTGAACGAACAGCTCTTCCGAGTGTCCAAGTGTGGGATCAGTAATGTCCGTGGACGTGTACTCGGCCTGGTGGTAGGAAGGAGGATCAGGTTCTGAAATGTGCGGTGCAGTATCACGGCTACTGACACTTGACCGTGTGGAAGACAGAGTGTTTGTGGTGGTGCCAATCTGACTGGAAGCATTATCCGCTATCCAACTAACAACCTGTTGACACTGGTCTTGGTTCAAGAGCGGTGTACTGCTGCGGTCCCCAAGAATTTGGGACAGGACGTGCGAGCGACTAGATGTGGCCCTTTGTTGTGGCGAAATTAGAGCTTGCACACAACCTCGGTCTCTGCCTGCACCACCATCACGTCCACTTCCTTGTTCGTTGACAACGCCCTTGCGCATTTTGCAATGCTGTGCTGATGTGTATTCACTAGACTTGTGCGTTATATCCAAGTTTTTGCAAAACTCACACAAATGCAGCGGAAAGCTGCCACCAACAGGCACACATGTGCGGTTTTTAAATGCAAGCACGGAGGCACTAAGAACCTAACAGGTCTCTATCCAGGGACAACGTGGAGCCTCCCAATTTTTGGCTGCCCTGCCTAAGGGCTATACTACAATAGACCCACTTCCTTACAATGGGCACTTCAGGTTTACAGGCCCTCATGCACGTCTCTATCCAGGGACAACGTGGAGCCTCCCAATTTTTGGCTGCCCTGCCTAAGGGCTATACTATAATACACCCACTTCCTTACAATGGGCACTTCAGGTTTACAGGCCCTCATGCACGTCTCTATCCAGGGACAACGTGGAGCCTCCCAATTTTTGGCTGCCCTGCCTAAGGGCTATACTACAATAGACCCACTTCCTTACAATGGGCACTTCAGGTTTACAGGCCCTCATGCACGTCTCTATCCAGGGACAACGTGGAGCCTCCCAATTTTTGGCTGCCCTGGCAAAGGAAAATACTACAAAGACTCACTTCCTCAAAATGGGCACATTAGACTCAAGAGGCCTTCATGTACGTCTCTTCTCAGGGACATCGGAGTGCCACACAATGTTTTCACGTAAAATCTTTCATGTATTAATCTCAAAA
This sequence comes from Anomaloglossus baeobatrachus, assembly GCF_048569485.1. Taxonomy (NCBI): domain Eukaryota; kingdom Metazoa; phylum Chordata; class Amphibia; order Anura; family Aromobatidae; genus Anomaloglossus; species Anomaloglossus baeobatrachus. The sequence goes on from NC_134353.1 coordinate 520,964,911, forward strand.
AGTAACATACACCAGCTCTATCTCACTATTGGGTATGTGCCCTTAACATTTCCGCCATGAAAAAACATTTTGGGGTCATTTTGGAAGGTTTTCTGGTGAGTCCGTAAAAATGGCGTAAAACGCGGACAAAATTGTTCACAGCTGTGACTTTTCAGTGATAAATGCTTCAAGGGGTCTTCCCCATGCTGTTGCCATGTCATTTGAGCACTCTTCTGAGACTTTTGTGCCATTTTTAGGGTTTCTCCATGCTGCCGGGGGGTCATTTCACAAAAATACTCGGGTCTCCCATAGGATAACATTGGGCTCGTTGCTCGGCCCGAGTACACGAGTATCTTGGGAGGCTCGGCCCGAGCTTCGAGCACCCGAGCTTTTTAGTACTCGCTCATCACTAGTAAGGAGATGTGACACAGATGTTATGTCACCCATCCAAATGGTAAGTATGTCATCCACATAATGGCCGTACGACAATATATTGTCCCCTTTAGTGCCTGAAATGCATCAGTTTTTTAACCATCTTTCAACACATTTTTATTTGATGAAATAAACTTCTAATTTTTATCTTACCAGATGGTAGCACTACTCTTTCCTCTCCTCCTCCATTGTGTACTAGTGATAGGCGGCACCAGCTGGATCAGCGTTCTTCGGATATATTATTCCGCAGCCTTCTTTGGATTAAAAGGAGCATGGTGAGTTCAGTGTTTTTTTACATGTTACTTAATCTTACGGATGTCACTTGGGGATTGCAGCATGTTTAAGATAAACTTTAGGATAGCTGGGGCTAGTTATGTCTTCTCTAATTCCTGTGTTTTGTGGCAGGCTGCTAGTTATCAGTTGTAAGTAGCTTTCTGCTAGAAACCATGGGCAGGATTCTTCTTTACTTAAACAGCTAGCAGTCTGTTTTTAACTGCCAGTTATAAGTTATACTTACCCTGGTTGGTACTCCTGTTACTGTGCCCTGGTTCAGCATGCTTTATTCCTTTTACTGACCTCGACATGCTCCAAACCAAGTCCCTGTCTTTTTATTTCATTCTCAACTGTTACCTCCTAGATGTGGCCCAGATTGACAATTCTTCTATTTGCCAGATTACTACACCAGCCAGCAACAAGTCTATAGACCTAAGGCAGGCATCCCTGTGTAAGTCCCTGTATAACATTTAATGGCTGAAGGCCAGGGTTTCCCTGGGACCTACTAAATGGAGAGGCTTGTACAAAGCCTGTTTGTGTAAGTACTATTGTGAACTTCAAAGTCGCTTCTTAACACTAGAAGTCCCAGAAATGTCGAGCTCCATAGGGTTCCAATGGTAGAAATGTTAAATGACCCCTCTCTGGGACTTCTAGTGTTAAATGCACTTTTGCCTTATGGTTTTAACCCTAATGCCTATTTTTAGTAAAGTTATGTACTGTCATAAGCTGAATAGCTAAGCACAGAGCCCAAAAACTGATGTTGTTTCCAAGATATAGACTGTGAAATACTACAAAACATTTATATTTCTTCTTAATATAATTTGCGTCTCCCTTTGATAAGTAGGCATATTTCAATACAACTAATATTCATGTAGCCATTGACAATTTATTCTATTCCGATCTTCTCTATTTCATGTCACTGCAGCCAGTTAATGTCTAATATGCAATGCAAAATAATATATTAATTCAATATATCTTTCATGTCTTCTGGATCTGAAAACTGACATGACATTATCTATAACATAGCCGTGATCCACATGGTAACTCTTTAATACCTACCAGTTAAAAAAGAGAAAGTTAGTGAATAGAAGGTCAATAATAGTTATCAGCCAAACAGGTAGACAAGTTTAATAACAAGGTAAATATGGACCCTTAACTGGAGTTCAATAATCCCTTTACTGATATTGGATATACAATAACCTAGTCAGGAAGATATTCCCCCCAAAAAAGTGTACATGAATGTCCTGATGATTGCATGGTTGGGGACAGGAACTTTGCCAAGCATAATCATAATGGGAGGTCAGCTTCCCAGACAGCAAAGCTACTATAGGAATAGAGGGTGTCAGTGCCAGATCCAATCCTATCTGCCTAATCTTCTAGATGCCTTAAGGTGGTGTCACACACAGTGACAACGACGTCGCTGCTACGTCACCATTTTCTATGACGTTGCAGCGACGTCCCATCGCTGTCGCTGTGTGTGACATCCAGCAACGAGCTGGCCCCTGCTGTGAGGTCGCCGCTCGTTGCTAAATGTCCAGCTTCATTTTTTGGTCGTCGCTCTCCCGCTGTGACGCACACATCGCTGTGTGTGACAGCGAGAGAGCGACGAAGTGAAGCGAGCAGGGAGCAGGAGCCGGCATCTGGCAGCTGCGGTAAGCTCTAACCAAGGTAAATATCAGGTAACCAAGGTGATTACCCGATATTTACCTTCGTTACCAGCCTCCGCCGCTCTCACGCTGCCAGTGCCGGCTCCTGCTCTCTGCACATGTAGCTGCAGTACACATCGTGTAATTAACCCGATGTGTACTGTAGCTAGGAGAGCAAGGAGCCAGCGCTAAGCAGTGTGCGCGGCTCCCTGCTCTCTGCACATGTAGCTGCAGTACACATCGTGTAATTAACCCGATGTGTACTGTAGCTAGGAGAGCAGGGAGCCAGCGCTAAGCAGTGTGCGCGGCTCCCTGCTCTCTGCACATGTAGCTGCAGTACACATCGTGTAATTAACCCGATGTGTACTGTAGCTAGGAGAGCAGGGAGCCAGCGCTCAGTGTGCGCTGCTCCCTGCTCTCTGCACATGTAGCACAGCGACGCGTGTCGTTATGATCGCTGCTTTGGCTGCTGTGTTTGACAGCTAAGCAGCGATCATAACAGCGACTTACAAGGTCGCTGCTACGTCACAGAAAATGGTGACGTAACAGCGACGTCGTTGTCGCTGTCGTTTAGTGTGACCCCAGCTTTAGTCAATAGCAGTCATTGCTGTGGTCAATAGATAATGATTGCAGGATTTGGATGATTCAGAAAAGTAAAGAGCTCCCTATTTTCCATACTATGCCCCCATGTTTGTCTTGGCAGTGGCCTTCAGGTCTGCCAGCTACAGTGGCCTATTGGGCCATGCCATAAGCAGGTTCTGTAGGCTGTGTAGAACTGGCAGGTCTACTTACTGCTGCACATAATTAGTGAATTGCAATGCATTTTTATCAAATATTAGCCTGTTAAGGTAAATCTATCAGCAGGTTTTTGCTATGAATACAAGAGCTGCATGATCGAGGATGAGGGTGCCGTATTCCAGTAATGTGTCACTTACTGAACTGCTTGATGTAGTTATGTTAAAATATCTATTTTCTCTGCTGTAGATGTAGCAGTGATCAGAATGCTAAGCTGTGTATAACCCTACCCACACCACTGTTTGGCAGCTTTCTGTGTACACTGTGCATTGTTCTCAAGCTGCCAATCACTGGTAGGGTTTATACAAATTAGCTGGGTCCACAATCAGTGACTGAACACTTCTCCTGTGCTACATCTTTGCCTTTTCCCTATCCAAGTTGCAGGCATGGATTCCTCCCACCCTGAATCTGTCGTTGTACTTTCCCAAAAGCCTTAGCAACCACTTCCACTTCCTTGTCCCAGTGCAGTGATCAGGTGCCCATACTCCAGGCCTTCTAGCAAAAAGGAAATACCCAGCCACAGGCTTAAGCACTAAACAAGCACATTTTGAGACTTCTTGCCCTGGAAGTTATAGCCACAACTTCATAGCGGCAGCCGTCCCTCAGTACTCGGTCCCCAGCCACCACTATTTCTCTATGTGTGCCATCCCCGCTTTACGCAAACATGTATTCCATAACATCACCTGTGCACTAACCAATGTAGTTACTGGGAAGGTCAACTTAGCCACCCACGTGGACAAGAGCTTGTGGCTAGGGATGGTTCATTTTCCTGATGGCACACTGGGTGAACCTTGTGGAGACCAACACGGAGTCAGACTGGTAAACAGCAGACATTCTACCTATGCCTAGGATTGCGGGTCCTAGTCCCATCATGATTTCCCCCTCCTCCTAGACTAATTTGACTCGCCCACCCCAGGGCTATGGGACACCCGGTGCCGGGCCGGACTAGTCCGGGGGTCGTCAATGGTGGCGGGGCCCGACTCCGTACCCTGATGGGTGTCAATTAAATATGGCTGGTGACTTGGGGGTGAATAAAGTTTATGGTTGTCGTGACGCCACCTGTGGTTTGCGGCTATTAAGCCGCCGCTGCTGTATGAGGCCTCCGGGGCTGGTGATATGGCAGCTTGGGTGGTCCTGCCCCCACAGGTGGAGCAGTGCCCCGGGGCAACAGTTGGTGCTCGTAAGAGTCTAAGGTTGAGATGGAAGTCTCTGGTGATGTTGTGTGAATAATACAGTGCAGGGCCGACAGGGCAGTGAAAGAAACAGGCACAAACAGTAGTCTCTTTACCTTCTCCTCTTTTACTTGGCAACAGTTTCGTCCTGGGAGACCGTCACAGGTGGTAAAGATGATCCGGCCAGCCTAGAAAGTGCCTGGGGGTGATCTCTTTGGCCAGTTGAGTGTGAGTCCTACTCCCTGCTCTTTCTTTTCTTCTACAGGACCCTGCACTCTGAATTTAGCAATGGCCCTCTTGCTGTTGGGACCGGTAGTTCGTCCCTTTCTCTGTATGGTAGGCTGCGCAGGCCCTCTCGGGTGCTTCTCTGCTAGAGTCCACACCGGGCCCTTGGACTGCAGCTGTACCTTCAGATTGCATATGGGCCAGGGGGCTTGCAGCTCTCCTGCCCTCCGGACTCGGCTACCAAGGAATATTTTAGGCCCTGGTGGCCACAGACTCCGATGCCCAAGTCTCTTCTGTGCCTCTCTGCAAATCCCGCTTCACTGGGCCAAGCTATTCCAGCTCCAGGCCCCAGTTTCACAGGACAGCACCACTCTGCGTCTGCTCTCTCTACACAGACTGAACACTAACTCCTCCTTCAGGTCAGACTTGAGGAATGCTCCCTGGAACTCCAGGTTCAGAGCTCCCCCTGCTGGCCTGAGGGAGAAACTGCGTTGGATGTTGAACTTACTGGCCAATGATTCCCCCAATTACCTCCAGGCTCAGTATTAACCCTTTGGAGGGGCAATGCTGTTGTGGCGACCAGGTCCTGGGGCGCCACAAACTCCTGCACCCACTCCTCATCCTCCATCTTCTAATTGTCATCCATATCAGTCACACTCTGGAAGCACAGCAGCCCTGCTCTGCTGAAACTAATTTGTTTAGGTTACAAACAGAACACCGCTGCAGAGTTATGGAAAACTCTACCAGACAATACATATCTGTGACTGGCCGCTGAACCTACAACCAGGTATGGTCGTGTGTGATTATGGCCTTAACTTAGTTTTGGCTCTCAAGCTTAGGAAGCTCACACAGGTATGAACCACATGCTTAACTTAGTGGTTCAGCGATTTTTGACAACCTACCCAGGTTTGCCTGAGCTACTTGGGAAGGTACAACCCGTGTGCGCAAATTTACACACGTCAGCTACAGCTGCCAGCGGTCTGGCAGTACTGCAGTCCAAACTCACTGACTGGTGTGTGACATGCCCACACGATGGAATTCCACATTATTTATGTTGGCCAGGTTTTGCAAGCAGCAGAGGGTAGTAGTTGAATACCATAGTCGGTATTTAGGTTAACCTCCGCACATAAGATACGATGAGTGGCCATGCATGTCTGATGTCTGAGAGGTTCTGCTAAACTTTAAGGAACCAACCTAATGGTGAGTGGCGATGACACTAGTCAAAGGTTTGCTGCTCACAATTAAAGAGGAAGCTTTGCATGAGGACCAAGTGGGCATGAAGCAAGAGAGTACATGGCGTGATACTACCCAACCCGGCCTCATGTCATCTTCTCAGCGTGGATAGGGTGATAATGAGGAGGTGGAGAAGGAGAATGAATCAGAGATGGTTGCCTGCAGTACAGAGTTTGTAGTCACACTAGTTTCATCCCATCTGTTCAGCATGGATGGGCTGAAAAGGAGAAGGAGGAGGAAAGGGAGTAGTGTGTGGAGACAATTGAGAGTCATTCTCTGGGTGGGCACAGGGAAGTCTTGCCTGTTGAGAGTCTGGTACACATGGTTGACTTTGTGTCCCTCTGCCTTTGTTATGACTCTTTCATTATATGAGTTTTGACCAACACTCATTGCTGGTTGTGCACCCTTCTTAACCCATGCTACAAGGAGAATGTTCTATCTCACTTTCCTGAAGCAGAGAAGGCTAGTGCAAATGGTGCAATACCAGAAGGCACTAGCCCTGTGTGGGATAGACTGACTAGAAGGGAAAAGTTTTAGAAGATGGTGAAGGAGTATTTAGCCGATTGTACCAGTGTCTTCCGTGATTCCTCTGTGCCATACAACTATTGTGTATCCAAGCTGGGGATGTGGCATGAACTGCTTTAGAGATGCTGCCCTGCCATGCCACTAACATTTTGTCAGGGCAGGATTTTAGTGCCACCAGGAGCATAAGAACTGAAAATGCTTATAGGCTGACTCTTATCAAAATGAACAAGGCCTGGATTGCCTCAGACTTTTAAACCCCACCGGACAACACCAATAGTAATGTTCCTTTTATTCTGGTGTATTGCCATGTGCCCCTTCCCACACACACAAGGTTATACAGTTCTTATTTTCTTCTTTTTTGTGTACTCTTCCCCCTCTTCCAGTATATCAACAGGGTCATGATGGGACTCGAGCTCTTAATTTATCCAGGGTGTGTATGAGGCCCTCCTACATAATTTTTATAGCATGTATATGAGGCCTACCTATACATTTCTGTTACACACATATATGTATACCCCCCAGGAGTAAATGTTTTTCAGCCCTTGAACTTAGTGCATAGGCTTTCCCAGTCTAGAAGTCCCATTCCTTAGTATTAGAAAAAAAATATTCTGAGACCCTCTTCAGCATGTCTTCCATGGTGTATTGCAGCCTCTCTTTTTCATTTTTGGCAAGTCTTGAACAAAGTGCATTGGCTTTATTAGTATAGGAGGCCCACTTCTTAACCCCTTCACCCCCGGGCGATTTTTCGTTTTTTCTCCCTTTCTTCCGAGAGCCGTAACTTTTTTATTTTTCGGTCAATCTTGCCATATGAGAGCTTATCTTTTGCAGGACGAGTTGTACTTTTAAAAGAAACCATAAGTTTTACCATATAGTGTACTGGAAAACAGAAAAAAAATCTAAGTATGGAAAAATTACAAAAAAAAGTGCAATAGCACAATTGTTTTGGGGATATTTAATTCACCGTGTTTACTATATTGTAAAACTGATATGTCGGTCAGTGTGATGCCTCGGGTCAATATGAGTTCGTAGACACCAAACATGTATAGATTTTCTGTTATCTAAGGGGTTAAAAAAACTCAGACAAAAAAAGTGTTGCACTTTTTGTGGCATTTTCCGAAAACCGTAGTGTTCTCATTTTTCAGGATCTATGGCTCAGTGATAACTTATTTTTTGCATCTCAAGCTGACATATTTAAAGGTACCATTTTTGCGCAGATGCTACTTTTTGATCGCTTATTATTGTATTTTGCGCAAAATTTGCGGCGACCAAAAAATGTAATTTTGGCGTTTGGAATTATTTTACCGCTACGCCATTTATTTATCACATTAATTGTATTTATATTTTGATAGATTGGGCATTTTGGAACACGGCGATACCAAATATGTGAATATTTTTTATTTTTTTAACTCGTTCATTTTCAATGGGGCGAATGGGGGTGACTTGAACTTTTAGGTTTTTTTATTTTTTTAAATTTTTTAAAACTTTTTCTTTTAACTTTTTTCTTATTGTACTAGTCCCCCTAGGGGACTATAAGTATCAGCAGTCTGATTGCTTGTTCAGCATTTCTCTGACCTGCAGAAATGCTGCTTTACTCTCACACATGGCAGTCTGTCGGGTGCAAGAGGAAGTGACTCATGAAAGCTACAGGAGTCATCACGTGGCACTGTGCTACCATAGCAACCATCATCTCCACGTGATCACATCACGTGACTTCCGATTGTGCTGGGTGAGTGAGATCTTACCGCGGCTGCAATGTACACCACACTGTCAGATTTTGACAGCAAAATGCAAGGAGTTAACAGGCGCGAGTGGAGAGCGGATCCACTAGTGCCTGATAGCTGCATATGTCAGCTGTTCAAAGCCGGCAGTGAGTATACCAACATGAGCTAGGATGTACTTAGTACGTCCAAAGTCGGTAAGAAGTTAATAAAGGAAAAAAAATGTATATTTAGGCCCTTCTCTATGTGTGTTCTAGGATGTATTGGAGTCCCTCCTTCTAATTTGTGACAGGCCTTGCACACAGTTCATAGGCTTTACTAGTCTAGGAGTCCTACTTCTTACTAATGGGGAAATATTATATTCTGAGACCCTCTTCAGAGTGTCTTCTAGGGTGTATTGCAGTCGCTTCTTTTAATTTTTGGTAACCCATACACACAGTACATATTCTTACTAGTCTAGGAATCCCACTCCTAAATAATAAGAAAAAAATAATTCTGAATTCTTCCTTACAGTTTCTTCCAGGGTTTATTTTAGTCTCTCCTTCTAATTTTTGGCAGGCTATGCACACACTGCATAAACGTTTTTAGGCTAGGAGTCCATCTTCTTAATAATGAGAAAAAATGTATTCAAAGGCCCTTCTTTCTGTGTTTTTCAGGATAGGTTGCAATCCATACTTCTAATTTTGGCAGGCCTTTCACACAAGAGTATAAGCTTTAAAGGGAACCAAATATCAGCATTTTCCTATATAAGGTGCAGCCAGTGCAGTACTGGCACTACCAGGCACAGTGTGTACATACCATCAGGGGGCAGCTCGGGTGTTTAGGCTGTGAAGTTCAACTTTATAAAGTTTGAAAACTCATGCACTTTTTGATTGACGTGTGCACCTCGCTGCTAATATCCGGGCGGGTTATGCACGTGTATCCCCCCCCCGCTGCCTGTTCCTCCCTCCCTCTGGGCGTATGTAAATTTCTAATCTTCAGTTACACGGCGTCGGATTTAGCGCCTGCGCATAGCGCTCATCTCCGGTGCCGTGTTTATGATTCTGCAGCCCACAGTATTATGGTGCATGAGAGGGCGGCGCATGCGCCCTCGCTTCTTCATATCTGTTGTGACCGCGGGAGCGCCCACGGTCACAACAGGACTGGAAAACAGCTGATCTTACCGATTAGCTGCAGCAGACGATATCGTAGCAGACGTCTGCTGCAGCTAATCAGGGTAAGATCAGCTGTGCTCCCGTCCTGTCGTGACCGCGCGCGCTCCCTCGGTCACAACAGATCTGAAGAAGCGAGTGCGCATGCGCCGACCTCTCATGCACCATAATACTGTGGGCTTCACAAACATGGCGCCGGAGATGAGCGCTATGTGCAGGCGCTAACTCCGAAACCGTGTAACTGAAGATTAGAAATTTACATACGGCCAGAGGGAGGAACAGGCGGCGGGGGGTGGGAATCCACGTGCATAACCCGCCCGGACATTAGCAGCGAGGTGCACACGTCAATCAAAAAGTGCATGAATTTTCAAACTTTATAAAGTTGAATTTCACAGTCTAAACACCCGAGCTGCCCACTAATGGTATGTACACAATGTGCCTGATAGTGCCAGTACTGCTCTGGCTGCACCTTATATAGGAAAATGCTGATGTTTGGTTCCCTTTAATAGTCTAGGACTCCCACTTATTAATAATGTGGAAAAAAAAATATCCTGAAGTTCTCGTGAGATTGTCTTCCATGGTGTATTGAGTCTCTCCTTCTTATTTTTGGCAGTCATTGCATACAGCGCATAGGCTTTACTAATCTAGGAGTCCCACTCCTTAATAATGAGAAAAATGTGTATGCCAAGGCCCTTTTCTACCTGTTTTCCAGGGTGTATTTCAGACCCTCCTAATTTTTGTCAGCCCTTGCACATAGTGTATAGTCTTTAGGAGTCAAAGGGGGGCTTTGCACACTACGACATCGCAGGTGCGATGTGGGTGGGGTCAAATCGAAAGTGACGCACATCTGGCGTCGCAGTCGATATCGTAGTGTGCAAATCCTTTTTGATACGATTAACGAGCGCAAAAGCGTCGTTATCGTATCATCGATGTCGGGTCCGACATTTCCATAATGCCGGTGCAGTGACAGGTACGATGTTGTTTCTCATTCCTGCGGCCGCACACTTTGCTGTGTATGAAGCTGCAGGAGCGAGGAACATCTCCTACCTGCGTCCCGGCTGCAATGAGGAAGGAAGGAGGTGGGCGGGATGTTTACGTCCCGCTCATCTCCGCCCCTCCGCTGCTATTGGCCACCTGCCGTGTGACGTCGCTGTGACGCCGCACGACCCGCCCCCTTAGGAAGGAGGCGGATCGCCGGCCAGAGCGACGTCGCAGGGCAGGTGAGTGCATGTGAAGCTGGCGTAGCGATAATGTTCGCTACGCCATAAAAAAGAGAAGTTTTGGCAGCACTCTGCGGTGTCAAGAAATCTATTTTATTTTTCTTTTTTGCAGACAGGTGATACAGACATGAGGGAGCTGGGGGAGCAGAGCACAAGGACGCCAGTACCGTTTCGCACCTCTAGGGGTGCTTTCACGGGTCCATACAGAGCAACGTGAGTATTAACCACTTAAATAGGGTAATTTTTTAACTCCACGTGTTACTTGTTAAAAACAAATTAAAAACATTCACTCTTTAAGCTGATGTTAGGACATAATCACAGTATGACTCAAATAGATATTATTCAGTAAAGACATCGTATTAGGACTAATAATTCATATAGTCACTTCAAAAACATGATATATAATCATTGTCGTATCATAAATCTCATTTCAAACACTAGTTTTATAAATATATTAATCTTGATTTTTAGTGACCAAAGATTAGAAATTTACATACGACCAGAGGGAGGGAGGAACAGGCGGCGGGGGGTGGGAATCCACGTGCATAACCCGCCCGGACAAAAAGATCAATACCATATTCCCAATTTTTAAGAGTCAAAAGGCTGAACAGTAACAAAGAACGTTTTTTTGGAACAAGCAAATGAGCTAAGCACTAGACTAAGAGAAAGGGGATACCCGCAAAAAAACATTTCTAAAGCCCTAGAAAAATCTTTACAAGAACACAATAAAAATATTCAAACTCCTAAAAAAACGGACATAGAAAAAAATAACGGTTTAGATTCAATTTCAAATTTGGTTCCATGGACCATAGAATAAAATCAGTGATTAATAAACATTGGCACATTATTGAAAATGATAAAGATTTACAGGAGATAGCAGCTAGAAAACCGCAAATTACTTATCGTAGGTCCAAAAATATAGGAGATTTACTCATAAAGAGACGATTTATCCAACAAAAAACCTGGCTAGAAAGGGCAGCCCCCATAGGGAATTTCAATTGCGGGAATTGCTCCTTTTGTGATCAACATCTCACAGGGAAAAACATCAAAGTAGGTGATAAATGGTATAAAATAGAAGGATTAGTTACTTGTCGCACTAAGTGGGTAGTGTACGTCATCTTTTGCCCATGTGGGTTTTTCTACATAGGCAAGACAATTAGACCCCTTTTTATCAGATTCCGGGAACATTCACACTCGATCAGTACTGGCATTGGAGCCACACGCCTCATCACTCATATGCGTAACACACATAATGGTAATCATAGACTTTTACAATTTGCAGGTTTGGAAAAAATTACACCCTCCCCAGCAGGGGGGGATATGCACAAATATTTGCTGAGAAGAGAGGCCCGATGGATTATAGAAAGTAAGGCAATGGGACCCATTGGGTTCAACGATAAGAATGATTTAGCCATTTTTTTATAGGAGAATTTTTTATAAATTTTTTTTTTCTTTTTCTTTTTCTTTTTCCCTATATTATACATCTGTCCTCTCTTTTCAGATAAGATATATACAGTAGTCATATGTTATAATAGTTCTACATACTTTTTTGGTCACTAAAAATCAAGATTAATATATTTATAAAACTAGTGTTTGAAATTAGATTTCTGATACGACAATGATTATATATCATGTTTTTGAAGTGACTATATGAATTGTTAGTCCTAATACGATGTCTTTACTGAATAATATCTATTTGAGTCATACTGTGATTATGTCCTAACATCAGCTTAAAGAGTGTTTGTTATTCAGTGAATGTTTTTAATTTGTTTTTAACAAGTAACACGTGGAGTTAAAAAATTACCCTATTTAAGTGGTTAATACTCATGTTGCTCTGTATGGACCCGTGAAAGCACCCCTAGAGGTGCGAAACGGTACCGTCGTCCTTGTGCTCCGCTCCCCCAGCTCCCTCATGTCTGTATCACCTGTCTGCAAAAAAGAAAAATAAAATAGATTTCTTGACACCGCAGAGTGCTGTCAAAACTTCTCTTTTTTATGATATTAGTACTTGCTCTGGCTTCTTGGCATATAGCACCACGGTAGTTCAGGACTTCCACTTGCCGTCAGCTGTTTTTTTCAGCCAAGTCCAATGTAAGGATACAGCAGCTGATCTGCACTTCAAGCACCCACAAGACAGGCTCTACATGGAATTGAGCCAAAGGACTTTCTTGCAGCATTTTCCACAGAGTGGTAAGCAGTGCAGTGCACAACTTCTGTTTTTTTCTTCTATTTTATCACTTTTTGAATTATGTTCGCTACACCAGCAATCACAAGATATCGCTGGTGCGACGGGGGCGGAGACTGTCGCGCTCAACATCGCAGCATCGGCTTGCGATGTCGCAGTATACAAAGGACCCCAAAGAGTCCCACTACCTAACAATTTTAGCAGAGTGTGTATGAGGTTCTCCTTTATGTCTAATACAGGGTGTATTGAAGTTTCTCTTTCTTCTAATTTTTGGCAATTCTTGCATTGATCGCATAGGCTTTGTGAGTTTCAGAGTACCTCCTTCATAAATTTAAAAGGATCTGTCTGACCATGTCACACACATACCGAGTATAGTTTTATTTCACTCTCTAGTCTCTACTATGTCATCTACTCTAGTCATAGGTGACAGGGACATACAATGATTGATGGCCCAGCTATTAAGGTTTGTTCACACATTCCACTTTTGCTACATTTTTTTTTTGCAGCATCTTTTCATTATTTTTATGCAAATTAAAAGCTAGGACATTTCATAAATCTCATGCACACGTTTGTTTTTGCGTGGCTGAAATGGAAAACTGCTCCATTTTTTAAAGAAGTAGCATGTCAACTTTTTCAACATTTCTGCAGTGTTATTGCAACTTTTTTTTAACATTGAAAACAATGAAAAAGAGCAAAAATGTAGCAAAAACGCTACATGTGAACATAGCCTAAGGGGAGGAGGAGGCAGATGTTTTTTCTCTTTTTTTATATTATATTATGTGTATTTATATTATGTACAAGTCATTATTAAGAAAAAAATCTTTCAGAACATTTTTTCCTGTAAAATCCATTTTATTTTTGATTTGGTATGTTTTATCGTCAGTTCATAAAAGTGGCATAATACTCTGACATCATTGTTCCCAGCAGCAACCTGGGATTTAGAAATGTATCCTAGCATCTTCCTCGTGCTGTCCCCATTCCATTTGAGCACTGATTCCATCTGTTTTAGCAATTTTCTTGACCTACCCCCAGCCCTCCTGGGAGGTCTCCCGGAAAGATGCTCGAGTTTCCCATTAACTTTCATTACACTCGTTACTCAACTCGAGCCATGCGAATATCTGACCTCCTCGATTCGAGTATAGAGCACTTGAGCATTTTAGTGCTCACTTATTACTAGAGTTGATCGAATCTGCCAAAATCCAGGACCGGCGGATCCCTGCCGGATTGAAAAAAAATCCAGATCCGCTCCGGATTCCGGTGCCCATATGTGGACCAGAATCCGCAGATTAATAACATTTGTGGAAGGGATACGGGAGTGTCTATATAGTATCTCTTTAGTATATTTTATATTTATATATATATATATATATATATATATATATATATATATATATATATATATATATATATATTATATATTTGAGTCATTACTAAAGTAGATAAATAGTTAATGTAGCTTATCAACTATTTTGTGTGGTATCACTATTTGATTTAAGGGGTATAAATTATAAAGCTTAAAGCTTGAAAATTGCTTATTTTATGAAATTGGTTCCAAGTGTTCACATTTTTTGATAACTTAATGGCAAGCATATTGTCAGGGAGGGGTTAAAGTTTAATAAAGATACAGAGTTGACAGTAAAATAAATGACTACAGTAAATTAATGCACAACTAGAAAATCCAATATTAACAGGCTGCTTTTTGACAGTCAGTCAGTTGAATAATTTGGCACTGAGACATATGAGTTGTTCGGAGATCACAATGAAACTTGGGATATAACAGAACAAAAGCGTTGTTCTCATTATTGTATATGATATTACATCTAGTTACTCCTCCAGTTCAACAAAAGAAACAACTCATGTTCTATTCATTAAGAGTGTGCTTTGATTGATCCCAAGGCTAAAGAAAATATATTTACATTTCATTTAATAACTTCTTGCTGCATCTTGATGAAGAACTGAACCTCCCAGGACCTTCACATCACTGTATTTGCCAAAGCTTAGAAAGGATTGTATTGGCTTGTATTTTTCATAACTCACCACAATCAAAGTTAATTTTATAATACATAAATTGGAAATTCCATTTAAATAAAAAATAAATCCAGATACCGAGTGCAGATAGTTCATTAATATGAAAAGAAATTCTCTCCAGTGTTGAAACATAATTAGGCAAGCCGTCTTTAAGGGCAAAAGATGTATAAATCCTTTGGTAGCAAATATGGACAAGGTTGCAAACCTGGAACTTTATGTTTCTGCCAGGAAACCATCTGGGAGTAGAACTGTGAATATCTTCATTTGGTAGGTTAAGCCGAGACTTAGTATAAGCCTTCTACTTTAAAGCTGCTCCAACGTTTCTGAAATTGTAACACATCGGGGAAGATATAATAAGCAAAAACATTAGAAATCTATGCAAAATTCCAGCAAAAATAGGATACGTTAAATGAAATTTGAGTTGCTTAACCTCTTCACGACCTGTACATCCTTGGCCGTATCTGTCCCTTTAATATGGGCTAGCATTGTGAGCCCGCCCACATTATTTTTGGCACAGGTCTGCTAATTCGATCAGCAGACATACGCAGCTAACATGCGCGGGTAGAATGGAGATCCACCCATGCCTGTTAACCCCTCAACTCCTTTGATCCCTTAACCCACACTCCACCGGGGATCGCGCTGTTGCCAGTCGCCATCGGTGGCCCCATGACTTGATCATGGGGCACTAATGGGCTGGCATGGCAGTGTGGGGGTCAGATGATGACCACTGTTGCTGTCATGATGTGCAGAGCACCGGCACTAACAGTAACATAGCATTTCCGCTGATCAGGTGAAGCAATCTGAGTGTGAGTCCCCCCTAGTCCCCTGGAAATTTTTCCCCATTTTCCAATACAATATGGGGCAGCACGAATGGTGTAGTTCAAAAGTACAACTCGTCCCACAAAAAACAAGCCCTCATATGGTTGGAAAAAAACACGTTATGGCTCTTGGAAGAAAGGGAGGAAAAATTAAAATGAAAAACGGGGGTGAAAGGGGTTAAAGGGATCCTGCCATGTGAAAAAATGCTATTAACCTGCACAGATGGGATTTTGAACTCGCCCGGTGCTGCCACCAAGAGCCCCACTGCTGGGAGGAGATTAACTCTTCCCAGCAGCATTTGGCTTCCAGTCATCGAGGTGATGCAGGTGAGATTTCAGTCACTGCTCTCTGTACCGTGAGCGGTAACTGTAACTTTGCCCCGGCATTGACTGACAGCTGCTCACCATTGGAGTTAGCTTTTTGTCAGTGTTGGGGTGCAGTTACAGTCAATGGTCACAATGTACTGGAAGGTGACTGAAGCCTTGCTGGCTAACTGAAGCTGAACACCTGTATTGAGAGCCCCACTTCCAGGAAGAAATTAACTTTATTCCTCCTGGTAGCGGGACTTTCAGTGAAGGCACCGGACAAGTTCAGAATGCTACTAACAGGCATATTTACCGCATACCTGGAGGTTAATAGCAATTTTTTACATGACAAGTTCCCTATAAAAGGTCTATGATAAAGATGAAAGGTAAAATTCACTGAATTTGTAATTTGTACACAATTTTATGGTACAAAATACTGGTGTAAATGTACACCAGTGTGGAGGTGGAAAATGTAAAAAAAAATGTACAAAAGTTCAAACTTATCATATGACATTTGCCATTTGCTTAACTTTTTATTTTTTATTGACGTACACGATACAGATGTAACAAGTACCATCGTTGCAGATGACAAGATATTCAGCTTTTGCATCAGGGATCTACCCCATCTGTGTAGCAAGGCCACTTTCATACAAGACTAGACACAGTAATAGCACAGCCCCCCCAGATGTTTTTTTTGAGAACTACAACATCAGTATATCTCTATTTTTTCTATTATTTCATTTTAAAGGCAAATCTTTCAGCATGTACATGGAATAAACTTACATTGCCATGATCCTATGACATCTGGGAATGATATTAAAACCATTACTAGTTATAGTGATGTGTGTAGCAAGTTTGTCTGTTTTAGCCTTTATTTATTATTGATTAATGGAAGGTGGGCCCTTTAAGGACTTTACCTATTACATTTGCTGAGCAGAACCATTAAGCTAAGTTTGGTGTTGTAAGTCTCATAGCTTCTCCTTTTTTAGAAAGTTCTTCTTTGATTATCACTCTATGAACACATAAAAGATGCTGTAGAAGGATTCCCTATGCAAGAAGGTAAAAACAGTGCTAACTTTACCAAGTTGTGAAGGCAAAAGCTTATGTTGCTCCCCACTAGTAAATTGAACTGAACAATTTTGTTTTTGCATCTTAGTTTTTTTTCTCCCCTTATTCCAAGAGCCAAACCTTTTATTTATTTTTCAGTCAACATAGCCATGTGCAGACTTAGGCGGGCTTTGCACACTACGACATCGCAGGTGCGATATCGGTGGGGTCAAATCGAAAGTGACGCACATCCGGCGTCGCAGTCGATATCGGAGTGTGTAAATCCTTTTTGATACGATTAACGAGCGCGAAAGCGTCGTTATCGTATCATCGGTGTTGGGTCCGACATTTCCATAATTTGGCAGCAGCGACAGGTACGATGTTGTTCCTCGTTCCTGCAGCAGCACACATCGCTGTGTGAGAAGCCGCAGGAGCGAAGAACATCTCCTACCTGCGTCACCGCGGCTCACGCTGGCTATGCGGAAGAAAGGAGGTGGGCGGGATGTTTATGTCCCGCTCATCTCCGCCCCTCCGCTTCTATTGGCCGTCTGCCATGTGACGTCGCTGTGATGCCGCACGACCTGCCCCATTAGAAAGGAGGCGGTTCGCCGGCCAGAGCAACGTCGCAGGGCAGGTGAGTGCATGTGAAGCTGCCATAGCGATAATATTCGCTACGGCAGCAATCACAAGATATGGCTGCTGCGACGGGGCGGGGACTATCGCACTCGGCATCGCAGCATCGGCTTGCGATGTCGTAGTGTGCAAAGCCCGCCTTACTTTTTGTAGGATGAGTTGTACTTTTGAATAGAACCAGCCATTTTATGAAGTGACAAATAAATAAGTGACTCAGCAGTATGTGAAAACATATTGTATCATCTGGCTTACAGAAAAATGTCTGTTTGTTTAATACAGGGCTAGTAAACTGTTCAATAATAAGTGTTTGCAGGCAACAGTGAAGCATGGTGGAGGAACCTTGGAACTTTTGGGCTACATGTAAGCAGTTGGTTTTAGGGTTTTGGTCAAATTTGTATCCCTAATAATGAGAAATATAGGCATATACAGTATTTATTGTATCTGTATAGAGGCATCTCACTTTTAGTCACAGGAGTTGGCTTAGCATGAAAAAGACTTGGGTTACAGCATGAGTTATTCGTAAGAAGTGGCACTGTGGACTGCTCAGGGAAGAGTAAAGGAAGTGGCCAGAAAGGTGAGTGGTGCGGTGACTATTAGCTTTTGGTGGAGGATTGATGTGGCTGTTGACAGACCTCTATGTTTCAGAAAAATTCACAATAAAAATTACTCTGTAGAGCAACTCATGCTTGCACAATTCAAGTAGAATTTCATTTCACTAAACAAGTTCACTTGTTGCGGGCAAGGGACAGACCAGAGGCGCTGCTCGAGACGCTCGGATCCGGGGTCATGGCGGTGGCTCGAGGGGAAGCCGGACCCAAGGCTGAGCACCCATCCGTCACCCGCAAGTGAAAAGGGGGGTTATTATATAGGGAAGGTTTTGTCAGTGACGCCAACCGTGGTGTGCGGTGATTGTTGGTGACACCGCCACTGCCACTGGAGGCGATACCCGGGACCGATGGAATGGGGCAGCTGGATGTTATCCCCTCTATGGGTAGGGGAGGTGTTGTCCCAGGGCCCCAATACAGGTGGGATGGTGCTGCGGAGCGCAATCTGCAGGGTTGGACCGGATGGTGCTGGTGCACTCACAGTTCCTGCATAAATTCACACAGAGTCCAGATGGTAAACCAAATTGCCAGTGACCGGTGACCTCCGGCAAGTGTGTTCAGGTCCCACACCCTGGTACAGCAGACAGGGGTCCCTTCCTCTTGCACTTAGTGTTTGTCTCCTTTTTGGTAACTACTCCGCGTGAAATGGGGAAGTCCACTCCCAATGATACTGTGTGTTGGGAGCTGTGGCCCGCGAGAACTGACCCGTGGGATCTTGACAGGCAATTGCGGAGCCCTACCCCCCTCGTTCGGTTTCCGTCTCACTCTATCTGGGCCTCCTGTGGGACAAGACCTGCAATCTTGTCCCTAGATGGTCAATTAGTAAGGTGCGTGAAGCTGTCCTTGCTCTAGGGTCCAGGTACCCTGTCGTACACGGCCTCCGGACGATTCCCGCTGTCGATACCAGTGGGCTAGAAACCTGTCCCGGTCCGCTTAAGGTTTCCCGCAACCGGATCTCCGTCGCCTGTGGCCCTATCTGCCGACTGCCACCTAGTCAGTTTGTCAGTAGTCCGGTAGTCCAGGAGCTCCAACCCCTGACTACCTTGTCACTTTACACTCCTCTCACTTTCTTTCCCTCTGGCTAACTGAACTCGCCCCTCCCATCACACCTCAGAACCCCTAGATGGGCATCACCATCCACTTGGCCCCGCCAACTGGTGTGTTCCTATTGTGATGGTAGGTGACTAGGCTTTGCTGGCTGATGTTGTATACCTGGATGTCGGGATGTGTTGTAGGGTCAAGGAGGAGGGAAGCCTGCACCAGTAGAGGGGTGCAGTCATCTGTGACACCCTGATTTTGTCAGGGCGTCACACACTCATCTCTAATTCTGAATTATTTTTACTGTAAAGAAGAACAAGGAGCCCTAGAAGTGATGATTTGGCACCTACAAAACCCTAATCTCAAAATCATCGATTCTGTCTAGGATTCCATGAAGAGACTGAAAATCTTGCGCAAGTTTATATCCAGAGAAGATCAGCGGTTAATCATACAAGAAGTTAGGATAGTGATGGGCGAACATGAACTGTAAAATTTGGTGTCCTACTCCTTACCGGATATCTGTTGTCCGTGCACAGATCCCAAACAAGGACTTCTCAGGGAAGTCTGCGTTACAGTTTGACTACCTTGAGAATTATATAAATTAGGAAAAGAAAGAAAATAAGGAATAATGTAGGACTGTTATACTTGCCAAACGTCCCCACAGCAGTAATAGTACTTTTGGGTCCAATCATTACCTCTTATACATATTATTCCTCCCCACCCACCGGTAGTCGCAGTGTCTCTTATTGGTTGCAGTCAGACCATGCCCCCACCCTGTGTTACAGCGCCTGTGATTGGTTGGAATCAACATGTTGTGTGTGTACCGCCCCGCGGGCTCGGCCGGCTGCCGAGCCGCTCGGATCCGTGCTCGTCGGTGGGTAGCTCGAGCTCTCCACGGACCCGGGGGTCACGTCGCTCTGAAAGGGGGTTGGCGCTACACGCAGGGACTTTGGTGGGGAGTTCCACGGCCGGGTCCGCGGTTGTTTGTAGGGGATTTAAGTTTGTGACGCCACCCACGGGTTGTGGTGAATGGATGGACACCACCGCTGCCGCTGACTAGGCCTCTCGGGGATGGTGTTGCGCAGCTTGGTGTTGACCCCCTCCGTGGGTAGGGGAGTAAAGGTCCCGGGGGCCCGAGGGAGGTGCTGAAGCGGGGGAGCGGGTGCGTGCTGGGTGCTAGTGCAGTGCGGCACGGTGCACGGCCCGAAGGCACTGGTGTACTCAATATGATACAACATACTGGAGTCTCTGGTAAACCAAACGGGATGATGAACGGTGCCCGCAGCCGGCTGCAGCTTCCCCTTAACAGGTTGGTGGTTTCCGCCTTTCTCCTGCACCTCTTTAGTGTAGACATTATGACTCCTATGCCTAAGCAACGGTAGTCCGCTCCCCAGCTTGCTGGGTGTCGGGAGAGCCCTGTTTGCCCGCAGACACTGGCCCCTTGGGTCTCTTTGCCTTGGCGGTGGCTTTACCCTAATAGTTGGGCTGTTGTCTTCAGTCGGGTCTTGTGTGGGAAAGGTCCTAAAGTCCAGTCCTCAATGAGTTGATTCGACTTAGCCTAGTTGTTTCTGGGCCTCATACTGGGTCTGAGTACCCATCCTGGTGCTCCGGTTTCCAATCGGTTCCCCGGTTCGGTACCGGCGGGCCACCGCCCGACTCCGGTGCCTACGGTTCCACCAGCTGTAATCCCAGCTCCTGCAGGCGGCCACCACCGTCTGCCTCCTTGCCAGAGGTGACTGGAATCCAACTCAGACACCTGGTAGACTATGGCAGGTCTGGTCACAGGTCTGCCCTTGAACTTGACTACTCAAGTCCACTGTCAAAGCTAATCCACTTATAACTACTGTTTTCTCGCCTCCAGGCCTGTGAACTCCTCAGTGGGTGGAGCCAACCACCTGGCTTAATCCCCCCTGGTGTGGACATCAAACCTGGAGGGAGGTGACAAGGGTTTTGAAGTTTGGCTGCTGTCACCTTTTTAGGGAGGGGGTGTGTGTGTGGGACTACCTGGGATGACCTGACTAGTCCAGGGCGTAAAATCTGCATCCCTATAGTGGTGTAAAAATAAATAATTTTAAAAAATGGGGCATGATCCCCCATATTAGGATGCCCAGCGCAGATAAAGCAGACAGCTACAGGCTGCAGCCCGAAGGCGTCTGCTTATGTTAACTGTATATCAAAATAAAAAGGCCCCCTTTTTTAATTAATTAAATAATTTTAAAAAATGGTGTGCAGTCCCCCACAATTTTGATATATGATAAAGCCAACAAATGGCAAAAGCTCCCCAGGTTAAAAAAAATCAGCCCGCAGCAGCACAGAATTGACGCATCCATTAGATTTGACTATTCACACCTGGCTCATTCCTATTGCCATGGTGCTGTGGCAGTTGGTGTATTATAGGGGGTTAATGACAGCTCACAGCTGCCACTAAGCCCTTGATTAGAAATGGATAGGGATCTATGAGACCCCCATAAGTAAACTTGTAAGTGAAAATAAAAAAGACAAACACCAAAAAAATTCTTCATTTGAAATAAAATACAAAAAAAGCCCTCTTTCTCCAATTTATTAACCCCCTCAAACAACTAGGTCCAATGTAATCCACACGAGGTCTACGATGATCCCAGCTTTATTACATACTAAAGTCGCAGTGCGGGCATATTAGAAAACATGATCGCCTGCTATAGCTTCAGGCACACTCTAACTTGGCTGCAGCTATGAGCGATGACATCACTGAGTTTACCTCCGGTCACAGCTAAAAGCTCTCACGGTACGCCGCCTGTGACCGCAAGTAAACTCACTTCAGTTGAAGTTAGTGAACTTAGTGACCACTCCTTAAGCGGGCTTTACACGCTACGACATCGCTAATGCGGAGTCGTTGGGGTCACGGAATTCGTGACGCACATCCGGCCGCATTAGCGATGCCGTTGCGTGTGACATCGATTAGCGATTTTGCATCATTGCAAAACAGTGAAAAATCGCTAATCGGCGACACGGGGGTCCATTCCCAATTATCGTTACTTCAGCAGTAACGAGGTTGTTCCTCGTTCCTGCGGCATCACACATCGCTGCGTGTGACGCCGCAGGAGCGAGGAACGTCTCCCTACCTGCCTCCCGGCCGCTATGCAGAAGGAAGGAGGTGGGCGGGATGTTACATCCCGCTCATCTCCGCCCCTCCGCTGCGATTGGGCGGCGGTTCAGTGACGTCGCTGTGACGCCGCACGGACCGCCCCCTTAGAAAGGAGGCGGTTCGCCGGTCACAGCGACGTCGCCGGACAGGTAAGTATGTGTGACGGCTCTGGGCGATGTTGTGCGCCACGGGCAGCGATATGCCCGTGTCGCGCAACAGATGGGGGCGGGTACGCACACTAGCGATATCGGGACCGATATCGCAGTGTGTAAAGTAGCCTTTAGGTGAACTAAGTTCAATCAGACCTGCATCTCATGGCAGAAAACCCCATTTTTTGCCAAGAGATGGAGATTTGGTGCTGTAATTTATACAACAAATTCCTGCACCAATACTGCATCTCCTGGAAAACATTGTTGCATTAAATTGTGATGCAGTTTTGATGTGCTATAGATGCAATTTTTCTCCAGATCTCACACAGAGTTTTGCTCAACTCTTAATAAGTGTCATGGCGCTGTTCACACTACAAATTCTGACACTTTGCAAGCATGAATTTTTTGTTTCCTCCTGAGTCACCTGTTTTTGTGTCAGTGGACAGATTTTTCTCTGCACTTGGACTTATCTAGGAAAAAAACATTAGCCAAGGAGTATATGTAAGATTGTCAGACTTCATGGAGTCCTATGAAATATTGTTTCTGATAGAGGAACTCAAATTATTGCCAAGTTTTGGACAGCTTTCTGCTCTTAGTTAGTGATTAAACTGTCTCTCTCATCGGCATTCCATCCGCAGTCTAATGGACAAACAGAGAGCATGAATCAGAATTTTGGAGCAGTATTTGTTGTAGTTTGTTTTAGATAATCAGGAGGACTGGTCCTCGTTCCTTCCTTTTGACGATTTTGCTATCAATAATCACCTCCATGAATCCTCTGGTATATCTCCTGTTTTTCTGTTTATGGTTATCATCCCCAGTTCTATATGTTTCAGAGGGGAACTCATCTGGTGTACCTGGGGAGGACCAATTAGTCTCAGTACTATTGTCTACAAGGGAGAAGTTTCAGCAGTATTTGTATAACATGGGTTCTAGGTATAAGCGTGTGACTGACTGTAAAAGTGTGTCTGGTCCAGACTTGTGTGTGGGTGATCTGGTGTGGGTGTCCATGAAAAATATTAAGCTTAAAATGCTTTGATTTGTTAGGTCCTCTGTTCAATGGTCCATTCAGAATAATTGTTGTTATTATCAATTTGTTGGGTTTCATAAAATTTTTCACAAATCTGTTTTAGAAATATGTGGAGTTAGGGGCCCCTCTTCTCATACCTCCACCTCCGGTCTTAGTTGATGACTCTTTAAAGTTTCAGATATCAAAAATTATAGATTCTCGTGTCGTTCATCATTCTTTACAGTACTTGGTTCACTGGCAGTGTTATGATGCTGAAAAAGTTCTTGGGTACCAGCCTCTGATATGCATGTAGAGCATCTGGTGAGGACATTTCATCACCGTTATCTAGAGAGACCTGGTCCTGAGGGTCCAGAGGCCCCTCAGAGAAGGAGGGGTACTGTCACATGGAGTTTTGCTCAACACTCTCCAAGTGTCATGGCGGCATCAGACGCTGTTTACACTACAGATTCTGACACCACACACTATGGTTTCTCTGGTGGTTCTGACTAACACTGGCAGGCTTGGCCATCAACAAGTTGTATGCTAATTAATGGTCATGCTTGCAAGAGTTAAAATCTGCTAGCCTGCTGGTTACCTCTGGGATCACATGTTGCTGGCAGTCTATTACAGTTAATCCCCACCTTTTTAAGATGGAATCTGTCTTCTCACACCAACTACAGTCTTATGCTGTGTAGATCTGTATGCAGTTGTGTCCTAGTCCTACTGGTGATTGTGTTGCTTTGTGATTGGTGTTGTTGTGTAGAAACCCATTGTCTTGTTTACTCCCTGCTCTTATTTTGCTCCTATTCCCTTTTTGTCTTATATTGTCTCTGTGTGAGCATTCTGTGATAGTTTTGGTTTCCCCTGTTTGTCTATTTCTGTTGTTGCTATCACACTCCTGTCCCAATCCTCCCTTGGGGTTGGGGAGTATAAGATCAGAAGATCAGGGCTAGTCATGAGCAGGGCCAGGGTGGCGGCTCAGATATCCTCACCTTCAAAGGTAACTCTGAAATAAGGGATAGCTAGGGACACCTAGTCTGAGGGCCAGTCTAGGATCCCTTGTCCCTTGCACTCTCCCCAGTCACTGTGACAGCAGATTTGGTGCAGGAATTTGGTGTATAAATTCCAGCACAAAATCTGCATCTCCTGTCAGAAAACCGCACAAAAACCATGATTTTGACACCACTTCGGTGAGGTTTTCTGCCAGGAGATACAAATTTGGTGCAGAAATTTGATACAGATATTTCAGCACCAAATTTGCATCTCCTGGCAGAAAACCTCACCGAAGTGGTGTCAAAATCATGGTTTTTGTGCAGTTTTCTGACAGGAGATGCAGATTTTGTGTTGGAATTTATACACCAAATTCCTGTACCAAATCTGCTGTCACAGTGACTGGGGAGAGTGCAAGGGAAAAGGGATCCTAGACTGGCCCTCAGACTAGGTGTCCCTAGCTATCCCTTATTTCAGAGTTACCTTTGATAATGAGGATATCTGAGCCGCCACCCTGGCCCTACTCATGACTAGCCCTGATCTTCTGATCTTATACCCCCCAACCACAAGGGAGGATTGGGACAGGAGTGTGATAACAACAACAGAAATAGACAAACAGGGGAAACCAAACCAAATTCTATCACAGAATGCTCACACAGAGACAATATAAGACAAAAAGGGAATAGGAGCAAAATAAGAGCAGGGAGTAAACAAAACAATGGGTTTCTACACAACAACACCAATCACAAAGCAACACAATCACCAGTAGGACTAGGACACAACTGCATGCAGATCTACACAGCATAAGACTATAGTTGGTGTGAGAAGACAGAAACCGCACAAAAACCATGATTTTGACACCGCTTCGGTGAGGTTTTCTGCCAGGAGATGCAAATTTGGTGCAGAAATTTGATACAGATATTTCAGCACCAAATCTGCATCTCCTGGCAGAAAACTGCACCTAAACATCATTTTTTTGCCAGGAGATACAGATTTGGTGCTGAAATTTTTACACCAAAATTCCTGCATCTTCTGGCAAAACAATCGCATGAAAATTGCATTGCTTTTTGATGCAATTTTTGTTGCCAGGAGATGCAGATTTGGTGCAGGTATTTGGTATATAAATTCCAGCACCAAATCTGCATCTCTTGGCAGAAAAATGCAGTTTTCTGCCAGGAGATACAGATGTGATTGAACTCAGTTCACCTGAGGTGAGGTGACTAAGTTCAATGAGTTCACCTGAGGTGAGTTTACCTATGGTTGCAGGTAGGATACCATGGGAACCTCCAGCTGTGACCGCAGGTAAACTCAGTGACAACACTGCTCACAGCTTTGGCTCAGTCAGTGTCTGCCTGATGTCGCAGTAAGCGGTTATGTTCTCTAATGTGCCCATGCAATGGGACTTCAGTATGTAGCAGCGCTGGGATCGTCATGGGACCTTGTGTGGATTACCTGTTTGAAGAAGTTAATAAATTGGAGAAAAGGGTGGTGTTTTTTGCATTTTATTTCAAATAAAGAATTTTTTCAGTATTTGTTTCTTTTCACTTACAGGATTAGTAATAAGGGGGTCTCATTGACCCCCTACCCATTACTAATCTAGGTCTTAGTGTCAGCTGTGAGCTGTCATTAACCCTTTATAGTACCCCATTTGCCACTGCACCAGGTTAACCGGGATGAGCCAGGTAAAGTGCCAAAATTGTCGCATCTAATGAATATGACAATTTTGGGCAACTACGGGCTGATATTTTTAGCGTGGGGGGCCCAATAACAATGGGCATTCCCCAGCCTGAGAATACCAGCCCATAGCTGGCGGTTTTATCATGGCTGGGTATCAAAATTAGGGGAATCAAAACACCATTTTTTAAAATTATTTATTTAAATCATTTTTTTAAAGACTGTATAGGGTCCCTCTTATTTTGATACGCAACCAAGATAAGCACACAGATGGGGCCTGCAGCCGGTAGCCATTTGCTTTATCTGCTCTGGGTATCACACACTACGCCATTTTTAAATTCATTTTTACACCACTATAAGTACGCAGACAGCATGTGTGATTACAACCAATCACAGACACTATCATACAGATCTGCCTGCAGCCAATCACAGATGCCATGACTGACGTTGTGTAGGGAAAGTAGTGAATATGTATGAGAGGTAATGATCGGACCCAGAAGCAATGTGACAGCCAGGCAGGAGACACAATAATTGTAACTGTCCTGTTTTGCAGACCCACTAGCCCTTTCTACCACCATTTTACAGCACAATGTTCAGGTGCCCATAGACTTATATGGGGTTCGGAGTTAGTTCAAATGTTTTGGTTCAAGTCTAGTCCCAAACCGGATTTGTTTTCTGCGGGTTTGCCCATCTCTAGTTGGGAGCAACCTTTCTGCTGAAAATTGATGCTTGGAAAGTAAAAGTGAATACACCCAATATTGACTTAATGAAAATTTCTCTCTTGTTCAGTCACTCTACAGTGTTAAAAAATAAACTATTAAACCGTTAATTTTTTAAAGCATTCTTACTTTGCAGCAGTTTTTCTATGCTTACCTAAAATTTTTGCAAAGTATAAATTATTTGTGATACTCTACCTCGTTAAACACAGTTTCTGATAAGTACACAGTGGTGGGCAAAGATCAAGCCAAACCAAAGTTACATCCCATACGCCATTCATATATTACATTATATTGTCACCAACCTGTTAGTAACCTACATCCTTTTCATGTAAGTTTTACAAATGAACTGGACATCACATAAGTTCTCAAGAAAGTTGGTTAAAATTCCGTTAAAAAAGTTTTGCTAAAATGTAAGTATATTTCCAAGAACGATTTTTCTTATAATGGCAGTCTCATGTTCTATACCAAACCATTTTGTACTTCAATGATATTTCAACACAGCACTGTAAAATAAGCAAAATACAATTCTGAAAATATTTTGACAGTTCTTTAAAGGTTAAGATATAACATTTCTTTTTGGGTTAAATTAGGAGACATGTTTCATCTGCAGTGGCATTTTTAATAAATGCCACTGTTCAACATATGGGAATACATAACAGATAACTTGACTAAGTTTCAAGCAGGTTTTCCTTAGATTTAAAAAATGCAATAAAAAAATATGAAAAGAGCCTCAAGGAGAAGGCTGAGGATAGAGGCTGTTTGAATATGACACGATACAATGCTAAGTAAAGCAGCAGGTGCCTGCCTGGGAATCATATAAAAATCACGGTGGATATAAATCTCAGTATAACCAGTCCCCTTAATCATTTTTAACAAGCGACAGATCCGTCTCAGTGTGAGAAAGTACTTTCTACACAGCGCTGGTAACTGACAGGATCATAAAAAGCCTGCAATGAGGGACTAAGTTTCAGTGTAAATGCTAAGTTTTCATGCGTCTTTAGAGAGGCATTTTTTAACATTGAATACATATTGTGAAAATGTTCTGTTCATTTCCAGAAATATGTAGATACATGAAGGGATTTCTTATGTGCTCTAGTAGAACCATGGTTGCCATATCAGAAATTGTATTAACTTTCTGTTGCTATTTCTGTTTAGTTTATGTTTTCTAGTTCAACTTTTCTTTTACATTGAAAGCATCACAGATAACGGTAATGGATCGCCAACAGCTAAAGATGAGCTAGACTGGAATTAGCACACCTCAATTTTATAGGTGCGGTTGTCTACCATTTTCAAATTTCTCACGTCTCTGAAAAAAGTCATTTGCATGAAGAGGGATGTAATTGCATCATTAGACTTTATAAAATGCTTTTGATACCCAGATCTACCTCTCTGGACCCAATATCACCTCCTTACTAACCAGAATCCCACAATGTCTGTCTGCTATTTCATAATTATTCTCCGCTCACTTCTTAAAACTTATCATGACAAAACAGAATATATCATCTTTCCCCTATCTCATTTAACCCCTCCAACTGACCTATTCGTCAGATAAAATGGCTGCTCACTCTCCCCAGTCCTGCAAGCCCGCTTTCTCAAGCTAACCCTTGACTCTGCTCTCTCTTCAAGGCACATATCTATGCCCTTTTCACCTCCTGCAGACACCAACTCAAAAATATTTCCTGGATCTGTATATTCCTTTACCAAGATTCTGCAAAAACACTAGTGCATGCCCTCATCATCTCTCGCCTTGACTATTGCAACCTTCTGCTCTGTGGCCTCCCTTCTAAAACTCTTGCACCCCTCCAATCAATCCTAAACTCTGCATCTGACTAATCCACCTCTTCCCCTGCTATTCACCAGCCTCTCTACTCTGCCAATCTCTTCACTGGTTTCCCATTTCCCAAAGACTCAAGTTCAAAACCCTAACCATGATATACAAAACCATCCACAACTTCTCTTCTCCATACATCTATGATCTACTCTCCCAGTACTCACCTGCACGCAATCTCCGATCCTCACAATATATTCTTCTCTACTCTCCTCTTATCTCCTCTTCCCACAATTGCATACAAGATTTCTCCTGTGCATCCCCCAAACTTTATACTCCAACATATCAAACTCTCACCTACCATGGAAACTTTCAAAAGGAACCTGAAGACTTACCTCTTCCAACAAGCCTACAAGCTGCAATAAACCCATATACTGCTTCGCAGCCAGTTCTACCTCACCTACCATATCCTTACCCAACCCCTGTAGACTGTTAGTCTTGCAGACAAGGTCCTCTCTCCTCCTGTACCAGTCTGTGCCTTGTATTGTTCATGATTATTGTACTTGTTTTTATTATGTATACCTCTTTTTCATATGTAAAATGCCATGGAATAAATGCAATAATAATAAATAATAATTATAGTTCTATTGTTTACTGAAAACAGAATGATGCCCGAAAAGAAAAGCACACACTACCTACTGTCAAATATGGTAGAGTCTCAAAGATTTTTTGGGGTTGTTTTGCTGCATTTGGCACAGGATGCCTTCACTGTGTGTAAGGCATCATAAAGTTTGAAGATTATCAAAGGACTTTGGTTTCAATGTAGTGTCCAATATCAGAAATATGGGTTTGCGTCCTAGGTCATGGGTCATCCAGCAAGACAATGGCCACAAACATACTTCAAGAAGCAAAAGAAATGGATGGGAAAAAAAGTGCTGGAGAGTTTTGAAGTGATCAGCAATGAGTCTGGATCTAAATCCCATTGAACACCTGTGGAAATATCTTAAAATTGCTATTGGGAGGAGGCATCCTTCAAATATGAGAGACCTGGAGCAGTTTCAAAATGAAGAGTGGTCCAAAATTACAGTTGAGAGGTGTAAGAAGCTTGTTGATGGGTTTTAGGAAGCGATTGATTATAGTTATTTATTCCAAAGGGTGTGCAACCAAACATTTAGTTGGAGGTGCCAACAATTTTATCCAGACCATTTTTGGAGTTTTGTGTTAAATTATGTAGAATTTGCCTTCTTCTCTGGGGTTTTTCTTCTGCCTTGTTCCAATAAACACAAAGGAAATAAACATGTGTATAACAAAAGATATGTAATTGCAATACATTTCTGTGGAAAAATACTTCATTTTCTTGAACAATTTCAAGGGTGCCAAATCTTTTGGTAGTGTCTGTGTAAAGTGGACTTCAGATTTATGAAAAATTAACTTGACAAATTTAAGATTTAACGAAGTTCTCTTAGCTCTCCAATAGAAGTGTTGCCTTCCTAGTAGAGTTATTTTAATTTTCAAATTTATTAAGGTGGAATTGATTTGTACTGGAATTTTACAAAAATCAATATTCTGCAAATTTTTTGCAATTTGCCCACGATAAATTCAGCAAATAGTGGGCAGCTGGTTAAAAAAAATAAATAATACATCACCGCTCACCTACTGGTTATCTCTCCCACATGCTGTCCTCTGTACAGTCCTTGTTGCCCCTTCTTACAGCCAAAATGTGCTGCAACCCAAGGATTCTTTAATGTCTGTATCCATGGCACCAGCAGCTGAGGTACTATTAATCTCCTGGGGCTGCCCTCTGTTGGCTGCCTACCTGTGTGTGTGCATATCACCACCTCTGGTGCCTTTTGGGAAGACTTGGCGGCCGATCCAGTTTGCTCCTTTAGGCTAGTCATTGGTACTTTTGGTCCAGTGGACCCACTAACCATGTGCTAGAGCCTAATAGTTTGCCCAGGCCATGGATCCCACTGGCCTCAGCCCTGCTCAATTCACCAGTCTGCAGCAAGAGGTGGTCCGGCAACAGAACCAACAGGGTCGGATGCTGACTCGTCTCATCTTAGGTCACTGGACACCTGCTTTCAAGACATGTCTCTGTCGAACACGGTACTAGCTGCGGTTCCTTATCCAGCAGCAAATCCGGTCCCAAATCCTGGTCTCTGTCTGATGTCCCCTCAAAGTTTTGATGCTGATGCCCAATTATGCCATCTGCCTACTGTGCCTATTTGGACATTTTCAAAAAGAAAGAGGCTGCCACCCAGACAGTATGACTGGCCTATTGACTTCCTCCCTGGGTCTACGCCTCCCCGCAGTCGTATTTACCCTATAGGCCCCTTTACACACTGAGACTTTCAGCGATCCCAACCTGGCCGGGATCACTACAAAGTCTTTGGTGAGTCTCTGGTGAGCTGTCAAACAGGCAAACCAGGCCAATGACGCAACAGCGATCCGGACCTGCAGAACGACCTAGCTAGTCAAACACTGGAAACGAGTGATGTGTCACAATATCTGTCAATCACTATTCTCTCAGTCGGTCTTTCCCTCTCGGTCTCTATTCTCTCTCTGTTGATCCATCACTATCTCTGTCCCTCTCTCACAGTCTGTCAGTCATTTTCCCCTCCTCTCTCATACTCACCGATCCCCGACGCGGCGCTGCACGGCTGCCACACTGCTGCGGTGGCTTTTCCTCTTTTGAAAAAGCCGGCCACTCATTAAACAATTTTGTATTCCCTACTTTCCCCGCCCACAGGCACCTATGATTGGTTGCAGTGAGACACGCCCCCACGCTGAGTGACAGGTGTCTCACTGTACCCAATCACAGCAGCCGGTGGGCGTGTCTATACTGTGCAGTGAAATAAATAATTAAATAATTTAAAAAAATGGCGTGCGGTCCCCCCCAATTTTAATACCAGCCAGATAAAGCCATACGGCTGAAGGCTGGTATTCTCAGGATTGGGAGCTCCACGTTATGGGGAGCCCCCCAGCCAAACAATATCAGTCAGCAGCCGCCCAGAATTGCCGCACACATTATATGCGACAGTTCTGGGACTGTACCCGGCTCTTCCCAATTTGCCCTGGTGCGTTGGCAAATCGGGGTAATAAGGAGTTATTGGCAGCCCATAGCTGACAATAAGTCCTAGATTAATCATGTCAGGCGTCTCCCCGAGAATCCTTCCATGATTAATCTGTAAATTACAGTAAATAAACACACACAACTGAAAAAATCATTTATTAGAAATAAAAACACAAACACATTCCCTCGTCACCAATTTAATCAGCCCCAAAAAGCCCTCCTTGTCCGGCGTAATCCACGGACCTCCAGCGTCGCATCCAGCTCTGCTGCATGGAGGTGACCGGAGCAGCAGAAGACACCGCCGCTCCTGTCAGCTCCACGCAGCTAATGAAGGGAATAGCGCGATCAGCTGAGCTGTCACTGAGGTTACCTGGATCCAGCAGTGGATGCAGCGGTGGCCGCAGGTAACCTCAGTGACAGCTCAGCTGATCGCGCTACTCACCTCAGTTGCTGCGTAGAGCTGACCAGAGCGGCGGTGAGTAGCGCGATCAGCTGAGCTGTCACTGAGGTTACCCGCGGCCACCGCTGCATCCATCGCTGGATCCACCGCTGGATCCACCGCTGGGTCCAGTGACAGCGGGTAACCTCAGTGACAGCTCAGCCGAGGTGAGGTGGAGGTGACAGGAGCGGCGGTGTCTTCTGTAGGTCCTGTCACCTGCATGCAGCTGAGCTGGAAGCGACGCTGGAGGTCCGTGGATTACGCCGGACAAGGAGGGCTTTTTGGGGCTTATTAAATTGGTGATGAGGGAATGTGTTTGTGTTTTTTATTTCTAATAAAGGATTTTTCAATTGTGTGTGTTTATTTACTGTAATTTACAGATTAATCATGGAAGGTTTCTCGGGGAGACGCCTGACATGATTAATCTAGGACTTATTGTCAGCTATGGGCTGCCAATAACTCCTTATTACCCCGATTTGCCAACGCACCAGGGCAAATCGGGAAGAGCCGGGTACAGTCCCAGAACTGTCGCATATAATGTGTGCGGCAATTCTGGGCGGCTGCTGACTGATATTGTTTGGCTGGGGGGCTCCCCATAACGTGGAGCTCCCAATCCTGAGAATACCAGCATTCAGCCGTATGGCTTTATCTGGCTGGTGTTAAAATTGGGGGGACCGCACGCCTGTGTTTTTAATTATTTAATTATTTATTTCACTGCACAGTATAGACACGCCCACCGGCTGCTGTGATTGGGTACAGTGAGACACCTGTCACTCAGCGTGGGGGCGTGTCTCACTGCAACCAATCATAGGCGCCTGTGGGCGGGGAAAGTAGGGAATACGAAATTGTTTAATGAGCGGCCGGCTTTTTCAAAAGAGGAAAAGCCGCCGCAGCAGTGTGAATGCCGTGCAGCGCCGCGCCGGGGATCGGGGATCGGTGAGTATGAGAGAGGAGGGGAAAATGACCGACAGACTGTGAGAGAGGGACAGAGATAGTGACGGACCGACAGAGAGAGAATAGAGACCGAGAGGGAGAGACCGACTGACAGAGAATAGTGATTGACAGATATTGTGACACATCACTCGTTTCCAGTGTTTTAAGTCCCCTTTACACACTGAGACTTTGCTGCACAGTGGTAAACAAAGGACCAAAGAATGGTCCTGAACGATTTGTAGCGATCAGCAACTTCACAGCAGGGGCCAGGTCGCTGATGTGTTTCACACACTGCAATGTTACTGGGGCGGTTGCTATTACATCACAAAACCGGTGACGTTACAGCGATGTCGTTTGCGATGTTGCAGTGTGTAAAGCCACCTTAAGTCTCAGGCTGAGACCCAAGCTTTGTCTGAGTACATAAAGGAGAATCTGGCAAGAAGTTTCATCCAAAAGTCTTTCTCGCTGGCTGGAGCCAGATTCTCTTTTGTCAAGAAAAGAATGGGTCTCTTCAGCCTTCTATCAGCTATAGAGGTCTTAATCAAATCACGTGTAAGAACAAATATCCACTGCCACGTTTACTAGAATTATTCAACCTACTCTGAGGTTTCAGAATTTTCTCCAAGTTCGACCTTTGTGGTCCATACAATCTAGTCTGACAATGAATAGAAGATGGCTTTCAACACCTGTGACAGCCACTATGAGTATCAGTTAATGCCATTCAGGCTATGTAATGACTCGGTGGTCTTCCAGGAATTTGTCAATTATATATTCCGAGATCTGCTCTACACATGTGTGGTGATATACCTGGATGACATTCTCATGTTCTCATTGGCGCTGCCTACACACAGAAGAAATGTTCTTCAGGTGCTGCAGAGATTAAGGGAGAAATGTCTATATGCCAAATATGAGAAGTGTATCTTTGTGTAGTCCTTTGTACCTTTCTTAGGCTACATTATCTTGGATACCTGCCTGAGCATGGATCAGAACAAGCTGTCAGCAGTACTGAAGTGGCCTCATTCCAACAGTCTGAAAACAATTCCTCTGAAAGCAATTATTATAGGCAGTTCAACCCACGGTTCTCGTCCCTGATTTTTCCCTATTTTGGCCTTAAGCTGCAAAGAGGCAAATCCAAAAGCTTGGACCCCAGAAAAAGAAGATGCCTGTATCTCCCTCAAGCAGGCCTTTTCTTCGGCCCCGACACTGCATAGACAGGAGACTAGAAAGCAGTTTATACTTGAGGTGGCTGCTTCATCCTCCGGT
Source organism: Anomaloglossus baeobatrachus (assembly GCF_048569485.1). NCBI lineage: Eukaryota > Metazoa > Chordata > Amphibia > Anura > Aromobatidae > Anomaloglossus > Anomaloglossus baeobatrachus. The sequence goes on from NC_134353.1 coordinate 520,999,078, forward strand.
GCCAGTGGGGTCCTCACGTAGAAGTCAGGCACAGGTAGGACTGTAACTTGCATATCCTTTTCTAGGGCCTTCTTTCCAGCTGAGCGCAACTACTCAATTGGTGACTGGGAATTACTGGTGATCAAATTGGCATTGGAGGAGTGGTGATACCTTCTTGAGGTAGTGGTGCATCCAGTCATCATCTTCACCGACCACAAGAACCTGGCCTATCTCCAGTCAGCTCAGAGGTTGAATCTGCGCCAAACCCAGTGGTTACTCTTCTTCGCCCACTTCAACTTCATTCTGCTCAACTCAGAAGAACATCAAGGCTTATGCGCTGTTATGGTAGTTTCTGTTGGCCAATCAGGATGAGGAGCCTCAGCATATTATCGAGCCTTCCAGATTGGTGACAGTGACTAACATAGAAGTGTCCCAAGTTCCTCCCGGTAAGACATTAGTTCTTGAAGCAGACAGGAAGTGAGTTCTTCAATGGGGTCCTTCCTCCAAACTGGCTGGCCTTGCTGGACAGAATAAGTCCCTGCAGCTGATCTCTCTGCATTATTGGTGGTTAATGCTGTGACAAGATGTCCTGATGTTTGTTTTGGCCTTTTCTTCATGTGTCCACAACAAAACCTCGAAGAAGCTTCCTGCTGGGCAACTCTTTCCTTTACCAGTGCTTTCTGCTACTTGGCAGTATATTGGAATGGACTTTATCACCAACCTGTCAAAATCCTCTGATTAAACCATCATCTGAGTGGTGGTAGACAGGTTTTCTTAAATGGCCTATTTCACGACACTGACCAGAATGCCCTCTACGCCAGTGCTCACTGAGCACTCCATCCAGCATATCTTCCAGCTGCACAGTCTACCACCCCATATTCTGTCTGACAGAGGGGTCCAGTTTACATCTCAAGTCTGAAGAGCCACCTTCAATGTACTGGATATCACCTTGGAATTCTCCTTGGGTTACCATCCACAGTCCAATGGCCAAGTTGAACAAGTGAATCAGATCATGATGAACTTCCTGCGGCAAGCAACAAGCATTATAGCGACTGGGTCAAGTTCCTTCCTTGGGCAGAATTCTTGTATAACAAACTTGTGAGTGAATCCACCACCATGTCTCCATTTCACATAGTGTGTGGACAGTGACCCAAAATCCCGTTCCCATTGATGCTCAGTTCTGGCAATCCTGAAGCCAATTCCCTCATAAAGACATTCTCCGACATCTGGGCAGAGACCAAGCTTTCTGGAGCAGTCCTCCATCTGTATGAAGAGGCACGTGGACAAAAGATGCCTAGACCCTCCTTCATTCTGACCCATAGACAAGGTATGGCTCACTTCCAGATACGTCTGTCTCAAGGTGCATTCCTACAAGTTGAGTGCCCACTTCATTGGTCCCTTCAAGGTGCTACAGCGGATTAACGAGGTGTCCTACAAGTTGAAGCTCCCAGCCTCCCTGCGCATCCCCAACTTGTTCCATGTGTCCCTCCTCAAGTCTGTCATCCTGAGCAATTACTACAGGGATCCAAGTACCTCACCTTCTCTGGTCAGTGATAAAGACATCTTTGAGGTAAAAGCTATCCTCACTGTGAAAAGGATCCAAGGTAAAACCTACTTCTTAGTGAACAGGAAAAGGTTTGGTCCGGAGGAGAGGTCATGGGAGCCAAAGAAGAATATTAATGCCCCTCTTCTCCATAAGACATTCCTGGAAAAGGGGAGCATAAGTGGGTGGTACTGTAAAACCCATTCAATTTGAGAATATGTTTGTAATGCCCATACCGGCATCCCCACACTGTCCTGCCCACTTCTCCCCAGGGATGCCGACTCTTTCACCTTCCTGATCGCCCAGTGGTGGCTGCCCCATCCCCAGTACATGTTGCTGTTTCCCAGTATACCCTGACCCGGAAGTGACTCTCAGCTCAGCTGAGAGGCATCAGGTATTAAGGCATCTTCCCTTTAAAGGAGATGCCTGTGCAATGAGGTCTATATGTTGCTAGTTCTCAGGGCTTCAGTGCTGCTGCTGTCATTGTAGTATATGCTGTTACTGATTCGTATCTGTGTTTCAGTACATTACAAGTCCGCTGCTGCAACTATCCACACTGGCCGATTCCTATAATATCCGCTGCCGCTGCCTCAAGCATCCATGCCGGCCACCTACCACGATATCCGCTGATGATGCTGCTGCAAGTATCCACATTGACCACTGCTACTGCATTCATCCATCCTGGCTGAGTCCATGACACCGGCTTCTGCTGCTGTTGCTACAACCAGAAACTGTTTGTTTTCATGGCACCAGCTGCCAAGGTACCATTGATTCCCTTGGGCTACTCTCTGTCAGCTGCCTACCGGCTTGTGTACCTATCACCACTTCAGGTGGCTTTAGTGAAGACTCAGTGGCTGATCCAGTTTGCTCTTCCAGGCCAGTAATCGGTACTTTCTGTCCAGTGGACCCCCTAACCACATGCTTGCCCTGCGAGCATAACAATAATGCTCATCAGCTTGTTAGTAATAATTATTGTATTCTTATCCTCAAAAGCATTGTCTTGGGGCATGTTAGTTGAATTTTCCTTATTACTTTATTAGTCAGATTAATTGTAGAGTTAACTCCATATTTATTTTTGTTATTCACAAGAATTTCTGATGTGTGCAAAACAAATGCTGGAATTAATGTTACAGTTCACATCTTATTTGATATACATAGAAAATCCATCCTTGATACGGCCTCTCTTAATGATGTCTTACAGTATATTCATGTAATGGAAGGCTTAAGTGATTACGTTGTTTGGTGAAATTCTCACGTCTCGGATATGATCCAGCAGTCTTCTGTGAAGTGGTCTGGTCACTTTCCTGCCTAGTTCTGAACACTTTCTTTGTGTTTATTGCCTTTCTGCCAATAAGTGTTTCCAATGCTTTAATTTTGTTTGCCCTGTTCCCAAGGTGTTGTAACTACCCCTTCACCACTCGTCAATTTTCCCTTTTTTTTTTCCTCCCTTTCTTCCAAGAGCCATAACTTTTTCTTTTTCACCCAATATAGCGATACAGCCATATGAAGGCTTATTTTTGAGGAATGAGTTGTATTTCGAATGACACCATTCAGACCACGTTCACTATATGATAACACTTACATAGCAATATGATTCTCCAGGGCAGTTCAAGTTCGTAGATACCAAATATGCATAGTTTTAATTTTATTTAAGTGATGAAAAATAGATCAGAAATTTGTCAAAAAAAAGAATTGCGCTTTTGTTGCCATTTTCCGAGACCTATTGTGTTCTCATTTTTCATGATCTGGTGCTGTGTGAGGCCTAAGTTTATGCAACTTAAACTGACATTTTTAATTATGAAATTTCTGGGTAGATGCAATGTTTGATCGCCTCTTATTTCATTTTATTGAAACATTGCGGTGACCATAAAAAAACAATTCTGGCGTTTTGATTTTTTATTGTTGCGCCCTTTACCAATCAGATTAATTTACTTTATATTTTGATAGATAGAGCAATTCTGAACATGGTGATAACAAATATGTGTTTGGTTTTTATTGTTTAAGTTTCAGTTGGGGAAAAGGGTGATGATTTGAACTTTTGTGTTTTTTTTATTTTTTTCATATTTTTTAAAAACCTTTTTTTTCTTTTAATTGATTTTACTAGACCCCTTAGGGGAATTGAAGCTCAAACTGTCCGATTGCTGCTGCTGTACAGAGCAAGTGTTCAGCGCTGCTCTGTACAGTAGAAAGGATGATCTCCTCTGATTGCCGGCGCTCAGCCAACATTCACAGGAACTTCATCATGATAACAACAGGGGTCATAAGCTGACCCCCAGCTGTCATAACAACCCACCTCACCATGTAAGCCCGCATCAAAGGGTCAGACATGGCCTTGGTACATCCAAAGTCATGAAGGAGTTAAAGCTTCCCCGAACTTGTATTTCCCGCTGGTGATATTTATGAAGTGGACCCTGCTTGGGTTTACAGCCTGTCTGCCAAGTGCTTTTCTGGCAGACTGTTACTTTTGGTTTACCTTATCATTTACTTTTGCACCATCCATCAGATTCTTAAGGAGGTACGTGATACCCTCGATTGCAAAAGTCCGACTGCTATCTTACCAATCCAGTTAGGATGCAGTAGTTTTGAGTTAGACCTCAGCTTACTTTATTTTGCACATGTGCATTATAGTGTGCATAATAGAAATATTGTGTTGCAATTATTCCTCCTAAATTTATTACATTTTCTAATTTCAGCTTCTCTTTGATTAATCCTTTTCTGTATAATGTGGGACATTTATTCAACTTCAGGGACATTGTTAAATACCTTACATTCATTAAATAGAGATAGGATTTCCCTTTTGGTTTTAACTAGGTTCTATCAACATTTACTAATGATGAATTGGAATGTTTGTTTGAAAAAGTTATTGAAGATTTGATACAATTCATAATGAACTTTTAGGTCCCTGATATGCCCTGCTAGAATATATAATAATATATACTGTTTGGCCCTTGGTGGTAATGCCAACTTTTTAATATCTTTCTAATGAGGCTATTTCCCAAATATCCCTAATTTCACTGATCAATACTTTTTCTAGAACACCTATGTGGTTCTTAGCCAGGTGTAGATAACACAGATTAGTATCCATTGCATTTTTAAAAATATGAAGATGATAAAAAACGTTAACTGAAGCTGATTTCACCCTCCTAGCGTTCCATAATGTGGAGGTAGACATAGTATAAATCCCACTATGAGTTGGTTTCTGTTAAGAAAGTCTTCAAAAATGTAATTCACAGGTATCGAGAAGACACAAGATGTAATTCACAAGCTTTTTTGATGGTTTTCTATTGCAGCTGCTGGAGGTCAAATATGAGACCTGAGCAATATCACATACAAACCATAAAAAGAATCAATGTAAAGAAATGCTGCTGTGCTTTCTATAGATAGATAGAATAAGTATTATTGCCTGTGAATCTCCAGGACATCAATACAGAGCCAGTTGCCTAGCACAAACATAGCGTGATTAGAAAAAATATGTGACGCCTTCTACTGCATCATCTTGGTCATGGTGTATCCACTATACACAAGTATCCAACAAAAAATCTCAGAATTACATGCAAAGATCAGCAAAAAAATGAATTACAAACTTTAAGATCAGTGAATTCCAGACACATAAATGACATATTCAAACCCAAACAGAAGTCATGATGAACTCCCAGAAAGCAAAATTTGTGTAAAAATATAAAAACAATAATTTTATTAAACATTTAAAAATTAATAACTTAAAATTACTACAAATACAAGAAAAAGAGATCAATGTCACAACAGAGTATTAAAGACAAATATACAGAAACATCCATGTAAAGTGCTGCCTAGTGCTAATTAATTAATAAGTAATTAATAAATAAATATCATATGTATTAGGAGTATAGTAAAACCAATATATCATTTAAAGTGCAAAAATAGGCAGTTCTATGAGGTAACAAAATAAGGATAGGCTAGATCACCCTGTAGTATGTCATGCAGAAAAGTATAAGGGGCAATATATCTTATCAAAATTTATGATGTAATGTCCCCATAAAATACCACGAGACGGTAGTCAAGTGCAATAATTAAAGAACCAAAATGGTAGTTTAAAAAAGTATCAGTATACAGGTATATAATAAAACCCTGCAGAATAAAGCACCTGACCCATTGATATTATAAAAGGGGAAAAATTACATAAAAAAATCTATAATGAAATATCCCTAAAATACCACAAGATGGCAGTAAGTTAACAGAAAGCATTACAAACTAAAGTACACAGGGAAAAACCAATACGACAGTGACGTGACCTAATGAGTACATATAGGGATACAAACCCAATAATATATACAGTAAAAGGCAAATATGTAAGCAAGCCCATATTACCTCAAATTAGATGCACTGATGTCTGTGACAAATGGCCTCTCAACCCCAACGTCTGTTTCACGTTTGCTTCCTCAGTCTCACTCCTGCAAGGAGATTTGATGGAGATCCCAAGGAGATGGCAGTCTTGTGCCTTCTCCCTTCCAAATTGATCTCAAACCTTTTGGTCAGTAGTCAAACTTTTTGTGGCTCTGGGTATAATTTCTAACAACTTCGATCGAGTCTCCTTTGCTGAGTCCAAGTTATATAGGCATTGGAAGGGGGGTCGGAAACCAGAGGAATTTTGTCCAGAGTTCTGAAGATGGGCCACTGACACCAAGTGGAATGACCATGCCCTTTGAAGCCTTTTTTGTCAGGGGGCCTGTCTGAAAGGCTAAAAAATGCCCTGGCTATGTATGAAGCGCCTGAGTCTTTAGAGGCCGCTATGGCTTTAGCCTGCTGGATTGATCGATGTCTAAAGGATAGACCTGTTTTGACACCTTTTTCTATAGATCTCCATGGGGATGAGAGCTCTCCCTTGGTTCCAGATGAACCCATGCAGTTAGAGAGGGCCTCTCCTGTTTCTGGCCCTCCTGTGGTTCACCACAAGGTGGTGATTTGTTTCTTTTGTGGTCAAAAGGGTCATTTGTTGTTGCCTGTCTTTCAGTATTTAAACTGAAAAAAATCCATCTGAAAACTTCTGACCAAAGGTTGTGTGGAGTAGATATTCTCTCCACATGTGCATCTCCGTTAGTCCTACCTGCAAACATTCATATAGGTATGAAAACTAAAATTATTTCTGTTCTTTTGGATAGTAGGGCAGGTGTAAATATTGTGGATGCTCAGTTTGCCCAGATGCATGGTCTTTCTTGTATTCTCACAAAACCTATTTCCATATTTGCTATCAACTCTGCACCTCTAGGACAGCAGTGTTTGACGCAAGTTGTGCATAGCTTATTTAGTAACCAGGTTTAGTAACCTGGCACACTTCATTGCTTTGCCTGCTTTCCCTAATGCTAAAACTTTAGCTCAAGTGTTTTTCACTGAGATTTTGAAGCTCCACAGGGTTACCTCCAATGTGGTGTTAGGTTGGGAGACCCAGTTTGTATCTAAATTTTGGAAAATATTTTGTTCTCATCTGGGGGCATATCTTTTCTTTAGGAAGTTAGAAGGGGTCAAAGTTCATCAGCAATTTCTCATTTTTCCAACAAAATTTACAAAATCATTTTTTTAGGGACTACATCACATTTAAGGTGACTTTGAGAGGCCTAGGTGACAGAAAATACCCAAAAGTGACCCCATTCTAAAATCTGCACCCCTCACTCTGCTCAAAACCACATCCAAGAAGTTTATTAACCCTTCAGGTGTTTCACAGGAACCAAAGCAATGTGGAAGGAAAAAATGAAAATTTTACTTTTTAACGCAAAAATGTTACTCTAGCCATAAAATTTTGCATTTTCACAAGGGACAAAAGAGAAAATGCACTATACAATTTATTGTGCAATTTCTCCTGAGTACGCTGATACCCCGTAGAAAAAATCAATTGTTTGGGTGCATGGCGGAGCTCGGAAGGGAAGGCGCGCCATTTGAATTTTTGACCGCAAAATTAGCTGCACTTATTAGCGGACGCCATGTCGGGTTTGAAGACCCCCTGAAGTCCCTAAACAATGGAGCTCCCCCACAAGTGACCCCATTTTGGAAACTAGACCCCTAAAGGAATTTTTCTAGATGTTTGGTGAGCATTTTGAACCCCTGGGGGCTTCACAGAAGTTTATAACATTGAGCCGTGAAAAGAAAAAAAAAAAAATTACCACAACACTGTTGCTTCAACTAGATAGCTTTTTTTTCACAAGAGTATCAGGAAAAAATGCACCATAAAATTTATTGCACATTTTTTTCTGAGTACGACAATACCTCATATGTGGTAAAAATCAATTGCTTGGGCGCACAGCAGGATTCTGAAGGGACAGAGTGCCATTCGAATTTTTGAGTTAAAAATTAGCTGCACTCATTAGCGGATGCCATGTTGGGTTTGAAGACCCCCTGAGGTGCTTAAACAATGGAGCTCCCCCACAAGTGACCCCATTTTGGAAACTAGAGCCCTCAAATAATTTTCCTAGATGTTTTATGAGCACTTTGAACCCCTGGGGGCTTCACATAAGTTTATAACATTGAGCCGTGAAAATAAAATTTTTTTTTTTTACCACAAAACTGTTGTTTCAACTAGGTAGCTTTTTTTTCACAAGGGCATCAGGAAAAAATGCACCATAAAATTTATACTGCATTTTATCCTCAGTACGACGATACCCCATATGTGGTAAAAAGTAATTGCTTGGGTGCACAGCGGGATTCTGAAGGGAAGGAGTGCCATTCGAATTTTTGAGTGCAAAATTAGCTGCACTCATTAGCGGATGCCATGTTGGGTTTGGAGACCCCTTGAGGTGCCTAAACACCTAAAGGACACGAATGAGATGCAAAAAAATGACGCAAGATACAGACCAAAAAATAAAAAGTCCCGCCGAAAATTGACCACTGATGCAGATACGTTATCTTCATCACAGATCAGCGCTCGGTGGGACGCACGGAGGCATGAGGTGTAAAAACGGATAGCGGATAAAAAAAAAAAAATTATACTCACAGTACCCAGAAGATTTGCAGGAGGATTACTGACCAGAGGAACTGCAGGAGGAATAGAAGGCAGAAAGTGGACAGCTACAGGAGCAGCAGGCATGAAGTTGGACAGCTCATCAGAAGACCCAGGAAGGACCCAGGAAGAACCCAGCGATGGAGGCAGATGTGATCGGGCCAGTGAAGACCTCGGATGACCCGGTGGAGGCAGGTAGGGAACATCGGAGAGGGAGAGCAGATGGAGAGGGGGAGGGGGAGACCGGAGAAGCAGAAGCAGGAGAATGGGAGTGGAGTAGAGATCGCGGCGGGGGGCACATCGGCACAGGTAGGGGACATCGCGGTAGCGCGCAGGGGACATCGCGGGAACTTGCAGGGGACATTGCGGGAGCACGCAGGGGACATTGTGAGACCGCGCAGGGGATACAAGGGGAGCGCAACACTTACAATGGGAGCAGGAGCGGTGGCATCAACAGCGGCGGTGACAGCAGCAGCGTTGGTGTGGTACTACAAGTACCAGCCAGTGCACGCTGCAGACATGTTGGGGGAGGGTTTCCCAGCCCAGCACAGGCCTTGGGAGGGCGGTCACCTGCAGATCAGACAGCCCCACTGCATGCTGATTGGAGCGATTGCGCGTCATAGCACGATCGTTCCAATCAGTGCTGCAGGGGCTGGGGGGAGCCATGTTTGAGCTCCAGCTATGATCTGTTGCAGCTGCTGCAGCACATCATAGAAGGATCTCACAGTATAGCACTGGTTCAGGCTTTGTTTTAGCTGAAATCAGTGGAAACGATGTGGTTGGCGGTTCAGATTTGAACAGCCAATCACAACAATCGTCGATGGGGGGTGGCAATCAAATGAACTTTAGGCAGTAAAGTTACGTCCCTGGTCGTTAAGTCACGTAAAAATAGGACGTAACTTTATTGCCCATGGTCGTGAAGGATTTAAGGTTCACTTGTATCCTGCAGTAATCTAACAGGTAATTGTAACCTCAGCTGCAGCCACTCCCTTCAGCTATAAATATCCACTCCTCCCAATGTTGGCTGCAGCTCAAATCTATGGTGTACACTTTGAATGAACCAATCTCTGGAGAAGCTGAAGTGTCCTTTCTGTTGCAGGAGAAAAGTTCCTGCTGGAGAAGCTGTGGAGTGTTATTTGTTGTGCCTTTCCCCACCTGTTTGTCTTACCTTCCTTGTGTTGTCTTATTGCAGTGGCGAGACTAGCATCTCGCAGTCCTTCCTTAGGGTGAGTTCAGGACCAGCGAGGGCCTAAACACGTGCGGCACATGAGGAGAAGGACCCGTCTAAGAGTGTTAAGCAGTGTAGGAATCACCCTCATGTGAATGTTAGGAGGTGACCTAGCTCCCCTCTAACTAGCACCAGGGCCTTCCGTTGTATTGCTACCATGGTGTTCCCGCTGTGTTGCACTGCTTACCTGGCGTCGTCTCGTACCTGGCCAAACACCTGCTATAATATCGTGACAAAATCAATACAAATGATTAAATTAGAAATGGTCAAAGAATATATAAATATCGCTATGTAGAGACAAATTTAATTCACACAAGTGAGGCTGACTGTTAAATGGTCAATAGATGAATAAAAAAAAATAAAGCTCTAACTAAAAATGATATATGGCCAATAAATTACCACAGTAAGTGCTGATAAAGAAAAACACAGAGTAGGGAGAGATTGAATAGTACTGGCCATAAAAGGGGAAAAAAAATATGTAGATTTAGTTATGTGTCTATAACCTACACCAAGTAAAATGGACCAATAAGGGAAAAAGCAGACCTGAAATTATCACCCCAGCAAATGGCTTCATATTTAGGAAGATACATTGCACTGTGTGTTTATCCAGAATTAACTTTGTCAGCTATTTGTGCTAATGTAGCTTTTCTATAGGATCAGACCAAACAGTCTAGCTTTTTGTCACAGTGGTCTCTCTGCATATACAGTCATGTGAAAAAGTTTGGCCCCCCCATTCATGTTAACCTTTTTTCTTTATAACAATTTGGGTTTTTGCAACAGCCATTTCAGTTTCATATATGTAATAACTGACTAATAGTACTGGTTTATTGTACTAACAGAAAATGTGCAATCCGCATTTAAACAAAATTTGACAGGTGCAAAAGTATGGACACCCTTATCAATTTCTTGATTTGAACACTCCTAACTACTTTTTACTGACTTACTAAAGCACTAAATTGGTTTTGTAACCTCATTGAGCTTTGAACTTCATATTCAGTGTATCCAATCAAGAGAAAAGGTATTTAAGGTGGCCACTTGCAAGTTGTTCTCCTATTTGAATCTCCTATGAAGAGTGGCATGGGCTCCTCAAAACAACTTTCAAATGATCTGAAAACAAAGATTATTCAACATAGTTGTTCAGGGAAAGGATACAAAAAGTTGTCTCAGAGATTTAAACTGTCAGTTTCCACTGTGAGGAATATAGTAAGGAAGAACACAGGTACAGTTCTTGATAAGCCCAGAAGTGGCAGGCCAAGAAAAATATCAGAAAGGCAGAGAAGAAGAATGGTGAGAACAGTCAAGGACAATCCACAGACCATCTCCAAAGACCTGCAGCATCATCTTGTTGCAGATGGTGTCAATGTGCATCGGTCAACAATACAGCGCACGTTGCACAAGGAGAAGCTGTATGGGAGAGTGATGCGAAAGAAGCCGTTTCTGCAAGCACGCCACAAACAGAGTCGCCTGAGGTATGCAAAAGCACATTTCGACAGGCCAGTTACATTTTGGAAGAAGGTCCTGTGGACCGATGAAACAAAGATTGAGTTGTTTGGTCATACAAAAAAAAGCGTTATGCATGGCGGCAAAAAAACACGGCATTCCAAGAAAAGCACTTGCCACCCACAGTAAAATTTGGTGGAGGTTCCATCATGCTTTGGGGCTGTGTGGCCAATGCCGGCACCGGGAATCTTGTTAAAGTTGAGGGTCGCATGGATTCAACTCAGTAACAGCAGATTCTTGACAATAATGTGCAAGAATCAGTGACGAAGTTGAAGTTATGCAGGGGATGGATATTTCAGCAAGACAATGATCCAAAACACCGCTCCAAATCTACTCAGGCATTCATGCAGAGGAACAATTGCAATGTTCTGGAATGGCCATCTTAGTCCCCAGACCTGAATATCATTGAAAACCTGTGGGATGATTTGAAGCGTGCTGTCCATGCTCGGTAACCATCAAACTTAACTGAACTGGAATTGTTTTGTAAACAGGAATGGTCAAATATACCTTCATCCAGGATCCAGGAACTCATTAAAAGCTACAGGAAGCGACTATAGGCTGTTATTTTTGCAAATGGAGGATCTACAAAATATTAATGTCACTTTTATGTTGAGTTGCCCATACTTTTGCACCGGTCAAATTTTGTTTAAATGCGGATTGCACATTTTCTGTTAGTACAATAAACCTCATTTCAATCCAGAAATATTACTCAGTCCATCAGTTACTAGATATATGAAACTGAATTAGCTGTTGCAAAACCCCAAAATGTTATAAAGAAAAAAGGTTAACATTAATAGGGGTGCCCAAACTTTTTCATATGACTGTATAGACCTGTGACAGGTTCAGGGCCTGAGTCTCATTCTGTTTGCAGAATCTTAATATTAAATGTGTTTCTTTCCTTTGGTACTGAAAGTGTTAAGCCCGCTACACACGCTTCAATATATCTCACAATCCGTCGTTGGGGTCAAGTTGTAAGTGACGCACATCCGGCATCGTTTGTGACGTATCTGCGTGTGACAGCTACATGCGATCAGGATTGAACGCAAAACCGTTGATCGCAAACACATCGTATCATTCTCTAGAATTGAGCGTTTTGTTGCAAGAACCTAGTGAATTGTAACGTGTGACATCCCTCATACGATTTTGTTGTCTGATGCTATGTGCGCAGGTGTGCGCTCTGCACCGCAGCGTAAAAAAGGTCTGCTTCAGAGCGCAGCTGAAAAGCTGCGTTCTGAAGCGCCTCACAATGTCTGTCATGCACTAATCTCTGTCAGTCCGTCACTATCTCTGTCCCTCACTCTCAGTCCATGTCAGTCTATCCCCCTCTCTGATATACTCACCGATCCCCGATCCCTGGCGCTGCACGGCATTCACACTGCTCCGGCGGCTTTTACTGTTTTGAAAAAGCCGGCCGCCCATTAAACAATCTCCTATTCCCTGCTTTCCCCGCCCACCGGCGCCTATGATTGGTTACAGTGAGACACGCCCCCACTCTGAGTGACAGGTGTCACACTGCACCCAATCACAGCAGCCGGTGGGCGTGTCTATACTGTGTAGTGAAATAAATAATTAAATAATTAAAAAAAACGGCGTGCGGTTCCCCCCATTTTTAAAACTAGCCAGATAAAGCCATACGGCTGAAGGCTGGTATTCTCAGGATGGGGAGCTCCACGTTATGGGGAGCCCCCCACCCTAACAATATCAGCCAACAGCCGCCCAGAATTGCCGCATACATTATATGCGACAGTTCTGGGACTGTACCCGGCTCTTCCCGATTTGCCCTGGTGCGTTGGCAAATCGGGGTAATAAGGAGTTATTGGCAGCCCATAGCTGCCAATAAGTCCTAGATTAATCATGTCAGGCGTCTATGAGACACCCTCCATGATTAATCTGTAAGTTACAGTAAATAAACACACACACCCGAAAAAATCCTTTATTAGAAATAAAAACACACACATATACCCTGGTTCACCACTTTAATCAGCCCCAAAAAGCCCTCCTTGTCCGGCGTACTCCACAGTCCTCCAGCGTCGCTTCCAGCGCTGCTGCATGGAGGTGACCAGAGCTGCAGCAGACACAGCCGCTCCGGTCACCTCCATGCAGCAAATGAAGACAGCCGCGCGATCAGCTGCTGTCACTGAGGTTACCCGCGGCCACCGGTGGATGCAGCGGTGGCCGCGGGTAACCTCAGTGACAGCAGCTGATCGCGCGGCTGTGTTCATTTGCTGCATGGAGGTGACCGGAGCGGCTGTGTCTGCTGCGGCTCCGGTCACCTCCATGCAGCTGCGCTGGATGCGACGCTGGATCATCCTGGATTACGCCGGACAAGGAGGGCTTTTTGGGGCTGATTAAAGTGGTGAACCAGGGTATATGTGTGTGTTTTTATTTCTAATAAAGGATTTTTTCGGGTGTGTGTGTTTATTTACTGTAACTTACAGATTAATCATGGAGGGTGTCTCATAGACGCCTGACATGATTAATCTAGGACTTATTGGCAGCTATGGGCTGCCAATAACTCCTTATTACCCCGATTTGCCAACGCACCAGGGCAAATCGGGAAGAGCCGGGTACAGTCCCAGAACTGTCGCATCTAATGTATGCGGCAATTCTGGGCGGCTGTTGGCTGATATTGTTAGGGTGGGGGGCTCCCCATAACGTGGAGCTCCCCATCCTGAGAATACCAGCCTTCAGCCGTATGGCTTTATCTGGCTGGTTTTAAAAATGGGGGGAACCGCACGCCGTTTTTTTTAATTATTTAATTATTTATTTCACTACACAGTATAGACACGCCCACCGGCTGCTGTGATTGGGTGCAGTGTGACATCTGTCACTCAGAGTGGGGGCGTGTCTCACTGTAACCAATCATAGGCGCCGGTGGGCGGGGAAAGCAGGGAATACGAAATTGTTTAATGGGCGGCCGGCTTTCTCAAAACAGTAAAAGCCGCCGGAGCAGTGTGAACGCCGTGCAGCGCCGGGGATCGGGGATCGGTGAGTATATGAGAGAGGGCTGCTAACTTCAGTTACTCAGGAGTTTAGCGGTCACCGGTGAGTCCTTCACTGGTGACCGCTAATCAGGACGCGACACAGACAGAGCCGCAGCATGACAATGAAGTCGGGTGAAGTTCACCCGAGTTCATTCTGACAGTGCGGCTCTGTCTGTGTCTGCTGTCATCTGCCATTCAGCTCTGCTACATGGCTGTCTGTGTCTGCTGTTAGCGGCCATGTAGCAGAGCTGAATGGCAGATGACATAGTAAAAACGCATCCCACATTACACACGCATTACACACGCTTGGCAAGTCAATAAATAAAAAAAAAAAAAAAGGTGACCAATGCATACGTCACAGAACACATGATCTAAAGGATCGCACACACAATTGACCAATTTAACATAGACTACTAACGCTCGTGTGACAGCAAATGAACGACCAACGTGAAATCTCATAGATCCCGTATGCAACCTGGGCGTGTCACATCGCAAATGCGATTGTACAACTAATTGCAACGTGTAAAGTGGGCTTTAGGGTTGCTTTGCACACTACGACATCGCAGGTGCGATGTCGGTGGGGTCAAATCGAAAGTGACGCACATCCGGCGTCACTTGCGATGTCGTAGTGTGTAAATCCTAGATGATACGATGAACGTGCGCAAAAGCGTCGTTATCGTATCATCGGTGCAGGCTCCGACATTTCCATAATGCTGGTGCTGCGACAGGTACGATGTAGTTCCTCGTCCCTGCGGCAGCACACATCGCTGTGTATGAAGCCGCAGGAACAAGGAACATCTCCTTACCTGCCACCAGTGGCTATACGGAAGGAAGGAGGTGGGCGGGATGTTTACATCCTGCTCATCTCCACCCCTCTGCCGCCATTGGCCGCCTGCTGTGTGACGTCGCTGTGATGCCGCACGACCCGCCCCCTTAGGAAGGAGGCGGGTCACCGGCCAGAGCAACAGTCGCACGGCAGGTGAGTGCATGTGAAGCTGGCGTAGCGATAATTATCGCTACGCCAGCTATCACAAGATATCGTACCTGCGACAGGGGCGGGGACTATTGCGTGCGACATCGCAGCATCGGCTTGCGATGTCGCAACATGCAAAGCCCGCCTTAATGTCAGTTTTCATTTCCAGCAGCTTCAGATTCCTGGCCTCAGGTGCTTCCGGTTGATGATCACTCCTCTCCCCTATATGGTCACATCTCCCAGTAGAGGATGCTGGTTATTCTGATTCATTCTGAAGCTTGGCCTGGAGGTGGAAGGAGCTGCTGAGCCCTTTCTTGTTGGAAGTGGTGAAGACTACAGTCTTGGTGTCTGACTGCAGCCATGAAGTTGGACCTCATCCTTTGTTGTTTCCCCTGTCTGTTGTACCTTCTCTTCATGTTGTTTTAGTGCAGTGGTGGGACTAGTGATCCTCACTTGTCAGTTCACTAACTAGGGTTATCACAAGTCTTCCTGGGATTTCAGGTATTCTTCTCAGCAACAGATGCAGAAGCTGTATAGGGCTTGCAAGTAATGCAGAGTGCAGCTGCAGGTGAGGGCAGGAGGTTTCCCATCATCCACCTCCCTACCACCAGGGCCCGTGTTGTTAAAGTGCCTGTGGTGTACCCCTTGTTTGTGGTGGCAATCCATTTGTTTGTTGTGTGTCTCACCGTGTGCTGAACCTTCCCCAAGTCTGAGCGTTACACTTTCACTCTCCACATGATTCCATGGGCTTTGAGCTCTCCTTATCCTGTCATCAGTTTACCAGCTGATCCTACTTTAGCCAATTTTGCTGGTCAATAAAGATTGCCTACCAAAAACACATCACTACAGTTGTCTTCATAGAGATTCAATGACCCAGTTTTTCAACCATCAAATCTGATAACTGTCAAAGTCACTCAAATCCTTAGGCTTGCCCAATTTGTCCTCACCATTAGCACTGGACAGGCAGTGCTCTTGCAGCTCCCCTGCCTGCAGTAGAAGTTAGCTGAGGACCTCAAAGAAACCATCCCCAGCTTCTTATCCAGCGGTTTCTCTATGAATCAAGCAGTTTGATGACTTATTCACGCTCCCTGCATCATTTAGAAACCAGTCAGAATTGGAAGGAAGTTGGACAGTGGGGAATCGTCTGGAGGAGTCATTGTTTCTTTTTTTCTTTTTTTTTTGTTAAACATAGTGGAAGAGAGAACGATGGGAGGGAAGAGAGAGAGGATGTTATACAGGAACTTATAATGAATTGTCAAGGGGGAGAAGACACAGGACAGAGACGACTGAAATTAAATTAAGGAGTGGAAGTGGATGCTATATAGGGATGTATGACTTACAAGGAACTTTTAATGCATTGGAGATAGGAGATAGGAGGGTGTGGTGGAGGGCACGGGGCAGGCAGTACTTGTAGTAGTCAATCGTGCAGGGGGGACAACAGGTCACAGCACAGTTTGTCATTAACAACCTCGCCTCCCCGTCGCTGCACCACACACAGGAGGACTCCTTCACAGTTCCAGACAACACACTTTCCTTCGTGGAAATAAAGTCCAGACTCAATCTTGTTTCTTAAACAGGCCAACTTTTTTTTCTGGTACCATCCGCATCAACTCTGTCTGCATCTTGCTAGTACTGATTCTCATCCCATGGAGGTTCCGTCCACTCTTCCATGCTTTACATAATTTAACAGCAGTCCGTAAGACTGGCACCTGGGTACCCTATCTCACCTCCAGGCCTCTACTTCCAGACTACACTTCATACTAGTACCAGAGGGAATCCACCAATGATCAGGCTATCCTCACTGTGCAAAGGCCATCCAGACATACACTTTTTCCAGAGCGTACTGACCTTTCCGTGAGTGCCAGTAGATACCGACACCAGGCCGTCGACCGTCCGACTATACCCTCTCCTGGGGGATGCAGTTCTCCACACCGGACTGGATCCCGTATGCCGCGGTCGCAGGGGTGACCCAGAGGGTCAGAATCTTCTACTTGGGGGCTCTCACTAATTCATTTTCCAGGGGATTCTCCTCCTGTCTACTTCCTATATCACCTTTTTATATGTCATGTTCTCCTCTTCTTCCTTAACTCTTTCTCTGCTCACCCAGGTGCCAAAACAGCCGTGCTACAACACTGCCACCTGGTGGCTTTTTATACAATTCACATGCACATTATACATTACACTTACATTTTACACATTATACATAGACTATTAGTGTGCCGGCTACTGATGCAGTGGTGGGCCTGCATAACAATTATAATGACCCCAAGAATACCTCCAAATAAACAAAAGAGTGGCTCCGCCAGAGTCCAGAACTAAATACAATTGAATTTATCTAGGTTGACATTAAGAGGGATGTACACAAGAGATGCCCTCACAATCTGACAGATTTGGATGGCTAATGCAAGAGAGATTGGGCAAACATTGCCAAATCTAGATGTGCCTGTGAGATGGTTAAACAGCCCCCATTTCTCATGGTCAGATGTTTAGATGTACATATTTGTGTTGCATAAATGTGAATATTGCCCTTATTTTATGTAAGTTTACCACCTGCTTGCTGTTTGTAATGATGTGACAATACTTTAAAATGGACTGAAAAGTTATTATTCAGCCACAAGAGGCTGCTGTTTCCCAGCACAGATGAAAGACTGCAAAACATAGCTTGCGATGGGGTCAGAGCTACAAGCTGGGATAAAATGTGCATCACATGAAGTAAAGTGGGAGCCATGTTGGGGGCAGTTGGCAGTTACTAAACACAGAGAGAGAACTGGTGCAGGAGAGAGTTTTTCACCTAGACCAGAAATGTGACAGAGTGTATCTGACGCTGTCCATGCCCAAATCTTTACCAGATGGGAGAAAATTGCTAATAGGGATGCCGCCAAGGAGTCAAATCACAGTTACAAGCAATACCACTTATCTGTTGGAGAGGCCTCTCATCTGACTGCATATTTCAGTTGTATTGTTCGGAACAGACCTGGGTCAGTAAGATATCTGAGACCTGACAGAAGGCAACAGTCCACCCAGTGAGGATAAAAAGCCACTGCCATGGGCTAGAAATCCAAGAGCCAGCACCTGCGGGCAACACGGGCTCCTTCGGTACCTATATGCCGGGGAGCGGACAACCGTTGGGAAGTCATCGGAGTCAACACATTCTACACAGGTGCAGAGAATGACAGCCACCATCAACCTGTCCGGGGAGAGCAAAGACACTGCAGCTGGCTGCGGGACCCGTCCATCCAGCCATTTGGTTTACCTGAGACTCTGTGAATTTGTGCCGGAGTGAGTACCACAGTGCCATCCAGCCTCCCCATTCCACAACCGGACCCCGGGATCACCAACCCCTACCCACGGAGGGGACAACATCCTAGCTGCTCCCTACCATCGTTCCCGGGATCCCCGTCACCAGCAGCGGTGGTGCCCTTCATCACCACGACCCGTTGGTGGCGTCACGAACTATCTCCCAAAACAAATCACCCTCTTTTCACTCGTGCGCGAGGAGAGCTGTTCGAGGCCCCGGGTCCAGCCCACCGCTCAAGCCACCGAGCAGCAGCAGCAGCCACGGACCCGAGCGTAGCGAGCGCGGCCCCTCCGCCCGCGACAACTGTACTGTAGTTGACACTTATTGTAGGGCGCCACACTGTATAGCACAAGGGTCTCGGTCTCTTGGCTGAGTGTCTGTGGATTTTCCCTGAATGTTTTACTCTACTTTGGTTTTGTTTTTACACATATTGAAGGAAAATATTTTCGTTGGTTTATCTAGTTTTGGAGCCGTTTATTTCTCATTCATATCTTCGTTATATCCTGGGGAGCCTGCCCCAGTACATGACTTACATGCCATGCTGACAGACTCATACTAAAAAAAAAAGACTGAATGCTGTTAAAAATTCAAAGTTTACCTAAACAAAGTATTGTTTTAAGATGGGAATATTTGTTCAACTACATTAGTTTATTTCTTCAATTTATTTTTTCCTTTGTATTGCATTTGTTATTTTATCCATTCCATATTTGAGTTTAGATAGATAGATAGATAGATAGATAGATAGATAGATAGATAGATAATGGATGGATAATAAGATAGATAGATAAATAGATAGATAGCATAGCATTTCCACCATAACAGCAAAGTGGCGCAGACATACTTCTTGTGCAAGGTCTCAAAGCTGTCAGTGTCCACTACATAAGCTAATCAATAACTGTCAGCAACATTAAGGTAATGTGGCATGCTATATCAACTATGATTTAGTGAAAAAACTTTATAAATTATGTGAATTGCTTTTATTTTTTCTTCGTTTTTCTTTTTTCCCTTTTAGACGAGGAGGATTTATTTTTGGCAGGCTTAATTGATATGAGCAGAACAGGTCCCTCTAGTAATTAAAAAGTGCACATTCATGCTGCTGAAAAAACTGTTGGTAGCCAATTATTTTCCTTCTACTTTTCATCTTCACGATGTAAAGAAATATTTGACTGATGGATTTTTTTAGAAAATAAAAATAAAATCCTCAAAAATTAATGTTTTTCCAAAACTGTTTTGCAATAATATAAAATTACTTTAAGTATTTATTAATAGCCAGTTACAGTACAGTAACTACAGTATTAATAGCCAGTAAGATTTCAAAACATATTAGGCACAGATATGTTATGAAGAAAAAAACCATAGAGATGCCATATTGTCCTTATGTTGACAATTACTGCATTGAACTGCACACTGTTGTTAATCAATTTCACAATTTTCTCAGCTGTGAGTTCACAAAACGAAAAAATGATGTATGAGTGACAAGGAGCAGATATGATATTAGTGACATCTGGGCAACTGGAACAGAAGCATGCTGGAAAGCAGAGGGCACTGTATTATGAAAGAACGTCCAGTAATGTGGATACCTGCCTTTTAATATCATGAAGACACTGTATTTGAAGAAGCAGTACATAAGCAAGAGGTGATGTGTAGGGAATGGGATGAGTGGATACGTGGATGTTCAGATTTGCTGGGTTCGCCTGGACTTTAGTCCAAAGATCAGTCCTGGTACCCGGACTTTACCCAAACGTAAGCTTGAACCCCAACCCCATATACGTATGTGGGAACCCAAATGTAAGTGCTGTAAAACGGTCCTAGTAAGAGCTATGGAGCTGCAAAAGGAAGCAAATGGGTGTAGGAGCTGGACAAATATACAAACCGGTTTCCCTGAAGATAAGACATTGATTAGACTGCTATACTAAAGCTGGGTTCACACTAAGCGACAGCGACAACGACGTCGCTGTTACGTCACCATTTTCGGTGACGTAACAGCGACCTTGTAAGTCGCTGTTATGATCGCTGCTTAGCTGTCAAACAAAGCAGAAGCAGCGATGATAACATCGCTGTGCTACATGTGCAGAGAGCAGGGAGCCGCGCTTAGCGCTGGCTCCTTGCTCTCCTAGGTACAGTACACATCGGGTTAATTAACCCGATGTGTGCTGCAGCTACAGGTCACAGTGCAGAGAGCAGGGAGCCGCGCGCACTGCTTAGCGCTGGCTCCTTGCTCTCCTTGCTACAGTATACATCGGGTTAATTACCCGATGCGTACTGCAGCCACATGTGCACAGAGCAGGAGCCGGCACTGGCAGCAAGAGCGGAGGCTGGTAACCAGCGTAAACATCGGGTAACCAGGGAAAGGTCTTCCCTTGGTTACCCGATGTTTACAGTGGTTACAGCTTTCCGCAGCTGCCAGACGCCGGCTCCTGCTCCCTGCTCGCTTCATTTCGTCGCTCTCTCGCTGTCACACACAGCGATGTGTGTGTCACAGCGGGAGAGTGACGACCAAAAAATGAAGCTGGACATTCAGCAACGACCGGCGACCTCACAGCAGGGGCCAGGTCGTTGCTGGATGTCACACACAGCGACAGCGACGGGACGTCGCTGCAACGTCACAGAAAATGGTGACGTAGCAGCGACGTCGTTGTCGTTGTCGCTGTGTGTGACACCAGCTTTACCTGCTGTTTAACCCCTTCAGCCCCGGGGCACTTTCCATTTTTGCGTTTTTGTTTTTTGCTCCCCTTCTTCCGAGAGCCGTAACTTTTTTATTTTTCCGTCAATCTTGCCATATGAGGGCTTGTTTTTTGCAAGACAAGTTGTACTTTTAAATGAAACCATAAGTTTTACCATATGGTGTACTGGAAAGCAGCAAAAAAATTCCAAGTGTGGAAAAATTGCAAAAAAAGTGTGATGGCACAATAGTTTTTGGGATGTTTTATTCACGGTGTTCACTATATGATAAAACTGATGTGTAGGTATGATGCCTGGGGTCGGTGCGAGTTTGTAGACACCAAACATGTATAGATTTACTTGTATCTAAGGGGTTAAAAAAATTCACAAGTTTGTCCAATAAAAGTGGCGCACGTTTTGCGCCATTTTCCGAAACACGTAGCGTTCTTATTTTTTGGGATATATGGCTCAGTGATGGCTTATTTTTTGCGTCTCGAGCTGATGTTTCTAATGGTAGCATTTTTGCGCAGATGCTATGTTTTGATCGCATGTTATTGCATTTTGCGTAAAACTTGCGGCAACCAAAAAACGTAATTTTGGCGTTTGGAATTTTTTTGCCACTACGCCGTTTACCAATCAGATTAATTGATTTTATATTTTGATAGATCGGGCATTTCTGAACGCGGCGATACCAAATATGTGTATATTTATTTATTTTTTAACCCTTTAATTTTCAATGGGGGGAAAGGGGGGTGATTTGAACTTTTAGGTTTTTTGTATTTTTTTAATTTTTTAAAACTTTTTTTACTTTTTTTATTTTATTTTACTAGTCCCCCTAGGGGGCTATAGCGATCAGCAATCCGATTGCTGATCGCTATCTGCTGATCACAGCTATACAGCTGTAAACAGCAGAAATAGTCACTTTCTTTTTTCCTCTGCTCCGTGCCGAGGAAGAATGAAAGTGAAACTTCATAGCAGCATGCGTCATCACATGACCCTGTGCTACGATGGCAACCACCGAATGTCATGTGATCACTCACGTGACGTCCGGAGGGGGCGGCGGTAAGTAAAAAACATGGCCGCGCGCATATAGATCTCGCTGCCAGACTTTGGCAGCGAGATCTAAGGAGTTAATGTTCCGGGTGGAATGCGATTCCACTCGGAACATGTAGGCACACATGTCAGCTGTTGAAAACAGCTGATATGTGTGCCGATCCACGCCGCCTGCCCGCGGCAGGGGGCGGGGCTTACCGGGACACGATCCATGACGGAAAGATCCGTCCATGGTCGTGAAGGGGTTAAACAAATGCATGTTCACTGCTTCACCCACCCTCTTTGCCAGCATCTGTGATTGGTTGCAGTCAGACTGCAATACATGCCCCCCACTGATTAACCCTAGAACGCATACCTGGGGCCTCGCAGGCCTGCTAGGTCATTTGTTTTCTATGGTAGATTGAATTGCTTGCGCGTTCTAGGGTTAAACAAAATTAATATTCACTCACTCCCCGGTCCACTTTCTGTGCTAACATCTGTAATGGGTTACGGTAAGTCTGCTGTATTCCTGCAATCCTCACACTGGCTGTCTGCTCTCCGAACGCGAGCGTGACAGCTGAATGTGTAGTGTAAAAATAAATAAATATTTTTTTTAAAAATGAAGAGGGGTCCACCCTATGTTACTAACCAGCCAAGGTAAAGCAAATAGCTGGAGCCTGATATAAGGCTGGGAAGGTGACAATATCAATGGACCTTCCATACTGGGTAATACCAGCTCTCAACTGTCTGCTTTATCGTGGCTGCTTAGCAAAAATAGAGAGGACCCCAAATCCCAGATAATTAAATAATTGGAAAAAAAGGCATGGGGTCCCCCCTATTTTTGATCACCAGCAAAGATACAGCAGACAGCGGGGGCTGATATTAGCAGGCTGGAAAGGTCTATGGTTATTGGGTACTTCCCAGCCTAAATATACCAGCCAGCAGCCAGAACAGAAGAGGCACATCCATTAGATGCACCAATTCTGGCA
Organism: Anomaloglossus baeobatrachus; assembly: GCF_048569485.1. Lineage (NCBI taxonomy): Eukaryota > Metazoa > Chordata > Amphibia > Anura > Aromobatidae > Anomaloglossus > Anomaloglossus baeobatrachus. The sequence goes on from NC_134353.1 coordinate 521,022,232, forward strand.
CTTTACCTTGCTTTTCCCGATTGCACTGATGCAATGACAATTGGGGTAATACTTTTGGGATTGATGTCAACTGTGAATTGACAGCTGACATCTACCCCAGGAGTTAGTAATGGATAGGCGTCTATCAGACACCCCATTACTAACCCGACAATTAATGCGTTTAAAAAGACACAGAAACAGGAAAAAATATTTTATTTTAAAAACACTGCTCGACTCTCTCATTCGTTCATTCAATTTAATAAAAAATAACTGAAAAACCATAAAGATCAGATGTAATTCACAGAATCAGATGTAGTTTAATAATGGGAAGCTGAAAGACAAAAAGAGAGAGGGTAAATAAATAAAAAGAAGACACAATTTCTTGTTCACCACTTTATAACCTCCTCCCAAAAATCCCATAGGTCTGACATAAACCATTGCAAATAGTGATCCCTTGACATCCAGTGATTCTCTAATAAAAACTAAGGAGCTCCATAGGTCACTCCCGGTCAGCACCAGCCCCAGATTTTCCCACAGGCGATGACATGAGTAACTCTCTGGCGTCAGCAACCCTGGAAAAGTATGGGGCTGATGTTAGCCTCCACGATATGCTACAATAACAGTGAGGTCATGTAAGCTAGGAAGGCAACGCTGCCCCACGGCGAGAGTGGTGATGATGTCCGTAACCTTATGTGACCACAACACTTTCACTAAGTTTTGCAAAGAGCATTGTGTGACCCGCAATATCTCATGCATGGTGAGGTCATGTAAAGTTAATGACATCACCGCTCAAGAGAAATGTCCATGAGTAATCTATGGAGCCTCGCTCACTTGAACCAGGCACCATAGGATCCACTAAAGAATCACCTGACATTGTAGGATCACTTTTTTCTATGGATTCTATCAGACCTACGGAGATTTTTTTGGGAGCTAATAAAGAGGTCAACAAGTGACTGTGTCTTGTCATTATTTATTAAACTTTTCAGGTTTCCATTATTGGTAGTCTATATTTTTGATCTCAATTATTTTTTGTTTTTGTATTTAATAAATTGGCAAAACAGGGATATGGAGAGTGTTTTTTATAACAAAATAACTTTTCCTGTGTGTATACATTTTTTTTAACTCTTTACTTTCTGGGTTAGTAATGGGGAAGTCTGATAGATGCCTCTCTATTACTAACCACTGGGCTTGATGTCAGCTGTCAATTCATGGCTGACATCAACCCCAAACGTATTACCATGATTGCCATCATACCAATGCAATTGGGAAGAGCCGGGAAAAGCACCAAAATTGGAGCATCTATTGCAGGCGCCACTTATGGGGTGGTGCGGGCTTGTATATTTAGGCTGGGAAGGACCAAATAACCATGGACATTCCTAGCCTGATAATTCCAGCTCCCTGATGTCTGCTTTACCTAAGATGGTTACAAAAAAAAAGGGTACCCCACAGCTTTTTTCAATTATTTTTTTATTCATTCATGATGTCAGGTCCCCTCTATTTTAGCCAAACATCCAAGGTAAAGCAGATAGCTGCAGGCTGGTATAATCAGGCAGAAAAGAGGCATGGGCACTGGCCCTTTCCCAGCCTTTCAGCCGCCAGATGTATGCTTTACCTTTGGCTGGTTATCAAAATAGAAGGACCCCATGTCATTTTTAAAAAAAAATAAGAATTAAGGGCTGGGGAGGGCTCTGATGAGAGTTTTTGTGAGTACCCGGCAAATGTGTATAAATGTTCTTTACTTTTGCCATTTATTTTAGGTCTGTTTGCTATCATTTCCCTGATTTCTCTGCCCTCCACAGCACTTAATAATGAAAAAAGCTGTTTGGCCTCCTTTTTATTTTTTGGGGAGGGGGCCCAACTAAAACGTCTGCTATGGGGCCCCATGATTTCTATTTACGCCTCTGCCCGTGATACCATTCTGTGCAGCCCCCTATCAACAGAACATAAACATGTTTGTAGGGGAAGAGACTATCTAAACAATGCCACCTACTGATTCTGAAAATAGAAAGTTCAGCTTTTTTTTTTTTTCCCCATAGCCTTCAAGAGAGAGAGCAGGATGAAAAAATTGCCATTTGATGTGAATGAAAAAACGCTCTTCTGATTCATTGATGATTCTAGGGATGAGACACATGTTATGGAACATCATTTGGAAGTGTCCTGAAAACCTATGATGGGAATACCCATTTGACCATCCTAAAGGAGCAATACAGACAAAACTATCACTGACACATTTTATAACTGGCATTTGCAATAAATCCTTGGGTAATGCATTAACAAAAATGGTCTTTTTCCTGATCAGTGAGGGAATACAATACTGAAAAAAACATACACATAGGAACATTCAGTTCTATACAGAATAAAAAGATACATATAATGTATGAAATGATAATGTAATAGCCTGGAATAGAAAAAAGCATTCATTTTGATTGATTGAAATGGAATGACCTGGGGTTTTTTTTTTCAAAAGCCATTTAGAGCCCTCCGATACACTTTATCCTTACTAATGGAGGATTCTGTCTGTGATCCGTGATCCAGTCTGTTATAAATCATACCATAATGAAACTTCTGTTTTTGTTCAGCTATAATTATAATTTGACATATGGTAATGAAACCAATTATTTCTGTGTTTTTTTCTACCTGCAGGTTTATATGCTATTAATGTGTGACAAATAATATTGGTATAAAAGCAAAGGTTATACATACATAAATACTATATAGAATGTAAATGTCCTTTCTGTGCTCTCCTGACCTTCAGGCAATGGCCAAGCTAAACTTTTAATTCTGGCAAAAATCTTGACCTTAATACAGTAGTAGATTAATGTATCATGATCGCCAGTCTGACATATCACACATCAATACATTTTGTGACGCCAAACTGAGATGGTGCATTGACAAATGTTACCCAAGAGGTCTATCGCTGCCATTGATCTTCTCAGTTTGCAGACCACACATACAGTAGACCTGTATACGAATATGGCCTCTATATTCCCTGTCTCTCTGTAATACCGCAACTATATTGGTTAATAAACTGTTCCTCTAAACTTATCCAGCTCTTGCAATTCTCAAATTATGCACAAGTGCCTAATAATATCCAAATGTACCCAATCATTAAAGTGATGTAAGGAGCTAATCACAGTAGACGTGACTGACCTAATAAAATTTGGACGTATACCAACCATATGATTTTTGCTTCAACTTTAAGTGGCTTATGCTGTGCTGAAAGAAGAGAAAATAATGATAGATACTCAAGCTGTCTTCAATCAAAATATGTTTTCCTACTATATGAATACTGTCTCATGTCTCTCCAATGTAACAAGTGTTCTAATATTTGCTCAAAACATCATAGAAGGAAGTCCTGGCAGAACTGTTGCTTTGAAAAACTACATGCACTTGGCAAGGCTATACACTAAATGACTCCGATTTATTAAGGCGTTGTACACGGTAGGGACTTTCTGGAGTTAGAGGCACCTAATTCATTAAGAGCTGCACAAGATAGACTAAATAGCCTTAAATTATTAATACTAGCGTTGTACACAAGGGGGACTTACTGGAGTCAGAAGCACCCTATTCATTAATAGGTGCACAATATACACTAAATGGTCCCGATCTATTAAGACTGGCTTTGTACACAGTGAGGACTAAGTAAAGTCAGAGGCATCCAATTCGTTAATAGGCACACAATATACACTATATGGTCCTGGTCTATTAAGACCAGCGTTGTTCATGGTGGGGACTTATCTGAGTCAGAGGTACCCGATTCATGAAAAGGTGCACAATATACATTAAATGGCACTGATTTTGTTGTACACGGGGCTTACTGGAGTCAGAGGCATTTGATTGATTAAGAGGCGCACATTATACATTACACTTAATGGCCCTGATTTATTAAGACCAGCGTTGTTCACAGTGGAGACTTGCTGGAGTCAGAGGCACCTGATTCATTAATAGCGCACAATATACACTAAATAACCCTGATCTATTAAGACTACCTTTGTACACAGTGTGGACTTACTGAAGTCAGAGGCACCCAATTCATGAATAAGCGCACAATATACACTAAATGGCCCCGATTTATTAAGACCGGTATTGTAGAAGGTGGGGACTTACTGAATTCAGAGACCCCCGATTCATTAATAGGTGCACAACATACACTAAATAGCCCAGATATATTATGACTGGCATTGTTCACGATGGGGACTTAATCAAGTCAGAGGCACCCGATTTATTAGGATGTGCACAGTATACACTTAATGGCCCCGATTTATTTAGACCAGCATTGTTCACGGTGAAAACTTACTGGAGTCAGCGGCCCCCTATTCATTAAGAGGCAAACAATATACACTAAATGTCCCCAATTTATTAAGACTGGTTTTGTGCACAGTGGGGACATACAGGAATCAGAGGCCCCTGATTAATTAACAGGCGCAGATTATACACTAAGTGGCCCCAGTTTATTAAGACCAGCGTTGTGCACGGTGGGGACTTACTCAAGTCAGAAGAACCCGATTCATTAAGAGGTGTAAAATATACACTAAATGGCCCCGATTTATTAAGATCGGTGTTGCACACGTTGGGGACTAACTGGAGTCAGAGGCACCCAATTCAATAAGAGGTGCACAATATACACTAAATGGTCCCGATTTATTAAGACCAGCATTGTACATTGGGACATACTGGAGACAGAGTCACCCGATTCAAGAAAAGGCGCACAATATACATTAAATGACTCTGATTTATTAATACCGGCGTTGTACACGGAACTTACTGGAGTGAGAGGCACCCGATTCATTAATTGTTACACAATATACACTAATTTCCCCCAATTTATTAAGACCAGCATTATACATGGTGGAGACTTACTTAAGTCAGAGTCATTGGATTCATTAAGAGGCTCACAATATACACTAAATGGCCCCAATTTACTATGACCAGCATTGTACACTGTGAAGACTTACTGGAGTCAGAAGCACCCAATTTATTAATAGGTACACAATATACACTAAATGGCCCCGATTTAGTAAGACCGGTATTGTAGACGGTGGGGACATACTGGAGTCAGAGGCACCCAATTCATTAAGAGACGCACAATGTACACTAAATGGCCCCGATTTGTTAAGACCAGCGTTGTGCACAGTGAGGACTTACTCAAGTCAGAAATACCCGATTAATTTATAGGTACACAATATACACTTAATGGACCTGATTTGTTAAGACTGATGTTGTACATGTTGAGGGACTTACTGAAATCAGAGGCACACAATTCCTTTAGATGCATAAACCTCTTAATCAGGTGCGTTTGAAAAGTAGTGTGCCACTCACCACAAATCTTACTCCGCTCAGAGACTGGAATAAGAATTTTGGCATAAGGTACACCCCAGCATGTTATGAATTAGACAAACTGTGTTTCATGCTAGTTATGGGAAGATGCTATGTGTACTTCTATAGGGAAGGGAAACCCTTTGTCTAGGGAAGGGGGAGATGGTGACCCCTGATCAAACTTTCCGCTGACCCCTGGCACTCCTGACTACCCTAAATAGGTTTCTGAGCAGGATATCTGGCCCTGGCTGACCCTAAACTGGGCCCTAGGTTAGGAACGGATGGAACGAGCACTTAGTCAACCCCACTATGCGCTAAAAAACAGACAAGGAACAGACACAGGGGAACTTATATGAACAATATATCACCAGGATGACTCTGGGAGAGTCACACCAACAAACAACAATGTTTCTTAAGATGAATACAAGTCAACTACTTGAATTCAAGGCCTGTATAGGAATATAACTTTATCACCAACAAACACCAAGGGGAAATGTGAGTATTTAAGGACACAAGGGGAAGTGATGATGATTAACAGCTGAAATTGAGGATATCTGCAGGGTCCTAAAAGGACTAAAATACTCCTGGTTCTCAGAGACAAAACACCAATGGTAAGTTCCCAAATTTTGATTTATGCACTCATTCTGACCATTTGACTGAGGATGGAAGGCTGAAGAAAAAACAACTGCACCCCCAGTCGAGCACAAAATGCTTTTCAAAAATTGAAAATGTACTGTGTTCCCCAATCTAAGAACACATAGGAAAAAACCCTGTGAAACTTCACGATCTCATTGATGAACACTTGAGCTAGTGTCTTGGCACTCGGAAGTAAGATGATGAAATGTACCATCTTGCTAGACAAAGGTAGTTCAGTAATGAAAGTCATGGATAAATGCATCTATGGTCTACAAGTTATAGTCAATGGGAGAAAAGGTCCAGATGGATGAGTATGCGTTATCTTGGAATGTGCGCAAATACTGCAAGCAGACACATAGTCAACCACATCCTGATGCAACCCCGATTAACAAAAAACATTGATAAAGGATTTCTGAGGTTGCTTTACTACCTGGATTACATGTAAGTACAGAGTTGTGATGTTCTTCAATTATTTTACAGAGAAAAATTGGTAGTACAAATAACCTCCCTGAAGGGCAAGAGGCCTCGGTGTTCCACTGAGCCTAAAAACACCTCCCCCTCCAGGTCTGGGAACAAGGCCAAGATGACCACCTCTTCTACAAAATAGGGACAGGTTTCACATGATTGGTACCACCGGGGAAGCACAGAGATAAAGCATCTGTCTTGATGTTTTTAACCCCTAGACAGTAAGTGACAGTAAAATTAATCCTGGTAAAAAAAACAAAGACCATTTAGCCTGCCTAGGATTGAGACATTTAGTAGACTTGAGATATGACAGGTTTTTATTGTCTGTGATTACTGTAATGAGATGGACTGCCTCCTCCAACCAATAATGTCCTTTTTTTTTTAAATCTAACTTAGTCGCCAAGAGTTCTCTATTCCCAATATCATACTTTCTCTTGGCTGAAGACAATTTCTTGGAAAAGAAAGTGCATGGACACCATTTACTAGGACATGAACCCTGGGACACCACAGCCTTAACCCCCACCTCAGATGCATCAACTGCTAAGATAAAAGGCTATGAAAGATCAGGTTTAATCAGTATAGGTGCTGTGGAAAAACATCTCTTTAAAGAGAAAAAACACCTCTGGGTCTGTTAATGCACTCAACATTGTGTACAGTTTAATTCATTAGGATTCAAGGGACATCGTAATACAGGTTCTGTAGTTAAACTGGATCTGTCACCAGATATCACTATACAAAATGCATACTTTATGTTTATGCCTACATCTCTTCGACTTGATGAAACTGATGTACTTGCTCTGAAAAATCCGTCAGAATGACTGTATAATTCCTGATGAAAGACCTATGTATAAATAAATCAAGCTGACAAGTGAAAGAGCTCAAGAGTCCAAGTGTTTTCAGTCAGTTGCCACTATTCCAGCTTCCCTGACAGTTGCAGCTTCTGAGATGTCAGCAACAGCTGCGGACGAGGGACACAGAAGAGTTGTTAATTAGGAAAGTTGGGTGAAAACTGAGGTTACATTTTCAAAATGGATTGCACAGCCAATCTATCATACATTTTCCTAGTAAGTACACCAACTCCATCAGGTACATGAGACGTATCTATTAATTTTTGCAGCTTGTATTGTGGTAGCTTGTGAAAGATCTGCTTTAATATCATTATAGTGCATTTATCCTCCTAAACATTGGAACTCAGGTACTACTACCGAATGTAGTGCTCATCAATGATATTAACAAAGCACGAAACAGTAAAAACAGTCATATCTGCACAAACCCTATATTTTTAATCTACAATATCCACATTTAGCTAGTTGTTAGTAAGCTTGTGTTGCTATTATCATATGGAAAAGAATACCATTGAATAACTAACAGGCCATAAAGGTTCCCATGTGGTGCATTTAATCTACGTACATGACCCATTTTAGGCACAACATAATTTCTAGCATATTACTGAAAGTTGTATATTAGAACGGGTACATAAAGCTTTGGGCCACCTGCCTGTACCTAATATTAATGATCGACAAAGTAGGAGACAGATTTAATGATGTTGTTTGTGTTGTTTTGCCAGAAGTCGCTTCCCATACTTTACGGACAGACGTTGATATAGAACGATGTTTGTGAATGTTTTGCCTAACTCTGCTTTTAGTTATAATGAGCTTTTCGGTGTGCAATGCTCCCCACAATCATAACTAGCTGGCTTTTAATAGCCCAAAACAGTACTCCCTTTACTTTGTTCTTTATATTATCTCTTGGACTGACATTTTATGTTTGTTTAGTGCAGAAATAATAGGAGAAATAATAGAAGAAATATAATGGAACTTGTTCTAGAGAAAAATCAGCTAAATATACTGTAGCTAAACAGCACTTGATGACACGATTAAGTGATGTTTGGCATGCTAGTGCTATCTGAGGACATAACACATTTATGGAAATCTCTAAATTGCCCTTTTTCTAAATCTGATTTGCATCTGTTCCATGTACATTCATTTCAATGCAGCAAAAAGAAGTGTTTTGTCAGTATATAGCTGCACTTACAGTCTTCTCACTCACTTACATGTCAGTTTAAGGCAGTCTGGATCTCGCCTTATGAATGTTTGACGGCAACAGACGCTGTCAATATACTGTGATGAGAGGCATGGCAGCCCGGCAGGCAGAAGTAAAGCTAGTGACAAGCTACAACGGCTTCTCTAGTGCTTTATTGTGCAGTTTAATGATAGGACATCTTTATAGTTGGTTTTTTTATTTGTTCACCATGGCATATTATACAGTATACAATGCTACGACGGTTGTTCTGGATGGCACCATGAGATCTAATTACAAACCTGTAATGTTTGTTAACCCATGTAATTACCCCACCAGTGGAGAGGCAGGTAATGGAAAATGAACCATTATAAATTGAAGGCTAATGTGAAAACATAATAGCAGTTGTATGGCCAGATATATGAATATAGCAAAGTTCAGCTTGTTGAGTTAGCAGAGGAGGGTTTCACATTAAAGGGAACCTGTCAGTGAGATTAAAGCCCACTTTACACGCTACAAGATATCTAACAATGTGTCGGCGGGGTCACGTTGTAAGTGACGCACATCCGGCATCGTAAGGTACATTGTAGCGTGTAACAGCTACGTGCAATTGCGATTCAACGGTAAAACGTTCTTCGCACGCACGTCGTTCATTCCTCATGAATTGAACGTCAGGTTGTTCATCGTACCCAAGGTAGCACACATCGCAGTGTGTGACACCCCGGGAACGATGAACAGATCTTACCTGCGTCCTGCAGCTCCCGGCTGGCAATGCGGAAGGAAGGAGGTGGGCGGGATGTTTACATCCCGCTCATCTCCGCCCCTCCGCTTCTATTGGCCGGCTGCCGTGTGACGTCGTTGTGACGCCGGATGTCCCTCCCACTCCAGGAAGTGGATGTTCGCCGCCCACATCGAGTTCGTATGGAAGGTAAGTACGTGTGACGGGGGTTAATCGTTTGTACGGCACGTTCAACAAATTGAACGTGCCGCACATATGATGGGGGCGTTGCAAATCGCATACGATATCGTATGTGAAATTGCAACATGTAAAGCAGGCTTAACCCTCCAAAGAATCTAAATGGGCTTGTAGGGCATAATAGACTAAATAAAAGAATACCTTGATATCTGCAATCTGATTTCTTAAGCGGGCTTTACACACTACAATTTACCTAATGATGTGTCGGCGGGGTCACGTCGTAAGTGACGCACATCCGGCATCGTTAGCTACATTGTAGCATGTGAAACCTCCGTGCGATTGCAATTGAACGTTAAAACGTTGATCGCACGCACGTCGTTCAATTACTAAAAATTGAACGTCCGGTTGTTCAATGTTCCCGAGGTAGCACACATTGCTGTGTGTGACACCCCAGGAAAGATGAACTCAGCTTACCTGCTTTCCGCGGCTCCCGACGGCAATGCGGAAGGAAGGAGGTGGGCGGGATGTTTACGTCCCGCTCATCTCCGCCCCTCCGCTTCTATTGGCCGGCTGCCGCGTGACGTCGCGGTGATGCTGAACGTCCCTCCCACTCCAGGAAGTGGACGTTCGCCGCCCACATCGAGGTCGTATGGAAGGTAAGTACGTGTGATGGGAAATAATCGTTTGTGCGACACGGTCAACAAATTGAGCGTGCCGCACATACGATGGGGGCAGGTACGATCGCATATGATATCGTATGTGAAATCGGAAGGTGTAAAGCAGCCTTTATTCTAGAGATATCAACGTATTTCTTTTATGTAAATGAGCTGCTCCCGGCTATGAGCTGGACACTGCTATGGGCCAGACACTGATCTCTCTGAAAATCTGACTCCAGAGTTTATTGTAAATAAAAGGGGAAGTTACCAGAATGAGACATGTAACTAAAACAGAAAAGTAAAACTTTATATTCTCAGAAACACATTAATAGCTGCAGCTCTCACAGCTCTGCTATATTGTAACATTATTGCAACACAGACTGCCTATGAGAGGGAAGCTGAAACCCTGAGAGGAACCTGCAGATTTGTCAGTTATAATCACACACAGCTCTGCAGTGAGTTCAGGGGAGCAACCATTAAATATCACAGTGTTAACTCCCCCTTCCATTTAATATATGCCCTAGAGGCCAATTATTATGCAGATCTGTGACAATACCATAGCCTATAGCAGCTCATTTACATATAAAAAATATGGATTTCTTTGGAATAATAGATTGAATTGCAGATATTAAGGTATCATTTTATTCAGCTTTCTATGGACTACATGCTCACAAAGATGACTTAGAAGCAGGGGCGGAATGATTATGATCTCAGGGATTGCAACAGCAACCGGGCCCAAGGGTGCAGGGGCCCTGCCAGTCCCAGCCCCTGCTTTAGCTGAAATGCATTGCGGTGCAGAGACCCATAGGGTCCCTGCACTGCGATACATGCTGCCAGCCAAGAAGAAGCTGGCAGCTTTCGTTTGTATCCCAGTGACTGAGAATGGCGCATGGCAATGACATCATGCATTGCAATAGCACCAACACCGATGACAGCTGCCGGTTACTGTGAACTGGCTACACAGGAGGACGCTGCATGATGTGGGAGCAAGGGACTGTGGGTAAAATGTTGTTGATTTTTGCATTAGACAGAAAGGAGACATATTTACCAGGATCGGGACATATATACCAGTAGGGGGACAGTAGGTACCAGGAAGGGGACGCTATATACCAGGAGGGGGACAGTATATACCAGGAGGGGCCTAGCAGGGAGACAGTATACACCAGGACAGTATACCCTAGGAGGGTCTCAGAAGGGGGACAATTTTACTAGGATAGTGACATATACAAGGGGCTGATGATAAGTCTTTGGCTTTGTGATCGTTTTTGTTTCTATGGTAACAAATGTTACATCACATGAAAGCCTTATGTGTCTAATATATGTTTTTAAAAAAATGTGTGTTTGTCGCTTATGGCAACAGTGTTCTACGTATGCAGAAAAATAAAATGGCAGAGTCTAATGCGATATTCACAGGAACTGCGAGCAGAGGAGTGATAAAATTCTTGTTTCTGCAAGGAAAGTCTGTGAAGGATATTCATGGTGATATGTCGCAGACATTGGATCAATGCCTTTCATATTCCACAGTTAAAAACTGGGTTGCCAAACTTAAAACAAGCCACTTCAGCACCAACGATGAGGAACGTCCTGGACGACCAAGAGTGGTTGTTGTTCCAGACATCGTCGATGCTGTGCACGACCTCATCAGCAAGCTATCTGCAAAGTGAACCCCAAATGTCTGACAACAGATCAGAGAAGCATGCGAGTGAAAACTTCCCGGTCCATTTGTCAGAGTTTCCAGACTGATAAGAACTTCCTGGATTGACTGGTCACTATGAATGAAACCTGGATTTAATTATATGACCCTGAAAACAAGGAGCAGTCAAGAGAGACACAGTGGTACTCCTCATCCAAAGAATTTCACGGGGCAAAAATCAGCCACTAAGGTGAAGGTGTCTGTGCTCTGGGATAAGGAGGGCGTGCTGCTAGTGGACTACCTTCAAAAGCATTCCACCATCAATGCATGGTATTACATTGAACTTTTGGACCAATAGAAGGCAGCTCTGAAGGTCAAAAGGTGCAGCAAGCTGTCCAAATGGAATCTTGTTTCTGCAAGACAACGCTCCGCTCACACTGCACAAGCGACCACAGCAAAACTGGCAGAGCTGGGTTTCCAACTGGTTGACTACCCACCTTATTCATCAGATCTAGCTCCCTCCAACTATCATCTCTTTCCAAACTTAAAGAAACACTTCAAGGGTAGCAAGTTTCACACCATTTCTGATGCCATGGCTGCTACAGATGCCTGGCTTGAGGTACAACTGAAATCCTCTTTTTGCTAGAACTTGGAATACCGATGTAAGAATTGTGTTGACATCAGAGGAGATTATGTGGAATAAATGTAAAGTTTCATCATCCTATCTCGTTTCTTTTTGGGTAAAGCCAAAAACTTATCAGCAGCCCCTTGTATACCAGGATGGGGACATTATTACCAGGATGGTGTTATATATACACACTAGGATGTTGGCTAGAATAGGGAACATATATATTAGGATGGGGGACATATATGCCAGGACGGAGGACATACCAGGTTGGAAGGCATATATATCAGGATGGTGGACATATTTACTGTACGAGGAAGGAGCTCAGGATGGGGTACATTAGAACAGGGTGGGGGACATTACTACATAATGAGGGGGCAACTTTATATGATTTAGAATGCTACATGTATATATATATATGTATACATACATCTGACCAATATAAGGGGGGGGGAGGGCCAGGTCCAAATATTGCACTAGGGCCCATCAAACTCTAGTTACGCCACTGCTTAGAACGGTTGATCCTACTAATAGATACCCTTTAAGAAAAAATAAATTGTGATATTAAAAGTGAATCTGTCACACAAGTGATTTTTTAACCCCATGAGAGCAGCATAATGTAGCAGCAGATACACAGATTCCAGCGATGTGTCACTTACTCTTCTGCTTGATGACATTTTGGTAAAAATGACTGTTTTTTCCTCTGCAGATCAAACAATTCTCTGAAAGCTGAGCTCTGTATGACCATACCCACACTACTGATTGACAGCTATATGCATACACTGTGCATAAGCAGAAAGTTGCCAATAGGTGGGGAAGGGAGGGTTATATGAAGTTCATGAATATGAAGCACAACATAGCAACAAGTTTAGTGGTCCTCAAGTAATAATCTAATAATACAACAGTGATTTTATCAAAATTACAGCAAGCAGCGTAGAAAGTGGCACATTGCTGGAATCAGGGCCTCTGTCTCTGCATCATGCTGCTTTTAGAAAAGGTGGCAAAAATGTGGTGAAGGTTTGTATCCATCTTAAGGCCGCTTTACACACTGCGATATCGGTCCCGATATCGCTAGCGTGTGTACCCGCCCCCATCTGTTGTGCGACACGGGCAAATCGCTGCCCGTGCCGCACAACATCGCCCAGACCCATCACATGTACTTACCTGCCCGGCGACGTCGCTGTGACTGGCGAACCGCCTCCTTTCTAAGGAGGCGGTCCGTTCGGCGTCACAGCGACGTCACTGAGCGGCCGCTCAATAGAAGCAGAGGGGCGGAGATGAGCGGGACATAACATCCCGCCCACCTCCTCCTTCCGCATAGCGGCCGGGAGGCAGGTAAGGAGAGCTTCCTCATTCCTGAGGTGTCACACGGAGCGATGTGTGCTGCCGCAGGAACGAGGAACAACTTCGTTACTGCTGCAGTAACGATAATCGAGAATGGACCCCCATGTCACATATGAGCGATTTTGCACGTTTTTGCGACGATGCAAAATCGCTCATCGGTGTCACACGCAACAACATCGCTATTGCGGCCGGATGTGCGTCACAAATTCCGTGACCCAAACGACTCCGCATTATCAATATCGTAGCGTATAAAGCCCCCTTAAGTCATTCATGGATGAGACAGCAATATCTATGTACATGGAGCGGCCACAGGAGATTCAGACCAAGAGCTAAGTTATTGTAACAAAGGTTACTCACAGCACCTATAAGTTGTGGATATGTTGCTAATAACAGGAGGTGCACGCCCGCTCCAAGGGATCCACTTGGAACTTGCAGCAACAACAGAAAAAAGAAAGGACAGCTCCTCCAGTATGATAAGCAAAATTATTTTCCTTTATTCCATTTGCAACGTTTCAACCTTCCGGTCTTTTTCAAGTATACAAAATAGCAATACAGGCTCCATATAAATAGGCAGATGGTCAAAGCTGTTACCAATCATAATAAAGACCTCCCCCACAAGAGACAGCCTTCAAATGCAAACAGTGGTATACTGACACTCATAGAAAAACCCTAGTGTCTGGATGTAAGATAAAAAAAAAACATAAAAAACATCATAAAAAGGTTACAGCCCTAATGACATACAGATATAAGCCTATAATCACATATACATTTTATATATATATATATATATATATATATATATATATATATATATATATGTCACCAGTGGACGGCTTAAGTGGAATAAAGTCACCCACCTGGGGTGTTGGAAAGGGGAGGTCAGGAGTGTCAGAAGGAGAGAGTTGTGTCTGAGAAGTGAAAGTGAGAGGAGGTCAGGAGCAGGGCTGCTGGGAAGAAATCTAGGTGGCAGACGGTGACTGGCCCAAGAGGAGCTGGACCCCCGGTCACAGGGAATTGTGGCAGGGGGTACGGAACTGTTGAGGAGGACAGCCGGCAGCCTTGCACTATCATCGGGCTGGGACCATGGCACAACAGGGTACGTGGACCCTAGATCGGGGAGTAGTTTCAGGCAACCTGACAATTTACCCAAGGGAGAATGGAGCCTTCAATATCCATTCCCACCCGCTCCAAAATCGGGGTACTAGCGCAACGAGGGGGATAGGACTTTCCACTCAAAACGGTCCAGAAAATCCAAAGCGTGAACCCTGAGAGCAAGCTCTCACACTTAGCCATAGTGTAGAGCAGGACCCGGCAAGTTTCACACTACCGGGACAGCCAAAGAAGTAAACTTAGTGCCAGGAGGAAGGTCACGGATCACCAGGCAGAACCATTGGGGACGGGACCCGAACTAAGCTCCCCTCAGCGGCAGCGGTATCCAGAACTTTGGTTTATCCAGTTGTCGGCGTCAGCTAAATGGACTGAGTGAGTACGCAAGTGACCCCCTTTGCATCTAACGGCACTCCCCCTTACCATCACCAAGTCCCGGGTATCCCCCCTACCCATGGAGGGTCACAACACCTGGCTGCCCCATTCCATCATCCCCGGGTACTCTCAACTGCAGCGGTGGTACTCCTAATTACCACATACCATGGGTGGCGTCACCAACTCTAATACATCCCCTGCAAATACCCCCCCCCCCCTTCATTTGAGTGGACGCACGACCCCCGGGTCCGGAGACCCTCGAGCCACCGCGGTTCCGGATCCGAGCAGCTCGGCTGCTGGCACGGGGGCCTCACATCTGCATTTGTGTGAATAAGTGATTGTGTACATGCGACATTTTAGTGTTAAAATTCAGACATTAAAAAGCATAAATAATACTAAAAGCACCAAAAAAAACCCACTTAAGGCCCTGTGCACATTCTGCGGTTTTTGCCGTGGATTTGCCACGATTTTGCTTCCTGAATTGCTGCAGAAAATGTTTATAACATTTCTACAGTCATTCCCCAACAAAACCTATGGTAAAAAAAAAAAGGTGTGCGCACATTGCGTTTTTTTCACCTAGAAGTTTTGCTGCAGAATTTCTGCAGCAAAAAGAATGTGCATGTCACTTCTTTTCCGCATAGATAATGGTAAAAAAACGCAGGGAAGAACCCGCGGCAAAACCGCACCAAACCACGGTAACACCGCATTTGGATTTTGGTGCGTTTTTTTGCCGCAGGTGTGGAATTCTTTCACAGGGTGCGGAATTTTCTTAAGAAAATTCCATTTTCTAGTGCGCACATAGCCTAAAAATGGCAAAACTCGTGCACCATTAAAAAAACAACTACCGTTTTTATATGCAAAATGAATAAATCTATAATATTATTTATAGCACAAATATGTACAGAAAAAAAAGGTGAATGGGGCCATATACAAGGACGGTAACATATACGAGGATGGGGGACAAAGATACAAGCATGGAATGGGAAAACTGGATGCTGACGGAATAAGGTTCTTTCCCTCGGAACCCAGCTTATGCATGCTTTGCTATATATTTGTCCCTGAACCCCACTTTCCCATGCTCTACAAAACATCTTTCTCTCAACACCCAACTTTCCCATGTTCTATAACACATCTTTCCCTCAGCATGCAGCTTTCCCATGATATGCTATACGTTTTTCCTTCAGTACTCAGCTTTCCCATGCTCTGATATCAAGGGCAAGCTGGGTGTTGAGGTAAAGATGTACAGCAGAGCATCGGAAAGCTGGGTGCTGAGGTAAAGATGCATATCAGAACATCGGAAAACTGGGTGCTGAAGGAAAAAGGGATATCAGAGCATGGGAAAACTGGGTGCTGAGGAAAATATCTAGTAAAGACCATGGGAGGGCAGGGTGCTGAGGGAAAGATCCAAGTGTCATCATAATTATCCTGTACTCTGAGCTGGAGGGTGGTGAGAGAAGACAAGGGGGGGGGGGGCAGGTCCAGATTTTGCACCTGGGCCCATTGAACTCTAGTTACACCACTGCTCAATAGGGTTTAGGTGTCACCATGTGACTACAGGTGTAAAGTCAGGAAGAACTCCCAGCGAGTGCACAACACAGTGGGAACACAAGGGTAATGTCACACAGGGGAAAAGGAGGAACCCCAGAGAGTGACACAACTCAAGGGTTACAAAAGGGAAACAATACAATGATAGGCCCTTTTTTTTAGGGAGAGGGGTCACCTCCTAACACTCACCTGAAGCTCATCCTTGCACTTCCTAAGGTCACTATACAGGTCTTTCCTCTCCTGGGCAGGTGTTAAAGCAGCCGGGATGGTATCACTCCCCACAGCCGAAGCGAGCCCCGCGTGGCCGATGAGTGTAGTAATGGCCGTTGGCACCTAAGTGCTGGGCGGCGGCGCCGGTAAGGATGAGCCATCACAGTCTCTGTGGGTTCAGGGTTTTGTTCACTCACTTCAGCTGCCAGCCCAGTCACACTGGTCACTGCCGTGATGGGCTCAGGTCAATCCCAGATCAGGTTAAGGGGTCACCACCGTCGTTGTGGAAAGAGAAGCACAGAGTGTTCTATTTCTAGGGTGTCCCCCTCCGCAGTTACATACCCTGGTTGAGCTCCCACTCCAAGACACCGGGCCCAGTAAAGTCCATGTTATCAGAGATGTGTTGCCAGAACTATGGTCCTGATGGGTCTGACTGGCCATGATGTGCATGTGTAGTGCCTATTTATACTCCAAGTGGAAACCACCCCCAGCTTAAGTGACCGAGAAATTCATATTCATATGGCCACCCCCCTGCTTACCCTGAGCCAACCCACTCTGTGTGAAGGTTTCTAGGCTGTGTGTAGTGTATAAATGTGGAATACCGGTGATTAACCCCCTCCTTACCTGAGATAGATAGTGCACCCTGATTGGGGTGCAGTACCCTGTGGCGACCAGAGCCTCAGGGGTGCCACATATATTCATGGGACAACACTGAAGAAATTATACTTTGATACAATATAAAGTAGACAGTTTGTAAATTTGATGTGCCATCTAAATAATTCAATACACAGCCGTAAATGTTTAAACCACTGGCAACAAAAATGAGTACACCCTTAAGTAATAGGGGCCAAATTGTGCCCAATTAGCCATTTTAACTAACCGATATCATGTGGCTTATTAGTGTCACATGTGTTACATCTGTGAGCTGTTTTTTCTCTTCTCTTTTCAAATGGTGTTACAAGGTCTCAGGTGTGAATGTGGAACAGGGGTGTTACATTTGGTGTTATCGCTCACACACTCTCTCATACTGGTCACTGGAAGTTCAGTATGGCTCCTCATGGCAAAGAATTCTCTGAGGATCTGAAACAAATTAATTGTTGCTTTGTTAAAGGATGTTCAGTTTGAAATGCGTGCCTATGTCCATTTGCCATTTCTAGTCAATGGTGATTCAACTGCCTCCTCAGAATCAGCAATTTTCCTCTTTGCACTATAATTTTGTACCTTGGATTTGTTGATTTTTGGATCTGTTTTTTTTGTCTTAAAGCCTCCAGGATGTCAGACATATGATGACCAGTAAAAGGAACATATGGGAACCAGGGTGGAGAACATACAGTGTAGGGACCAGGATGGGAGACATATGGGGAGCAGTATGAGGGACATACAGTTGAAACCAGAAGTTTCCATCCACTCTCTATAAAGACACATCTGTATATTTTTTCTCACTCTCTGACATGAAATCAGAATAAACCTTTCCAGTTTTAGATCAATTGGGAACCAAAATTATTTAGATTTGCCAAATGTCAGAATATTGAGAGAGAGAGAATGTTTTAACGCATTTTATTACTTTATGAAAAGTCAAAAGTTTCCATACATTTCATTAGTATTTGCTACCATCGCCCATAAACTGTATGTCTTGGGTGAAATGTCTTGGATATACTTCCACAAGCTTCTCTCAATAGTTGGTGGGAATTTGGTCTCATTCCTCCTGACATAAATGGTGTAACTGAGCCAAGTTTGTAGGTTGTCTTGCTCGCACCGGCCTTTTCAGCTTTGCCCATACATTTTCAATAGGATTGAGACCAGTGCTTTGTGATGACCACTCCAAAACATTCACTTTGCTATCCTTAAGCCACTTTATAACCAATTTAGCAGTATGCTTTATGTCATGCTTTAGGTCTTGTGTGCCACCCCTGTGCCAGCAGCCTGCGCTGCTCGGATCCGGGCCTTCTGGGCTGGTGGCTCGAGGGTCTTCGGACCCGGGGGTCTCGCGGAGACGACAAAAAAAAAGGGGACGTAGATGTATGGGCTAGGCCGTATTAAGTTCGTGACGCCACCCACGGTGTGTGGTGAAGTGGGACACTACCGCTGCTGTTGTGGGACACCCAGGGGAGATGTTGTGGCAGCTAGTTGTTAACCCCTCCGTGGCTAGGGATGGTTGCCCCGGGGCCCGGTGTCTCTGTGCAGGGTATAGCGACCGCAGGGAGTGTTTGTTTACTCACAGTTAATAAACCACACAAGTCTCTGGTAAACCAAGGTGCTGGTGGCCGGTGCCACGGCCGGTTGCATTCGGGTCCCCCACCCAGCTGGTGGTCTCTATCCTTTTACTCTGCACTGTTTTGTGTAAGGTGGACTTCCTAGTCTGAAACTCAGGAGTCCGCTCACGGCTGGATGTGGCCTAAGGAGCCGTGAGATGGTCTCAGGTACCTCAACGTCCAATTCTTGATCCACCGGCAACTTCCCAGGCCGGGCTCTCATCAGTAGAGTTGAGCGCGGTTCGCGGTTCGAGGTTCTCCAGTTCTAGGCTCGAGTGATTTTGGGGGCTGTTCGAGATCGAACTAGAACTCGAGCTTTTTGCAAAAGCTCGATAGTTCTAGATACGTTCGAGAACGGTTCTAGCAGCAAAAAGCAGGGCTTTTTACAGCTACAGTGTGCAGGAGCCATCGCTGGCAGCCTGCCAGAAGCTGGTAACCAAGATAAACATCGGGTATCCAAGCAAAGCGCTTTGGTTAGTAACCCGATGTTTATCTTAGTTACGTGCAGGAAGCCCACACTTCCCCGCTCAGCTCGCTCCGCCCCCTCCTGCCCGCGGCATGTACACATACACACACACACACACACACGCACACACACACACACACCCCCCCCCCGCTCGGCTTACCTGCAGTGATGAAGTCCCGCCATCCCGACCTCAGCGCTGTCACTGTCCTCCATGGCCGCCGCTTGTCACATCACCTCTCGCTTCCGACCCGAGACTGACTAGCGGTGACGTCACGGGCCTCTCGCGATACTTGGTGTGAAGGCGCCGGTCATTGAACTCAGTGACAGGGGCTGTCAGTGTGCTGGAGATCAGCGCAGGTAATGTACCTCGCTGACAGCAGCACTTGTCATGCCCTGCAGTGACCTGGGCTGACCCATTGATGTTAGCTCAGGTCACTGCACTGCTCTCCCAGCCAATGGGGAACATCCTGCTCTTCATTGACTGGGACAGTGTGGATCGTCATGGCAACCCCTTGGATTACACCAGACCTGGAATTGTTTTTCATTCTAATAAATTGGTTAAAGAAGGAATGTTTTGGGGAGTGTTTTTTCAAATAAAAATGTGTTTGTTGTCTATTTTTTTTTATTACTGACTGGGTTGGTGATGTCGGGTATCTGATAGACGCCTGACCTCACCAACCCCAGGGCTTGATGCCAGGTGACATTACACATCTGGTATTAACCCCATATATTACCCCGTTTGCCACCGCACCAGGGCGCGGGATGAGCTGGGGCGAAGCACCAGGATTGGCGCATCTAATGGATGCGCCACTTCTGGGGCGGCTGCGGCCTGCTATTTTTAGGCTGGGGAGAGTCCAATAACCATGGACCTCCCTAGTCTGAGAATATCAGGCCCCAGCTGTCTGCTTTACCTTGGCTGGTGATCCAATTTTGGGGGACCCCTACGTGTTTTTTTTTTTAATTATTTATTTAATTTAAAATAACAGCGTGGGGTGCCCTCAGTTTTGGATTACCAGCCAAGGTGAGGTTGCCAGCTGTGGTCTGCAGGCTGCAGCCGTCTGCTTTACCCTAGCTGGCTACAAAACTAGGGGGAACCCTACGTCATTTTTTTTTTCATTTTTTTGGCTAAATACAAAGCTAAGCACCCCTTAGTGCCACATGAAAGGCACCAAAGGGTGCTCCACTTTTTCTCCATTTTTTCTCCACTTTTTCTCCACTTCTTGTCCATTTTTTCTCCATTTTTTCTCCACTTTTTCTCCATTTTTTCTCCACTTTTTCTCCACTTTTTCTCCATTTTTTTCTCCACTTTTTCTCCACTTTTTCTCCACTTTTTCTCCACTTTTTCTCCACTTTTTCTCCACTTATTCTCCACTTATTCTCCACTTATTCTCCACTTTTTCTCCACTTTTTCTCCACTTATTCTCCACTTTTTCTCCACTTTTTCTCCATTTTTTTCTCCACTTTTTCTCCACTTTTTCTCCATTTTTTCTCCACTTTTTCTCCACTTTTTCTCCACTTTTTCTCCACTTATTCTCCACTTTTTCTCCACTTTTTCTCCATTTTTTCTCCACTTTTTATCCATTTTCTCTCCACTTTTTTCTCCACTTTTTTCTCCACTTTTTCTCCACTTATTCTCCACTTTTTCTTCACTTTTTCTCCACTTATTCTCCACTTTTTCTCCATTTTTTTCTCCATTTTTTCTCCACTTTTTCTCCATTCTTTTTCCATGGTCGGTCTACCCATTAGCCCTGCCATGCATACTGTAGCTCTACACCTACTGCACATGTTACTTTATGATTGACATCTCTTTCGTACCAGAGCTGTCTAAGTCTACTCTGACCCCATATTTGTCATTACTATATTGTCCTTGTACTGTATTATGACATTTGTATCATGTGTTTCATTTCTTGCTGTGTTGCAATTTTTTTTCTGCATCCCAATTGTACCTCTACATTGTTCGAGTTTATGTTATTGTTCTCTCACTCTTATGTGATACTGATTATTGTCATTTTTCATAATTACATGCAGATAAGTCCAATCTGACGAAGGCTCAGGCCGAAACGTCATTTGTAACTTGTTTTGGACAAAAACATATATGCTTATGAAAAAGAAATTTTTTCTTAATACGGACCAATAAAGAGTGATTTTGCATTACTATCCGTTGTGACTTACTGACTTAGTCTGGGAGATTTGGAGTGCCGAGGTTACTCACTAATTTTATCTATTATTACCTCTGAGCACCTATATACCAGTGAGCAGAGCTTCCTCTACAGTAGTTCTCCTGATTAGGCATGCCCTTACCTCATGAGCAGGGCATTGCAGCTTTGGTAGCAACCATTACGACATGGACACTGCTGCTGTGGACCCGAGAAGAGTGAGTGCAGATTCATTGCACCCACATTCCTCACATGAAGGGTCCGCACTCCTAGAAAATGGGGGATACGTTCCCTGAGTGTCTCCCCCCCATATTCTAGACGGTCCAGAGTCGTCGTGGGACCCCTTTATTTTTTTTCTTACAATAAATTGGTGAAAGAGGAAATGTTTTGGGGACTGTTTTTTCAAATAAATTTCTTTTGTCG
Organism: Anomaloglossus baeobatrachus; assembly: GCF_048569485.1. Classification (NCBI taxonomy): domain Eukaryota; kingdom Metazoa; phylum Chordata; class Amphibia; order Anura; family Aromobatidae; genus Anomaloglossus; species Anomaloglossus baeobatrachus. The sequence continues at coordinate 521,044,355 of NC_134353.1, forward strand.
ATTTTTTTTTTTGTTAGTACTGACAGTTTATGATGTTGAGTATCTAATAGACGCCATGACATCACAAACTGCTGGGATGAGCTGGGGTGAAGCGCCAGGATTGGCGCATCTAGTGGATGCGCCACGTCTGGGGTGCCTGCGGCCTGCTATTTTTAGGCTGTGAAGGCCCAATAACTATGGACCTTCCCACCCTGAGAATACCAGACCACAGCTGTCCGCTTTACCTTGGCTGGTGATCCAATTTGGGGGGACCCTACTTTTATTGTGTAATTATTAATATTTATAAAATAATTATAAAAAAGAGCCTGAGGGGACCTCCACATTGGATCCCCAACCACGGTAAAGCTGCCAGCTGTGGTTTTCAGGCTACAGCCGTCTGCTTTACCCTAGCTGGCTATCAAAAATGGGGGGACCCAACGTCATTTTTTTTTTAACTATTTTTTAAATAGAAAAAATTAATGGGCTTCCCTGTATTTTGATTGCCAACCAAGGTAACGGCAGGCAGATGGGGGTGGCAACCCATAGCTGTCTGCTTTATCTGCGCTGAGAATCAAAAATACCGCGGAGCGCTATGTCATTTTTTTAAAGATTTATTTTTACAGCACTGTGATGTCCAGCAATCAAAATACAGGGAAGCCCATTTTATTTTTAGTTATTTAAATAAATAATTAAAAAAGATATATATGGGCTCCCGCTACATTTTTTGTATTGCTAGCTAAGGGTAAACCAAGCAGCTACTGGCTGCTAACCCCCACTGCTTGGTGTTACCTTCACTGGCAATGGAAAATCCAGGGAAGCATTTTTTATTTTTTTTGCCAAAAAACTACAAAAAAAGGACGTGAGCTTCGCCATATTTTTGTATGCTAGCCAGGTATAGCAGGCAGGTGCTGGAAGAGTTGGATACAGCGCCAGAAGATGGCGCTTCTATGAAAATGCCATTTTCTGAGGCGGCTGCAGACTGCAATTCGCAGCAGTGGGGCCCAGAAAGCTCAGGCCAACCTGTGCTGCGGATTCCATTCCCCAGCTGCCTAGTTGTACCTGGCTGGACACAAAAATGGGGCGAAGCCTACGTCATTTGTTTTCTAATTATTTCATGAAATTCATGAAATAATAAAAAAAGGGCTTCCCTTTATTTTTGGTTCCCAGCCAGGTACAAATAGGCAACTGGGGGTTGGGGGCAGCCGTACCTGCCTAGCATACAAAAATAAGGCGAAGCCCACATAATTTTTTCAGGGGGCAAAAAACTTCTGCATACAGTCCTGGATGGAGTATGCTGAGCCTTGTAGTTCTGCAGCTGCTGTCTGTCTGTATGGAGAAGAGCAGACAGCAGCTGCAGAACTACAAGGCTCAGCATACTCCATCCAGGACTGTATGCAGAATTTTTTTGCCCACCAAAAAAATTACGTGGGCTTCGCCATATTTTTGTATGCTAGCCAGGTACAGCAGGCAGCCTCCAACCCCCAGTTGCCTATTTGTACCCGGCTGGGAACCAAAAATATAGGGAAGCCCGTTTTTTTTAATTATGTCACTTATTTCATGAAATAATTAAAAAAAAAATGACGTGGGCTTCGCCCCATTTTTGTGTCCAGCCGGGTACAACTAGGCAGCTGGGGATTGGAATCCGCAGCACAGGTTAGCCCGAGGTTTCTGGGCGCCTCTGCTGCGGATTTCAGTCCGCAGCCGTCCCAGAAAATGGCGCTCTCATAGAAGCGCCATCATCTGGCGCTGTATCCAACTCTTCCAACAGCCCTGGAGCCGGGTGGCTTGTTGGGTAATCATGAGTTAATACTGGCTTTGTTTTACTAGCCAGTATTAAGCCAGAGATTCTTAATGTCAGGCACGTTTGACCCGACCATTAAGAATCTCCAATAAAGGGTTAAAAAAAACACCACACAGAGAAAAAATACTTTAATAGAAATAAATACACAGACACATTAGAGACTCCATCTTTATTACCCCCTGTCAGCCCTCCACGATCCTGCTCTTCTGTCTTCTTTCTTTCTAGTGTAGTAGTAGTGACGATTGTAGTGAGGATGAGGTTCCCCAGCCCATCATGGGCTGGGGCATCTCATCCTCACTACAATCCTCATTAGTGTAGTAGTAGTGACGATTGTAGTGAGGATGAGGTTCCCCAGCCCATCATGGGCTGAGGCATCTCATCCTCACTACAATCCTCACTAGTGTAGTAGTAGTGACGATTGTAGTGAGGAGGATGAGGTTCACCAGCTCATCACTTGGGGCTGGGGAACCTCATCCTCACTACAATCCTCACTAGTGTAGTAGTAGTGACGATTGTAGTGAGGAGGATGAGGTTCATCAGCTCATCACTTGGGGCTTGGGAACCTCATCCTCACTACAATCCTCACTACAATCGTGAAGCAGCGTGCAGCCTTCACTCCGTGAGTGATCAGTGCAGGCTGTCAGCGGTAACAGCAGTAACGCTGACAGACGCGTTACCATAGCAACGGTGCTCTCGGAGCCGCAGTTAGCGGTGACGTCACCGCTAACTGCGTTGCTGTGGCAACGGTGATCTCAGTTAATGACCGACTGTTTCAGCCGGTCCCTAACGGAACGGGGAGTCGACCGTGTGCTAGAGCATGTCGCCGGTACACGGCGATACACATATGTGCACCGTGTACCGGAGAGATGCACTCGCAGGTCCTACATGACGCGTCATAGTCATGTGACCAGTCTGTAGCCAATGAGATAATAGCCACGTGACTGGTCACATGGCTATTTTGACGTCACGATAGGTCCTGCATCTCTGCTGGCAGTGCCGTAACCGGGAGGATTCAGCGATCATCGGATGGAATAGCGGCAGGAGACAGAGTGCAGAAGGGATCGCGAGGACCGGTAAGTGTTATGGCAATGTTTATTAACTGTTTGTGTACATTTATAATGCATTTTTATGTGTTTGTGATTGCCTCCCATTATAGCCTATTGGTTCGAGTTCGGTTCGTCGAACGTTCGAAGAACCGAACTCGAACGGGACCTCCGTTCGGCGAGCCGACCTCGAGCCGAACCGGGACCGGTTCGCTCATCTCTACTCATCAGGTACGCAGGCGTGCACTTAGTGGAGCTGCAGGGGATATTATTGTACATGTCCACCAAGTCAGGCAGTTTCTCGGGCCACAAGTTTCTTTCTTCCAGAGAAAGGGTCTTGAGGAGATTGAGAACCAAGTGATTCATTTTTTCACACATCCCGTTAGTCTGGGCATGGTAGTCTGTGGTCCTAATTAGAGTTGAGCGCGGTTCGTGGTTCACGGTTCGCCAGTTCACGGTTTAAGTGATTTTGGGGGGTGTTCTAGTTAGAACTCGAGCTTTTTGCTAAAAGCTCGACAGTTCGAGTTACGTTCGATAACGGTTCTATCAGCAAAAGCGTGGCTTTTTACAGCTACAGTGTGCAGGGAGCCATCACTGGCAGCCTGCGGTAAGCTGGTAACCAAGATAAACATCGGGTATCCAAGCAAAGCGCTTTGGTTAGTAACCCGATATTTACCCTGGTTATGTGTGCAGGGAGCCGACACTTCCCCGCTGGGCTCCGCCCCCTCCTGCACTCGGCACGTACACACACACACACACTCACACACACACACACACACACATACACTCACACTCACCTGTCCCATGCCATGCAGTCCACGACACTGACGTCCTCAGCGCCACATGGCCCAGCTAGGCTCCACCTACTTCACACTCCGCCGCCCGCACACATGGCCCCGCTAGGCTCCACCCACTTTGCACTCCGCCGCCCGCACACATGGTCCTGCTAGGCTCCGCCCACCTGCCACTCTGCACACATGGCCCCGCTAGGCTCCGCCCACCTGGCACTCTGCACACATGGCCCCGCTAAGCTCCGCCCACCTGACACTCTGCACACATGGCCCCACTAAGCTCCGCCCACCTGGCACTCTGCACACATTACCCCGCTAGGCTCCGCCCACCTGACACTCTGCACACATGGCCCCGCTAGGCTCCGCCCACTTGAAACTTTGCACACATGGCCCCGCTAGGCTCCGCCCACCTGGCACTCTGCACACACGGCCCCGCTAGGCTCCACCCAGTTGGCACTCTGCACACATGGCCCTGCTAGGCTCCGCCCACCTGGCACTCTGCACACATGGCCCCGCTAGGCTCTGCCCACCTGGCACTCTGCACAGATGGCCCTGCTAGGCTCCGCCCACCTGACACTCTGCACACATTACCCCACTAGGCTCCGCCCACCTGACACAATGCATACATGGCCCCGTTAGGCTCCGCCCACCTGGCACTCTGCACACATGGCCCTGCTAGGCTCCGCCCACCTGGAACTCTGCACATATGGCTCCGCCCACCTGGCACTCTGCACACATGGCCCCGCTAGTCTCCGCCCACCTGGCACTCTGCACACATGGCCCCGCTAGGCTCTGCCCACCTGGCACTCTGCACACAATACCCTGCTAGGCTCTGCCCACCTGGCACTCTGCACACATGGTCCCGCTAGGCTCCGCCCACCTGCAACTCTGCACACATGGCCCCGCTAGGCTCCGCCCACCTGGCACTCTGCACACCTGGCCCCACTAGGCTCCGCCCACCTGGCACTCTGCACATATGGTCCCGCTAGGCTCCGCCCACCTGGAACTCTGCACACATGGCCCCGCTTTGCTCCGCCCACCTGGCATTCTGCATACATTACCCCGCTAGGCTCCGCCGACGTGGCACTCTGCACACATTACCCCGCTAGGCTCCGCCCGCCTCGCACTCCGCACGCATTGCCCCGTTCGTCTGACCTGCGGTGATGAAGTCCCGCCCTCCCGACCTCAGCGCTGACACAGTCTTCCATGGCTGCCACTTCACATCTCTCACTGCGGCCCGAGACTGTCACTAGTGGTGACGTCACAGGCTCTCGCGATACTTGGCTGTGAAGGTCAGTGACAGCTCTGCTGTCAGCAGTGCAGGAGATCGTCACTGCAGGTAATGTACCTCGCTCCTGACAGCAGCACTTGTCATGTCCTGCAGTGACCTGGGCTGACCTATTGATGTTAGCTCAGGTCACTGCATTGCTCTCCCAGCCAATGGGGAACATTCTGTTCTTCATTGGCTGGGACAGTGACTATGGTATAGATCGTCATGGTAACCGCTTGGATTACAGCAGACCTGGATTTGTTTTTCTTTCTAATAAATTGGCAAAAGAGGGAATGTATTGGGCAGTGTTTTTTCAAATAAAAATGTGTTTGTCGTCTATTTTTTTTATTACTGACTGGGTTGGTGATGTCGGGTATCTGATAGACGCCTGACCTCACCAACCCCAGGGCTTGATGCCAGGTGACATTACACATCTGGTATTAACCCCATTTATTACCCCGTTTGCCACCGCACCAGGGCACGGGATGAGCTGGAGCGAAGCACCAGGATTGGCACATCTAATGGATGCGCCACTTCTGGGGTGCCTGTGGCCTGCTATTTTTAGGCTGGGGAGAGTCCAATAACCATGGACCTCCCTAGTCTGAGAATATCAGACCCCAGCTGTCTGCTTTACCTTGGCTGGTGGTCCAATTTTGGGGGGACCCCTACGTCTTTTTTTTTTTTAATTATTTATTTAATTTAAAATAACAGCATGGGGTGCCCTCAGTCTTGCATTACCAGCCAAGGTGAAGCTGCCAGCTGTGGTCTGCAGGGTGCAGTCGTCTGCTTTACCCTAGTTGGCTACAAAAATAGGGGGAACCCCACGTCATTTTTTTTTTAAATTTATTTATTTATTTTGGTAAATACAAGGCTAAGCACCCCTTAGTGCCACATGAAAGGCACCAAAGGGTGCAAAATTACAAAATGCCGGAGAGTGGGACATTATGTGTCTTTCTGCCATTATAATGACAGAAAAGACTGATATGAAGTGTACAAACACAAGAAAATCACCAGAGAGTTCTACGTTGTGAAAAGCAGTAGAAAATGACACTGGAGTGAACATGTGACCGCCTCATGTAGGATGAAGCTATGGATCCTGGGTAAATTTATGTATTTTCCCTCCTTCAGTTTTTTAGTAGTACGCCAAAAAAACGGAAGTCACACGGATGACAAATGTATGACATACGGACCGTATACGTGTCACACTCCCGATGCCTCGGCATCGCTCCTTACCCATTGATCCGGTCGCACCATCCCGGCACCACTCCTTACCCACTGATCCGGTCGCACCTGCACAGCACCGCTCCTTACCCACTGATCCGGTCCACGTGTCCACCGGTCACGGCTGCCGCTCCCGCTTTTGCTTTCCTGTGTCCTGTCTCCAGTCTCATGTGTCTGACTCATGCTTCTGTATAGGGTGGGGCCGCGCCCACTCACCTGGTCTTATGGGCCCAGCACTGCTGCAGCAGGATATGACATGAGGCTGTGCTGGGTATATAAGACTGGCCTTTCCATGTGGGTGGGGCCTGATCAACGTGTCTTGTAAGCCTTGTCTTGAAAGCTAGGTGCTCAGGTCCCCCTTGTGCCGTGTCCTGTGATCATACTATTGCCTGACATTCCTACCTGGCACCTGTGCCAGATTCCTGCACTGTCTCCAGGAACTCTGAAGCCCCAGTGACTGTTCTACCCGTCCCCTGTGGGACACAGTCCCTGCCATGCTAGTGCTCCGGCTACTGTGCACCCAGGCCTCCGGTGGGGTGCACGGCCCAGTGGATCCACCACCCGGACCTAACAATACGGAATGGAAACGGATGCCACATGGATGCACCCGTGAAAAAAACAGACCCTTTTTTGCGGACCGCAAAAACGGATTGGTCATGTGAATGTAGCCTTATTCTGATTTGCCGTTTATAAACAGCAGGCAGAAATAAGTGAATAGCGCCCCCCAGCGTCAGAACATCTCCGGGGTTTTAGGGGTAGCTGAGACCCTGGAGATCCTGATTCAGGTTGGTTTTTCCGGTCCCCGCTCACGTGATCACTAGTATACACCTTATACCAGTGATCATGTTACAGTAAATGACAGCGCCGGTAAAAAATTATTTATCTCCCATCTGGCATGAACAAACATGTCAGATGGGAGATAAATCTCCTCCCCGGTCCCCTCCGGTCCCCCGGTGTCGCCAAAGTGCTCCCACGACCCCTCCTGAAAATCCAAGATGGCCACGCGCACAGCAGCGCGCCGGCCGCATTCACCCTACTCCTCTGATTTCTGTCGCATGTGCCATGACACATGCGACAGAAAACTCCTCCCCAGGCCCTGCCAGGTCACCCCCTATACCCCACTGGTGTCCCCCGGTGTCCCACACTACCTGTGCAGAGTTGATCCCCCGCGGCCCCCTTCTTCACAATAGATGCTGCCGCATGCAGAGAGCAGCTGTCAGCTCAGCTTCCTGTGTTCAGACACAGTGAGTGGCAGTAACTATGCATCTGTAAGCTACTGCAATGCCCTGCTCATGAGGTAAGGAACATAGTTGATCAGGAGAGCTATACTACATTTACAAATGGAGGGATTTGCTATTTCTGTTGCGCTGCTGAACGACTACCAAACATGAGAGTCCGTTATACGCCACAAGAAAACATGTCTAAATAGCGAGCTCTGTTTAGTATTCATTCAGCTGGATAACTGGACTTAAAGGGGAATTCCATCTCCATGATCCTATCCCCAATATATAATAGGTGGAATAGCAATAATATCAGCAAATACCAATATTTGGAAATGTAGAATAGTTCTTCTGATTAGGCATGCCCTTACCTCATGAGCAGGACATTGCAGCTTTGGTATCAACAGTTACGACATGGACTCTGCTGCTGTGGACCCGGGGAGAGTGGGTGCAGATTCATTGCACCCACACTCCTCACATGGAGGGTCTGCACTCCTAGAAAATGGGGGATACGTTCCCTGAGCGTGTCCCCCATATTCTAGATGGTCCAGAGTCATCGTGGGACCCCCTTATGTTTTTTCCTTACAATGAATTGGTGAAAGAGGGAATGTTTTGGGGAGTGTTTTTTCAAATACATTTTTTTTCCTCTATTTGTTTTGTTAGTGCTGACAGTTTGTGATGTCGGGTATCTGATAGACGCCATGACATCCCAAACTGCTGGGCTTGATGTCAGGTGACCTTACAGCTAGTATCAACCCCATTTATTACCCCGTTTGCCACCGCACCAGGGCACAGGATGAGCTGGGGTGAAGCACCAGGATTGGCGCATCTAGTGGATGCGCCAATTCTGGGGCGCCTGCGGCCTGCTATTTTAAGGCTGTGAAGAACCAATAACTATGCACCTTCCCACCCTGAGAATACCAGACCACAGCTGTCCGCTTTACCTTGGCTGGTGATCCAATTTTGGGGGGGCCCTACTTTTTTTTGTAATTATTAATATTTATAAAATAATTATGAAAAAAGAGCCTAGTGTGACCTCCACATTGGATCCCCAACCACGGTAAAGCTGCCAGCTATGGTTTTCAGGCTACAGCCGTCTGCTTTACCCTAGCTGGCTATCAAAAATGGGGGGCCCAACGTCATTTTTTTTTTAACTTTTTTTTAAATAAAAAAAAATAATGGGCTTCCCTGTATTTTGATTGCCAGCCAAGGTAATGCCAGGCAGATGGGGGTGGCAACCCGTAGCTGTCTGTTTTATCTGCGCTGAGAATCAAAAATACCGTGGAGCGCTACGTCATTTTTTTTAAAGAATAATTTTTACAATACTGTGATGTCAAGCAATCAAAATACAGGGAAGCCCTTTTTATTTTTAGTTATTTAAATAAATAATTAAAAAATATATATATATGGGTTCCCACTGCATTTTTTGTATTGCTAGCTAAGGGAAATCCAAGCAGCTACTGGCTGCCAACCCCCACTGCTTGGTGTTACCTTCACTGGCAATGGAAAATACAGGGAAGCATTTTTTATTTTTTTTGCCAAAAAACTACAAAAAAATGACGTGAGCTTCACCTGTTCGACAGCTCACCAGCAACCCGTCTAGCGACGCTCCAGCGATCCCTGCCAGGTCAGGTTGCTGGTGGAATCGCTGGAGCGTCGCTTAGTGTGACGGTACCCTAAGGGAACAGGGAAGCAGAGCGGGGAGTCGACCGTGTGCTAGACCATGTCGCCGGTACACGGCGATACACAAACGTGCACCGTGTAACAGAGAGATGCAATGACAGGTCCTAGCATGATGCGTCATAGTCATGTGACCAGCCAATGAGATAATAGACACATGACTGGTCACATGGCTATTTTGGCATCACGATAGGTCCTACATCACTGCTGGTGTTCCCGGAGGACACAGCGATTACCGATGGAAAAGCTGCGGGAGGCAGAGTGCAGGACGCATCCCGGGGACAGGTAAGTGTTATGGCAATGTTTATTAACTATGTGTACATTTATAATGCATTTTTATGTGTTTGTGATTGCCTCCCATTGTTTCCTATGGGGTTCGAGTGGTTCGCCGAACCGGTTCGCCGAACCGAACTCGAACCAGACCTCCCTTCGGCTAACTGAGCTTGAGCCGAACCGTGGCCGGTTCGCTCATCTCTAATCTTAATATGATCTTGGAAACAAAGTGTTTGTAAAAAATTAATATTGGTGTGCAAAAGATGCAAAATATAAAGAAAAATAAAGCTTCTTGATCACTTTACCGCACAGTAAATGGCGTGAAAAACTTGAAGATGAAAACTGTTTCAGTTTCTGTTTTTTGTTCCCTTTGCGACTCAAAAATTTTAAAAAAAAGAAAACTATCAATAAATGTTGTGTACTCCAAAATGAAGCGAATAAAAGCTTATTCTCATGTCGCAGAAAACAAACCTCAAAAAAATAAAAATAAAAAAGATATAGCTCTCAAAATATGGCGATACAATAACAAATGCTTTTTTTTTTGTTAATTAGTGTTTTAGCATACAAATTATGAAAATACTTTATAACCATGGGGTCACTGTAATTATACTGACGCAAAGAATTAAGTCGTCTTAGCACAAATACTGCACGTGGAACGGCGTAAAATTGTGTAAAATAAATTAATGACAATTTCTGAATTGCTTTTTAGTTGGTCATTTTGTTTCTGAAGAATTGGAATAAAAAGTGAATAACAAATGTTCTGCACTCTGAAGTGACACCAATAAGAACTTCATACAATCCAGCTAAAAACAAACCCTTAAGCGGGCTTTACACTCTACGATATCGTTAATGAATTATCGTCAGGGTCACGGTGTTTGTGATGCACATCCGGCGTCATTAACGATATCATAGCGTGTAACAGTTATGTGCGACCTAAATTGATCGCAAAAGCGGTAAAAATTGTTTGCCGTGGAGAGGTCGTCCTAAAATTAAAAATCGTTTACTTCTAATTAGTGATGTTGTTCCTCGTTCCTGCGGCAGCACACAGCGCTCCGTGTGACCCCGCAGGAGCGAGGAACATCTCCTTACCTGCGGCCACCAGCAATGAGGAAGGAAGGAGGTGAGCGGGATGTTCGTCCCACTCATCTCCGCCCCCCCACTTTGATTGGGAGGTTTAGTGACGTCGCTGTGACGCCGAACAAACTGCCCCCTTAGAAAGGAGGCGCTTCGCCGATAACAGCGATGTCGCTATGCAGGTAAGTATGTGTGACGGGTCTGAGCAATGTTGTGCGCCACTGGCAGCGATATGCCCGTGTCGCACAACCGATAGGGGCGGGTACCCACGCTAGCAATATCGGTAACGATATCGCATCGTATAAAGCGGACCTTACTCAGATCTGTTATATGTTAACCCCTTAACTACCTGGCGATTTTCCATTTTTTGTTTTAGTTTTTTCCTCCCCTTTTTCCAAGAGCCATAACTTTTTTATTTTTCCGTCAATATAGCCATATGAGGTATTATTTTATTATTTTTTGAAGGATGAGTTGTGCTTTTAAATGAAGCCTTTAGTTTTAGCATATAGTGCACTGAAAAATGGGGGAAAAATCCCCCCAAAAAGTGTAATTCTACAATTGTTTTGTATTTTTTATTCACCATGTTCACTATATGGTAAAACTAACTTATCAGTATGATGCCTCAGGTCAGTACAAGTTCATAGGTACCAAATATGTGTAGTTTTACTTTTATCTAAGTGCAGAAAGAATAATCAAACGTTTGTATTAAAAAAAAATTGCTCTTTTGGCGCCATTTTCTGAGGCTAGTAGCGTTCTCATTTTTCAAGATCTGGGGCTCAGTGATGGCTTATCTTTTGCATCTTTAGCTGGCCTTTTTTATTATACCAATTAAAGGTAGATGCAATATTTTGATTGCCTGTTATTGCATTTTAATGAAATGTTGCGGCGACCAGAAAAAACATTATTATGGCTTTTTGATTTTTTTTTCCTTGCTACACCCTTTACCAATCAGATTAATTGATTTTATATTTTAATAGAACAAATTGTGCATGTGTTTTATTTTCAATGGGGCAAAATTAAACTTTTCTATTTTTTTATTTTTTCATATTTAATTTTTTTTTTTTTTTTTTTACTTTTTGCTGTCCAATCGCATCTGCTGTTCAGACCAATGCTTTAGCATCTGCACTCACAGAAAGTGAGTCATGACAGTGACAGGAGTCATCAGCTGCCCTCTGGCTATCATGACAACTCATCGACACCCTGTGATCATGTCACGGGGCTGCTGATAACTGCAACGAATGTCGCGATTCTTTCCAGAATATGTTAGATCACACTCTCAGAGTTTGAAAGCACAATCTAACTAGTTAACAGGCACAGGTGGATCTCCAATCCACCCACGCCTGTTATCTGCACGTCAGATGATCAGATCAGCCGACATATGCAGGAAAAGAAGTTAGCTCAGTGTGTTTGCATCAAAGTCAGAGACACAACCAAGGAAGTATAGGTATGTCCTTGGTTATGAAGGGGTTAACAGAAATATAGAGGTTATCCAATTTCTTATTAGTTCAGAGGAGGTGGAAAAGGACATGGCTCACAAAAAAACAATCCAGTAATATTCACACTCAGAAAGTCACACTCAGAAAGCCAATGGCGCCCTCCATTCTGTGCCCCCTAGTGTGCCAAAACCACTCTTAACTTCAACATGTATGGCACTGCTGCTGATGGGATAATGCTCTTAAAGGGGTTAACTGAGTCTAATCATTGATTATCCGCTAGATAGTCCTTTGATATTAGATAAGCTGAAAACTGAGCAGTCGGACCTAAGTGATGTATGGGCTGAACACAACATCCGCGCACATTGCTTAGTAAGCGACTACTGAACTTTGTTGCCAATTGAAGTATATGTACTGTAGTATTCAGGCAGCTTCCACCAAGCAATGTATGGGGGTGCTGTATTCAGCCTAAATATCGCTCGGCTATGTGCCCACTGCGTCCATGCACCTAGTATACACCTGTAAAATTTTACAGACCTATGCTGTAACATCACCATGGCCAACTATTCACTAGACGCAACCTAAGGGTGCGCTCACACAAGCGTTACAAATGGACGAGTTCAATGCAAGAAAATCTCGCATTGCACTCTGACCAATGTTAGTCAATGAGGGAGAGCAGTTGGTCAGCTTTTCTCGCATCCAGATTCTGAATGAGAGAAAAGTCGCAACATGCTGCGATTGTATCCTGAAAACGTCCGAGACTCACCAATACAAGTCAATGGCTGCGAGAAAAAAACTGACGTCACACGGACCATCCTAGTGACATCCGTTTTTTTGGATACGATCTTATCATGTGGCAGAGAACACTGTAAATGATCTAGTAAATGACTGTAAATCACTTATATCTGCTGAGAAAAAAAAGCGGATTGCACACGGACAGAACACGTATGACAAGTGAGAAAAAATCGTCCTACTCTCCTAGATGACAATGTGACCGGTTTTTTTAAACGTTCGTGTGAGTCCAGCCTAAAAGTGTGTTCCTTCAGCCTCGTCTTGCTAGCATGCACTCATGTAACTGTTGTAAAGTTGCAGCCGGAAAGGTGGTGGACAGGAGGTATGTGTCACTGACGTGGCAAGCTTTGATGAAGTAGGACCTGGAGAAGAAAGCTCAAGTACAGAAAGTGCTGAGATGCATTTTTTTTTATCCTCATCACACCATGACTATTTTCCATTTTTGTTCTTTGGTTCTCCCCATACCCTTTTTCTAAGTCTCAGAACATTTTTTTTTTCAATATAGCCATATGAAGTCTTGTTTTTGTGGGATGAGTTCTACTTTTCAATTACACCATTAATTCTGCCACATATTATATAGAAAAATGGGAAAAAAAATCCAAGTGTGGTGAAGTTCCAAAAAAAGGGAAATTGCACAATTATTTTTTAGGTTTTTAACCTACCATGGTAAAATTTATCTGGCAGTATGATTTCCAAGGTCAAAAAGAGTTACACCAAACATGTATAGTTTTTCTAAGTGGTGAAAAAAATCAAAAATTTGTAAAGCAAATGGCACTTTTGGTGCCATTTTCTATGATCCATAGTGTTCTCATTTTTCAGTATCTGGGGCCATGTGAGGGCTTATTTTTGTGCCCAGAGATGACGTTTTTCCTTTTACCATTTTTGGGTAGATGCAATGTTTGATCGCTACTTATTGCAATGTTGCTGCGACCAACAAAACGTAATTCTAGCATTTTTATATTCTTTGTTTTAGATTTTGATAGATCGGGCATTTCTGAACTAAGCAATACCAAATACAGTTAGGTCCAGAAATATTTGGACAGTGACACAAGTTTTGTTATTTTAGCTGTTTACAAAAACATGTTCAGAAATACAATTATATATATAATATGGGCTGAAAGTGCACACTCATAGCTGCAATATGAGAGTTTTCACATCCAAATCGGAGAAAGGGTTTAGGAATCATAGCTCTGTAATGCATAGCCTCTTCTTTTTCAAGGGACCAAAAGTAATTGGACAAGGGACTCTAAGGGCTGCAATTAACTCTGAAGGCGTCTCCCTCGTTAACCTGTAATCAATGAAGTAGTTAAAAGGTCTGGGGTTGATTACAGGTGTGTGGTTTTGCATTTGGAAGCTGTTGCTGTGACCAGACAACATGCGGTCTAAGGAACTCTCAATTGAGGTGAAGCAGAACATCCTGAGGCTGAAAAAAAAGAAAAAATCCATCAGAGGGATAGCAGACTTGCTTGGAGTAGCAAAATCAACAGTCGAGTACATTCTGAGAAAAAAGGAATTGACTGGTGAGCTTGGGAACTCAAAAAGGCCTGGGCGTCCACGGATGACAACAGTGGTGGATGATCGCCGCATACTTTCTTTGGTGAAGAAGAACCCATTCACAACATTAACTGAAGTCCAGAACACTCTCAGTGAAGTAGGTGTATCTGTCTCTAAGTCAACAGTAAAGAGAAGACTCCATGAAAGTAAATACAAAGGGTTCACATCTAGATGCAAACCATTCATCAATTCCAAAAATAGACAGGCCAGAGTTAAATTTGCTGAAAAACACCTCATGAAGCCAGCTCAGTTCTGGAAAAGTATTCTATGGACAGATGAGACAAAGATCAACCTGTACCAGAATGATGGGAAGAAAAAAGTTTGGAGAAGAAAGGGAACGGCACATGATCCAAGGCACACCACATCCTCTGTAAAACATGGTGGAGGCAACGTGATGGCATGGACATGCATGGCTTTCAATGGCACTGGGTCACTTGTGTTTATTGATGACATAACAGCAGACAAGAGTAGCCGGATGAATTCTGAAGTGTACCGGGATATACTTTCAGCCCAGATTCAGCCAAATGCCGCAAAGTTGATCGGACGGCGCTTCATAGTACAGATGGACAATGACCCCAAGCATACAGCCAAAGCTACCCAGGAGTTCATGAGTGCAAAAAAGTGGAACATTCTGCAATGGCCAAGTCAATCACCAGATCTTAACCCAATTGAGCATGCATTTCACTTGCTCAAATCCAGACTTAAGACGGAAAGACCCACAAACAAGCAAGACCTGAAGGCTGCGGCTATAAAGGCCTGGCAAAGCATTAAGAAGGAGGAAACCCAGCGTTTGGTGATGTCCATGGGTTCCAGACGTAAGGCAGTGATTGCCTCCAAAGGATTCGCAACAAAATATTGAAAATAAAAATATTTTGTTTGGGTTTGGTTTATTTGTCCAATTTCTTTTGACCTCCTAAAATGTGGAGTGTTTGTAAAGAAATGTGTACAATTCCTACAATTTCTATCAGATATTTTTGTTCAAACCTTCAAATTAAACGTTACAATCTGCACTTGAATTCTGTTGTAGAGGTTGCATTTCAAATCCAATGTGGTGGCATGCAGAGCCCAACTCGCGAAAATTGTGTCACTGTCCAAATATTTCTGGACCTAACTGTATGTGTATTTTTATTATTATTATTATTATTATTATTATTATTATTATTTTTAATTGTTTTATTTTCAATGGGGCAAAAGGGTGATGATATGAAATTTTGTGGAGGCTTCTTATTTTTTTCATATTTTAAAAAACTTTTTTTTCATATCTTGTATTGTTTTTACTAGTACCCTTAGGGGACTTGAAGCTGCAATACTCCAATCACTTGTGCTGCACAGAGTAGTGCATCAGCCCTGCTCTGTACAGCAGAAATGCTAGCTTGCTATGAACGCCGGTATGCAGCCGGCCTTCACAGTGAGGCTAGTTTCACACTTGCACTATTTTGACGCAAACGGAATCCGTCACTAATGTAGTACAGTTCATTTATTTACAGTGGAAGCGCGTTACTATGGCGCGTGTGTGTGTCATGCAGTACCCACTTGTGTCCACACAATGTCGCGCTTCCACTGTAAATAAATGAACTGTACTACATTAGTGACGGATTCCGTTTGCGTCAAAATAGCGCAAGTGTGAGTGGGCCCTGAGTTCGACTTGACAGACACAGGGGACAGCTGTTCCCTGGTTAGCATGGCAACCCATTGGCACTAATGAGAATAATGCACTCCCTGCCGGCATGCGTTAAATCCCGCTGGCAGAGATTGACAGCAGGATTAGACTAATTAAAAGCCATGGGTGAATATACAATCCACCCGCGCCTGTTAGAGGCACATTTTAGCTGATCAGATCAGTCAACATGTGCAGGGAAAGATGCGGGCTTGCACAGCATTAAAGGCAGGTAGCCAATATAGAATGTACGACTACATCATATGTAGGTAAGATGTTAATTGTCTTTATTTTGGGTCTAGGTTTTCAGATTGACCAGAAGAGCTGGGAGGGACTCGTATTTCATATTTCCTATCCAGGCTTTGTAGCTCATAAAAGACAGTTGAGCTGCCTCAGGAGGTGTCTGTCTGGACAGGTGGAAAGACCTGTTGTGCTGGTCACACCTGATCAAAGTCAGACTAAACCCTGTGTTATCTGAACGGCTGAAACACAGTGGTGTTTGGAATATTTTTGCTTTGTTTCTGCTGCTGGAAAGCTGTACATTTGTTTAAGGTGAAGGTTTATGACCTTTACTAAACATGCTGGTTTGACAAAGCTCCCTTCAGCCTGTGTGAATGCTACCATTTGCCCCAGAGTGCAATCCTTACAATGTATAGGAAAGTTTGTTTTTTCCTATACAAAAGGAGTCTGCAATGAGATGTAGACAATGCTTTAAATGTCTCATTACAGTGGGTCCCCTTGGTGGACAAAAGCCTCGAGATCCATGATGATGGGTGCATACCTGCCGAGGAGCATATGCACCTAACAGTGTCTACAAACATATTATGGTATAATAGTGAGGCCTGGCTTAACTGTTGAAGGAGACTAAGGTGCTCGGAAAAATAATGTCCAGTAGATATAAGGAATCCGGCACACTAATAAAGATAATTTGCAAAAAATGGTTTTCTGAGAATTTTTTATTATGCAATTCTTGTGAGGATGTCAGAATAAAGTATAAACAGGTTGACAAGTCCGACGTTTCGACCATAATCCTTGGTCTTTCTCAAGGACTATAAAAGAAAATTACAAAAGGAAATATAATGTACATTGTTAAGTCACAATGAAATTTGTTATAGTAAAAATGTATATACATATATATATATATATATATATATATATATATATATATATATATATATATATAACAACAATAACATACTGGAGGACAAGAGTAAAGTGCAAAATTCAAATACTTTATTAGAACAAACACAACAAGGAGAAATAACAATTAAAAATGGTGCACTACCATATCAAGTAGGGAGGAATGGACACCAGTCAAGGTACAGTGAAAAAGGTGTCAACCAACAATGTAAATCAAAACAGGATGTATTTATGCAAGTAGTTGCTGACAAGGTAAGTTTAGGACTGAATGCACGTACAATTTAAAAGACAGGGACTAAGGTGGGGGTGCAACGCCACAATTTCATCACTGACTCTCCGACCAGAGGTAGGGAGAGACGATGGTGACAATATGTAAGGAGCTATGGCTGAAAAATGGCCCAATATATATATATATATATATATAAAAAAGTGTGTAATAAGAGCCAACCGGTAAGGGAGTACAGAACAGTATCTCACATTCTTACCTAATGTGTATGGTAGTAATTACCTAATGGTCCAGGCTGGGGGAATACTCGGCCTCCCGGGCCTTTGCATGGGAATTTGGACTGAAGGCAAAGTGTGTGCCAGGCATTAAAGGGTCCGTTAATACCAATTCATACAGGTTACGATCTATAACATACAATACATCATTTAATGTCACTGAAGCGACTAAGTGCCATATTACCAATTGACATATATATGTAAAAAATTGTGAGAGAAAATCACCTGTTGTCAGGAGGAGATATATCTATTTGGTTGTAGGCAAAAAGCCAAGGTAGTCTTATATGAATAGACACCTAGGTATACATGGAAAAGGAATACCCGTAACTAAAAAAGGGTAACTACAGCATGAATATGGATTCAGGCAGGTATGCCAAAATGATGTAGAGCATTGCTTACCCAGTGGGTGAAATTGATAGGTATAGTCTGTGGGACCTAGATGTGAGACATAGTGAAAAATCAAGATGAAGGGCTATGTCTTATATGGTTCCATGATCAATGCTAAAAATCATACCTGTGTCAATGGACCATGTGGTAATGGTGTCCGGACGTGCCTGGGAGTGATAAGTGCTTTGCCATGAGCAGTATATATGGTGTGAGGGGAAAGTAAACGCCTTCCTATTTCCTGTTCTGTGAACCGCATGGAAGTGAGGCATGGAACACATCACAGGTCCGGACCGCGCGTGCGCGGAAGACCGGAACCATACATCAACATGTGTGGGCGTTGGTGACATGTGGGATGCATCGTGCGCATGTGCCGCCCGACCTCCAGGCAGCGCATGCGCAGAAGGCGAGCCAAACACGATGGGACATAGGGAAGTGATAGCGTTAGGTGAAGTAATCCCGCGCATGCGCCGTCCGATGACCGGGCGGCGCATCCGCAGAAGAAAACCACCAACGTGGGCAGACTTGTGTGGAAGGTGATGATGAAGCACGGGACGCAACCCGCGCGTACGCCGTCCGGTCCCCAAGCGGCGCACGCGCAGAAGGCTGCACGCACAAGGTCTGAAGGAAGAGAGCAAAATATAGCATTGTAGGGTGGAAAGCGTCCCACGCATGCACTGCCAGATGTCCGGGCGGCGCATGCGCAGAAAAGAACCACCTTTATGGGCATACCAACGTGTTAAAAGTGACGATACAAAGGAGGACGTGTGGGGCTCCGATTTCATCCAGTGTAACTGTGCCAGTTCCTCATCCGGGGCAGATGTGCATGTTTTGGGAGTGAGATCAGAGTCAGGTGGGAAGAGAAGCCTAGGAGAGGGAAAAGGAAATGTTAGAAATTTCATAAAAATTAAAAATATGTACTTGGTAATATAGCAACTTTACATTACATTTGACAATCTGATAATTGGACATAATTAATCATAGGCAATATCTGTTGTTATTGAACGCCATGTATCTGTAAAAGAAGGGCATATAATATAAGCGAATAATACGATGTTATAAACAGTGTGCAAGGGTCCTAATGAAAACTTCATATTCCCTGTTTAATCCCCTTGGTTCAAGGGTTTTGAGAGTGTAGATCCAGTATGCTTCCCTTTGTTTGAGCAACTGGATCCTATTGCCGCCTCGTCTCATGGGAGGTACATGTTCTATAACCTGATATCTAAGCTGTGCTACAGAATGATTGTGGGAAATGAAATGATGGGGGATGGGGAGCATTGTCTGCTTGCAACGAATGGTGGACTTATGTTTACTGATGCGGTCTCGGATATGTTGCGTAGTCTCCCCAACATATCCGAGACCGCAAGGACATTTAATCAGGTATACAACGAAGGCGGAGTCGCACGTAAAAAATTCATGAATTCATGTAATTTTCTTTTTTTTATGTCTTTCTATGTTATTTTATACTTTATAGTCCTTGAGAAAGACCAAGGATTATGGTCGAAACGTCGGACTTGTCAACTTGTTTATACTGTATTCTGACATCCTCACAAGAATTGCATAATAAAAAATTCTCAGAAAACCATTTTTTTGCAAATTATCTTTATTAGTGTTCCGGATTCCTTATATCTACTGGACATTCTTTTTCCGAGCACCTTAGTCTCCTTCAACAGTTGAGCCAGGCTTCACTATTATACTGTATTTTTGTGTCCTGAGCTCCTATCATTAGTCATAGACCTAATGTCATTCTCCACGTTTTCATATAATACGTAGGAGGTAAATAACATCCTATCTAAAGTGAACATACCAAATGCCTTTTCTAGCAGTACCATCGGAGGAGATACGATCGCGTGATTATGAGAAAATTCTTAGAAAACATAAAGCATTAAGCCTACACTGCACAACTCTTGAGGAGTACCACAGAGTCCAAAGAATTCCTAGAGGGTTAAGAGTACAACTACGGCCTACATTATTTGCGGATAATCAAGAATACTGTCAAAAATATGAAAGTATTCTTAACAAATGCTCTATGGACGTTATCGTGTTAACTATAGAATATCTACATAAAGAAATAGAGGAAACTAGCATACAAATCACCTCCATTGAAGAACAACTCACAAATACCCTTCCTAATACCGAGTGGGAAAGGAGCCAGTCCAAAACAAAAGAAATTGAAGAA
This sequence comes from Anomaloglossus baeobatrachus, assembly GCF_048569485.1. Taxonomy (NCBI): domain Eukaryota; kingdom Metazoa; phylum Chordata; class Amphibia; order Anura; family Aromobatidae; genus Anomaloglossus; species Anomaloglossus baeobatrachus. The sequence goes on from NC_134353.1 coordinate 521,064,347, forward strand.
TTTCAGAAGACTCTTCAAACAAGGAAAAGAATAAAATTTATCAGGGACCAGGACGACTACGTCAACAACCGCGTTTATAGATGGCGCTCTACAGAGGACTCCTCCAGATATCAGCACAAGGTCAAACCGCTACTCCACTTCATCAGGTTAAGACACAGAACAATATCCTGCACACTCGACCCATATTTTAGGACCCAGACAAGGCCCAAAAGGAAAACGAGGCGCAGCAAGAGGAGGCATGATAGGGACAACAACATCCTATCAAGTTCAGACGCGCTCCCAGGTATGACAAGCCTTGTTTATAATATATCTTCATGTAGTTTATCCCCTCTGGAAATTGATGTGTTGCAAAAAGGATTGTCGTTCTGCCCTACGACCAGGTTTAACACATTTGTATTAGATCAGGAGTTACAATGTTTTTATAGGACTCTCAGGCTTAAGGCGCATTTCCTTAATAGGGATTGTATTCCATCTCCCCAACCATCCACCTCACAAAATGATGCTTTTTCCCTACACAAGTTGAATCTTAGAATTCCAAGCTCCTTTAACCCGCCCAAAGTTTACCACCCCGTCGAGACGTATATCTCCTTGGTCTCTGATGAGGTTGACAAAACTATCAGATCCATTGAACAAGGTACAATCAAGGTTAAACACAACACAACGATAGAAGAGAGTAGGGCCATACAAAATTTGAAAAACAACTCTAAGATCATCATTAAACCTGCTGATAAAGGTGGAGCAGTGGTTATCATGGACAGGACATATTATTTGTCAGAGATCCACAGACAATTAGGTGATATATCCACATATCAACCCATTCCCAGAGATCCCACATCCCGTATTCAGACATTAATCAAGGAAAGAGTTGAGTTCCATTTGAAACAACAAACAATTGACAGTAAGCTAGCAGAGTTCCTGATCAAATCCCACCCCATCACTCCAGTTTTCTACATATTGCCGAAAATCCATAAAAATCTACAAACACCTCCAGGGCGCCCTATTGTCGCTTCGACGGAATCTATTTTATCTCCTCTAGCCATCACTGTAGAGAAAATCATGACTCCTCTTAACCCACAGATTCCTGCCTATATCAAAGACACATCTGATTTTCTGGCCCATCTACGGGGATTGGGAACAGTCCCACTAGGTACCTTGCTAGCAACGTTCGATGTTAACAGTTTATATACCAGTATAGAACACCATGATGGACTGCTAGCAGTGAACTGGTTCCTCAATAGGTATAGTAACTACTCCCCGACACAAAAATCTTTATGCATTGATTTGCTCCAACTGGTACTTGAGAACAACTTTTTCCTATTCGAGGATCAATTTTTTATTCAAAGGAGGGGCACCGCAATGGGGTCAAATTTAGCACCACCTTATGCTAATGCATACATGGCTCATTTTGAGGAAACCCATGTGTCCTGTCACCCGCTATGGTCCCAACACATTATTACATGGAAGAGATATATAGATGATGTCTTCATATTTTGGCAAGGAGACTTGGAATCCTTGAACCAATTCTTCCATGATCTAAACACCATCAGACCAGGGTTGACATTCACGATGCATTCTGACACACAGAGTATCAACTTTCTAGATACACAGGTCATGATATCTTCAGAAGGTCACATCAGTACTGACGTTTACGTGAAACCCACGGACAGGAATAATCTCTTACACTACTCAAGTTGTCACCCGCCGCACACCAAAAGATGACTACCAATCTCTCAACATATGCAAGTACATAGAATTGTGTCAGACCCAGTACAACGTGATATTAGAACACACGGAATGAGCCAAAAGTTTGTCTCCAGAGGATACTCCAGGGACATAGCGAACAAATGCAGTTCCCGTAACTCTGATGTGAGCAGTAAGGAAACCCCTAGGGTTACCTGTGTTAACACCTATGATCCTTTTTCGCCCCTGTTTAAAAACATTATCCTCAAGCATTGGCCTCTATTGAAAACGGCTTACCCTACCATAGAGGAATTTTCTGGACCACCTTTATTTTGTAACAAAAGAAAAGACCTAAGAATTTAAGGGACAACCTCGTACGGGCAGATGTAGGCTCAGGGAAAATCCTGGGTATAGTACAATTATTCCCAAATAAACGGTCTTTATTTTAAATATAAAAAATTCACACCACCAGTGTAAAATACAACATAAGGGACCAAATGGGTCGTACAAATACAAGTATTGTCAATGGACAGAATAAATATGAAAAATATCAAGGGTTCACATGTGAGGGATCATGTCAGAGCCTAAAACTTAGCTTGGGAGCTGTAATTAGTTTTTCTTGCAGTGCCGCATATGTAAAGGGCATGAAAAAACAGTCCATGCAGGTCCAAGCATTATATGCTGTTGCTCTCCAAATGTCCTTTTTAACAGGGGTGAACCATCAGCCTTCATGTATAGAGAAAAGACTCCACCTCGACGCGTTTCCCCACATACAATAGATGTGGTTCATCAGGAGGCTATAAGGTAAATACATTCTATCAGCAACAGATGGAAGTAATACATATGCAAAAACAGGGTTCTAAAACTACACCACACATGGCATGAAGATGAAAAAGAGAAAATATACAGTACTTGCCCAAAGTGATATAGTGTCAGATATGCAGGTCCACGGCGCCAGATGCAAGGATCCACAGTGGTACAGATAATGCTGTATAGATAACCACCACAGTCCAGAGAGGCGTCATGGACCTGCATATCGATGCAGGGTTTAAATAGCCCACAATCCCATATACAGCTGAAGGCAGTCAGAGCAATCGCTCATTGCTGTCAGCATACTGAGCACGCATGCCCAATATAGGCAATGTGCACGTACTGACGGTAGCCCATCAGGGACACATTCAGTCAGGGAGAAAGGCCACTAGAGCGCATGCGCGGGGTCTCCACGAGCGCGGCGCCGCCGTTAGATGAGAAGATCACATGACATGGTGAGAGTGGGTGTTCCTGCGCGTGCGCAATGCCATGCGCACGGGACTTAGATTCATTCCTCGTCCATGTCCTGTGATACAGCGCACGCACCGCTATAATAGTGTGACATAGGTGAAACATAGGCAGCGGTGCAGGATAAATAGGCGCCGCACTGACAGAGTCCCCCCGCTTACAACGCTGGGTACATACAGTCATAGGTACAAAATATAAATGATAACATTGCATCAAGAGATATCATATAAGACATAACATGATAAGGAATTACATAGGGGTTATACATATATAGCCAACACCTCCATCTTATATTCCCAAGGTCAGATCACCAGGGCAAGTAAAGTTTAATTATCAAAATATAGATGATGCTCATCAATATGAGTAACCCCCAAGTAAAAGGGGGTGGTCTTCCAAAGCAAGGCATAATGGATTTTGCAGAACAATTTAGGGTCCCTATTAAAGCTAAGTGGGGAGGAAGCAGTTAAAAGAGAGCTGTTCATTAAGCCCTGCCGGGGTCAAGGAGCCCATTTTAAATATCCACGCTGATTCTTTCTGTAATAAAAACCTATCAAAATCACCATCCCTGGGGCTAGGTCTGACCAATTCTAACACAGAAAAACGAATATGAGTTGTATCCCCACGATGCACCGTATTTATATGACGGGAAATTGGCGTGTCCCGTCCGTTCCGAATATCAAAAAGGTGTTCACCCACCCGCCTCCGGAGTTGTCTCAGGGTCTTGCCGACGTAGTCCATAGGACACGTGCAAGTAGCCCTATAGACAACTCCGGAGGTCTTACAATTACTGAAATCACATAGAAAAAATGTTTTTCCCATAGCTGCACTTATCACCCTCTTACATTGTTCCATTGATCCACAATACCTACAGTTACCGCAGCGAAACATCCCGCAGATACGTCAGTCTAACCAAGTCCCTTCCGGTCTAGGACCTTGATACATACTATGCATGAGTCTGTCACCCAGGGTACGTCCCCGCCTATAAGTGATGCAGGGAGATTTCGTGATGTATTCTGACAGATCAGGGTCAGCCCTCAGAATCCTCCAGTGTTTGTTAATCACCGAGAAGACTCGTTCAGAGTGCATGTCATATGTCCCAATGATACGTGTGATGTTAAAGTTATTCTCACGTGTCCTAGGGGCCATAAGTGTATGTCTGCTGATGTTTTTAGTGTAGGCATATGAACGCTGAAGGATCTGTCTAGGATAGCCACGATCTAGGAATCGGCCAAAAAGGTCTGAAGCCTGTATCCTAAAATCTTCCTCTCTGGAGCAGTTTCTGCGAATACCCAGAAACTGCCCCTTTGGAATACCCCTGCTTAGGGGAAGAGGATGGTGGCTGTCCCACTTCAGGAGGGAATTAGTCGCTGTTGGTTTCCGATGTGTAAGGGTATGGATCTTACCCCCTCATCCTTTAATATTACCAAATCCAAAAAGGTAATAGAATTACGGTCACATGTGTAGGTAAATTTTAGCCCCAAGGTATTGTTATTGAGGCCTCCAACAAATTGTTCAAACTCAAAAATAGACCCTGTCCAGAGGATGAGGATGTCATCAATGTATCAGACCCAAAGTCCGATACATTGATGAGAGTCCCCATCCTCCCCCCCAAAAACTACCGTTTCCTCCCACCAGCCCAGGAATAGATTAGCATAGCTGGGGGCACACGGGCTCCCCATAGCTGTACCCCTGAGCTGGTGGAAGTACTTGGTATCAAATAAAAAATAATTATGATACAGGGTGAACGACAGTAATTCCTCAATGAAGTCACTGTGCCTAACACACTCAACAGCTCTTGTCTTTAGGAAAAAATTGACCGCCTGTATTCCCAGATCATGAGGGATCGAACTATAAAGTGCCTCGACGTCAATGGAGGCCAGGATGGTATCGGGGCCCACACTGACGTCTTCAAGAATTTGTAGAAGATGAGGGGTGTCCCGAACGTAAGAGAGGAGGGAAGCTTTAATAGGGACCCTAAATTGTTCTGCAAAATCCATTATGCCTTGCTTTGGAAGACCACCCCCTTTTACTTGGGGGTTACTCATATTGATGAGCATCATCTATATTTTGATAATTAAACTTTACTTGCCCTGGTGATCTGACCTTGGGAATATAAGATGGAGGTGTTGGCTATATATGTATAACCCCTATGTAATTCCTTATCATGTTATGTCTTATATGATATCTCTTGATGCAATGTTATCATTTATATTTTGTACCTATGACTGTATGTACCCAGCGTTGTAAGCGGGGGGGACTCTGTCAGTGCAGCGCCTATTTATCCTTGCACCGCTGCCTATGTTTCACCTATGTGACACTATTATAGCGGTGCGTGCGCTGTATCACAGGACATGGATGAGGAATGAGTTTAAGTCCCATGCGCATGGCATTGTGAACGCGCAGGAACACCCACTCTCACCATGTCATGTGATCTTCTCATCTAATGGAGGCGCCGCGCTCGTGGAGACCCCGCGCATGCGCTCTAGTGGCCTTTCTCCCTGACTGAATGTGTCCCTGATGGGCTACCGTCAGTACGTGCACATTGCCTATATTGGGCATGCGTGCTCAGTATGCTGACAGCAATGAGCGATTGCTCTGACTGCCTTCAGCTGTATATGGGATTGTGGGCTATTTAAACCCTGCATCGATATGCAGGTCCATGACGCCTCTCTGGACTGTGGTGGTTATCTATACAGCATTATCTGTACCACTGTGGATCCTTGCATCTGGCGCCGTGGACCTGCATATCTGACACTATATCACTTTGGGCAAGTACTGTATATTTTCTCTTTTTCATCTTCATGCCATGTGTGGTGTAGTTTTAGAACCCTGTTTTTGCATATGTATTACTTCCATCTGTTGCTGATAGAATGTATTTACCTTATAGCCTCCTGATGAACCACATCTATTGTATGTGGGGAAACGCGTCGAGGTGGAGTCTTTTCTCTATACATGAAGGCTGATGGTTCACCCCTGTTAAAAAGGACATTTGGAGAGCAACAGCATATAATGCTTGGACCTGCATGGACTGTTTTTTCATGCCCTTTACATATGCGGCACTGCAAGAAAAACTAATTACAGCTCCCAAGCTAAGTTTTAGGCTCTGACATGATCCCTCACATGTGAACCCTTGATAGTTTTCATATTTATTCTGTCCATTGACAATGCTTGTATTTGTACGACCCATTTGGTCACTTATGTTGTATTTTACACTGGTGGTGTGAATTTTTTATATCTAAAATAAAGACCGTTTATTTGGGAATAATTGTACTATACCTTGGTTAATGTAATATTCCCAGGATATATTGTTCCAATATTTTATAGATTACTGTATATTTTTCAGGGAAAATCCTCCCACGCCAAACATTCCTTGGCACACCCAGGAAGGGCAACTTCCCTTGTCTTCGGTGCCTGCAGTGTAACAATCATACCCGTGGGGATTGCTTCACCCATTCCCTTTCCGGAAAAACTTTTCCCATTCATGAATTTTTTACGCGCGACTCCGCCTTTGTTGTATACCTGATTAAATGTCCTTGCGGTCTCGGATATGTTGGGGAGACTACCCAACATATCAGAGACCGCATCAGTAAACATAAGTCCACCATTCGTTGCAAGCAGACAATGCTCCCCATCCCCTATCATTTCATTTCCCACAATCATTCTGTAGCACAGCTTAGATATCAGGTTATAGAACATGTACCTCCCATGAGACGAGGCGGCAGTAGGATCCAGTTGCTCAAACAAAGCATACTGGATCCACACTCTCAAAACCCTTGAACCAAGGGGATTAAACAGGGAATATGAAGTTTTCATTAGGACCCTTGCACACTGTTTATAACATTGTATTATTCGCTTATATTATATGCCCTTCTTTTACAGATACATGGCGTTCAATAACAACAGATATTGCCTATGATTAATTATGTCCAATTATCAGATTGTCAAATGTAATGTAAAGTTGCTATATTACCAAGTACATATTTTTAATTTTTATGAAATTTCTAACATTTCCTTTTCCCTCTCCTAGGCTTCTCTTCCCACCTGACTCTGATCTCACTCCCAAAACATGCACATCTGCCCCGGATGAGGAACTGGCACAGTTAAACTGGATGAAATCGGAGCCCCACACATCCTCCTTTGTATCGTCACTTTTAACACGTTGGTATGCCCATAAAGGTGGTTCCTTTCTGCGCATGCGCCCGGACGTCTGGCGGTGCATGCGTGGGACGCTTTCCACCTTACACTGCTATATTTTGCTCTCTTGCTTCAGATCTTGTGCGTGCTGCCTTCTGCGCGTGCGCCGCCTGGGGACTGGGGACCGGACAGCGCACGCGCGGGTTGCGTCCTGCGCTTCATCATCACCTTCCACACAAGTCTGACCACGTTGGTGGTTTTCTTCTGCGGATGCGCCGCCCGGTCATCGGACGGCACATGCGGGATTACTTCACCTAACGCTATCACTTCCCTATGTCCCATCGTGTTTGGCTCGCCTTCTGCGCATGCGCTGCCTGGAGGCCGGGCGGCGCATGCGCACGATGCGTCCCACACGTCACCAATGCCCACACATGTTGATGTATGGTTCCGGTCTTCCGCGCATGCGCGGTCCGGACCTGTGATGCGTTCCATGTAGTGATGGGAAATCTAGTTCATTTTGGTGATTAGTTCACCATGAACTAGTTCACTGAAAAGATTAGTTCAAAAGATTAGCTCATTTAGTTCATTTAGTTCAGTATTTCTCTCCACCCTCTCCTGTGAGGAGCTGACAGGAAATGCATCATGTGACCTGTGAACTAAATGAACTATATGAGCTGCTGAACTAAATGTTCTACTGAGAATGAATCAGGACAGCCTAGTTCAGTCTGATGCATCTCACTGAGCCCAGCAGCGCCCCCTGTGTAGAGTGTAGAGTACAGACCCATAATGAATGTGTATGAGGGAGCTGAGGAGCAGTTCAGCAGCCACCATTTTGAGAACAGAACATGAGCCAGTGGTAAAGATTTTAGCAAGACTGATCTAGGCTACAGGAGGCTGCTCCTCTACAGGAGGCTGATCTTATCACACAGACCGGCGAGGGGCATGAACCACACACAAACACTCTCTCTCTCATACACACATATGAGCTGTGTCTGTCTACTGTGCAATTTCAGTTATTAATATTATTATTACTATTATATTTGTATTTGATGTGTGGTATAGTGATACTACCTTCTTTTCCAGCATCGGGAGCTATAAAGAGCCAGTGTGAGAGCAGGAGCCTCCTGGAGCTGTAGAGGATCACTCTCTCCTCACACTGCTGTTTAGTTCAAAAGATTAGTTCATTTAGTTCAGTATTTCTCTCCTGTGAGGAGCTGACAGGAAATGCATCATGTGACCTGTGAACTAAATGAACTATATGAGCTGCTGAACTAAATGTTCTATTGAGAATGAATCAGGACGGTCTAGTTCAATCTGTTGCATCTCACTGAGCCCAGCAGCGCCCCCTGTGGTAGTGTAGAGAACTGACCCATAATGAATGTGTATGAGGGAGCTGAGGAGCAGTTCAGCAGCCACCATTTTCAGAACAGAACAGGAGCCAGTGGTAAAGATTTTAGCAAGACTGATCTTCTAGGCTACAGGAGGCTGCTCCTCTACAGGAGGCTGATCCTCTCTACAGGAGGCTGATCCTCTCTACAGGAGGCTGATCCTCTACAGGAGGCTGATCCTCTCTACAGGAGGCTGATCCTCTCTACAGGAGGCTGATCCTCTCTACAGGAGGCTGATCCTCTCTACAGGAGGCTGATCCTCTACAGGAGGCTGATCTTCTACAGGAGGGTGATCCTATCACACAGAGGGGCATGAACCACACACAGAAACTCTCTCTCATACACATATGAGCTGTGTCTGTCTACTGTGCAATTTCAGTTTTATTAATTATATTACTATTCTATTTGTATTTGATGTGTGGTATAGTGTTACTACCTTCTTTTCCAGCATCAGGAGTTATAAAGAGCCAGTGTGAGAGCAGGAGCCTCCTGGAGCTGTATGAGAATCACTATCTCCTCCCACTGCTGTTTAGTTCATAATGAACTAATCTCTGTCAGGATGGTGAACTAGATGAACTAGTTCACTCTGTGGAGTAGTTCATTTTGAACTACTCACTCACGAACTACCCATCACTAGTTCCATGCCTCACTTCCATGCGGTTCACAGATCAGGAAATAGGAAGGTGTTTACTTTCCCCTCACACCATATATACTGCTCTCGGCAAAGCACTGATCACTCCCAGGCACGTCCGGACACCATTACCACATGGTCCATTGACACAGGTATGATTTTTAGCAGGCATCACGGAACCATATAAGACATAGCCCTTCATCTTGATTTTTGACTGTGTCTCACATATAGGTTCTTTTTTCTTTTTTTTCTGAAGAAGGAGACGGTCCTTGTCTCTGAAACGCGTTGGAATGCTGAAATAAAAAAGAAACTTCTTTATTAATCCTGCATTAGTGGTTTTTAGCGCGGCTAAAACCCGTTTTTCCTTCTTTCTATATACAATTTTACCATTTACGGGGCCGCTGCTTTAAACCACGCTGACACTCACATGCGAACTAAGGAGTTGTGACTGGCACAACCATATCAGGTGAGTGTACCTTTTCCTTTCTTATCATTCAAGTTATATCGGGTAAGACCCTATTTGCGCCTTTTGTCTCCCCACCTCTATCACATATAGGTCCCACAGACTATACTGGAGATATATCCTATCAATTTCACTTACTGGGTAAGCAATGCTCTACATCATTTTGGCATACCTGCCTGAATCCATATTCATGCTGCAGTTACCCTTTTTTAGTTACGGGTATTCCTTTCCCATATATACCTAGGTGTCTATTCATATAAGACTACCTTGGCTTTTTGCCTACAACCAAATAGATAAATAGATCTCCTCCTGACAACAGGTGATTTTCTCTCACAATTTTTTACATATATATGTCAATTGGTAATATGGCACTTAGTCGCTTCAGTGACATTAAATGATGTATTGTATGTTATAGATCGTAACCTGTATGAATTGGTATTAACGGACCCTTTAATGCTTGGCACACACTTTGCCTTCAGTCCAAATTCCCATACAAAGGCCCGGGAGGCCGAGTATTCCCCCAGCCTGGACCATTAGGTAATTACTACCATACACAGGTGTACCCCTATATAGCATAACAGTACCTGTATCTGCTTTCAGTGCTTTAATATGTGTTATTTGTTATACAGCTCTTAAACAGAGTGGATAAGAGGACCACTTTCATTTTCTACTATTGATATGAGGGTGCCAAGGTATCTACATCTATTTTATGGTTGTACTGTTTCCATTCTCAATCATTTACGCTTTTATATTTCCTATTTATCATAAAATACTTTATGTCGCTTATAATCATCTGTGTTTTTTATCTTTGATCCCAGGCTCTTTATGAGTGGTGTATGTTAGTTACCCGCAACAGATCATTCCATGCGACTTTTGTTATCCTACAACCCATTGAGGTTTGTTCCCGTCTTTCAATACCTCCTCCCTTTTATAGTCATACATATATCATTTTCTCATCTTATCCTGAATATGACATGTGAATATCTCTGAATGTATCGATTCTCTCAAAACTATGTTTTTCTTGTGTAAACTTTTTGTAATCCCTGTTTTTCTCCACTTAATAGTGGTATGTTGCATGAGACAGATACATACACGTATGCATATGTATGTACGTGTATATATGTATATACATTTTTACTAAAACAAATTTCATTGTGACTTAACAATGTACATTATATTTCCTTTTGTAATTTTCTTTTTTTATGTCTTTCTATGTTATTTTATACTATATAGTCCTTGAGAAAGACCAAGGATTATGGTCGAAACGTCGGACTTGTCAACCTGTTTATACTTTATTCTGACATCCTCACAAGAATTGCATAATAAAAAATTCTCAGAAAACCATTTTTTTGCAAATTTTCTTTATTAGTGTGCCGGATTCCTTATATCTACAAACATATTATGGACCTAGTCTTAAAGTTCGAGCCTCTTCCAGAGCAGTTTCAGCTGATCGTGGGAGTGTCAGACCTCCACTACTGCTATTGTGTGAGTCATCAGCAGATCTTTTGACATTACGTTTCACCAGCTTTGCTGAATTGTCAAAGAAATTTGATTAGTAGGGATTCGATTTACATTGTATCACTGTACTCCAAGTCTACAGTTGTACTGAATGACACTTCTTCTCCCGTCACACCACTAATGATCTTCACTGCTGTGCTGTCACACACAATCTGTACAATTTATTCAGTGTTTTATGGCTTTCTTGCCTTATCTCTTTTTCTACAGTGTGAGCTGTGATGTCGTCTTAAGGCCCAGTCCCACACAACGAGTAACCAGCGATATCGAAAATGATGCGACCTGATAGGGATCTCTGGTAAGTCGCTGGGAGGTCGCTGGTGAGATGTCACACAGTCAGACCTTACCAGCGATGCAATAATGATTCAGGTCGCAGTAGCGACCTTGTATAACAATCTCAGCAGTCACTGTGACCCTGTCACACACTGTCAAACACAGCGATGTGTCCTGCCCAGCAGGGACTCTTCGGCAACGACTAGAGACCTCACAGTAGGGACCTGATCGCTGGTAGGTGTCACACATAACGAGATCGCTAACGGGCTCGCTACTGCGTTACAGAAACCGTGACTCAGCAGCAATCTCGCCAGCGATCTCGTTATGTGTGACGGTACCTTTAGGGGTGCTTTACACACAGCGAGATCGCTGCTGAGATCGCTGCTGAGTCACGGTTTTTGTGATGCAGCAGTGACCTCATCAGCGATCTCGCTGTGTGTGATACTGAGCAGCGATCTGGCCCCTGCTGTGAGATCGCTGCTCGTTACACACAGCCCTGGTTCGTTTTTTTATTGTTGCTCTCCCGCTGTGATGCACAGATCGCTGTGTGTGACAGCGAGAGAGCGACGAAATGAAGCGAGCAGAGAGCAGGAGCCGGCATCTGGCAGCCTGTGGTAAGCTGTAACCAAGGTAAACATCGGGTAACCAAGGTGGTTACCCGATATTTACCTTCGTTACCAGCCTCCGCCGCTCTCACGCTGCCAGTGCCGGCTCCCTGCACAAGTAGCTGTAGTACAAATCGTGTAATTAACCCAATGTGTACTGTAGCTAAGAGAGCAGGGAGCTAGCGCTAAGCAGTGTGCGCGGCTCCCTGCTCTCTGCACTGTGACATGTAGCTGCAGTATACATTGGGTTAATTAACCCGATGTGTACTGTAGCTAGGAGAGCAAGGAGCCAGCGCTAAGCAGTGTGCGCGGCTCCCTCCTCTTTGCACATGTAGCGATGTTATGATCGCTGCTGCGTCGCTGTGTTTGACAGCTAAGCAGCGATCATAATAGCGACTTACAAGGTCGCTGTTACGTCACAGAAAATGGTGACGTAACAGCGATGTCGGTGTCGCTGTCGCTATGTGTGAACCCAGCCTAACTCTCCAGATGCACTACAAAATACCCTGCATTCCTTACTTCAGCTTTTATCCAGGCTATGAAAGTCATTCCTGATTGGCTGTGCTGTACCATATAATATGATAGTTACAAGCTATTAGGAAGAAGCCTGAAAAAGGTCAATTCGTCTTTCCTTGTCTGATGCAATCTTCTGCCATCTGTAAAATGGTTCAACATTTATAGTAGACTCATGCAATGTTCACATTTGCATTGTTCAACATTGAATTGATAAAACTTTCAAACAAATTTGATTTGCATTAAACTGATTAACTCCTCTCTATTTGATAGCACTGTTATAGATTTTACACTTAAAGGGAACCTGTCAGGTCCTGTATGCACCCAGAACCACGAGCAGTTCTGGGTGTATATTGCTAATTCCTACCTAACTATCCCTGCATACACTAGCATAGATAAAGGGATGTTTAGAAAAGGTATGTCTAAAGATCTTCTATGATATGCTAATGAGCACGGGAACTAGTCCCAAGGGCGTTGTATCCCCCAACTAGTACGCCCTCTTTGCAACTTAGCACGCCCAGAGGGATGTACTAACATGCTATTCAATTCAGCATCACCAGCGGTGCCGAGTGTACCTGTTTTCGCTGTGACCGGCCTTCTGAATGCCCCGCACTTCCAGTCATGCGCAGTAGACCTCTCTGAAGCCGAGATGTGTACACTCGGCTTCATACTTACCAGAAGTGCCCAGCATTCAGAACTGCAGACACAGCAAATACAGGTACGCGCGTTACAGCTGGTGATGCTGAATTGAATAGCATGTTAGTACACCCCAGTGGGCGTGCTAACATGCTAAGAGGGCGGCTAGTCGGGGGATATAACACCTTTGGGACTAGTTCCCACGCTCATTAGCATAAGATAAAAGATCTTTAGAAATACTTTTTCTAAAGATCCCTTTATCTATGCTAGTGTATACAGGGACGGTTAGGCAGGGATTAGCAATATGCACCCAAAACTGCTCGTCGTTCTGGGTCCATATTGGACCTGACAGGATCCCTTTAAGCTTTACTGTACTATTGGTAGAGCCCATCATACAAAATCACTCATAATTATAGAATTTCAACTTTCAAATCTCATATGCTCAGGTTGACGTAACATAGTAAAGGGAAGGTTCGACAATACGTGACTAACGTTTTCAAAGTAATATTTAATAAGTTAAGAACAATAATTACAATTTATGGCTTGACATTGACCATCTTGAATCGCAGCCTTTCATGTTGTGGTACTGTTTGTTGTTTTATGGCCCACTAGGTGTGACTCGGTATGAATGTGTTAGCGCTAAATTGCTTCCTGTAGCTTTACTCAACGATGCCAAGCTATTCTGTGTCATTCAAGCAATTAACTCTGGGACACCATCTTTTAGCAAACACATTGTGAATTCCTGTGTATCCTTTTCAGAATATAAGTGATGCATATACAATGTGATTACTTTAACTGCCTTTTCATCTATTTTTCTTCCCTATGCAGACCTGCTAAGGCAATTTCTGTAATTTGCAATGATTCTGCCAGCTCCAGGAAAAATAGTGGAAAATGAGAGGAGTAAATTAGCACCATAGCAGCATCATGGTCAGGGATATTTTATATGCTGAAGTCGCTTCCAGCTATGTGTGTAACTGAACAAAGAGAATTATAGATGAGGAGTTTTCGTTCTATTTTCCAGAGAGGGTTGCTAGTGGCATCGTTGTGGCACAACTTTTAACATAACACACACATATCTATTTTAGCTTATCTGCCAAGGGAATTTAGTGTTACTGAACATTATGTTCAATAAATATGATGGGTCAAAAGGGTTTTCATAGTCACTGGCGGAGCCTCAAAAATTAACTGGATTTCCCACATTTTTCAGTGTTGTTTCTTTTAATAAAAAACATACTAAATAATTAAATGTAAAGAATGATGATCTTCTTCGTGCCATACATTAGGTAAATGATTGCACTGATACTGGTCAAGAGTCAAATAATGCATCCATTCATCAGAGCTGTTTAAAGGGTTAAACAAAATTATAAAATATGGAATAAATGAAAAATATATGGAAAACATGTAAAGAAAAATGTTGTATTGGCGAGACCCTTTTCTGGTAGTGATAGTAAGCATAGCTGGTAGTGATGGTAAACATAGTTCAAAACTATTACCTCTATAGGCCCTGTCACACACACAGATTGGCAGATCTGTGGCAGATCTGTGGCAGATCTGTGGCAGATCTGTGGCAGATCTGTGGCAGATCTGTGGCAGATCTGTGGCAGATCTGTGGCAGATCTGTGGCAGATCTGTGGTTGCAGTGAAATTGTAGACAATCAGTCCCAGGTTTGTGGCTGTGTACAAATGGAACAATATGTCCATGATTTCACTGCAACCACAGATCTGCCAAAGATTTATCTGTGTGTATGACAGGGCCTTAAGTATCACTGTATCTGAAATGCATTATTTTGCTAATAAAGTGAACCTGACAATTGATACATACTTACAAGTGATGAGCAGAGCAATGCAAGTTCAGGTTCACCAGGTTTGGCTGGACTTTAGTTAAAAGTTCGGTTCGGGACCCTGGACCCTGAACCCCATATAAGACAATGGGGACCCAAACTTTTGTGCTGTAAAATAGTTGGAAATGGTCATAGAAAAAGCTTCAAAATGGGACCAATTTCCCTGCAAACAAATGTGGATAAGGAATAAATAAATAAAAAAGTTATGTGGGCTGCAGACTATTTTTGATAACCAAAGCAGATAACTGTGGGCTACAACCCTCAGCTGTCTGCTTTACCTTGGTTGGTTATCAAAAATAGAGGGGATACCAAGCCATTTTTTAAAATTATTTAAATAAATAATTTTAAAAAAACTGTGTGGGCTTCGCATTATTTTTGATTACCAGCTAAGGTAAAGCAGACAGCTGAAGGCTGTTATCAGGCTGGGAGAGCACATGGTTTTTTGGCCCATCTCAGCCAAAAAATAGTTGCCTAGAAGTGGTGCATCCATTATATGAGACAATTCTGCCATTTTGCATGGCTTTTTCTGAGTACCCTGGTTAGGTGGCCATGGTGGTAATACTTTTGGGGTTTATTTCAGCTGTGAATTGACAGCTGGCATCAAATCCAGTGGTTAGTAAATGGATAAGCATCTATCAGACACCCCCATTACTAACCCAGTAAGTATAGAGTAAAAAAAACACACACACAGGAAAAAAAATATTTGACTAAACACACTCAACATGCCTTCACTAATTTAATGGATTTAAAAAATCTACTTTCCGACAGAATCCAATTCGTGAATAAACACTCCCCCACACTCCCTTGTTCACCAAATGTATTAATTAAAACAAAATCCTGGAAGTTACAACATAATCCTAAGAGCAATATCCCCCAATTCCCATCGATTCCTATGGATCTTCATTCTGAGAACATTCTCAGAGCTAGGTTTGATAGGTCCCTGTTGATCAGCGGCAGCCTGAAATTTCTCACGCATGTGAGAAATTCAGTATATTCCACTAACCGCGAGTGACCTATGCAAACTCGTTCTGAGAATGTTCTAAGAATGAAACTTCATAGGAATCAATGGGCATTGTGGGATATTACTGTTTGGATTACGTTAGAACTTCCAGGATTTATTTTTAATTAATAAATTGGTGAACGAAGGAGTGTGGGGGTGGGGAAGTCATTATTCAAATAAATAATTTGGTTTACTGTGTGTGTTTTTAACTGAAAACTTACCAAGTTTGTAATGGGGTGTCTGATAGATACTTCTCCATTACTAACCCCTGGGCTTGATGCCTACTGCCAATTCACAGACATTAACCCCAAAGTATTACTACAATTGTCACTGCAATTTTTAGGCAGGGAAGGGCCAAGAAACACTGAGCCTTCCCAGCCTGATAATACCAGTCATCAGCTGTCTACTTCACCTTGGCTGGTTATCAAAAATAAAAGGGACCATATGCCATTTAAAAAAAAATATATATTTATTTAAATAATTTAAAAAATGCTATGGAATTCCCTTTGATTTTGATAACCAGCAAACATAAAGCTGACAGCTGAAGGTTTCAGCCCACAGTTGTCTGCTTTATCTGCACTGGTTATAAATAGGTGGGAGCCCATGTAATTTTTTTATTGTTTTTTTCTTTATTTTTCACAACAATATACAGGTAACTTTTGCATGCATAAAGCTTGTTGATTGGCTGTGCTGTAGACTAGTTGGATGGGCGGGTCTCAAGCGGCTTCTCCCAGTCCACTGCCCTTGAGTGACAGGTCTCTCCCTATAAACACATGAATGGAGAGATGCTCACTCAATGGGAGCAGACAGGGAGAAGACTGATTTGTCTCCTGTTTAGCTTGGTGGCTTTGAATCAGGCAGCAGGTATCAACTGTCAGGTTCTCTTTAATTAAAAGAATTTTCTCCTACTAGACAACATACTGTTTATGTGTCTAGGGAACAGAATTGAAAAAAAAACCAAAAACTCTGCAGTCTTGTTTATTAATAATAATAATAATTTTATTCATTTATATAGCGCTATTAATTCCACAGCGCTTTTCATACATTGACAATACTGTCCCCATTGGGGCTCACAATCTAGACTCCCTATCTGTATGTCTTTGGAGTGTGGGAGGAAACCGGAGTATCCGGAGGAAACCCACGCAAACACGGGGAGAGCATACAAACTCCTTGCAGATGGTGTCCTTGGTGGGATTTGAATCCAGGACCCCAGCGCTTCAAGACTGCAGTGCTAACCACTTAGCCACCGTGCCGCCCAGTTTGGACAGAATGTGAAGCTTTCAGCTGTTCAGTGACCATTCATTTTTCTGGAGTTGTCATGTGTCATTGTATACGCCAGGTCACCAAAGGTGACAGTCAGTAACAGACACAAATAAAAAAGGGCCCCTGTGTTTGTTAAATAACCTGTTTGCTTATTTGAAGGTGGAAGTGGGTCTGCTTACCTGTTGGGCCCCTGTGCAGCTTCACAGGTTGCACCAATGATATGTCAGTGTCATGATCATCCCTCTATTTTTGGTGACTTGTGATGGATTCAGGGTTGGAATGTCTTATTTCCTTCTGGCACTCTACTGTAATGCTGCCACCAGGGGGAGCCAGAGCTCTGCAGCAGACGACACTACACAGAGCTATGAGAACTAGGAAGGAAATGCACAGCGTTCTCATGCACTGCCTAATCAGCACAGCTGAGAGGCAAAACTGCAGGGTTTGTGAGGAATAGTCAGACAGGCTGGGTCAGACACCGTACGGGCAGAAGCAAGACCGGAGGAGCAAGCAGAAGCAAAGTCAAAGTCAGGCTAAGGTCAGTTCCGAGGAAGCAACCGAGTGGGGAATAGGAGGGGGGACACAGGACAGGAGGGATGACCAGGGGACAGAACACAGACAAGGGCACGGGGGCACAGGAACAGACAGATCAGGATATCAATCACAGGACCAGCAATCACAGGCAAAGCAGAGCTAAGCTTATAGCCGGCGCTGGTTCACTGGAAGTGTCAGCTTTTAAGGCATCCAGGGGCCGGAAGTGAGGCCTGAGAGATGGCTCCGCCCCCTAGCCATGTGGATAGGGAGGCAAATCATGACATCTACATTTAAATGTGGTTTCATTTCATTTCCTGCCTTATGAGTTAATGTAGGTTTTGTAGCCAGCAGCTTTTAGCGGAGTATGTCAGCTGCAGGAGCTTTGCAGTCATGCCCCTTCAGGTTTAAGTAGTGGTGTTTCACAGCAATCCTTGCTGAAGTTACAAATGCATTGTTCTCTGGCTGCCTTGGTGGAAGGTCCTGCTAAGGAGTTGCCCTGAATGCTGGCTTTATTCTTTTTTCATTGCTGTTTCCCCAGTTTGTCTTTATTTCTGTTGTGTCTTATTAGTGCAGCGGTGGGTCTAGAAAATCTCAGGACTTCTCAGAGTCTCAGGTTCCTGCTTGGCAACAGTTGCAGAGACTGTATAGGGTCTGGCAAGGAGAGTAGGGACAGATGGAAGTGAGTGCAGGAGGGTTTCCATCTACCCCTCTCACTAGCTCCAGGGCCCACCATTGTTCTTGTGTCCCCAGAATCCCCTTTGTTTGTTGTGTTCTTGTTGTATGTCAGATGCTCATAGGTCTGAACTCACCTGCTACGCTCATCACACTGGGCAAGCGTGGCAGTCAGTCCCTGGTGACAATATAGTGGAGTATTACTGGTCCCAGAAGTGAGTATAGGTACTTTTTTAATTCTCTACCCTGGGCCCATACATAAGGTTTTGAGTAGGAAACAAAATCCCTTTAATAACTCTGAATGGCTGCTTTTGCTATGAAATCGAATAGCACCAGAATAAGTGATTACACAATATGCATATTTGTTTTTTTCTGTGTCTCAAACACAACCTGCATTCCACCGAGACTCCAACCTTTTCCATAGAAATATGAGAATGAACGGATCTCACAAGGAAAAACGCTGTCTGTCTGTGGACAAAAGCTGGGTGAATTTACTTACTCTCGGGGTTTGGCTCATAATTACCTTAGCTGAACAAAATGGGTGGGATCGGGGTTGGAACATGAGCGGCATGCCACTGATCATCTAATTCATGACCTTTTGACTTACCTTATCTCAGATACATTACTCTAGTTCCTAATTGGAGTATGATTTCTGGGAAGGCACACAGAGGCACATGCCACTTTTCAAATGCGCCGTATTCATTAGGATTCATGAGCCTATTAACATTAGTCTTGATTAAATGAAACCACTCACTTGAAAAACAGAATTGTTCCTCCATGGAAACTAAGTTTTTAGGGTTAGAAAAAATCCCCACCAGTTGGAGGAGCGGGGACTACGTATATTGCCAGAATGTCTAGCACTGAATTCAAATGGATTTTTAATTTAAACACTCTTATCCTAATGGGCCTAAATTATGATATAGAGTTGTTTACTTTACTCTCTTCCTCTTTCATTTCAATTTTTAACATAATCAATATATTTAATATGTATTATTGACTCACTGATATTAATATATCAGATGTTAACATGACATAAAATAAAATGTAATTTTTTAACATAATAGATCTGTTTTTATTACAATTATCTTGTTTCATAAAAAAAAATTAAAAAAAATTGAACCAAAAAACCTCGCTCCGGAATTCCTTTCTGGACGCCTCACTAAATCTGGATCTACGTCAGTTAACCTTTCCGGTCACTTGTGGAACTTTTTAATCTTCATTATACTTTACCTCCTTGTGGCAATCAATTAGGACTTATATACTTCCCTCCTTGATCCTTTTGGATACTGACCAGCAGCAGTGAATCCAGAACACATTGCCCGGTTCTCCATAATTAACATCTTATTGTTTTTTGTTGACTGGTAATTTTATGCTTTTTATTTGACATTTTTATATATTTCTTCATGCTATCTGGTGGCTCATTTTATCCAAGCTTTTTTTGTGCAGCCATGCCAATAGTTATTATTATATTATTTTAATTGGCCATATTTTTATATATGAATTGCTGGGCTTCTTCTATGCCCAAAGCCCCAGGGTTTTTTTGCAGTCCTGTATGATAAAGTTTTTCTTGTTATTTACGCTGATTATTTTCAGCCTACATTTTTTTCTATTTTATATTATTATTACTGTTATACTGAAATACTATTACGGTCATTATAGATCCATTTGATTCATAGTCTTATTACTTCCTATTCTTATGCCCATATGTACTATTGGTGTGTCACTTGAACAGCATTTTAGCGTGATAGTGTATCGTTGATGTATTTTGTAATTTCTTCGTACTGTAGTTTCAGATTCTCAATGCCTTTTCCATTTTTTTTTATGAACCCTAATGCCTTGTAACCTTTA
Source organism: Anomaloglossus baeobatrachus (assembly GCF_048569485.1). Classification (NCBI taxonomy): domain Eukaryota; kingdom Metazoa; phylum Chordata; class Amphibia; order Anura; family Aromobatidae; genus Anomaloglossus; species Anomaloglossus baeobatrachus. The sequence goes on from NC_134353.1 coordinate 521,084,618, forward strand.
TTTCCTTTTCATAAAAAAAAATGAAAGCATTAGAAAAATATTGTTTAGTAATTTATAGGAAGTTACTTTTGTGTTGCTTCATTTTTATGACATTTATATATATACTAGAAGGTGGCCCGATTCTACGCATCGGGTATTCTAGAATTTACGTATTGTGTAGTTCATGTATGATTTTTGTTATATATATAGATGTTGTTGTGTGTAGTTACCAAGTGTTTGTGTAGGGCGCTGTACATGTTCTGAGTGTCGCGGGGGGTGAGAGCGGTGTTGTATGTGTGTTGCGTGTGTTGCGTTGTTTGTGGAGTGCTGTGTGTCTGTAGCGTTGTGTGTGTGTGTGTGTTGTGCGGTTTGTGTGGGTGTGGTGTGTTTTGGGGGGAGGTATGTTTTGAGCAATGTGTGTGTTGTGCAGTATGTGCGTATATTTGTGTGTGCAGCGTTGTCTGTGTGTGTGGGTGTCTGTGTAGGGCGTTGTTTGTGATTCCTAGTGTGTGTGTGTTGTGCAGTGCGCGTGTGTGTGTGTGTTGGGGGGAGGTGTGCACCTCCCATCGTGCTCCATCCCCCATGCTGCGCACCCCCCATCGTGCTGCATCCCCCATGCTGCGCACTCCCAAACGTGCTCCATCCGCCATGCTGCGCACTCCCAAACGTGGTCCATCCGCCATGCTGCGCACTCCCAAACGTGCTCCATCCGCCATACTGCGCACTCCCCATCGTGCTGCATCCCCCATGCTGCGCACTCCCAAACGTGCTCCATCCGCCATGCTGCGCACTCCCCATCGTGCTCTATCCGCCATGCTGCACACTCCCAAACGTGCTCCATCCGCCATGCTGCGCACTCCCAAACGTGCTCCATCCGCCATGCTGCGCACCCCCTATCATGCTCCATCCGCCATGCTGCGCACTCCCAAACGTGCTCCACCCGCCATGCTGCGCACTCCCAAACGTGCTCCATCCGCCATGCTGCGCACTCCCAAACGTGCTCCATCCGCCATGCTGCGCACTCCCAAACGTGCTCCATCCGCCATGCTGCGCACTCCCAAACGTGCTCCATCCGCCATGCTGCGCACTCCGAAACGTGCTCCATCCGCCATACTGCGCACTCCCCATCGTGCACCATCCGGCATGCTGCGCACTCCCAAACGTGCTCCATCCGCCATGCTGCGCACTCCCAAACGTGCTCCATCCGCCATGCTGCGCACTTCCAAACGTGCTCCATCCGCCATGCTGCGCACTCCCAAACGTGCTCCATCCGCCATGCTGCGCGCTCCCAAACGTGGTCCATCCGCCATGCTGCGCACTCCCAAACGTGCTCCATCCGCCATGCTGCGCACTCCGAAACGTGCTCCATCCGCCATACTGCGCACTCCCAAACGTGCTCCATCCGCCATACTGCGCACTCCCCATCGTGCTCTATCCGCCATGCTGCACACTCCCAAACGTGCTCCATCCGCCATGCTGCGCACTCCCAAACGTGCTCCATCCGCCATGCTGCGCACCCCCTATCATGCTCCATCCGCCATGCTGCGCACTCCCAAACGTGCTCCACCCGCCATGCTGCGCACTCCCAAACGTGCTCCATCCGCCATGCTGCGCACTCCCAAACGTGCTCCATCCGCCATGCTGCGCACTCCCAAACGTGGTCCATCCGCCATGCTGCGCACTCCCAAACGTGCTCCATCCGCCATGCTGCGCACTCCCAAACGTGCTCCATCCGCCATACTGCGCACTCCCCATCGTGCACCATCCGGCATGCTGCGCACTCCCAAACGTGCTCCATCCGCCATGCTGCGCACTCCCAAACATGCTCCATCCGCCATGCTGCGCACTTCCAAACGTGCTCCATCCGCCATGCTGCGCACTCCCAAACGTGCTCCATCCGCCATGCTGCGCGCTCCCAAACGTGGTCCATCCGCCATGCTGCGCACTCCCAAACGTGCTCCATCCGCCAAGCTGCGCACTCCGAAACGTGCTCCATCCGCCATACTGCGCACTCCCAAACGTGCTCCATCCGCCATACTGCGCACTCCCCATCGTGCACCATCCGGCATGCTACGCACTCCCAAACATGCTCCATCCGTCATGCTGCGCACTCCCAAACGTGCTCCATCCGTCATGCTGCGCACTCCCAAACGTGCTCCATCCGCCATGCTGCGCACTCCCAAACGTGCTCCATCCGCCATGCTGCGCACCCCCCATCATGCTCCATCCGCTTAGGAGTGCGCAGCATGCCGGATGGTGCACGATGGGGAGTGCGCAGTATGGCGGATGGAGCACGTTTGGGAGTGCGCAGCATGGCGGATGGAGCACGTTTGGGAGTGCGCAGCATGGCGGATGGACCACGTTTGGGAGTGCGCAGCATGGCGGATGGACCACGTTTGGGAGTGCGCAGCATGGCGGATGGACCACGTTTGGGAGTGCGCAGCATGGGGGATGCAGCACGATGGGGAGTGCGCAGTATGGCGGATGGAGCACGTTTGCTCAGCCTCTCTCCTTCCAGCCTCCCTCAGCATCAGCCCCCCCCTCCCAGCCTTCCCCAAGATCAGCCTCTCTGCTCCCAGCCTCCTCCAGCACGCCGTGCTCCTCTGCCGACACTCACCCACACCCGATCGCATCCACTCACCCACACAACCGATCGCATCCACTCACCCACACAACCGATCGCATCCACTCACACACACAACCGATCGCATCCACTCACACACACAACCGATCGCATCCACTCACACACACACCCGATCGCATACACTCACACACACCCCCGATCGCATACACTCACACACACCCGATCGCATACACTCACACACACACCCGATCGCATACACTCACACACACACCCGATCGCATACACTCACACACACCCCCGATCGCATACACTCACACACACCCGATCGCATACACTCACACACACACCCGATCGCATACACTCACACACACAGACACTGACGATATTGCACATACGCGCTGATACTCACAACATCCGGGGATATCACATGCTTCTGGCCATGTGATCCTCCGTCAGGTCCTGGAAGCTCACAGCACAATATCGCCGCCGAGAAGCAAGCGATATCCCAGGATGTTGTGAGTATGTGGATGCGATGTGATGTGTGTATGTGAGTGAGTGTGATCTGATTTGTGTGTGTGTGTGTGTGTGTGTGCTGTTATGTTATGTATGTTCTGCAGCTGCAGGACCTTGATGTGTGGATGCGATGTGATGTGTGAGTGAGTGTGAGCCGGTGTACACTGGTAACTATGATACACATCGGGTAACTAAGGGACCTTAGTTACCCGATGTGTATAATGGTTACCAGCTTTCACGGCCTCCGTTAAGATCCCAGCATCGCAAGGTTATGTCTGGCGCTGCCGGGATCCTGACGGAGCCGGTGTAGAAGCAAGCGATATCCCAGCATGTTGTGAGTGTGTGGATGTGATGTGTGAGAGTGAGTGTGATCTGATGTGTGTGTACTCACCTGGGAATCGGAGCCCCGTGTCAGTTGGGCCACAGCGAGCGTGCATTGCGTGAGGGGGCGGGGCCTGCAGAGAGCCGGGGCGAGAGGCCAATCCGTGTGGGGGGGCGGGGCCATGGCGAGCCCAGCGGCCAATCAGCTTTGTGTCACCGTAAGGACACAATTTCGGAGCATGACAGACAGACAGACAGATAGACAGACAGACAGACAGACAGACAGACAGAATAAGGCAATTATATATATAGACTAGAAGGTGGCCCGATTCTACGCATCGGGTATTCTAGAATTTACGTATTGTGTAGTTCATGTATGATTTTTGTTATATATATATATATATATATATATATATATATATATATAGATGTTGTTGTGTGTAGTTACCAAGTGTTTGTGTAGGGCGCTGTACATGTTCTGAGTGTCGCGGGGGGTGAGAGCGGTGTTGTATGTGTGTTGCGTGTGTTGCGTTGTTTGTGGAGCGCTGTGTGTCTGTAGCGTTGTGTGTGTGTGTGTGTTGTGCGGTTTGTGTGTGTGTGGTGTGTTTTGGGGGGAGGTATGTTTTGAGCAATGTGTGTGTTGTGCAGTATGTGCGTATATTTGTGTGTGCAGCGTTGTCTGTGTGTGTGGGTGTCTGTGTAGGGCGTTGTTTGTGATTCCTAGTGTGTGTGTGTTGTGCAGTGCGCGTGTGTGTGTGTGTTGGGGGGAGGTGTGCACCTCCCATCGTGCTCCATCCCCCATGCTGCGCACCCCCCATCGTGCTGCATCCCCCATGCTGCGCACTCCCAAACGTGCTCCATCCGCCATGCTGCGCACTCCCAAACGTGGTCCATCCGCCATGCTGCGCACTCCCAAACGTGCTCCATCCGCCATACTGCGCACTCCCCATCGTGCTGCATCCCCCATGCTGCGCACTGCCAAACGTGCTCCATCCGCCATGCTGCGCACTCCCCATCGTGCTCTATCCGCCATGCTGCACACTCCCAAACGTGCTCCATCCGCCATGCTGCGCACTCCCAAACGTGCTCCATCCGCCATGCTGCGCACCCCCTATCATGCTCCATCCGCCATGCTGCGCACTCCCAAACGTGCTCCACCCGCCATGCTGCGCACTCCCAAACGTGCTCCATCCGCCATGCTGCGCACTCCCAAACGTGGTCCATCCGCCATGCTGCGCACTCCCAAACGTGGTCCATCCGCCATGCTGCGCACTCCCAAACGTGCTCCATCCGCCATGCTGCGCACTCCCAAACGTGCTCCATCCGCCATGCTGCGCACTCCCCATCGTGCTCCATCCGCCATACTGCGCACTCCCCATCGTGCACCATCCGGCATGCTGCGCACTCCCAAACGTGCTCCATCCGCCATGCTGCGCACTCCCAAACGTGCTCCATCCGCCATGCTGCGCACTCCGAAACGTGCTCCATCCGCCATGCTGCGCACTCCCAAACGTGCTCCATCCGCCATGCTGCGCACTCCCAAACGTGGTCCATCCGCCATGCTGCGTACTCCCAAACGTGCTCCATCCGCCATGCTGCGCACTCCCAAACGTGCTCCATCCGCCATACTGCGCACTCCGAAACGTGCTCCATCCGCCATACTGCGCACTCCCCATCGTGCACCATCCGGCATGCTGCGCACTCCCAAACGTGCTCCATCCGTCATGCTGCGCACTCCCAAACGTGCTCCATCCGTCATGCTGCGCACTCCCAAACGTGCTCCATCCGCCATGCTGCGCACTCCCAAACGTGCTCCATCCGCCATGCTGCGCACCCCCCATCATGCTCCATCCGCTTGGGAGTGCGCAGCATGCCGGATGGTGCACGATGGGGAGTGGGCAGTATGGCGGATGGAGCACGTTTGGGAGTGCGCAGTATGGCGGATGGAGCACGTTTAGGAGTGCGCAGCATGGCGGATGGACCACGTTTGGGAGTGCGCAGCATGGCGGATGGACCACGTTTGGGAGTGCGCAGCATGGGGGATGCAGCACGATGGGGAGTGCGCAGTATGGCGGATGGAGCACGTTTGCTCAGCCTCTCTCCTTCCAGCCTCCCTCAGCATCAGCCTCCCCCTCCCAGCCTTCCCCAAGATCAGCCTCTCTGCTCCCAGCCTCCTCCAGCACGCCGTGCTCCTCTGCCAACACTCACCCACACCCGATCGCATCCACTCACCCACACACCCGATCGCATCCACTCACCCACACAACCGATCGCATCCACTCACCCACACAACCGATCGCATCCACTCACCCACACAACCGATCGCATCCACTCACACACACAACCGATCGCATCCACTCACACACACAACCGATCGCATCCACTCACACACACCCGATCGCATCCACTCACACACACCCGATCGCATCCACTCACACACACCCGATCGCATCCACTCACACACACAGACACTGACGATATTGCACATACGCGCTGATACTCACAACTTCCGGGGATATCACATGCTTCTGGCCATGTGATCCTCCGTCAGGTCCTGGAAGCTCACAGCACAATATCGCCGCCGAGAAGCAAGCGATATCCCAGGATGTTGTGAGTATTTGGATGCGATGTGATGTGTGTGTGTGAGTGAGTGTGATCTGATTTGTGTGTGTGTGTGTGCTGTTATGTTATGTATGTTCCGCAGCTGCAGGACCTTGATGTGTGGATGCGATGTGATGTGTGTGAGGTGTGTATGAGAGTGAGTGTGAGCCGGTGTACACTGGTAACTATGATACACATCGGGTAACTAAGGGACCTTAGTTACCCGATGTGTATAATGGTTACCAGCTTTCACGGCCTCCGTTAAGATCCCAGCATCGCAAGGTTATGTGTGGCGCTGCCGGGATCCTGACGGAGCCGGTGTAGAAGCAAGCGATATCCCAGCATGTTGTGATGTGTGGATGTGATGTGTGGATGTGATGTGTGGATGTGATGTGTGGATGTGATGTGTGGATGTGATGTGTGGATGTGATGTGTGGATGTGATGTGATGTGTGAGGTGAGTGTGAGAGTGAGTGTGATCTGATGTGTGTGTACTCACCTGGGAATCGGAGCCCCGTGTCAGTTGGGCCACAGCGAGCGTGCATTGTGTGAGGGGGGCGGGGCCTGCAGAGAGCCGGGGCGAGAGGCCAATCCGTGTGGGGGGGCGGGGCCATGGCGAGCCCAGCGGCCAATCAGCTTTGTGTCCCCGTAAGGACACAATTTCGGAGCATGACAGACAGACAGACAGACAGACAGACAGACAGACAGACAGAATAAGGCAATTATATATATAGACTAGCTGTACTACCCGGCTTCGCCCGGGTTAATAACTGTTGTTAACAAAATAGAATGTATTAACAAAAATTTATTCTGCACACAAAAATCACAAAACAAATAGATAGAAATGTAATTATTAAAAGGCAAAAACTAAGCTAATAGAAGCATTTCACAACATATATTTCATCACCACAGATATTCCACACAGATTTAACTAAATTGGCCAAGTAATGTGCTCCGTCTGTCTCTTTCCAGGTCTGTCTCTTTCCCCATCTGTCTCTTTCAACGTCTGTCTTTTTCCCTGTCTCTTTCCCCGTCTGTCTCTTTCCCCGTCTGCCTGTCTATGTCTGTCTCTTTTTTTGTTTGCCTCTATCTCTCTGCTTCTTTCCCCATCTGTCTCTTTCTAGGTCTGTCTCTTTCCCAGGTCTGTCTCTTTCCCCATCTGTCTCCCTGTCTTTGTCTGTGTCTTTTAATGTCTGTCTCTTTCCCTGTGTGCCTGTCTCTGTCTGTCTCTTTCCTTGTCTGTCTCTATTTCTCTGTCTCTTTCCCCGTCTGTCTATATCAAGGTCTGTGTCTTTCCCCATCTATCTTTGTCTGTCTCTCTGGCTGTCTCCTCTTTCCCTGTCTGCCTGTCTCTGTCCCTGTCTGCATTTCTGTCTGTCTCTTTCCCCATCTGTCTCTTTCCAGGTCAGTCTCTTTCCAGGTCAGTATCTTTCCAGGTCAGTCTTTGTCTGTCTCTTTCCAGGTCTGTCTCTGTCTTTCTCTTTCACCGTCTGTCTCTTTCACCGTCTGTCTCTGTCTTTCTCTTTCTCTTTCACCGTTTGTCTCTGTCTGTCTCTTTCCCTGTCTGTCTCTCTGTATGTCTCTGTCTGTCCCTCTCTATCAGTCTCCCCACCAACATCTTATTACCTCACATATAAGCTTCTTATACTATGAATGTCTTTTGTTCCTATAGCAACCGATCACAGCTCCTACTAATAACCTGTAGTTCTAGGCTCACCCATCTCAGCAGGCTCAGTCAAAAGCCTCATCTGTGATGATGGTTGCCACTCGAGGAGTTGGAGACAATGATTGGCATCATACTGTATATGCATGCCTGGGGTGCATTTTGTGTAAATAATACCTCTCTGGATTATTTTTGGTCACATTTTTGGGGACAAAAATTCATCAAGGACTGCCGAGGGACAGATTTTGGGAGCTTCTAAGCTTCCTCTATTTTGATGAGAATCAACCCATACTTCACGCCTGTCAACTGAAAAGTTCGTACTTGTCTCTGAAATTTCAGAACAGTTTGTGGAAAACTGCCTTTACTGTTACTGCCCAAGTGAAACCATAACCATTGATGAACAATTAGTTCCAAGCAAAACAATATGCAAATGTACTCAATTTATGGCAAACAAACCAGACAAATATGGACTCAAATTCTGGTTTGCTGTAGATGTAGAAACAAAGTATGTCTGCAATGCCTTCCCATACCTTGGGAAAGACGATGTTCCTCCGAATAAGCAGCCACTGGAAGAGTACATTGCTCTCTGCCTCATGAAGCCATTTCTAAACCAAGGAAGGAACGTGACAATAGACAACATCTTCATGTCTCTTCAACTAGCCAAGAAGCTCCAAAAAAATAACACATCATTGGTGGGGTCAATCGAAAAGACTCTCCCTAAAATCCCCGTTGAGTTGAAAAAGAGCAATGCTGAAATGTATTCTACCTTCATCCTCCGACCAACTGGAATGCAGAATAAACCTTAACTGTGTACCAAGGTTAGAAAAAGAAGAATGTAATTCTTCTCAGTATACTGCATTCTGTTGCAGCATCAAGCAAAGAAGGAAGGAAGAAACCAGAAATTGTAACCATATATAACTCCACAAAGTATGGAATGGATGTGGTTGACCAAATGACAAGAAAAAACAGCACTAAAGCTGCAAGCAGGCAGCCTGGGTCATCTATACTCAGGTATAGAACAAGAATATGAAAAGAAAGAAGTTCATTCTTCAAATGGCTAATGAACTGAAAAGAAGAAATGAGCAAGAGGAAGGACTGTGTCAAGTAGAAGAATCTGCAGCAGCAGGGCCAAATGGAAGAAGGGCCAAAAGGCAGTAAGATTAGTGATTTCTGTGAGAAGTGCCATTAAGTGGTCTGTTGAAAATGTACAAAAAAAGTGCAAGTATTGTGTAAAAAATGTCTTTAGTTGATTCAGTTGATAGAAAGATATTGTGGAAAAAAGGTTATTAAAATTGAATTCCAATTAGGATGTTTTTAGTGTATTTCTTATGAGGGTCAAAGTGACTATTTCTCGTTGTTCTAGGAACGTCAGATTTTTAGCAGTTCTAGTTTCAAAGATCAGTAATAGAGTAAGCATGAGCCCTTACTGACAATGGCATTGCTGGAAATCAAGATTTTTGTCTACAGAAATATGTAACCCAGTATGAGAATTCAGGAAATCTATGAACACATTTCTAATTGAAATCATATTTTCCCTAAACAAGAAAATATCCAAAAAGTCCACTCATAGTTTGTGCGACAGATGTAGCAAGCGTGAACTTGATAGATAGCACATTGTTCTGTTTAAAAATTGTGCCACGGAACCTATTCTATTTTCAAGCTTGGCCAATCTTCATACAAAGTAGATCAGCTGCTGCCTATACAATTAGTGTAGATACGCAGTGGGTTTAATTTTAAACTTTGCTACATTTGGATACATTTGGTGGAGAGTTGTAGGAAAGGTTTCATTATTAGGGATGAGCGACTGTATTCGCCACTATTTGGTATCCGATGGATAATGGTGTATTCGAGGTATTTGCTATCCGACGGCTAATATGGTATTCGCTCCGATACTTTCAATTGTGCCATGGCTTGACAAAGAACGCAGGCAGCATTCGAAACGCGTAGCCCTACGCCGCATATGGGCTCCCTATTTTTGTCATCACATTAATTTTACGTCCTTTAATAAAATTTTGCATCAGTTTTACTACTACTCCGGAAGCTGGATTTTTTCTTTCTTCTACTGAAGATATTTAGCATTACCTGTTAGCGACTGTGTAAATAATAGAAACAGGTATGGGGACAGTGCAGTTCATTCTATGAGATAGTGTTTCTGCTGCAGAATCAAAAATAGTCCTTCTAAGGCTTCTTTCACACTACGTTTTTTTAACAGCCGTCATGAACGTTTTTTTAACACAAAAGCGGATCCAGTGCAAATGCGTTTTCATTTCAATGCATTTGCAATGGACTCCAAGATATCCAAGATATTGGATAGGGTATCCAAGCAAGTTACCCGATGTTTACCTTGGTTACGAACCTCCGCAGTTGTAAGAAGCCGGCTCCCAGTCTGGCACGTTTAGTTCCCCTCACTCCCGATCACATGACTCCAATGCCCGCCCCTAAACATCCAGTGACAGGATCCTGCAAAATAACACATGCGTTAGCATACGTTTTTTGCTGTAAAAGCAGGATCCGCTTTTACAGCAAAAAAACGTTCATGACGCATGTTAAAAAAACATAGTGTGAAAGCAGCCTTAGTCCTTCTTAAGGGCTTAAGACAGTGTCCACTGTGTGCTAGCAGCTGTGTAAATCATAGAACTGCTGCAAAAAAAAATCCTCTTATTAGTGCTGCATACGGTCTGCTACTGCAGTGTGTGATATAGGGACAGCTTATTCACAGGTAGGGAGAGATTTAAAGCTGTCCTGACATCTCCTACTAATAATCAACAATCTCAGCTCTGCTACATCCCTTTTGTCTGTTATACTAGCAATAGGTATTACAACTTGCAAAAAAAGGTCCCAAAATTGTAAAACCAACGGGTTCAGGTGTAGTGTAGTGGCTGTCAGCCACCATCTCAATTCACAGTCTGAGTGTTACCCAATTTTTACTAATACTTGGTGTCAGGGGCACAACTTCTGCTTCAAGGCCAGTACCTTCATACAAGCAACCTAACATACTTTTGGGGGCTTCATATCTTACAGCACCTACATAGTGGCTTTCTGCAACTAACACACAGTCTCAGTGTTACCAAATGTTTATTAATACTTGGTGTCAGGGTCACTACTTGTGCCTCAAAGCCAGTACCTTCCTATCAGCCACCTAGTATAATTTTGGGGGCTTTATATTTTACAGAATCTACCTAGTGGCTTGCTCTTACTAAAACACAATAGTCTGAGTGCCAAAAACCAATACGAAATTAGAAGTGTTGTCAAACCCTGTTTTCTTTTGGGGCTGAAAGACATTCACAACATCTTTGTCAATTTCTCCAAGTGGTAGTTTGTCCAATATAGGTACCTTTTAGTTTAGACTTACAGAAACAGCTATTGTGAGAAACTATTAACAAAAGTTTAACAACCCGGCATAAGTGTTGTTCCACTGCCTGTAGAAAGGGTCACGTTAAAGAATTCACCTTCAATAATCAAACCAAAAAATGGAAAAAGAGGCGGTAAGGGCTGTGGACGAGGTGGTAGTGACAGTGATGGTCGCACAATCAGTGTGATCGAGCCAAAGAAAAAAGGTTCCTGCTTTATCTACCTCTGCCTTTCTATCCCAATTTTCTTGTCCACGTGGGAAAGCACTCTTGCGTCCTGAACAGTGCGAACAGGTAACGAGTTGGCTAGCAGAAAATGCCTCCAGTTACTTGTCAAGTAGCAAAACCCAAGGGTCCACACAGACAGACTTGAGTAGCCCAGAGGCTGGCCCATCGAATCCTCAGCCTGGTCCTCCTTCCTCATAACATCAGTATTCTAAGGAAACATATGACACCAAAGCAGGTTACTCTGAGGAACTGTTTACAGGACCCTTTGACCTTTCTTGCCTCTCACCGCGTAACAGCACTAACGCAGGTGAGGCCGTGGTCTGCAGTGATGCACAGATCTTTGAGCACCCAAGGCCAGAAGAAAGCCATGTTGTTGACCGTGACATGCTGGGCAATCAGGTGGAAGTGTTGGAGGAGGATGAGACACAGTTGCCCTAAGGTCAGCCTGAAACCTCCATTCCTGAAGATGTTGACTTTCAGGAATTTGAAGACGACCTGGTCGATGATGAGGTGACTGATCCAACATGGACGGGTGGCATGGTTTGCTAGAGCAGCAGTGCAGAGGAGCATGTACCCATAGTCCGCAAAAAGGCTGTAAGACATAGGGTTTCGACCACTGCCAGATGTCAATCAACTGTGCACATGACTCCACCACCTATGGCATCTCAGAGTCCAAGGGTCCGTGCACCACCTGTGCCATCTCAGAGTCCAAGGATCCATGCACCACCTATGCCATCTCAGAGCCAAGGGTATGTGGTGCAATTGTGTGAGACTTTATTTCCAAGAGTCCTTCGGACCAAACGGTTGCCATTTGTCAAATCTGTCAGACCAAGCTTAGCAGAGGCAAAAATACTTCCATCTTGGGCACCTCCAGCATGAGAAACCATATGTTAGCCAAGCACACCACTAGGTGGTTGACAGCTCTAGGTGAAAAACACGATTTCCAGACTCAAAACTCTGCCACTTTCCCTGGGCTGCCTGCTTCCCAAACTGGTGTGCAACAAGGTGGCGCTGATGCCTCCTTCTCCCAACCTGATGTTGGCCAAACTCATTCATCAACAACATCAGCTTCGATGTCCTAGCGTTCCGTTCAATTGTCCTTACCACAGACCTTCGAAAAGAAGCGAAAATACACTGTTACGCACCCAAGGGCAGAAACCATAACTGCACATATTGCAAGATTGATAGCCCTTGAGATGTTGCCGTATCGGCTTGTGGGAACAGAGGCTTTCCGCGACCTTTTGGCGGTGTTAGAACATCGGTACTCTGTGCCTAGCCGCCACTATTTTTCTCGTTGTGCCGTCCCTGCACTCCACAATCACGTGTCTGTAAACATCAAACAGGCTCTCACCAACACCATAACAGGGAAGGTCCACTTAACCACAGACACGTGGACAAGCGGAAGTGGAGAGGGACGCTACATCTCCCTGACGGCACACTGTGTGAAAATGGTGGCGGCTGGTAAAGAGTCTGAGCCGGCAACATCCCATATAATTCCCACACCCAGAATAGCAGGGCCCACTTGAATCACAGTTTCAGTAGCCTCCTACACAGCAACAACTCCCTCCTCCTCCTACTCTTTATCTGGCTCCTGTGCATCCTCCTCAACATCCGCCGGTGTCCAACTGTAGATATCATTCCCAGCTGGGATCTCTGCAGCACTGCCTTGGCTAAGAGGCAACACGCGCTACTGAAGCTCATCTGTATCGCTGACAAATCGCACACGGCACCTGAGCTTTTGAAAACAATAACTGAGCAGACAGATGAGTGGCTTGAGCCGTTGGACCTCCGTTCAGGGATGGTAGTGTGTGGTAATGGTCGTAATCTGGTGGCGGCTTTAAAGCTTGGAAAGCTTGTACACGTTCCTTGTATGCCCACGTTGTAAATTTAGTAGTTCAGCACTTTCTTAAGAAATACCTGGGATACCAGATCTACTTACCAAGGTACGATGTATTAGCGCACATTTCCACAAGTCATCTCCCTCTTTTGCTGGCCTGGCAGTGCTGCAGCAGCGCTTACACTTGCCTTGTCACAGACTAATATGTGACCTCCCTACGAGATGGAATTCAACCTATCATATGTTGGCCAGGATCCATGAGCAGCAGAGGGTAGTATCCCAATTCCAGCTGGAACATGCCCGTCAGACACAGCTGCCAGACAGAAGTACTGCCGAGTGGGTGTGGATTGCAGACATTTGTCAGGTCTTGGAGAATTTCTATTACTGTACCAACATTGTGAGCAGTGAGGATGCTGTTAACAGCCTTACCATTCCATTGATTTGTTTATTGAAACGCTCTCTGGATGGTCTGACTGACCAAAGTGTTCATGCACCCAAGTTGTCTGTGGAGCAAGACTTCACAATGGTTGCTAGTACTCTACACAACCTCGGCTAACAAGCTCAGGCCACCTTTGCTCAGCATCATGAGGATGAGGAAGATGATGAAGAACAGGAATGCTTTGAAATTGTTAACCAAGGGATTGACAACCTAAGTTTCAGGGCTGTCCAGCATGGATAGCCTGAGGAGGAGCAGGAGGAAGAGAGAGAGACTGAGGAGGAGAGGAGATTTAGGGAGACAGAACGTATTCTTAGCACTGACACACAAAGGTTTCCAGTTCGGAGTCTGGGACACATGGCACAGTTCATGTCACACTGCCTTTCTCATGACTGACGGCTAGTCCACATTTTGGCAGGCAACAAATACTGGTTATGTAACCTTCCTTGACCCACGCTATAAAGACATATTTGCTTCGCTACTTGTGGAGGCAAATAAGGATTGTACTATGGAAACATTCAAGAGGGCTGTAGTGGAGCAGTTGATGAAAGGGTTACCCTCAGATCATGCTGGCGTCAGAGGAAGCATGTGATCTCACGCAACAGGATTACAAGAGAGGGCTACACATAGTAGGAGCAACACAGGCGGGGGACTAATGTGCCAAAACTGGTCCATTTTCCACAGACCGTCAACTCCGAATCAGATACCGGTTGGGGGAATGATGACAAGGAGGGAACAGTTAAGTAAGATGGTGAGGGACTATGTGGATGACCGTATCAGCGTGCTTTCCGAGTCTACTGTTCCCTTTAACTATTGGGTTTCCAAACTAAACACTTGGCCAGACCTCGTGTTATACGCTTTGGAAGTGCTAGCTTACCCTGCTGCGAGGGTGTTGTCTGAGCGTGTTTTCAGCTCAGCAGGGTCAATAATAACAGATACTCGCACACGACTATCCACGGAAAGTGCAGACAATTTGACAATGATCAAAATGAACCATAGATGGATTGCCCCAGAGTATCTCAGGCCACCTGTTAACAATACCCAATAATAAGTGTAGCCCCAAAATTTGGATTTCTTAAGTTCAAATAAGTTCCATTGTTTCTCATTCTCATTGTTTCTCACTACTTTGTCTTCTATCATCTAATGACTAGTGATGAGCGAGTACTAAAAAGCTCGGGTGCTCGAAGCTCGGGCCGAGCCTCCCAAGATACTCGTGTACTCGGCCCGAGCAACGAGCCCAATATTATCCTATGGGAGACCCGAGTATTTTTGTGAAATGACCCCCCGGCAGCATGGAGAAACCCTAAAAATGGCACAAAAGTCTCAGAAGAGTGCTCAAATGACATGGCAACAGCATGGGGAAGACCCCTTGAAGCATTTATCACTGAAAAGTCACAGCTGTGAACAATTTTGTCCGCGTTTTACGCCATTTTTACGGACTCACCAGAAAACCTTCCAAAATGACCCCAAAATGATTTTTCATGGCGGAAATGTTAAGGGCACATACCCAATAGTGAGATAGAGCTGGTGTATGTTACTTTTTGAGATTAATACATGAAAGATTTTACGTGAAAACATTGTGTGGCACTCCGATGTCCCTGAGAAGAGACGTACATGAAGGCCTCTTGAGTCTAATGTGCCCATTTTGAGGAAGTGAGTCTTTGTAGTATTTTCCTTTGCCAGGGCAGTCCAAAATTGTGAGGTTCACCAATGCCCCTGCATACAGACGTGCATGAGGGCCTCAAAACATTAAGTGTCCATTGTCAGGAAGTGGGTGTATTATAGTATAGCCCTTAGGCAGGGCAGCCAAAAATTGGGAGGCTCCACATTGTCCCTGGATAGAGACGTGCATGAGGGCCTGTAAACCTGAAGTGCCCATTGTAAGGAAGTGGGTCTATTGTAGTATAGCCCTTAGGCAGGGCAGCCAAAAATTGGGAGGCTCCACGTTGTCCCTGGATAGAGACGTGCATGAGGGCCTGTAAACCTGAAGTGCCCATTGTAAGGAAGTGGGTGTATTATAGTATAGCCCTTAGGCAGGGCAGCCAAAAATTGGGAGGCTCCACATTGTCCCTGGATAGAGACGTGCATGATGGCCTGTAAACCTGAAGTGCCCATTGTAAGGAAGTGGGTCTATTGTAGTATAGCCCTTAGGCAGGGCAGCCAAAAATTGGGAGGCTCCACGTTGTCCCTGGATAGAGACGTGCATGATGGCCTGTAAACCTGAAGTGCCCATTGTAAGGAAGTGGGTCTATTGTAGTATAGCCCTTAGGCAGGGCAGCCAAAAATTGGGAGGCTCCACGTTGTCCCTGGATAGAGACGTGCATGATGGCCTGTAAACCTGAAGTGCCCATTGTAAGGAAGTGGGTGTATTATAGTATAGCCCTTAGGCAGGGCAGCCAAAAATTGGGAGGCTCCACATTGTCCCTGGATAGAGACGTGCATGATGGCCTGTAAACCTGAAGTGCCCATTGTAAGGAAGTGGGTGTATTATAGTATAGCCCTTAGGCAGGGCAGCCAAAAATTGGGAGGCTCCACATTGTCCCTGGATAGAGACGTGCATGATGGCCTGTAAACCTGAAGTGCCCATTGTAAGGAAGTGGGTCTATTGTAGTATAGCCCTTAGGCAGGGCAGCCAAAAATTGGGAGGCTCCACGTTGTCCCTGGATAGAGACGTGCATGAGGGCCTGTAAACCTGAAGTGCCCATTGTAAGGAAGTGGGTGTATTATAGTATAGCCCTTAGGCAGGGCAGCCAAAAATTGGGAGGCTCCACATTGTCCCTGGATAGAGACGTGCATGATGGCCTGTAAACCTGAAGTGCCCATTGTAAGGAAGTGGGTCTATTGTAGTATAGCCCTTAGGCAGGGCAGCCAAAAATTGGGAGGCTCCACGTTGTCCCTGGATAGAGACGTGCATGAGGGCCTGTAAACCTGAAGTGCCCATTGTAAGGAAGTGGGTGTATTATAGTATAGCCCTTAGGCAGGGCAGCCAAAAATTGGGAGGCTCCACATTGTCCCTGGATAGAGACGTGCATGATGGCCTGTAAACCTGAAGTGCCCATTGTAAGGAAGTGGGTCTATTGTAGTATAGCCCTTAGGCAGGGCAGCCAAAAATTGGGAGGCTCCACGTTGTCCCTGGATAGAGACCTGTTAGGTTCTTAGTGCCTCCGTGCTTGCATTTAAAAACCGCATGTGTGTGCCTGTTGGTGGCAGCTTTCCGCTGCATTTGTGTGAGTTTTGCAAAAACTTGGATATAACGCACAAGTCTAGTGAATACACATCAGCACAGCATTGCAAAATGCGCAAGGGCGTTGTCAACGAACAAGGAAGTGGACGTGATGGTGGTGCAGGCAGAGACCGAGGTTGTGTGCAAGCTCTAATTTCGCCACAACAAAGGGCCACATCTAGTCGCTCGCACGTCCTGTCCCAAATTCTTGGGGACCGCAGCAGTACACCGCTCTTGAACCAAGACCAGTGTCAACAGGTTGTTAGTTGGATAGCGGATAATGCTTCCAGTCAGATTGGCACCACCACAAACACTCTGTCTTCCACACGGTCAAGTGTCAGTAGCCGTGATACTGCACCGCACACTTCAGAACCTGATCCTCCTTCCTACCACCAGGCCGAGTACACGTCCACGGACATTACTGATCCCACACTTGGACACTCGGAAGAGCTGTTCGTTCACGTTTCCATTCACAAATTCTGGCCTCTCGCCAGCTCCTGTTGAAGTGGGCCATGACGAGATTGTATGTACAGATGCCCAAATATTTGAGCAGCCACGTTCTCACGAAGTTGGCAACGTGTCTCAACAAGGGGTGGACGATGATGAGACACAATTGTCAGGAAGTCAGGAGGAGGAGCAGGGTGCGGAAGAGGAAGACGACGTGGTGGATGATCCAGTAACTGACCCAACCTGGCAGGAGGATATGCAGAGCGAGGACAGCAGTGCACAGGGGGAGGGAGGCGTAGCATCACAACAGGCAGTAAGAAGCAGAGTGGTGGCCCCAGGCAGACGTCAGGCAACTGTTCCCCGGAACAACACGACACAAGGTGCCTGTACAAATGTTAGGTCTTCCCGAGTCTGGCTGTAATACTATTGTATGTATTGAGGATTTCGATTGCGTTAGGGCAATGACAACCAGAGACGAGTTCTTGGTGCAAGACGTTTATAATATGCAACCAGCAAATATGTACATAAACGGAACAAAAACACAGTAGAACATAAATACAGGAAATACCTTCCAGGGACGGAGCGAAAGGGAATTCCCGGGACCGCGCACCGGACTCCCCCAGGGAGACCACCAAGAGCGAACCCCTATACAGGGACTGTCTGGCAATCACCCCAGAAGCCCTAAATGCGCAGCAGCCGGGACACAAAAGGGCAATAGGTAAGTCCAAAAATGTCCGTACGTGATGTGAGTCCAGAGTGGTATTAAACGGAAGGAACCGGGCAGAAGTGCCGACCAAAGACGGCAAACGGAGTCCGGGCACAGCTAGATGATACCAGATGAAGTCCAGAGTCGGTGTCGGTTGTTTTCCAAGAGGATCCGAATAACAATCAGGAACCAAAAGCAGCAGGGCAGGAGCACACAGGAAGCAGTATACTCAGGCACTGGACTAAGCTTTAGGGGCGGCTTTTAAACAGATGGACAGGAAGTAGGGCAACAGAACAGAAAACTCCATGTTAACAAAGGGCAAGCTCTTTCAAAAGAAAACTGGAAAACCCGGAACTCTGACACTGGCAGTTTTTTAAGTTGGCTCCAGATGATTCTAAAAAGGCCATTTGCAACACCTGCCATGCCAGCATCAGCAGGGGTACCAAAACTAGCAGCCTGACCACCACCAGCATGATCAGGCACATGTCAGCCAAGCACCCGACTTTGTGGGAAGTACAACAGAGTCGAGGAGCAGTGCTTGCTGATGTCACTGCTACGTCTTCGCTGGTTGTGCATGCGAGACAATCCCCTGTCCATGCTGCCTGCGAACAAGCCTCCTCCACTTCTGCACCTGCAGTTGCCTACGCAGAAAGAACACCATCATCAAGCACGTCCTTGTCCCAGCGCAACGTTCAGTTATCCATTCAGCAAACCTTTGAACGCAGGCGCAAATACACTGCCAACACCCCACATGCCACAGTTCTAAATGCTAACATTTCGCGACTGCTTGCGCTGGAAATGTTGCCTTTTAGGCTGGTTGAGACAGAAGCATTCCGCGACCTGATGGTGGCAGCTGTCCCACGTTACTCGGTCCACAGCCGCCACTATTTCTCCCGGTGTGCTGTCCCCGCATTGCATAACCACGTGTCACAAAACATCACACGTGCCCTGAACAACGCTGTTTCAGCCAAAGTCCACCTAACCACAGACACGTGGACAAGTGCATGTGGGCAAGGCCGCTACATCTCGTTGACGTCACACTGGGTTAATATTGTGCAAGCTGGGACCCAGTCTGAGCGAGGGACGGAACACGTCCTTCACACACCAAGTTTTGCAGGCCCTACCTCAGTCAGGGTTTCACACACACTCTACAGCTCCGGAATGTCATGCTCCTCAGCCTCCTCCTCCTCCTGCGCATCCTGATCCACTTTACCCTCCACACCAGTCCCAAGCTGGAAGTGTCGCGGGCGGAGGAGGGGACGGTGCGCTCTCCCACTGCTCGGGTCCGGCTGACGCTGCTCTACGGCTGCTGCTGCTCGTTGGCTCGAGCGATGGCCGGATCCCGGGGACTCGAGCGGCGCTACTCGCCCGTGAGTGAAAAGGGGTGGTTTGGGTTTTGGGGATATTGTCCGTGACGCCACCCACGGTTGTGGTGATTGTGTGGACACCACCGCTGCTCTGGACGGGGATCCCGGGAGCCTGTGACAGGGAGCAGCTTTGTTGTTATTTCTCCCCTCCGTGGGCAGGGGGGTTGGTTGTCCCGGGGCCTGGTGATGGGGTAGACATGGATGACAGGCGGGTTGCGGGGCCTGATGAGGTGCAGGGTCGCAGGGGCAGCGCTGTGCCGCACGGCACGGAGGTACTCACTCAGCCCAATGATGATGACACAGTTCACGGTTAAACAAGTGGCTGGATGGACGGGTCACTCGGACGGCTGCGGTTGTTCCTCCCTGCAGGTTAGTGATGACTGTCTCTCCCTGCACCTAAGTTAAGTGTTGGTAGTGATGGTTTCCCAACGGTAACCCGCTCCCCGACCTGGATATGAGCCGGAGGAGCCCCTTTTCCCCACAGGCGCTGGCCCTGGGAGACGGTTGCCCTTGGCGGTGGCTGTGTCTCCCCTTCACGGTTGTACGGTTGCCTTCTATCTGGACTTGGCTGTTTGGAAACCCTGAGGTTCCCTTCACTAACGGATTTGGCAAATTCACGGCGACACCAAGCCTTGCCGGGATCCGAAAGTCCTCTGCCAATGGTGCTGGCTTCTCTTTGTATACCGGTCCGGTACGGCCGGGTCACCACCCGTCCACGGTCCTTACGGCAGACTCCAATCGGCCTCCACTGCAGACGGTCACCACATCCTGCCAACCTTGCTGTCCTGTCCGGGCCACACACCCGGACCAACTTCAGGCTCTTTGCTGTCACTTTTCTCCTCTCTACTACTTTCCTCCTTCCACTTCCTTAGCTTAACTCTCACTGCCTGTGTTTTCCCTCCTCCTCGGTGGGTGGAGACCAACCGCCTGGCTCCACACCCTGGTGTGGACAACAGCCCCTGGGGAAGGCAACAAGGATTTTGTGTTTTGACTATGATATGCCTGCAGGGAGTGTGGGGTGTTTAAGTGTTGTGCTCTGTGGCCCCTGGCTTGTCCAGGGCGACACAGAAGCACTGCAGCACTGCCTCGGCGAAGCGGCAACAGGCAGTGCTGAAGCTAATCTGCATAGGTGACAAACCCCACAATGCAGAAGAGGTGTGGACAGCTCTGAAACAGCAGGCAGATCACTGGCTCACAACTCTGAACCTAAAGCCAGGAAAGGTCGTGTGTGACAATGGCCGGAACCTGGTGGCGGCTTTGAGGCGAGGCCAGCTGACACATGTTCCATGCGTGGCCCATGTGCTCAACCTCGTGGTTCAGCGGTTTCTAAAGTCATACTCAGAGCTGTCTGATCTGCTGGTAAAAGTTCGCCGCCTGTCTGCACATTTTCGAAAGTCACCTACTGCTTCAGCCGGCCTTGCCGGCTTAAGACGCCGTTTGCATTTTCCGGCACACAGACTGGTGTGTGATGTCCCCACGCGTTGGAATTCAACTCTGCACAAGTTGGTCAGGATATGTGAGCAGAAGAGGGCAGTTGTTGAGTACCTGCATCACCTAAGCCGTCGGGAAATGGGTCAAACTCCACACATAACACCTGAGGAGTGGAGATGGATGTCCGACCTATGCACCATCCGCCAAAACTTTGAGGACTCCACCAAGATGGTGAGCGGCGATGACGACATTATTAGCGTCACCATACCGCTTCTCTGCCTTCTAAAATGGTCTCTGCTCAAAAAACAACCATGATGCATTGCAGGCGGAGCGCGATGAGTTTGAGCAAGAAACAGTAGTGGGTGTGGGTGATGATAACACACAGCCCAGCCTCGTCTCATCACAACGTGCAGTGGAGGACTATGACGAGGAGGAGGATGAAGACATGGAGCAACTCTCTGGCCAAATTGAGGATATGACATGCAGTCATATCCTCGGTTCAGCGTGGCTGGCCAGAGGACAGGGTAGATGATGAGGAGGAGGAGGAGGAGGACAGCATGTTCAGTCATCGTGTTGGTCAGGATACTGAAGTGATGGCTGTTAAGAGTCTGGCACACATGGCTGACTTTATGGTAAGCTGCCTGTCTCGTGACCCTCGCGTTAAGAACATCTTGGCCGACAATCATTACTGGTTGGTAACACTGTTAGACCCACGCTAAAAGGAGAACTTTATGTCTCTTATTCCCGAGGCGGAGAGGTCAGGCAAAATGCAGCAGTTCCAGAAGGCCATAGTCACGGAAGTAGGCAAAGCATTCCCCTCACAAAACGCTAGCGGCATAGGTCATGAATCAGTGGACAACCGAGGCGTACAGCCGAGAGAGGCACAAGTCCAATCCGCCAGAGGTAGGGGAACAGTCTTTAAGATGTGGGACAGTTTTCTCAGCCCCTCACGTACCACAGCCCCTGAGGTGCGGGGTAGTGCCACAAGAAATCCTAAGTTTGCCCAGATGCTGAAGGAGTACCTTGCAGATCGAACAACTGTACTCCGACATTCCTCTGTGCCTTACAATTATTGGGTATCCAAGCTGGACACGTGCCATGAATTGGCTCTCTACGCCTTGGAAGTCCTGGCCTGCCCTGCTGCTAGCGTTTTGTCAGAGCGTGTTTTTAGTGCCGCAGGTGGAATCATTACAGATAAACGCACCCGCCTGTCAACTGAAAATGCTGACAGGCTGACTCTGATCAAGATGAACAAGGGTTGGATTGGGCCAGACTTCACCACACCACCAGCAAATGAGAGCGGAATTTAAAGTTTGCCATGTACCTCCACTCACCCATGGGTACACACTTCTGGACTTTGGATAATCGCTGGACTGCTCCTCCTTCTCCTCATGCGCCACCATGATGATGACCGTTACAAATTGCAATACTTAGGCCTTTGTTTCAGGTATACCCCCAGTGGTAAATTTTTTCGCCCATTCTTTGCAGAATGGACATTACAACGACAGGAGACCCGCTCCTTTGCAATGGGAACAATGTTTTGAGGCCCTCATGCACGTCTCTACCCAGGGACAACGTGGAGCCTCCCAATTTTTGGCTGCCCTGCCTAAGGGCTATACTACAATAGACCCACTTCCTTCCAATGGGCACTTCAGGTTTACAGGCCCTCATGCACGTCTCTACCCAGGGACAACGTGGAGCCTCCCAATTTTTGGCTGCCCTGCCTAAGGGCTATACTACAATAGACCCACTTCCTTCCAATGGGCACTTCAGGTTTACAGGCCCTCATGCACGTCTCTATCCAGGGACAACGTGGAGCCTCCCAATTTTTGGCTGCCCTGCCTAAGGGCTATACTACAATAGACCCACTTCCTTACAATGGGCACTTCATGTTTACAGGCCATCATGCACGTCTCTATCCAGGGACAATATGGAGCCTGACGCTGCCACCGACTGCCACACACATGCTGTTTTTAAATGCAAGCACGGCTGCGCTGAGGATGTAAGACGTGCAGTGAAGAGCTCCAGCATCAGCCAGAGATCAAACTGAAAGCCAGGGCAAGATCCGTCCCCATCCAGCGTCCTAAGGCAGACCTGCCACCGGGTATAAGCCATCCCTGCATATAACCCCCACCACTCGAGCATCTGCTAGATCTGAGACCGGAGAACTTTGTGACTGAGGAGGGGAGCGGGGGAGCAGACACTGCAATCACCTCTCTGTCTGAAGCAACGTGGAGGAGGTAGGAGGGAAGTTCTGCAGCAGTGTGCCACTATAGATCGTGCAGTGAGGGAAGCTGGAGACCTGAGCCCTGCATATACCCCTACCCCCCCCCCCCTTTGGGACAGGCCGTGATTCTGAGGCACTGGAGTGACCCCCCACTGGTGATCTCATTCCCTGGGGGCAAGCCAGACAGTGCTCTCACCTGGGCTGAGGAGGAAAGCCTGCCACCTGTAGCAGGGAGGAAGATCTGAGGCAGGGAGAGACCAGGGACCCTCAGAGGACAGACTGGCAGAAAAGAGGCAGCAGAGGAGTGGAGGAGGGGGCTGCTAGACGGCTCCAGGCTCCTTTGATCACCTCGACCATATTTGGGCGGGAAACAGTTCTGCTTCAGCCATTACTCAGTGAATTGCTGTTTGGGGAAAAGAGCGACATCTGGTGGACTGAGGCAGTCATAGCACCTCACTTTGAAGAAAAAAAAAAAAAATCTCAAATAACACTCTCCCCCAGTGGCCAACATAAAGAACTGCACCCAATGTAATGGTTGCTGGCTTCTAAGAGGACTGGAAGTAAATAAATAAATCCTAAAACAGGATCCTCAATTTTCAACTGGGTATTCCCCTCCTGATAAAGAGGAACTTTTCTCCCAGCCAGCGGACCAGCGACCTATGGATCGCTACCTTCTACGTAGCGCGCAAAAATCAGACCATTATCGCCAAGCAGAGGTCAGAGCAGGCAGCAAAAGGGAGGGAGACATGGCATCAAGCCCTTTGGAGGAACAAGTCCTTGCGGATGTATCTCAATCGCTCCACAGTGCCTTCAGTGATGACTCAATAAACAATCCTAATGATGGCAGCAGGGAGGATGCCCAGCAACCGCAAACGATAGACTACAAAAATATGGCGGCGGAGGTCACAGCCAACATCATGCCAGGGATTCAGAAAACCTTGGAACAAGCTATCCAGAATGCCCTCCATAACTTCCGGGGAGAACTAAACAAACATAAAGGACAGATAGAGGAGCTGCAGCAGAGGGTGTCATCTCTGGAGGAGGAAAATAAACAAATGTCTTCACAGCTGGAAGAAACTGTTGCAGAGACAAAACGACTAACAGACAAAGTTGAAGATCTCGAAAATAGATCCAGACGCAGCAATCTAAGATTAGTGGGGCTATCTGAAGCGGTCCCGACTGCCGAACTGCAACGCTTGTGTGAAAGGGATCTGCCGACAGCCTTGGGAATCAACAGAGGATGTAGAGTTGAAAGAGCTCACAGGGTGGGCCCAGACCTGCGTTCCCATAATCGAGAATCCGGAGATCAGGCACTAAGACCACGCCAAGTGATTATGAAATTTCTAGACTATAACGATAAATTTGACATCATAAGGGCTTATAGACAGCAAACTCAACCACTGATCATAAGAGGTATGAGGCTCCTCTTATTCGAGGATTACTCTGCAGACGTGGCCAAGCGAAGAAGAGCCTTTAGCAAGATTTGTGTCTCCCTATTTCAAGCCAAAAGAAGTTTTACGCTTCAGTATCCGGCCCTGCTGAGGATTTTTCAAAAGGATGGCAACAGTATTGTTTACAACTCGGCAAAGGATGCAGAAAGAGACATGGAAAAAATATTACAATCGGCAAAAATTGCAGAGAGAAGAAGAGATCGGAAGGGGGACGAACGGCAACATTCACCGAAATCTCAGAGATCTACGGACCACAGAAGATGAAAAACCTCAGTGACAGTCTGTCTGACGCCTTGATTCATCCTCTTACCTACTTTTCCTTTTAATAGACTGGAGTTATGCTGTAGTGTCTTGGTGGGGATATCAAGTTATTGAACAAACTATCTTTGTGAGCAAAGGTTGGCAGGGATCTAGTGGGGGAGGATTATGGGCTGCCTTGGGACATGGGTGACTCGCCGAGCCGGGGGATGCTTGTCCACACAATCTATACCCTCCTTCCTTGGGGATGTATCCTGTGGTTCGGCGAGGGAAGTAACGAAATAACCGACTTGGTCAAATTGGGTGGGTGTAAGTAAGAGATATGGACGGCACCCTGGTATTCTTTTGTATCTATTTCCTATGGTGCAAGATGAGCTTCTTTATTATGATTGTGTAACCAAGCACACTCATCTTCAGAAAAAAGTGAAGTCCAGAGCACTTTTGGTGGTGTGTAGAGTTGGGAACACACTACAGTGCACTACGAATTTAAAGTTACTGTTGACTAAGTGTTGATTGCTTTGCTGTGTTTTTCTATTTTTTTGTTTCTTCTTCTAACATCTTCTTCTTTCTTTTAAGAGTCACTGAGAGACTCAGAGTGCTGTGCAACACCTCCACAAGCGACCAGTAAAAAGCAGTAAATAGATTCCACAGGGACCCTTATGATTATCATTTCCTGGAATGTAAAAGGCCTGAGGTCCCCGAATAAAAGATCTAAGGTATTGAGACACCTCAAACGATTCTCCCCAGATATCGTTCTTCTTCAGGAAACTCATTTGGGAAAAGAAGATTTTTTCAGACTTAAAAGATTCTGGGTTGGGACTGTAGTGGGTTCGGCAGCACAGGGGAGACATGCAGGGGTAGTGATCTTATTCCACCGGAATTTTGCGTTTCAGCTATTGTCCCAGGAGTGTGACGACCAGGGGAGGTGGGTTCGGGTCACTATAGATCATGGGGGAGAAACCTATTCTATACAAAACATCTATGGTCCTAATAGTTCAAATAAATCCTTCTTTGAAGATATAGAAAGGAAGATTATTCTTGACAATTCACCTCTGATAATCACCGGTGGTGACTTTAACACAGTACATAAAATAGATGAGGACAGAAGGAGCCAGAGCAGGGCCCCTCATAGAGAAGAAAATGCACTCCCTTCTCTTCTTAACCAGACTGGGTTGAGGGATGTCTGGAGCTGGCTACATCCTGACGCTAGAGAGTTTACTCATTTTTCCCATGTCCACCAATCCTGGTCAAGGATCGATTATCTTTTGACCTCTGAGAGTTTATTGCATAGACTGAAATCGGTTGAAATATATGATTTGGTCATATCAGACCATGCCCCAGTGGGTATGGAACTGACAGACAAGGTGGTTAGGGGGACAGACTTTATATGGAGGTTTCCAGCCTTCCTTACGAAGGATGAGGGATTTAATGACAAATTGCGCTGCTGGTGGGAGGAGTTTATATTTGACAACAGAGAACACATAGATCAAACTGCTCTGTTTTGGAATACGGCAAAGATTGTGCTGAGAGGCAGAATTTTAATGTATGTCTCTTCCCTCAAGAAAAAGGTGAAGGAGGGGTATTCCGAATCGAGTGCAAAACTCAGACAAGCTTACACGGAGTTCTTGCAGAATCCCTCAGCTCAAAATAGAGAACATTGGAAACTGGTCAAACAAGAGTTTGAGATGTGGTTAGACAGAAGGGAGCAGATGCATCGAACTAGACAAGAAGTTGAATTACTCAGATATGGTAACAAGGCGGGTAAATTATTGGCGAGATTAGCGAAGGGGCACTCTAAAGTATCTCCCATAGTCAGAATAAAAGATAGACAAGGAAAGGTAACTTCCGATCCCAAAAACATAAATGCCATACTACAAGACTTTTATAAAGACCTATATAAATCCTCACACACCAACATAACAGAGGGCAGATCCTTTCTCCAACATTTATCTCTCCCAAAACTTACACAGGAGCAGTTGGATGTAATTAATGCGGATATTAAGGAAGAGGAGGTAAAGCAAACTATTAGTCATCTTCAGAATGGGAAGGCACCCGGACCTGATGGATATAGTGGGGAGTTTTATAAGGCACTTAAAGAACAGATTTCCCCGACATTGACCACTTATTACAACACTATTTTGACAACAGGGGACATTCCAGTCAGATCCAAAGAGACGTACATCAAAGTAATACCGAAACAAGGAAAGGACCCCCTAGAGGCAGGCTCCTACAGACCTATTTCACTAATTGACCTAGACCAAAAAATTATGTCTAAAATAATGGCTGAGCGTTTGGCAGGGGTGCGTCCTCAGTTGGTGAAACCGGCTCAGGTGGGGTTTGTTAAAGGGAGGGCTGCAGTTAAGAACATAAGGAAGGTTTTGACAGTGTTGGATGTGGTGGGCCGACAGCAACACTCAGGTGACAGACCAGCTCTCCTAACTCTAGATGCAGAGAAAGCATTTGATAATGTCAGTTGGGAATGGTTGGGGGCGACACTGGACACTTTCAATTTAAAAGGCAAATTTAGAACATACTTGGACGGGGTATACAACAGCCCTACAGCCAGAATACATACTCCTGGATTCCTCTCTGCTCCTTTTCACCTACACAAAGGGACCAGACAGGGCTGTCCAATGTCACCATTGCTATTTAACCTGGCCATGGAACCCTTTGCTAGATATGTGGAGGAGACTGATCTATTTGACGGAATTAAAGTAGGCAAGGATATAGTCAAAATTGCTCTTTTTGCAGATGATGTCATATTGTTCCTGTCACGACCACTAGCACAGTTAAGAGATATTTTTGATTTTATTCAGAAATTTGGGGAATACTCGGGCTACAAGATCAATATTAACAAAAGCGAACTTTTAGAACTAGGAGAAAAAACACCCCTGGAGCACTGGAGGAAGCTGGGTTTGGAGCTCCGTGTCTCAAAGTCACATATATCGTATTTGGGTATAAAGATAGGGAGGCGACCAGATCAATTATACTCACTAAACTATACCCCCCTGATAGGTAAAATATTGGAGGAATTGCAAAGGTGGCATCACTTACCAATATCCCTTCTGGGTAGATGTCATTTGATCAAAATGATTAGCTTTGCCAGACTCCTATACCCCTTGCAAACCCTACCCCTGATTTTAAAACACTCAGACATAAACAAATTGAAGAAGGCCTTTACACACTTTATTTGGACAGGTAAAAGACCCAGAATCGCTGTAGAAAAATTGATGCTATCAAGAAATGAAGGAGGGGTTAATTTCCCAAACATACGTGCTTACAATATCGCCTCTTTGTTCAGGCATGTGGTGGATTGGATGCACGACACGAGTTGTTACTCAAACACACATCTAGAACGACAGTTAGCCGCCCCCTGGGACCTAACCGCTCTTATCCACACTAAACAAGCCAAACTGCCACAGTCGGTAAAATCCTCCTTTCTACTAAGGGACACTATAATGTGCTGGAAAATAGTAAGGAAAGCTTTCCAACTGCCCTTCTTGATCTCTAAACATATGCCAATATTTGGCCACCCCGAATTCCCCCAGGGAGCAGAGGTCAGGGCGGTAATTGGACAGACAAGTGACCATTTACGGAAAGCGGGGAGTATTATGAGTTTAGAGGATAAAAAATGGATGTCTCCACAAGAAATCATGCTCAAATTTCAGATACATAGTAAGCATTTCATGCAGGTCCTGCAGCTCCGGTCTTTCTGTCAATCCAGACTCAGACAGTTAGAAAAGGAAGCTACCTCTCATGCCCTAGATGAAATTATTGGCCAATGCACCCAGATGGTGAGCATTTCCTCACTGTATGGTAACATAAGACACAAATTTTTGAAAGCAAGACACAGTAAACTGTTCAGGACATGGGAGAGGTGGACCGGAGATCTGGATATAGCTGAGACAATACTGCAAGGGTGGGAACGGGTGAGAAAATCCATCTTGTGTGAGAGATGGAGGGAGACTTATTTTAAACTCATGCACACAGCGCTGTATGGATTTAACATCCCGCCTTCCCATAGCTGCCCTGACAGAATTACAGCATGTCCTAAATGTAAGGTGCCCTATACAAACCTTTGGCATGGGGTGTGGGAATGCACAGAAGTAGTAACTTACTGGAAGCTAATAAGAGACCAGATCCAGGCATGTTGGGGAACAAAACTTCCACAATCGCCACAGGCTTTGCTTTTCCATCAGCTTCGTCCCCCTGAATCTGAATCTCAACTTGGGATAGACAAAGTGAAGATCCCTAGAAATATTCACACATTTTTAATTGTGGCTTTACGAAATCTTTTTAGCGAGTGGCTTAAACCAAATATTCCATCAATGGGATCAATAATATCTCAAATGAAACAATTATTAGGGCTGGAATTGCTAGAAGCTGAAAGGAGCAAAGAAAAATCAGCAGGGAAAGTTTTTCCGCTGTGGAAACAGTTTATAGGGTTCCACTATAGTCCTCAGGAAATTCTGAAAATAGTCAGTCCTTTTCGCCATACGGAATGGTACTGTCTGGAAGACCTGGGGGGGACATTGGGGGCTTTAGGGACATCAGCAATTACTTAATGTGCATTATATGGAATCGGTGGCTGATACCATCACAGAGGCATAATTGTGGAGTGGTTCACATTCTCACTCATTGTTCATTGTCTCTTTGTGTACATGTCTTCTTTTCCTTTTTTTTCATATAGCTTAAATTAAAAAGGTTGTAACTACCACTATAGTAATCTGCAAGGTACACTGCTCGAATGTTGAGCATATCAATGTCATGTACACTGTCTAATTCTTTGAACAAGTTATTGCTTCCCTTTCTGTTATGTTTAAAAGTTTAATAAAAAAAAAAAAAGATGTTTAAAAAAAAATGCAAGCACGGACGCAATAAGAACCTAACTGGTTTTTAGGAGCGACAATTACTGAGAAGTCTGACACTATCAGACACTGCTGACTGACGTGTATTATACACTAGACTTGTGCGTTATATAATAGTTTGTGCAAAACGCGCACCTGTACCCTGCCACCGACTGCCACACACGTGCTGTTTTTAAATGCAAGCACGGACGCAATAAGAACCTAACAGGTTTTTAGGAGCGACAATTACTGAGAAGTCTGACACTATCAGACACTGCTGACTGACGTGTATTATACACTAGACTTGTGCGTTATATAATAGTTTGTGCAAAACGCGCACCTGTACCCTGCCACCGACTGCCACACACGTGCTGTTTTTAAATGCAAGCACGGACGCAATAAGAACCTAACTGGTTTTTAGGAGCGACAATTACTGAGAAGTCTGACACCATCAGACACTGCTGACTGACGTGTATTATTATACACTAGACTTGTGCGTTATATAATAGTTTGTGCAAAACGCGCACCTGTACCCTGCCACCGACTGCCACACACGTGCTGTTTTTAAATGCAACCACGGACGCAATAAGAACCTAACTGGTTTTTAGGAGCGACAATTACTGAGAAGTCTGACACTATCAGCCACTGCTGACTGACGTGTATTATTATACACTAGACTTGTGCGTTATATAATAGTTTGTGCAAAACGTGCACCTGTACCCTGCCACCGACTGCCACACACGTGCTGTTTTTAAATGCAAGCACGGACGCAATAAGAACCTAACTGGTTTTTAGGAGCGACAATTACTGAGAAGTCTGACACTATCAGACACTGCTGACTGACGTGTATTATACACTAGACTTGTGCGTTATATAATAGTTTGTGCAAAACGCGCACCTGTACGCTGCCACCGACTGCCACACACGTGCTGTTTTTAAATGCAAGCACGGACGCAATAAGAACCTAACTGGTTTTTAGGAGCGACAATTACTGAGAAGTCTGACACTATCAGACACTGGTGACTGACGTGTATTATACACTAGACTTGTGCGTTATATAATAGTTTGTGCAAAACGCGCACCTGTACGCTGCCACCGACTGCCACACACGTGCTGTTTTTAAATGCAAGCACGGACGCAATAAGAACCTAACTGGTTTTTAGGAGCGACAATTGCTGAGAAGTCTGACACTATCAGACACTGCTGACTGACGTGTATTATTATACACTAGACTTGTGCGTTATATAATAGTTTGTGCAAAACGCGCACCTGTACCCTGCCACCGACTGCCACACACGTGCTGTTTTTAAATGCAAGCACGGACGCAATAAGAACCTAACTGGTTTTTAGGAGCGACAATTACTGAGAAGTCTGACACTATCAGACACTGCTGACTGACGTGTATTATACACTAGACTTGTGCGTTATATAATAGTTTGTGCAAAACGCGCACCTGTACGCTGCCACCGACTGCCACACACGTGCTGTTTTTAAATGCAAGCACGGACGCAATAAGAACCTAACTGGTTTTTAGGAGCGACAATTACTGAGAAGTCTGACACTATCAGACACTGGTGACTGACGTGTATTATACACTAGACTTGTGCGTTATATAATAGTTTGTGCAAAACGCGCACCTGTACGCTGCCACCGACTGCCACACACGTGCTGTTTTTAAATGCAAGCACGGACGCAATAAGAACCTAACTGGTTTTTAGGAGCGACAATTGCTGAGAAGTCTGACACTATCAGACACTGCTGACTGACGTGTATTATTATACACTAGACTTGTGCGTTATATAATAGTTTGTGCAAAACGCGCACCTGTACCCTGCCACCGACTGCCACACACGTGCTGTTTTTAAATGCAACCACGGACGCAATAAGAACCTAACTGGTTTTTAGGAGCGACAATTACTGAGAAGTCTGACACTATCAGACACTGCTGACTGACGTGTATTATACACTAGACTTGTGCGTTATATAATAGTTTGTGCAAAACGCGCACCTGTACGCAGCCACTGACTGCCACACACGTGCTGTTTTTAAATGCAAGCACGGACGCAATAAGAACCTAACTGGTTTTTAGGAGCGACAATTACTGAGAAGTCTGACACTATCAGACACTGCTGACTGACGTGTATTATTATACACTAGACTTGTGCGTTATATAATAGTTTGTGCAAAACGCGCACCTGTACGCTGCCACTGACTGCCACACACGTGCTGTTTTTAAATGCAAGCACGGACGCAATAAGAACCTAACTGGTTTTTAGGAGCGACAATTACTGAGAAGTCTGACACTATCAGACACTGCTGACTGACGTGTATTATACACTAGACTTGTGCGTTATATAATAGTTTGTGCAAAACGCGCACCTGTACGCTGCCACCGACTGCCACACACGTGCTGTTTTTAAATGCAAGCACGGACGCAATAAGAACCTAACTGGTTTTTAGGAGCGACAATTACTGAGAAGTCTGACACTATCAGACACTGGTGACTGACGTGTATTATACACTAGACTTGTGCGTTATATAATAGTTTGTGCAAAACGCGCACCTGTACGCTGCCACCGACTGCCACACACGTGCTGTTTTTAAATGCAAGCACGGACGCAATAAGAACCTAACTGGTTTTTAGGAGCGACAATTGCTGAGAAGTCTGACACTATCAGACACTGCTGACTGACGTGTATTATTATACACTAGACTTGTGCGTTATATAATAGTTTGTGCAAAACGCGCACCTGTACCCTGCCACCGACTGCCACACACGTGCTGTTTTTAAATGCAACCACGGACGCAATAAGAACCTAACTGGTTTTTAGGAGCGACAATTACTGAGAAGTCTGACACTATCAGACACTGCTGACTGACGTGTATTATACACTAGACTTGTGCGTTATATAATAGTTTGTGCAAAACGCGCACCTGTACGCAGCCACTGACTGCCACACACGTGCTGTTTTTAAATGCAAGCACGGACGCAATAAGAACCTAACTGGTTTTTAGGAGCGACAATTACTGAGAAGTCTGACACTATCAGACACTGCTGACTGACGTGTATTATTATACACTAGACTTGTGCGTTATATAATAGTTTGTGCAAAACGCGCACCTGTACGCTGCCACTGACTGCCACACACGTGCTGTTTTTAAATGCAAGCACGGACGCAATAAGAACCTAACTGGTTTTTAGGAGCGACAATTACTGAGAAGTCTGACACTATCAGACACTGCTGACTGACGTGTATTATTATACACTAGACTTGTGCGTTATATAATAGTTTGTGCAAAACGCGCACCTGTACCCTGCCACCGACTGCCACACACGTGCTGTTTTTAAATGCAACCATGGACGCAATAAGAACCTAACTGGTTTTTAGGAGCGACAATTACTGAGAAGTCTGACACTATCTGGACTGTTTTACACTGTGTACACCAGCCCCAGATATGATGAAGGCTGGTATACGGTCACCACTACCCTGCCTGCCTGCCTGTATACTGCTACAATAGTCCTGACAAGGACTCTTCTGGTCACTAGCCTGTATTCCGACCTGGCTATACCCTGCCTGTATATAGCAACAATAGTCCTGAGAAGGACTCTGCTACTGTACTCCGACCTGGCTATACCCTGCCTGCCTGTATACAACTAGAATAGTCCTGAGAAGGACTTCTGGTCACACTGTTTGCAGCCCTGCTCCGGAACTAACTATAAAGGGCCGCAAAGCTTTCCCTGAATCAGCGACACTCTCCCTGCACTGACTGTCTGGATAGTTGTGAGCAGAGCACAGCGCGCCGGCCGATATAAAGGCTCGGTCACGCTGTGCAGGCCGGCCAATCACTGCAATTCCACAACTAACAGGGCTGTGGCATTGCAGTGGTCTGCCAGCCAATCCCTGCATGAGGGCTGGCTCTCAAAAGAGCGCCAACATGCAGAAATGAAGACCACGAGTACAGCACGAGTATCGCGAGATTACTCGGTCCCCGCCGAGCAGCCCGAGTACAGCGATACTCGTGCGAGTACCGAGTAGTGACAAGCATGCTCGCTCATCACTACTAATGACACTACATGACTAATGTAAGTTGTTATGCTTCTGTCATGTAATTGTTTGGCCCAATCACCCAGGGCAATATTTTTCAAGCCTTTGAACATTATGCACTGACACAAGCACTGTCGAGGCTACACTGTCTAGAACAATTGGTCAGGCAGTCTCTATTTGTGTTCTTTATTGATGCTGTGCTCCACGGTGTATTACACATGGCTCCATGCAAAATCAGAATTTTTTTTACTTCCTTGGCATGTTATGCCCTGTTGCTTATGCTACCATTTTTTTAAAAAAAAGCTGTTGGTAGTACCTACTGATGCAGTGCGCCATAGTGTCTGAACCATAATCCCCTCGTGAAACTGAATGTATTAAACTCCTTGGCATGTTATGCCCTGTTGCTTATGTCGCGGGCGGAGGAGGGGACGCTGCGCTCACCCACTGCTCGGGTCCGGCTGCTGCTGCTGCTCGGTGGTGGCTCGAGCGGTGGGCCGGATCCCGGGTACTCGAGCGGCGTTCCTCGCCCGTGAGTGAAAAGGGGTGGTTTGGGTTTAGGGATATTGTCCGTGACGCCACCCACGGTTGTGGTGAGATTGGTGACACCACCGCTGCTCTGGACGGGGATCCCGGGAGCGATGACAGGGAGCAGCTTGGATGTTGGTTCTCCCCTCCGTGGGTAGGGGGGTTGGTTGCCCCGGGGCCCGGTGAGGGAGGTAGGGATGTATGGCAGGCGGGTTACGGGGCCTGGTGAGGTGCAGGGTCGCGGGGGCAGTGCTGTGCCGCACGGCACGGTGGTACTCACTCAGCCAGTGACGAATGCAAAGTCTCCGGTAAAACAAACGGCTGGATGGACGGGTCCCACAGACGGCTGCGGTGTTTCTCCTCCCGGCAGGTTGATGGTGACTGCCTTTCCCTGCACCTGTGTTGTGTTTCGGTTCCAATGGCTTCCCGCCGGTAACTCGCTCCCCAGCTTGGATGGAGGCTGCGGGAGCCCCTTTTCCCACAGGCTCTGGCCCTGGGAACTGTAGCCTTGGCGGTGACTGTGTTTCCCTCTACGGTTTGAGCGGTTGCCTTCAATCGGGTCTGGACTGCTGGGAAACCCCAGAGGTTCCCTTCGCTAACGGATTTGACAAATTTAACGGCGACTCCTAGCCTTGTCGGGGTCCGTAAGCCCTGCCGGATGGTGCTGGCTTCTCTTTACTCTTCGATCCGGTACCGCCGGGCCACCGCCCATCCATGGTCCATACGGTTTGCTCCAATTAGCCTCTCCTGGAGACGGTCACCACCGTCTGCCAACCTTGCTGTTCCGTCCGGGCCACACACCCAGACTGCCTTCAGACTGCTCCTCTACCACTTTACTTCCTCTCACTTTCACTTCAAACTCTAATCTGATCTGACTCCTTTTCCCGCCTCCAGGACTGTGAACTCCTCGGTGGGCGGGACCAACCGCCTGGCCCACCCCCTGGTGTGGACATCAGCCCCTGGAGGAAGGCAACAAGGATTTTGTGTTTGGCTTCGGTGTGCCTAACCGGGGTGTGGGGTGTGTTGGTGTAGTTCTGTGACGACCTGGCTTGTCCAGGGCGCCACACTTATCCTACCATTTTTTTAAAAATAAGCTGTTGGGAGTACATTGTGATGCTTAGCTACATGGTGTCTGAACCAATACACTATAGGGGAACTGAATGTATTAAACGTCTTGGCATGTTATGCCCTTTTGCAAATCCTACCAATTTTTTAAAAAAAGCTGTTGGGAGTACCTACTGATGCAGTGCTCCGTAGTGTCTGAACCATTATCCCCTGGGGAAACTGAATTTTTTTAAATCCTTGGTGTTAGATAGTGGAATAAAGCCTGAGTTCCAGACTCAAAACTCTGCCACTTCCCCTGGGCTGCCTGCTTCCCAAACTGGTGTGCAAGAAGGTGGCGCTGATGCCTCCTTCTCACAACCTGATGTTGGCCAAACTTAATCATCAATGACCACATCCGCTTCAGTGTCTCAGCGTTCCATTCAGTTGTCCATATCACAGTCTTTCAAAATGAAGCAAAAATACCCCGTTACGCACCGAAGGGCAGAAACTATAACTGCACACATTGCACCATTGATAGCCCTTGCGATTTTGCCGTATCGGCTTGTGGGAACAGAGGTTTTCTGCGCCCTTTTGGCAGTGTGAGAAAATTAATGTAT
Organism: Anomaloglossus baeobatrachus; assembly: GCF_048569485.1. Classification (NCBI taxonomy): domain Eukaryota; kingdom Metazoa; phylum Chordata; class Amphibia; order Anura; family Aromobatidae; genus Anomaloglossus; species Anomaloglossus baeobatrachus. The sequence goes on from NC_134353.1 coordinate 521,120,318, forward strand.
TAAACTCCATGGCATGTTATGCTCTGTTTCTTATGCTACCATTTTTTTTTTTAAAAAAGCTGTTGGGAGTACCTACTGATGCAGTGCTCCATAGTGTCTGAACCATTATCCCCTGGGGAAACTGAATGTATTAAACTCCTTGGCATGTTATGCCCTGTTGCTTATCCTACCATTTTTTCAAAATAAGCTGTTGGGAGCTGTTGGGAGTAACTTCTGATGCTGTGCTACATGGTCTTTGAACCATTCCCCCCTGGGGAAATGGAATTTTTTTAAATCCTTGGTGTTAGCTAGTGGAATAAAGCCTGAGTTCCAGAGTTAAACAACTGCCACTTCTACGGTGCTGCATACTTCACAAACTGCAGTCTAGGAAGCAGGCGATGATGGCTCCTGCTACCAACCTGCTTTTGGTCAGATGCAATTATCATCAACGACATCAGCTTCGATGTCCCAGCGTAGCGTTCATTTGTCCATAAAACATACATTTCTGAATCATTTGAATAGAATTTGAATAGAGGGCCACTGTAGCCGGTGGTGTTGGTGGAGGAGGGCAAGGCCAACACCCAAATGGCCACATTGGCAATAGCACTGTAAAGTGTTTTGGAGTATGTATTCCAACTTTCACACTAATGATATAGGGGACGCAGAAAACTACAAAGGACTACCATCCCTCCCCAATGTATGTTACAGGGCCCACCTGAGAGCCTTAAGAAGTCTGAGATTTGAGGACAGCCAGAGGCCCTTAGAGGGCCACTGGAGCCGGTGGTGCTGGTGGAGGAGGAGGAGGGCAAGGTCAACATTCCAACGGGCACATTGTAGCTGAACTTTTAAACTGCTGTAAAATATCTCCCAAAAAAGGAGGTGTGAGACAGACACCAATATAATGTATAAGTTACAGCCCTTTCTAATCGAAAAAGGAAAAATGTAAAAAACGAAACGTGTGAACATATGCTAAAGTGGGTTTTTTTGGGAGGTTGGAGCTTGATTTGACGCTTTATTACAGTGATTAGGCACTAGAAACAGTTTCTTAGCAATCTCCCCTCTTTTACTTTGGTTTGAGAGCTATTCTGGCAACTACGTAAACGCCGTGTGCTGCTCTGACCACGTTATTCAAAGACACCAGAAATGCAGTGAGGCACCTTCTACAGGCTATGCCCATGCTGTTTCAGCCTTTTCCCATCCATGTCAGCCTTTTCCTCAGTCACCACAGGTCACCGACAGGTCCGACGCAAAATTATTCTGGTTTCCCATAGACTTACATTGGGGGTCGAATATTCGCGAATACTCGCGAGGTATTCATTGGATATCCATCGAAGCGAATAATAGGGTATTTGATCATCCCTATTCGTTATCAATCAGATTTGTATACTACTGTTTTATATTATAGAATCTTCCACTATCATATTCTGCAGTTAGGATGTATAAACATTTTATATAATGTAGAACTAGCAATGTATATAATTAGTTGCACATAACTGGATTGGTCACTGGAGAGTTAATTATAATGAATTTATTACAGTAATCTTGAGACCTGACTACCTTGCCACCTTAACAATACAACAAAAAGTATAATAAATAGCTGCTGCATGTAGGCTTCATTTTAAGGCATAAAGTAAACCTTAATTGGCCATTGCAGCCTTTATACTGCTGATCAATTCATTAATCACTTTTCTTTAACCAACTGTGATGAGGCACAAAAAGGGCTGAATAATATTTTCTGGTCAGCAAACTAATGTTGGTGATAAATAACTCCACATAAAAAAATAAATCTTTTTTAATCTATTAGAGAATGAAAAATAATATCAAATTCTTAAAGTAATGATGGCCACTAGTTTTTCTTTACTTAGCTGCTTTTTTCTTGCCTTTAGGCCCATTTCACACGTCAGTGATTCTGGTACGTTTGTGCTTTTTTTTAAACGTACCAGAATCACTGACATACGCAGACCCATTATAATGAATGGGTCTGCTCACACGTCAGTGATTTGTCACTGCACGTGTCTCCGTGCGGCGTACCCGCGTGTGCGTGATTGCTACACGGAGACATGTCCATTTTTTTCTGGCATCACTGATGTTCCATGGACCACGCAGTGGTGTGGTCCGTGAAACACGTGCCAGAAAAAAAGGTGCATTTAAAATAATAAACATTTTAACTCACCCGGCGTCCAGCGATGTCCTCTGCAGCCCGTCCTCCCTGCTGCTTCTAAGCCGGCTGATTACTGTCGTGCATATTCATTATGCGCGACACAGCCGACCCGGAAGCAGCTGCTGCAGGGGTCACCGCCGGCCGGATGCTGCACCGCGGGAGGATTCAGCACCACGGAGAGCGGGAGCGGGCACAGGTGAGTTGATTTCTAAGTGCAATCACGGGCCACGGAGAACGGAGCCCGGATTGCACTTAGACAACCCCCGTGTGCCGTGATTCACGGCACATGCAGCGACATGTGCGTGTTTTACACGCCAGTGAAAAACGTCACTGTTTTTCACTGACGTGTGAAACGGGCCTAATACAAATTCTAACAGTCTATTCAGTAGGACTATCAGCTGTGTATCCACCAGACTTCTGCACAACACAACTGATGGTCCCAACCCCATTTATAAGGCAAAAAAATCCCACTTATTAAACCTGACAGGGCACACCTGTGAAGTGAAAACCATTTCTGGTGACCACCTCTTGAAGCTCATCAAGAGAATGCCAAGAGTGTGCAAAGCAGTAATCAAAGCAAATGGTGGCTACTTTGAAGAACCTAGAATATAAGACATATTTTCAGTTGTTTCACACTTTTTTGTTAAGTATTTCATCCCACATGTGTTAATTCATAGTTTTGATGCCTTCAATGTGACTCTACAATTTTCAGAGTCGTGAAAATAATAAAAACTCTTTGAATGAAAAGGTGTGTCCAAACTTTTGATCAGTACTGTGTATATATATATATATATATATATATATATATGATAATATGATATATATATGGAATCATGCTGTATAAAGGGGTTTGTATGTGGTCATGCTGTATATAGTGGGCAGTGTGTGGTCTTCTGCTGTATTTAGAGAGGCTCTGTATGGCCGCAGGCTGTATATATGGGACTATATGTGGTCTCAGACTGTATATAGGTGGTTGTGTTTGGGCTCAGGCTCTATATTCGATAATGTTTAAGGGCTCCTGCTGTATATAGGGGAGATGTGTGGAATTAAGCTGTTTATAGGGGGCTGTGTGTGGATATATGCTGTATATATGGGCTGTGTGGGGGCTCAAGCTGACGTATACTGGAGGCCTGTTTGGGGGCTCATTCTGTATGTAGGGAGCTGTATGTGGGCTCATGCTGTATATAGGGGCTAGGTGTATATAGGGGTGTGTGAGCAGGTCATGCTATAGTCTGGTTGCACCTGTAACAAACGGGTTGTCCATACCGGTTGTTGTTTCGTCTCTGCATCCAGGGCTGTCGGCGGGCTGGGTCTTCTCCGGTAACTTGGGCTTTGGCTTTAGCTGCATGGCCTCGAGGATTCTGGCGACATCTTTGCTCAGCTGCTGAACTTGGGATTTCAGATCACCGGGAACTCCTGGGGACTCTGTTGGTACTGCAGGTGCTGGTACAGCCAGTAGCTGGGGCTTCACCAGCAAGTGGGAGGTGCCTTCTGGCCAGGATGATGATGTAGGGTCACCGGCTTCAGGGGCCTGCAGAGCCTTTATGGCTCGGTCCTTTAAAACTGCAAAGTCTATGTCTGGATGCTCCAGGGCCCACAGCCGCAGCTGTTTGCGGTCCTCTGCCGACCCCACCCCCTGCAGGAACTGTTCCATTAGCATTTTGTTACTCTCCGGCTCGCTGATCGGAGGTCATTGCATACATATCGAGGACAGTGCATATCTTTTTCTTGAATACCTGCAGGGCGTCAGGTTGGCCATCATACTGGGGCAGCCAGGCCGCATCGGGCACATAAGGCAAAGTAATCGGCATGACTTGCGTGACCGTCGGGATCTCGGGGTCCGCCGTTCTTGCAACCAGAGCGGGGCCTGCTCCGTCTCCATCATCCTGTATGGCAGCGGGAGCCGCGGCTCCACCATCACTATCGGGTGCCGACATCTTTCCGTTCTTTCCCCCTTGGTTTTCAACAGCAGTCTCGCGAGACCCACTGTCCTTTGCGACTTCCTGTCTTGGGAGTCATTGGGTTCCACCCGCGTTCTTAGGGGGCGGGGCTTTGGCTTCGCCTTTTTCGGGGAAGACGATGACGGTGTTGTTGTTTTAGCGCCAAAGATGGCGGGCAAGATGGCGTCAGTTTTATATTTTGGAGAGTTTTACGGCTTTCAAAGCAAGGCACACGGCATCTACTGATGGGGTAAGAATCCTGTTCGTGACGCCAGGTTTTGTGTTGTTGCGGATGGGTGACGCCTCTGCTGCGGCAACCGGGGCTGCTCGAGTGGCGCTCGGGTCCGGGATCGTGTCTGGGGGCTCGAGTCGTGACCGGACCCAGGGCTCGCGCAACCGCCCGTCCACGCACACAGTGAAAGAGGGGGTATTTACAGGGGAAATTGTCTGTGACGCCACCCGTGGGTTGTGGTGATGGGATGGTAGCACCGCTCCTGCCTCACAGGACAGGTGATGTAGGGAGGCAGCAAGGTGGTTCCCCCTCCACGGGTAGGGATTGGCTGTAGTCCCGGGGCCCAGGTGTGTGTAAGGAGTAGGGCTGGGGTGTTGTCAGCAGGTTGGACCGGGTGACATCGGTGTACTCATGATTTTGAATAATCCACACAGAGTCCGTACTGTAAACCAAGGCCGGATGCCGGTTGCCTCTGTAGGGGTGTGCTGGTCCCGCACATGGGTTGACGATGTAGGGGCCCTTCCTCCTGCACTTGTGTCTTCTGGTGTGTGGATTAACCCCGTTTGGAACTGGAGAAATACACTCCCCGGCAGCTTTGGACACAGAGGGAGCCGTTGCCCAAAGACGCTGACCTGTGGGACTTCAGTGGGTTCTTGGCGGACACCCTGTCCTCTGCGTTGGGCTGCCGATATGCTCTATCTGGGCTTCTCTCCTTGGGAACAAGGCCTGGTATCTTGTCCCGCTGGTCAATTAACAAGGGGCTTGAAGCTTGCCTCGACCTAGGGTCCAGATACCCCACCCGTGCACGGTCTCTGGACCGGATTCCTTCCGTCGGTACCGGCGAGCTAAGACCTTGCCCCGGTCCACTTTGGGTCTCCCGCGACCGAGTAGCCATCTCCTGTGGCCCTACAGAGCCATCTGCCACCTAGTCGGTCCTCCCGTGGTCCCAGGGCTCCAACCCTGACCACACTGCACTCCGACTTCCACTCCACTCTGACCTCAACTCCACGGAACTTCCACCAAACTGACTGGTTCCTGCGCCCTGTCACCTCAAGACCCCCTAGGTGGGCGTTCCCATCTACCTGGTCCTGCCAACTGGTGTGTCCTGGGTGTCATGGGGGGGCGACTAGGATTTGTGGCTGATGTTCCCCTGTGTGTGGGATGTGTGGTGTTAATTCCCAAGGAGGAGGCAATTCCTGTACTCCTGGTGGGGGGTACAGTTATCTGTGACTACCTGGTTTTGCCAGGGCGTCACACATAGGGTGCTGTGTGTGAGCTCATGCTGTATATGCAAGCCTATATGTGGGCTCATGTTGTATGTAGGGTGATGTGTGTTGGCTCATGCTGTATATACAGGAGCTGTGTGTGGACTCTTGCCAAATACAGGGGGCTGTATAATTGCTCAGACTGTATTAAGGGGTGTGTGTGTGGGCTCAGACTGTATATACACGGGCTGTGTGTAGGCTGCTTCTGCATATGGTGGGCTGTGTGTTGGTTCATGCTGTATATAGCTGGCTGTATGTGAGCTCATGACATATCTAGGGGTCTGTATGTTAGCTCATACTGTATATATTTGGCTGTGTGGCGGCTCAAGCGGTATATAGGAGCTATGTGTGTGTAGTATACAGCCGCCATATAGCACAATGCAGACCCAGATAGCATTAGGCACCCTCATGTAGTATACAACCGGCATATAGCACAGTGCAGACCCAGATAGCATTAGGCACCCTCATATAGTATACAGCCTACAAATAGCACAGAGCAGAGCCAGATAGCATTAGGCAGGCACCTCCATGTAGTATACAGCCACCATATAGAACAGTGCAGACCCACATAGCATTAGGCATCTCCATGTAGTACACGGCACCTATATCGCAAAATTCAGACCCTGATAGCATTAGGCACCTCCATGTAGTACACAGCCCCTATATCATTTAATGCACCTCCATGGTCGTCTGGCCACCATGATTACATAAATACTCATTTCTCCTCGTTCCCCCGCTGCTCCGGTCTCCTCGGTGCAGCCGCCCACCGCTGTCGCTCTGACCTCTCAGCAGGCAAGCAGTGATGATGACGTCACCGCGCCCCGCTGCTGAGCTGTCAGAGGCTCATAACACCGACAGTGTCAGACACAGTGGGGAGAATGATGACAGAGGGAGCGTGCCGCTCCGTCTCTCATCATTGCTTTCAATTGTATCGGCAACTGTGATGCCGATACAATTGAATGTGCGATCCTCGGCGGGGGGAGGCCGGTGACAGCACGGGCACCGGGCCCCCTGCCACCGCGAGTGGGCCCCCCGGCAGCCCAGGGCCCAAGCATTTGACCGGGTTTGCCGGGTGCTGATGCCGGGCTTGTATATACACACATCAATAAGGTAAACATGGTAATAAACCACATTCATCTGCTCTCTAAGTCTGGCTGTGTCTGACAGTCAGATTCCATCCCTGCCTTTATGTTTTAGAACGTGTGCAGGGATAAGTGTGAACTGCTTGAGCATTTATAGTCTATGTGTACTTCAAAAGTAAAGTCACGACTGCCTGTAGCCACCACTAGCGTAGATTAGGATGATACAACATACTGTTTATAGACTGAGGATATTATCCAAGCATACAACAAGCTTGTCACCCCTCCCTGGTGGTGGTTAGTATTTTATAAGTATGTTTGACTTTATGTTCAGTGCTTTGTGAAAATATTCACCCCCTTGGCTTTTTCCCTATTTTGTTACATTATAACCTGTGTTTAAATATTTTTGTAATCCGATTTGTATGTGATACATCAGTACTAAATAGTCTAAGTTGGAGAAGTGAGGTGAGAAAAATACAAGCAAAAAATATATTTTTAATTTCACATGTGTTCAATCTAAGTGTCTGTCAGTATATACACACCTTTTTTGAGAGGCCAGAGAGGCTGCAGCAGCATTAATCAAGAAGCACGACTAACCAAACAGCACCATGAAGACCAAGGAGATCTCCAAACAAGTCAAACACAAAGTTGTTGAGAAATACAAGTCAGGGTTGGGTTCTAAAAAATTATCCCAATCTCTGATGATCCTCTGGAGCACCATCAAATCCATTATCATCAAATGTAAACAACATTGCACCACAATAAACCTGCCAAGAGAGGGTAGCCCACCAAAACTTTCAGCCTGGGCAAGTTGGGCATTAATCATAGAGGTAGCAGAGACCAAAGGTAACCCTGGAGGACTTGCAGAGTTCTCAAGCAGGGACTGGAGTACCTGTCTATACAACCACAATAGGTCATACACTCCATAAAGCTGACCTTTATGGATGAGTGGCCAAAAAAGCCTTTACTTACAGCAAAATAATGGAATGCACATTTTGATTTTGCCAAAAGACATTTGGGAGACTCCTAAATATTTGGAGGAAGGTCCTGTGGTCAGATGAGACCAAAATTGAAGTTTTTGGCCACCAAGGTAAATGCTATGACTCATGCCAAACCAACACAGCTCATCAACTCAAGAACACCATCCCTACAGTGAAACATGGTGTTGGCAGCATCATGTTGTGAGGATGTTTTCCAGCAGCAGGAACAAGAAAAATGGTCTGAGTGTAGGGGAAGATGGCTGGTGCGAAATACAGGGATATTTTTGAGCAAAACATGTGTCAGTCTGTCACTGATATGAGACTGGCATGGAGTGTTACTACTTTTCAACAAGACAATGATGCAAAGCATACTGCTAAAGCAACACTCGATTGGTTTAAGGGGAAATATGCACATGTATTGGAGTGGCCTAGTCAAAGTTTAAACCTTAATCCAATTGAGAATCTGTGGTTAGACTTGAAGATTGCTGTCCACCAGAGGAAACCATGTAACTTGAAGGAGCTGGAGTTTTGTCTTTAGGAATGGGCAAAACTCCCAGTGACAAGATGTGGAAATTTCATAAAGACTTATTCAAAGCGATGACTGTCAATTCTTTTTGCAATGTTTTTAAGTCATTTTAATATGTGTTTTTTGTCTATTTTGATTACAATAAAAACTTTTTTTTGGGTTGTTTGATAGAAATAATTGTCTGTGTGTTGATCCTATATATTAGCACAACTCTCCTTCCTTTGTTTTTTAACTTATCTAAAGTGACTGGTAGCTGTAATTGCCGCAAAATAAGGCTATTCAAAGCACTGCGTTTTGGAGGGGGGGAGGGGGTAAATAGTTGTGCACAATAGTTTTCAGTTAACATGAACTGAAGGAAGCACTCCAAAAAAGGTGATATTCAAGATTGTGAAGTGGCAAAACACAAAAAAATATCATGGGGGTGAATACATTTGCAAGGCACTTTAGATGTAGTGAGTACTTAACCAGTATAGAATGATGATTAAAAGGTATGCAGATGTAAGAAAAGGTTGCTCACATGTTTATCCATCAGATCTTTCTAATCTAATACTTGAGATACCAAGGGTGCTCAGGTAAGAAGAGGCTGCTCACACTGTTGTCCACTCTCTCTTTCTGATGTAATACTGAAGATACCAGAGTTGGTAACAAAAGAAGAGGTTGTTAACACTGCTGTCCACCCTGTCTTTTCTAATGCAATACTGGAGATACCAGGGGTGCTGATGGAAGGAGAAGCTGCTCACACTGCTTTCCACCAATGCTGATCAAAATACTGACAATAACAGAGGTGCTAAGGTAAGAGGCTTCTCACACGGTTGTACGCCCTCTATTTTTGCTGTTATGCGGGGGATACCAGGGGTGTTAAGGAAAGAAGAGACTGATCGCATTGCTGTCCATCATGTTTAATATATCTAATACTGGAAATACCAGTGGTGCTGTGGTAAGAAGAAACCAATCAAACTGTTGTATACTATGTGTTTATTCACTGGTCTACAAAAAAAAAATCTGGCAGGAACTTTAAGAACACTTTTAGACTAATTTGAGGGTGCTGAATTCAAATCTGATCTTATAATTTCTCTATCAGATCACGTTTTTGCGCTATAGGTATATATCCCATTTTCATGAATTCCATGAAAAATATAAGTAGGGTATCAAAAGTGCCGGTTTATACGGTTCACTAAGGTACATTTAGTTTTCATTTAGTCTCCCAATAAATGTGAGAATATCTTTGTTTTCTTTGAACATGCATAATTCCCATTTGTTATGATAAGAAAGCAAACAAACAGTTTTCAACGTACCCAACAGTCGTGTGCAAGTACTTTTTTATTTATTGAAATTTTTAATGAATTTTCATATTTATTGTTTTTATCCTGCTGTTTTTTTGTTTGTGAATCAATATGTAAGGTGTGGTGGGGGGATAGAAATTCAATGAATAACTCAGGTAGCTAACAACTTTTATCTTGTATTTCTCTGCAGGATGTTTTACAATATAACGTTCATGAGTGGTTAATTTGTGTTGATTTGAAAATGGTTAACTTTTTTTGGGTCTGCAAGGAGGTCACACAAAACACCCTTGTTTTCTGTGCTACTGGGACAGTAGAGCTACAGCAAAGCATTGGGTGAAAACTGAATGGCCTCAGCGACAGAGTTTGGCATCTGGCGATAAGAATTTCATCCATGATCCTCTAGTGCAGGGGTGGGGAACCTCCGGCCCGCGGGCCGCATGCGGCCCGCCATGACCTTTTATGTGGCCCCCGGGCAGATTCCCGGGGGCAGTGCTCGTGCTGTCACCGCGGTCTTGCTGCCGCCGACCCTTTAAATCCACACATTGCTGTTTGTGCTGCAATGTGTTCTCCCGTCGGCCAGTGCTTACTTTGTGGGCGGGTCCACAGCAGCCTCACAGCTTCCAGCCTTGTGTGTCCGCCCCCTGCCCTCCGGAGATCAGTGCCCGCCTTATCCTTCTGATGCAGTGTCCGGCTCCTGCACTCCGGTGATGTGTGAATGCAATGCTGCTGTGAGTCCAGCGCCGACCCTCTGCTGCTATGTGCCCTGCCCAATGCTTTGTGCCTCCCCACCCCAGTTCTGTAAACCTTCTCCCCCAGAGTTGCATGAAACTCTCAGCACAGTGTGCCCCCCAATGTCCTGAGTGCACCCCTCCCCCAGTCCTGTGTGCAGCCCCCCAATGTCCTGTGTGCACCCCCCACAATCCTGTGTTCAGCCCCCGCAGTCCTATGTGCACCCCCCACACAATCCTGTGTGCAGCCCCCCCAGTCCTATGTGCACCCCTCACACAATCCTGTGTGCAGCCCCCCCAGTCCTATGTGCACCCCCCACACAATCCTGTGTGCAGCCACCCCAGTCTTATGTGCAGCCCATCACCCAGTCCTATGTGCAGCCCATCACCCAGTCCTATGTGCAGCCCATCACCCAGTCCTATGTGCAGCCCATCACCCAGTCCTATGTGCAGCCCATCACCCAGTCCTATGTGCAGCCCATCACCCAGTCCTATGTGCAGCCCATCACCCAGTCCTATGTGCAGCCCATCACCCAGTCCTGTGTGCAGCCCATCACCCAGTCCTGTGTGCAGCCCATCACCCAGTCCTGTGTGCAGCCCATCACCCAGTCCTGTGTGCAGCTCATCACCCAGTCCTGTGTGCAGCCCATCACCCAGTCCTGTGTGCAGCCCATCACCCAGTCCTGTGTGCAGCCCATCACCCAGTCCTGTGTGCAGCCCATCACCCAGTCCTGTGTGCAGCCCATCACCCAGTCCTGTGTGCAGCCCATCACCCAGTCCTGTGTGCAGCCCATCACCCAGTCCTGTGTGCAGCTCATCACCCAGTCCTGTGTGCAGCCCATCACCCAGTCCTGTGTGCAGCCCATCACCCAGTCCTGTGTGCAGCCCATCACCCAGTCCTGTGTGCAGCCCATCACCCAGTCCTGTGTGCAGCCCATCACCCAGTCCTGTGTGCAGCCCATCACCCAGTCCTGTGTGCAGCCCATCACCCAGTCCTGTGTGCTGCCCAGCCCCCAGTCCTGGGTGCAGCGCGCCCCGCGTGTGGTGCCTGCGCCCCCAGCCCCGCGTGTGGTGCCTACGCCCCCAGCCCCGCGTGTGGTGCCTGCGCCCCCAGCCCCATGCCCCCAGTTAATTAATTGTTTCACCCAATATAGCAGGGTCATTTAAACATTGATAATTTTGTGCGGCCCCCGAAGGTTGGTAGAAATTTCCAAATGGCCCCCAACAGAAAAAAGGTTCCCCACCCCTGCTCTAGTGGATAGGAAGAACATTGTCTTTTCTTCCTTGCATTGGATTGATGAAGCAGTTTGTCAAAGTTCTCAATCACAGTGGAGAATGCTTTAACTATATATGTTCAACTTTTCCTGGTCTTAGTGAAGAGAATAAAAAGGCTGTAATATTTGATGGACCTCAAATAAGAATACTTATGAGAGACCCAAATTTTATCACATCAATGAATGAGACAGAAGAAAGAGCTTGGAATGCATTTTGTAATGTGGTGCAGAATTTTCTAGGGAATAAGAAAGCAGACAACTATGAAGAGATTGTGAAAGAGCTACTAATGAGTCTGCGAAATCTTGGATGTAGAATGAGCATCAAGATTCACTATTTACACAGCCATTTGGACTTTTTTCCAGAGAATCTTGGGGATGTGAGCGAGGAACAAGGGGAGCATTTTCATCAGGACATTAAAACATTGGAAGAACGATATCAAGGCCGGTGGGACTCACATATGATGGCTGACTATTGCTGGAGCTTGATAAGAGACAACCCAGAAGCTGTACATCACAGATCAGCCAAGAAAAGAAAGTTCAAATAACTGCCATTTGCCATTCATCTGTGTGCCATATATATGTGTTTTTATATTTTGTAGTTTAATTCTTCAAGTATATTTATTTTGCTGTACATAGACTTTGTAATCTTTGTTATTCCTTGATTAAAAATATGATGTACCTAAAATCATGTGTTTTTATCATAAAACATTCGATATGAGTAATTTTCATCAAAAATTGAAAATATCTCGAAATCCTGATGTGATAGCCAAAAGTGGAGTTCATATTCGTAATCAGCAGGCAAAATAGACTTAAAATATGTTTTAAAACCTTTTGACAGAAAAATTGTGTTGACCAATGATTATCTAAAATTGGAGATACCAAATGTGTAGCTATAAGAAGCTCCTCACACTGCTTTCTACTATATCTTTGTGAAAGTTGAGCAGCCACTCTGGAATGGATATAGTTTGACAGTATGTGTTTTTGGTTATCACCAGGTTACAGCACCAGTTTCCTACTATGCATGTTCACAGGGACCTGTCCTATTTGCATTCATCAATGTCTGTTCTGAAGGAATTGTGAAAACTGCATCTGATTAGCGGTCACTGATTAGCTGCATAACATTACTTATGTTATAATTTTGCCGTGTAACACCAACCCTAGGGTGGAGAAGTGGTGCCAGTCCAGAAGATAAGTAGGCATTTGTCTTTTCATTTTATGCAGTTCCTTGGGAAATTTCATAAGAGGTTGTCCAGTAGTAGAAAACATTTTTAAAGATTCTGATAATTGTCAATGACTCATTTGTTTTCTATCTCCAGAAGGAATACTACTGAGTCAGTTTTTTTCTTCTTTACATATGCTAAAACTAAGGGGTGCTTCACACACAGCGAGCTCGCTGCCGAGATCGCTGCTGAGTCACGCTTTTTGTGACGCAGCAGTGACCTCATTAGCGATCTCGCTGTGTGTGACACTGAGCAGCGATCTGGCCCCTGCTGCGAGATCGCTGCTCGTTACACACAGCCCTGGTTCGTTTTCTTCAAAGCCGCTCTCCTGCTGTGACACACAGATCGCTGTGTGTGACAGCAAGAGAGCGACAAATGAAGCGAGCAGGGAGCAGGAGCCGGCGTCTGACAGCTGAGGTAAGCTTGTAACCAAGATAAACATCGGGTAACCAAGGTGGTTACCCGATATTTACCTTAGTTACCAGCATCTGCAGCTCTCACGCTGCCTGTGCTGCCGGCTCCGGCTCTCTGCACATGTAGCTGCTGTACACATCGGGTTAATTAACCCGATGTGTACAGCAGCTAGGAGAGCAAGGAGCCAGCGCTAAGCAGTGTGCGCGGCTCCCTGCTCTCTGCACATGTAGCTGCATTACACATCGGGTTAATTAACCCGATGTGTACTGTAGCTATGGTAGGAGAGCAAGGAGCCAGCGCTCAGTGTGCGCGGCTCCCTGCTCCCTGCACACACAGCTGTGCGCTGGTAACTAATGTAAACATCGGGTAACCATACCCGATGTTTACCTTAGTTACCAGTCTCCGCAGCTTCCAGACGGCAGCTCCGTGCAAGCGCAGCGTCGCTTGCATGTCGCTGCTGGCTGGGGGCTGTTCACTGGTCGCTGGTGAGATCTGCCTGTTTGACAGCTCACCAGCGACCATGTAGCGATGCAGCAGCGATCCTGACCAGGTCAGATCGCTGGTCGGATCGCTGCTGCATCGCTAAGTGTGAAGGTACCCTAAGATACCTAGGAGCTACATAGTGATAGCTGTACATAGAATTATCAGAGAATTGGCTTTTAATTATCTTCTAAGTTTAGAAGATAATATTAATTCTAGGAAATAAGCTCTATTTAACATTCTACACAATTAGTCCATATTATTGCCTCCTAATAAAAAGGTTCAGATTACACAGCAGCATTTGTTTCCTATGTTGATCGCAACTTCTTGATGGTACGCGGCCAAAAAGGTCCACCAAAGTAAGATGTGAATTTGAAATGCAATGTAGCTAATAATAATCACACTTTTAAAAGCTTCATTAACTGCGGCGTAATGAAGAATGTTTAGCTGTATGTAAATCAGCTAGAGCAGTTCTTAAGAATCCTTCTTCAAGATATAAAGAATAATGGAACACTTAAGCTTAATTCAAGCTAATAAGCTGAAAACAAACATTGCAAATGCTACAAAAGAACATATCCGATTCTGTCAGACTGAATCATATCTCATATAAAATTTTAATTATAAGTAATATGGTAATGGATGTTGAAAACAGCCAGCATTTGGCTTGAAATTAGGATTTTGAAATGTTTGCATTGGGTAACTAATGAGCGATGTTATTTCTTGCCGATATACTGTACATGAATGAGTCATTTCAAAACTTTTCAGAAAGTTTTCAGATTCTGAAATTTAAATCTTGTGAATTTATTTTGCTTAAAGGAGTTGTCCGACATAACCTCCCAAAAAAATTTGAAGCTAATCTGTGCTGTATTGTCATATAAAACATACCTACATTTTTTTTTGTTTTCTAACTTTTGTTCTTCTTGAATTATCCCTTTATTCTCTGAAGCTCTTTGTTTACATGCAGCTCAACCAAACATGACATCTTCCTATGCAAAACCTCGTAGTCAGAGCTGGCACCATCTGACCTCACTGTCGAGCCCCGCTCTCTGCACATTAATTGGCTGTCAGTATTCTGCCCAAGCACTGACCTCTCATCGTTCCAGCAAAGATGGGCAATTTACTATGTGACACCCCTGAGACCTCAGCCACCACAGGGTACTGCATCTGTCTTAAGGTGCAGTATTGATCCACATAAGAAGAGGTTAACCACTGGTGTTTGGAGCTTACACACATCCTGAGCTCATAAATTACACAATCCCCAGCCCATGAGTTAGCTAGTTATATGACACAGGAAGCCAGATAGCCTGGGGAATTCCAGGTTACCAGATTAACAGCCACTAAGAGTCATACCAAAAGTGGGGGCTGCCAGAGGAAGTGAGCAAAGACAAACAGTTTCTAGTGATCAGTCTGGGACAGAGAAGCAACAACAGGTCCCTGGGGGTGTGCTACCCAGCTCCCCCAGGAAGACCACCTGGGATGCGTGCTTCAGAGCTATCTTGGGAAAAGAGAAAGTGCCAGAACATGATGGGACTTGTAATACCATGTCTAATATAGAGAGTGCTTAAGAGCTTCTGTAGCTATGACCGGGCAGACTGGAAGAGACCAGAAAGACAGAGAGAAGCAGGAAACAACCGGGTGGAGCTAGTGAGACAAAGGAGAATATGGTAGCTGAGGTCGAGCCTAACCATTCCCACAGTGCCAGCTCAGTCGGAGTGCAGAGCTCTTGGTTAAGGAAACCTTCATGGACTCTAACAAATCTGCAGGGGATAGGGATTCCAAGTCCCATCGCCCACTACCCATTTTCCCGGAGCACAGTGACATTTATAGGATCAGGGGTCAGGGACACAGCTGGACCCCACATCGGACCCGCGTCACCTGCATACGGGACGGGACACGGTGTTGATGGCGGGGTCCCCAAATTGCTTCAGGCCACAGGAAATGGCATGTCAGCACAGAGGAGGAAGGTCTCACATGCTCCACAACACCGGTGGTGACCTCTGATTCATCTGGGATCGGCTGGGGCCCAGCATGGCAGTGACTGGTACCCTGAGGGCAGCATCATAAGAACTGTGAGTAAAAGACCTGGACCCGCAACCATTGCCTCACTCCCAGCGCTTTAGCGCCAATGGCCCTTCTCACTGCCACAACCGTTTCCCCCTGGGGCTCACTCCACCTGTGGGGAGCTGAACTACCTGAGCTGCATCAACATCAGCCCTGGGGGAGAGCCACATCTTGCAGCAGTGGCTGAATCACTGGCCATGCACCATGGGTGGTGCTGCAATGTAAACCCCCATCCCCCATTACTGGGACACCCTGCACCCTTCTTTAACCCCTTAGCAATCCATGACGTACTGGGTACGTCATTGATTGTGTAAGGTTAATCCCCACCCCCTGCCGTGGGCAGGCTATGGCGATCCGCACACATATCAGCTGATTTCAACAGCTGACATTTGTGCCTGCTAGTCGCCAGTGGAATCGCGTTCCACCCACGACTATTAACCCCTTAGAGATGTATATGCGCTTCCATTATGATAACTTACCCTGCCCCCATCGGAAGTCACGTGACGTGATCACGTGACTTCTGGTGGTTGCCATGGTAGCATAAGATCATGTGATGACGCCTGTAGCTAACATGAGTCACTTTCTCATAATGCCGGAATAGTGCCGTCATTGAAAGTAAAGCACCATATCTGCAGATCTGAGCTCTGTAGCTGTGATCTGGAGATATGGAAGAGCGATCAGACAGCTGATCTCTATAGCCCCCTAAAGGACCTAGTAAAATAAAAAAAAAGTTTTAAAAAATTTAAAAAAAGATAAA
Source organism: Anomaloglossus baeobatrachus (assembly GCF_048569485.1). NCBI lineage: Eukaryota > Metazoa > Chordata > Amphibia > Anura > Aromobatidae > Anomaloglossus > Anomaloglossus baeobatrachus. The sequence continues at coordinate 521,136,697 of NC_134353.1, forward strand.
AAACCTAAAAGTTTAAATCACCCCCCTTTCGCCCCATTGAAAAGTAAAGGGTTAAAAAAATAAAAAATATACACATATTTGGTATCGCCGCATTCAGAAATGCCCGATCTATCAAAATATGAAATCAATTAATCTGATCGGCAAACAGCGTAACGGTAAAAAAATTCCAAACGCCAAAATGCCTTTTTTTGGTCGCAGCAAATTTTGCGCAAAATGCAATAGCATCCGGTAAAAAAGTAGCATGTGTGCAAAAATGGTACCATTAAAAACTTCAGCTCGAGATGCAAAAAATAAGCCATCACTGATCCCTAAAAATTAGATTGCTACGGGTTTTGGACAATGGCACAAAACGTGCGCCACTTTTTTTGGACAAACGTGTGAATTTTTTTTAACCCCTTAGATATAAGTTAACCTATTCATGTTTGGTGTCTCCAAATGCGCACCGAACTCAGGCATCACAGTGACACATCAGTTTTACCATATAGTGAACATGGTGAATAAAATATACCAAAAACTATTGTGCAATCATATTTTTTTGCAGTTTTTCCACACTTGAATTTTTTTTGCTGTTTTCCAGTACACTATATGGTAAAACTTATAGTTTCATTTAAAACTACAACCATCCCACAAAAAACAAGCCCTTATATGGCAAGATTGATGGAAAAATAAAAAAGTTACGGCTCACGGAAAAGAGGAAAAAAAGAAATGGAAAAACGCAAAACGCGAAGGGGCTTAAGGGGTTAATGACACCAACGGGGCCGCGGAGCCGGGTCAGACCAGTCACAGTGACCCCAAAATACCACTGGCCCAGTGACGGGTGAGCCCTGAGGCCCCCGGGTGCTGCAAATACAATATATGTGCGGTGGATGTGAGGTGATTGTGCTGCACAGATGAGATATCACTACTCTGTATTTCCAATCATTGGTAGTACAGAGCAGTGATCCTGCTTCTCTCATCTGTGACAGCACAATCACCTCACATCCACCTCACATATAATGTAGCAATGTGCCCATCCCTGTCCCCATACTATAGTAATGTGCCAATCTTACAGTAATGTCCCCATACTATAGTAATGTGCCCATCTCTTTTCCCATACTATAGTAATGTGCCTATCTCTGTCCCCATAATATAGTAAAATCCCAATCCTATAGTAATGTACCCATTCCTCTCCCCATAATATAGTAATGTGCTCATCCCTGTCCCCATACTATATTAATGTGCCATCCCTGTCTCCATACTATAGTAGTGTGCCCATCCCTCTCCCCATACTATAGTAATGTGCCCATCTTATAGTAATGTTCCCATCTTATAGTAATGTGCCCATCCTTGTGCCCATCCCTCTCCCCATGCTATAGTAATGTGCCTATCTTTTAGTAATGTGCCCATCTTATAGTAAAGTGCCCATCCTTGTGCCAATGCCTGTCCCCATACTATAGTAATGTGCCCATCTTATAGTAATGTACCCATCCTTGTGCCCATGCCTGTCCCCATACTATAGATTGCTGGCATTCATAATAGTCAGTTAGATGACTAAGACCATGTAATACAGTTGAAATGCGTCGCTAGTCTATTTTTCTCCCCTGTCTAGGGGCTGTCTCTACCCACCTTATACAATTTGTGTATGTGGAATAAACCACATGAAAATTTTCAATGAAGAGTGCCTTCCTTTCTGCGCTGGATTTTTTTTCACGTTTGCAGCTGCCCGGCCAATATATATATAGCGTATATACATACACACACTGTGTATATATATATATATATATATATTATATTATATTCTAGGTTCTTCAAAGTAGCCACCTTTTGCTTTCATTACTACTTTGCACACTCTTGGCATTATCTTGATGAGCTTCAACAGGTAGTCACCGGATATGGTTTACAGTCTTGAAGGAGTTCCCAGAGATGCTTAGCACTCGTTGGCCCTTTTGCCTTCACTCTGCAGTCCGGCTCACCACAAACCATCTCGATTGGGTTCAGGTCTGGTGACTGTGGAGGCCAGGTCATCTGGCGTAGCACCCCATCACTCTCCTTCTTAGTCAAATACCCCTTACACAGCCTGAAGGTGTTTTTGAAGTCAATGTCATGTTGAAAAATAAATTATGGTCCAACTAAACGCAAACGGCATGGAATAGCATACTGCTGCAAGATGCTGTGGTAGGCATGCTGGTTCTGTATGCCTTCAATTTTGAATACATCCCCAACAGTGTCAGCAGCAAAGCACCCCCACACCATCACACCTCCTCCTCCATGCTTCACGGTGGGAACCTGGCATATAAAGTCCATCCTTTCACCTTTTCTACAAAGACATGGTGGTTGGATCCAAAGATCTCAAATTTGGACTCATCAGACCAAAGCACAGATTTCCACTGGTCTAATGTCCATTCCTTGTGTTCTTTAGCCCAAACAAGTCTCTTCTGCTTGTTGCCTGTCCTTAGCAGTGGTTTCCTAGCAGCTATTCTACCATGAAGGTCTGCTGCAAAAAGTCTCCTCTTAATAGTTCTTCTAGAGATGAAGGTGTGTCCAAATGTTTGGTCTGTACTGTATATATATACAGTGCCTACAAGTAGTATTCAACCCCCTGCAGATTTAGCAGGTTTGATAAGATGCAAATAAGCTAGAGCCTGCAAACTTCAAACAAGAGCAGGATTTATTAACAGATGCATAAATCTTACAAACCAACAAGTTATGTTGCTCAGTTAAATTTTAATAAATTTTCAACATAAAAGTGTGGGTCAATTATTATTCAACCCCTAGGTTTAATATTTTGTGGAATAACCCTTGTTTGCAATTACAGCTAATAATTGTCTTTTATAAGACCTGATCAGGCCAGCACAGGTCTCTGGAGTTATCTTGGCCCACTCCTCCATGCAGATCTTCTCCAAGTTATCTAGGTTCTTTGGGTGTCTCATGTGGACTTTAATCTTGAGCTCCTTCCACAAGTTTTCAATTGGGTTAAGGTCAGGAGACTGACTAGGCCACTGCAACACCTTGATTTTTTCCCTCTTGAACCAGGCCTTGGTTTTCTTGGCTGTGTGCTTTGGGTCATTGTCTTGTTGGAAAATAAAATGACGACCCATCTTAAGATCCTTGATGGAGGAGCGGAGGTTCTTGGCCAAAATCTCCAGGTAGGCCGTGCTATCCATCTTCCCATGGATGCGGACCAGATGGCCAGGCCCGTTGGCTGAGAAACAGCCCCACAGCATGATGCTGCCACCACCATGCTTGACTGTAGGGATGGTATTCTTGGGGTCGTATGCAGTGCCATCCAGTCTCCAAACGTCACGTGTGTGGTTGGCACCAAAGATCTCGATTTTGGTCTCATCAGACCAGAGAACCTTGAACCAGTCTGTCTCAGAGTCCTCCAAGTGATCATGAGCAAACTGTAGACAAGCCTTGACATGACGCTTTGAAAGTAAAGGTACCTTACGGGCTCGTCTGGAACAGAGACCATTGTGGTGGAGTACGTTACTTATGGTATTGACTGAAACCAATGTCCCCACTACCATGAGATCTTCCCGGAGCTCCTTCCTTGTTGTCCTTGGGTTAGCCTTGACTCTTCGGACAAGCCTGGCCTCGGCACGGGTGGAAACTTTCAAAGGCTGTCCAGGCCGTGGAAGGCTAACAGTAGTTCCATAAGCCTTCCACTTCCGGATGATACTCCCAACAGTGGAGACAAATAGGCCCAACTCCTTGGAAAGGGTTTAGTACCCCTTGCCAGCCTTGTGACCCTCCACGATCTTGTCTCTGATGGCCTTGGAATGCTCCTTTGTCTTTCCCATGTTGACCAAGTATGAGTACTGTTCACAAATTTGGGGAGGGTCTTAATTAGTCAGAAAAGGCTGGAAAAAGAGATAATTAATCCAAACATGTGAAGCTCATTGTTCTTTGTGCCTGAAATACTTCTTAATACTTTAGGGGAACCAAACAGAATTCTTGTGGTTTGAGGGGTTGAATAATAAATGACCCTCTGAATAAACTTTTCACAATTTAAAAAAAAAATAAAAAAAGAAATAACATTCTTTTTTGCTGCAGTGCATTTCACACTTCCAGGCTGATCTACAGTCCAAATGTCACAATGCCAAGTTACTTCCGAATGTGTAAACCTGCTAAATCTGCAGGGGGTTGAATACTACTTGTAGGCACTGTATATATATATATATATATATATATATACTCATTAATGTACACTCTGCACCCCATCTTGACAGAAAAAAAGAAAATGTAGAATTTTTTGCAAATTTATTAAACAAGAAAAAATGAAATATCACATAGTTGTAAGTATTCAGACCCCTTGCTCAGTATTGAGTAGAAGCACTCTTTTGACCTAGTGCAGCCATGAGTCTTCTTGTGAATGATGCCACAAGTTTTTCACACCTGGATTTGGGGATCTTCTGCTATTCTTCCTTGCAGATTCTCTCCAATTCTGTCAGGTTGGATTGTGATCGTTGGTGGACAGCCATTTTCAGGTCTCTCCAGAGATGCTCAATTGGGTTTAGGTTAGGGCTTTAGCTGGGCCAGTCAAGAATGGTCATAGAGTTGTTCTGAAGCCACTCCTTTGTTATTTTAGCGGTGTGCGTAGGGTCATTGTCTTGTTGGAAGGTGAACCTTCGGCCAAGTCTGAAGTCCAGAGCACTCTGGAAGAAATTTTCTTCCAGGATATCTCTGTACTTGGCCGCATTCATCTTTCCTTCAATTGCAACCAGTTGTCCTGTCCCTGCAGCTGAAAAACACACACATAGCATGATGCTGCCACCACCATGTTTTACTGTTGGGATTTTATTGGGCAGGTGATGAGCAGTGCCTGGTTTTCTCCACTCATACCACTTAGAATAATCACCAAAAAGTTCTATCTTCGTCTTATCAGACCAGAGAATTTTATTTCTCATAGTCTGGGAATCCTTCATGTGTTTTTTGCAAACTCTTTGCGGGATTTCATATGTGTTGCACTGAGGAGAGGCTTCCATCAGGCCACTTTGCCATAATGGCCTGAAAGGTGGAGGGCTGCAGTTCTCCCATCTTCCTACTGCATCTCTGTAGCTCAGCCACAGTGATCTTGGGGTTCTTCACTTCTCTCCCAAGGCTCTTCTCCCATGATTGCTCAGTTTGGCTAGACAGCCAGGTCTGGGAAGAGTTCTGGTGGTCCGAAATTTCTTCCATTTAAGGACTATGTGCTCTTAAGAACCTTTAGTGCTGCAGAAATTCTTTTGTAACCTTGGCCAGATCTGTGCCTTGCTACAATTCTGTCTCTGAGCTCTTTGGGCAGTTCCTTTGACCTCATGATTGTCATTTGATCTTACACGCACTGTGAACTGTGAGATCATATATATAGACAGGTGTGTGCCTTTCCAAATCAAATCCTATCAGTTGAATTAAACACAGCTGGACTCCAGTGAAGGAGTAGATCCATCTCAAGGAGGATCACAAGGAAATGGACAGCATGTGACTTAAATATGACTGTCTGAGCAAAGGTATGAATACTTATGACCATGTGATATTTCAGTTTTTCTTGTTTAATCAATTTGCAAAAATGGCGACATTTCTGTTTTTTTCCTGTCTTGATGGGGTGCAGAGCGTACATTAATGAGAAAAAAATGAACTTTTTTGAATTTAACAAATGGCTTCAATAAGACAAAGAGTGAAAAATGTATTTAAAAGGGTCTGAATGCTTTCCGTACCCACTGTATATACATATATGTAATTTCACTACACTTGGATTTTTCCCCCATTTTCCAATACAGCATATCGCAAAATTAATGGTGTCATTCAAAAGTACAACTCGCCCTGCAAAAATACAAGTACTTAAATAGCTATACAGTCATATGAAAAAGTTTTGGCACCCCTATTAATGTTAACCTTTTTTCTTTATAACAATTTGGGTTTTTGCAACAGCTATTTCAGTTTCATATATCCAATAACTGATGGACTGTGTAATATTTATGGATTGAAATGAGATTTATTGTACTAACAGAAAATGTGCAATCTGCAGTTAAACAAAATTTGACCGGTGCAAAAGTATGGGCACCTCAACATAAAAGTGACATTAATATTTTGTAGATCCTCCTTTTGCAAAAATAACAGCCTCTAGTCGCTTCCTGTAGCTTTTAATGAGTTCCTGGATCCTTGATGAAGGTATATTTGACCATTCCTATTTACAAAACAATTCCAGTTCAGTTAAGTTTGATGGTCGCCGAGCATGGACAGCACGCTTCAAATCATCCCACAGATTTTCAATGATATTGAGGTCTGGGGACTGGGATGGCCATTCCAGAACATTGTAATTGTTCCTCTGCATGAATGCCTGAGTAGATTTGGAGCGGTGTTTTGGATCATTGTCTTGCTGAAAAATCCATCCCCTGTGTAACTTCAACTTTGTCACTGATTCTTGCACATTATTGTCAAGAATCTGCTGATACTGAGTTGAATCCATGCGACCCTCAACTTTAACAAGATTCCCGGTGCTGGCATTGGCCACACAGCCCCAAAGCATGATGGAACCTCCACCAAATTTTACTGTGGGTAGCAAGTGCTTTTCTTGGAATGCCGTGTTTTTTTGCCTCCATGCATAACACCTTTTTGTATGACCAAACAACTCAATCTTTGTTTCATCAGTCCACAGGACCTTCTTCCAAAATGTAACTGGCTTGTCCAAATGTGCTTTTGCATACCTCAGGCGACTCTGTTTGTGGCGTTCTTGCAGAAACGGCTTCTTTCGCATCACTCTCCCATACAGCTTCTCCTTGTGCAACGTGCGCTGTATTGTTGACCGATGCACATTCACACCATCTGCAGCAAGATGAAGCTGCAGGTCTTTGGAGGTGGTCTGTGGATTGTCTTTGACTGTTCTCACCATTCTTCTTCTCTGCCTTTCTGATATTTTTCTTGGCCTGCCACTTCTGGGCTTAACAAGAACTGTACCTGTGTTCTTCTATTTCCTTACTATGTTCCTCACAGTGGAAACTGACAGTTTAAATCTCTGAGATAACTTTTTGTATCCTTACCCCGAACAACTATGTTGAATAATCTTTGTTTTCAGATCATTTGAGAGTTGTTTTGAGGAGCCCATGCCACTCTTCATAGGAGATTCAAATAGGAGAACAACTTGCAAGTGGCCACCTTAAATACCTTTTCTCATGATTGGATACACCTGCCTATGAAGTTCAAAGCTCAATGAGGTTACAAAACCAATTTAGTGCTTTAGTAAGTCAGTAAAAAGTAGTTAGGAGTGTTCATATCAAGAAATTGATAAGGGTGCCCATACTTTTGCACTGGTCAAATTTTGTTTAAATGCGGATTGCACATTTTCTGTTAGTACAATAAACCTCATTTCAATCCAGAAATATTACTCAGTCCATCAGTTATTAGATATATGAAACTGAAATAGCTGTTGCAAAAACCCAAATTGTTATAAAGAAAAAAGGTTAACATTAATAGGGGTGCCCAAACTTTTTCATATGACTGTATTAAAGGAAAAATAAAAAAGTTATGGCTCTTGGAACAAGGGGAGGAAAATACAAAAGCGTAAAAATGGAAAATGGCCATGATGTCAAGGAGTTAAATATAAAGGACAGCCTCAGATTGGTAATAGGCTGTGTTTATGGCCTTGCTACAAATTTACGCTAGCTGCACCTGCCAGTTTCAGTGGGACAAGCCACAAGGTGATGTTGAGGGAGAGACGTAAAAGCAGTTTAAATGTAAATGTTCAATCTTTAAATTTGTAGAGAAGATAAGTCACTGAATAAGGATTCTGGCAGTAGCTTTCTGTTTGCCAGACATTCATGTGTATGGGCATGCAGATGACTATCTCATGCATATGTTCACAAAGCATGTTTTTCCCTTTGTAGCAAATACACACATCACAGATATGGGATATAGCAATGTATGTTTAATAGTGAGTATTCTAGCATCAGTTGTTTGACTGGGACGCTAGCAAACATTCTAGCATCTGCTTGAAGAAAAGCAACAAAGAAGTAATGACAATTTTTTTAGTTCACAATTCCATACATGTCTTTTCAATGTAGTGAATAAATCATTTTTTTACTCTATTTGATCTGGAAAAAATAAGGCATTAATTAAAATGTAGAGGTATGTTTTACAAATCTGTAGCGATCAGGTATTAAACAAACATTGTTGTGCATCACATCTGTCACAAGTAAACAGGCTAACCATCATCTACAGTGCTGGCCAAAAGTATTGGCACCCCTGCAATTCTGTCAGGTAATACTCCGTTTCTTCTTGAAAATGATTGCAATCACAAATTCTTTGGTATTATTATCTTCATTTATTTTGCTTGCAATGAAAAAACACAAAAGAGAATGAAACAAAAATCAAATCATTGATCATTTCACACAAAACCCCAAAAATGGGCCAGACAAAAGTATTGGCACCCTAAAGGCCGCTTTACACGCTGCGACATTGCTCAAGCGATCTCGTTGGGGTCACGGAATTTGTGACACACATTCAGTCACTTTAGCGATGCCGTTGCGTGTGACACCTTTGAGCGATTTTGCATTGTCGCAAAAACGTGCAAAATCGCTCATCGGTGACATGGGGGTCCATTCTCGAATATCGTTGCTGCAGCAGTAACGATGTTGTTCCTCGTTCCTGCGGCAGCACACATCGGTACGTGTGACACCACAGGAACGAGGAACCTCTCCTTACCTGCCTCCCGCTCGCAATGTGGAAGGAAGAAGGTGGGCGGGATGTTCGTCCCGCTCATCTGCGCCCCTCCTTTTCTATTAGGCGGCGGTTCAGTGACGCTGCTGTGACGTCGCTGTGACGCTGAACGAACCGCCCCCTTAGAAAGGAGGCGGTTCGCCGGTCACAGCGACGTCGCAGGGCAGGTAAGTAGTGTGACAGGTCTGGGCGATGTTGTGCGCCACGGGCAGCAGTTTGCCCATGTCGCACAACCAATAAGGGCGGGTACCCACGCTAGCGATATCGGTCACGATATCGCAGCGTGTAAAGCGGCCTTTAGCCTAATACTTGGTTACACAACCTTTAGCCACAATAACTGCCAACAACCGCTTCCGGTAACCATCAATGAGTTTCTTACAATGCTCTGCTGGAATTTTAGAGCATTCTTCTTTGGCAAACTGCTCCAGGTCCCTGAGATTTGAAGGGTGCCTTCTCCAAACTGCCATTTTGAGATCTCTCCACAGGTGTTCTATGGGATTCAGGTCTGGACTCATTGCTGGCCACTTTAGTAGTCTCCAGTGCTTTCTTTCAAACCATTTTCTTGTGCATTTTGAAGTGTGTTTGGGGTCATTGTCCTACTGGAAGACTCATGACCTGTGAGGGAGTCCCAGATTTCTCACACTGGGCCCTACATTATGCTGCAAAATTTGTTGGTAGTCTTCACACTTCATAATGCCATGCACACGATCAATCAGTCCAGTGTCAGAGGCAGCAAAGCAACCCCAAAACATCAGGGAACCTCTGCCATGTTTGACTAAAGGGACCGTGTTCTTTTCTTTGAATGCCTTTTTTTTTCATGTAAACTCTATGTTGATGGCTTTTCCCAAAAAGCTCTACTTTTGACTCTTTTGACCAGAGAACATACTTCCCAAACGTTTTAGGCTTTCTCAAGTAAGTTTTGGCAAACTCCAGCCTGGCTTTTTTATGTCTTGGGGTAAGAAGTGGGGTCTTCCTGGGTATCCTACCATACAGTCCCTTTTCATTCAGACGCCGACGGATAGTACGGGTTGACACTGTTGTACCCTCGGACTGCAGGGCAGCTTGAACCTGTTTGGATGTTAGTCAACTAACTGGTTCTTTATCCACCATCCGCACAATCTTGCGTTGAAATCTCTCGTCAATTTTTCTTTTCCTTCCACATCTAGGAAGGTTAGCCACAGTGCCATGGGCTTTAAACTTCTTGATGACACTGCGCACCGTAGACACAGGAATTTTCAGGTCTTTGGAGACACAATTCCTCACAATTTGGAGTCTCAAGTCCTCAGACAGTTCTTTGGTCTTCTTTCTTTTCTCCATGCTCAATGTGGTACACACAAGGACACAGGACAAAGGTTGAGTCAACTTTAATCCATGTCAACTGGCTGCAAGTGTGATTTAGTTATTGCCAACACCTGTTAGGTGCCACAGGTAAGTTACAGGTGCTGTTAATTACACAAATTAGAGAAGCATCACATGATTTTTCAAACAGTGCCAATACTTTTGTCCACCCCCTTTTTTATGTTTGGTGTAGAATTATATCCAATTTGGCTTTATGACAATTTTTTTCTTTATTTTCATTGAAGACAAATTAAATGAAGCTAATAATACCAAAGAATTTGTGATTGCAATCATTTTCAAGAAGAAACTGAGTATTATCTGACAGAATTGCAGGGGTGCCCATACTTTTGGCCAGCACTATAAGAGTGGTGATTCTAGAATTTTTGACAGCGGATGTTTTATTCTGGGTGTTACTTTATAGCCTTGACTGTTCTAGGAAAACCTCTTCCTAAACTGTTTTTCACATATATGCTTGCTTTCTATAATGCCTTCTACATAGGAACCAATTAAAGGGAACCTGTCACCAGATTTGGTGACTATAAGCTGCGGCCACCACCAGTGGGCTCTTATATACTGAATTCTAAAATGCTGTATATAAGAGCCCAGGTCGCTGTGTAGAACATAAAAAAAATCCCTTTATAATACTCACCTAAGGGTCGTTGCGGTGCAGACTCGTCGGATGGGTGTCTCCGTTCTCCGATACCGGCTCCTACTCTTTCAGCCATCTTTGTCATCCTTCTTCTGAAGTCTGTGTGCATGACGCATCCTACGTCATCCACACTAGCTGACATTGAGATCCTGCGCAAGCGCACTTGATCTGCCCTGAGCAGGGCAGAGCAAAGTATTGTAGTGCGCCTGCACAAGACCTTAATGCCATGTAGTGGGCATGACATAGGATGCATCATGCACCCATGCTTCAGAAGAAGGATAAATATGGCCCGAAGGAGGAGGCGCCAGATCCGGAAAATGGAGACATCCACCCAACTATTTTGCACCGCAACGACCCTTAGGTAAGTATTATAAAGTGTTTTTTTATGTTCTACACAGCGGCCTGGGCTTTTATATACAGCATGTTAGAATGCTGTATAGAAGAGCCCACTGATGGTGGCTGCAGCTTTGTCACTAAATCTGGTGACAGGTTCCCTTTAAATTTAAGCAACTGCCTCATAAGCTACCATCTTTGAACATTCAGTTCCACTATCGTCAAAGGACGGTGTGGTCAACCTTACATTTTTGCTGCAGAATACAGAACATTAATAATTTCGTATTTTCTCTTACATAGCAGCTTCCATCCTCCCCAACTCCCACTGGCTTGTAGTGAAAAGACCTAAGCCCTTTAAGGGTATAGGATATCTCAAAAGGTCTATTTTTCACTCTGGCTCAACCCACAGAACTAATCTGTTTTTTTTTTCATGGTTTCTTTCTCTTTTATAGGATTTAGATTGTAAAATTATTCACAGAAAAACAGGGATATTAATGGGTTTAACAATGAAGACTTATTTAGCAATTGCAATGCTTCCCCCCCCCCACAGCAGGGATTTTTATTTAAATTAACTGCATTCAAATCCTAGCGGATAACATCTGTTATAACAAATTTTCTTGAAGTTTTTGTTTGTGGGTAAGTACAGTATTACAACAAATGTGGAACTGAAACATTCTGCTGAGTGGTGTAATAGTAATCTGCCTTCCTTTATTTAATGTTTAGAAAGTGTTTAACTAACTGTTTTCACTTTTAATTTTAGCATTAGAAAAAATCAAGAGCTGAATATACTCAAGTGGTGTGTCATGTGTTTACACTAGTGGGAGGGTCCAATTATATTTTTAGTTGGAGTATTAGATGACCTTTGAATAGATAGGCATGAATGCCACACTGCCGTAGGGAAGAGACGGTCTATAATTTTATCAAAGTGATTTTATTTCAACGCGTTTCGGAGACATATCCCTCCTCTTCTTCAGGAAGTATGGAAGCAGGAGTTGGAGTATTGGAAGCAGGCATTACTCATTATCTTTTCTGGTCCATGAATAAGACTTAACAATATATTGTACCTGAGGTTTTCCATGGTGCACAATCCACACTTGATCATGACAGACTATTTGCATTAGTCACCCAAATTAAAGTAAACATCATTATTTGAACATTCATTTGAACTCTGTTATGTGTTCAAAACTGAAAAAGTGGCCTGAGGCAGAACCAATAAGTCTCAGTCAAAGTACCAACTTTATAAACAAGTTGCAACATTAGGATGAACAGTGACACTTCAAGTAGTCTTCAAGCACATTGGCTTAGGAGTAGTGATGATCATGCACTAAAATGCTCAAGTGCTCTACAATTGAATCAAGCAAGTCAGGCGCTTGGACGGGCAAGATTCGAGTAACAAGTATAAAGGAAGTCAGTGGGAATTCGAGAATTTTTCCAGAGGACCCTAACAAGAGGTCTCGGGAAGGGGGGGTTGCCAGAAAATCAATGGAAATGGATGGAAACAGCATGGGGAAGATGCTTGGACATCCATGTTACTGCTAAATAATAAAAAAAAAAAATGGTGTGGCTCCTCCTCCCTAAATTTTGATAACTACTACCCCATTTTCCACCACACTATAGCAAAAAAAAAGGGGTGAATCGCCAGAAGTGGCATATCTAATGTTATGAACCAATTATGGGACAGCTTGGGGCTGATATATTTAGGCTGGGAAGGGCCAAATAGCCATAAACCTTCCCAGCAGAAGAATACTAACATGTAGCTGTCAGCTTTACCTTGGCCAATTATCAAAAATCGGGGAGACTCCATGCAGTTTTTTTTATTATTTATTAGGTTAAACAAGGCTACAAATATCCTTTAGTGCCACAACCCTGCTCTAATGTAAACTATTACTCCATCAACTCTCCCTGAACTGTTTGTAGAGGACAGTGTGCTGAACATCATGATTACGGGTCTCATAAGACTTGACGCAATATGGATGGCTAATCACAGTAATGCCAATATGTATACAGCATTATTATGTATAGCAGGCGATCCCAACATGTTTATTGGCTACCTAACAGCTGAGAACCATTAAGGGCAGGAATCGAGCATGGCTTGGGCATCAGTTATACTTTATCGAGTAACAAGGGTATCCGAGCATACAGATGTTTGACTGCCCGTACAGCAGTGGCGAGCAGGCTCGCTCATCACCATTCAGGAGACCTAACTAATTTGTCAATTAAACTTTTAATGTAGTGTTCTAATTTTTTTTCTTTAGGGGAGCACCACTCCTCTGCAGCTCACCTTCCTAGTTGCAGTGTGAATCAGTGGCTTGATCTGAAATTTTGGAAAGAACTGAGTGATCTATTATGCAAGCCAAAGCAGCTCTACAGCACGGGTGCAGTGCTGCGACACAATACAGTGTCTCAGTGCTAGCTAGGCATGGCTTAAGGCTCCGTCACACACAAAAAGATCGCTAACGAGATCGTTGCTCAATCACAGTTTCTGTGAGGCAGTAAAGATCTCGTTAGTGATCGCGTTATGTGTGACACCTACCAGCGATTAGGCCCCTGCTGTGAGATCGTTAGTCATTGCCGAATAGTCCAGACTATATTCTTCAAAGGCAATGTCCTGCTGGGCAGGACGCATCGTTGTGTTTGACGCTGTGTGACAGGGTCCCAGTGACTGCCGAGATCGTTATACAGGTCGCTACTGCGACCTGTATCGTTACTGAGTCGTTGTTAAGGTCTGACTGTTTGACATCTCACCAGCGACCTCCCAGCGACTTACCAGCGATCCTTATCAGGATCGCTGGTAAGTCATTGTGTGTGACTGGGCCTTTAGTAGAGATACCTTTCTCTGATGATCAAGGAGGAAGGTCATCAATGACTAAAAATCTGAAATTCTGTACATGGAGAAAAAAAATTCCAAACAAATTTTGCCATTGTGCTTCTTTACCCACTTTCTGAGCACCTTATGGGATACAGTATCTATAGTAAGGCTGCTTTCACACTACGTTTTTTTAACATGCGTCATGAACGTTTTTTTGCTGCAAAAGCGGATCCTGCTTTTACAGCAAAAAAACGCATGCAAACGCATGTGTTATTTTGCAAGATCCTGTCACTTTAAATTTATGGGCGGGCATTGGAGTCATGTGATCGGGAGTGAGGGGAACTGAACGTGAAACACTGGGAGCCGACATCTAACAGCTGTGGAGGCTCGTAACCAAGGTAAACATCGGGTAACTTGCTTGGATACCCGATATTTACATTGGTTCCGAGCGTCTGCAGCTGCTAGGAGCCGGCTGCCTGCACACGTAACCAACGTAAACATCGGGTAACTAAGACCGCGGTTACCCGATATTTACATTGGTTACGAGCGTCTGCAGCTGCTAGGAGCCGGCTGCCTGCACACGTAACCAACGTAAACATCGGGTAACTAAGACCGCGGTTACCCGATATTTACATTGGTTACGAGCGTCTGCAGCTGCTAAGAGACGGCTGTCTGCACACGTAACCAAGATAAACATCGGGTAACTAAGACCGCGGTTACCCGATGTTTACCTTGGTTACGAGCGTCCTCCGCTCTCAGGCGGGGGAGAGTGGAGAGAGAGGGTGGAGAGAGAGGGAGGTGGAGAGAGAGGGAGGGGGTTGGAGAGAGAGGAGGAGGGAGGGGGTTGGAGAGAGAGGAGGAGGGAGGGAGGTGGAGAGAGGGACTGATCCCGCGAGGCTGGTTTCTGGGCATGCTCAGCAGAGCAAGCAGGATCCTCTCTATCAGCATGCCGGCGTTCACATGCGTTTGCGTGCTGTTTAGTCAGGATCCAGCAATTTGCAGTATTTGGACGCAACTCAAAAACGCTACAGGTAGCGTTTTTGAAAAAAGTTAAAAAACTGCAAGTTGCTGGATCCTTACTATAACGCACGCAAACGCATGTGAACGCATGTTGACGCGAGTCCATTGCAAATGCATTGAAATGAAAACGCATTTGCACTGGATCCGTTTTTGCGTTAAAAAAATGTTCATGACGGATATTAAAAAAACGTAGTGTGAAAGCAGCCTAATTTTCCCAGTTTTGGAGGTATGATCATAGAGAGATACAAATTGCTCTTTTTCTTGTAGAAAATAATCACCAAAGGACAATCCATTTTCTGTGCGTCAGTGGCATCTTATTGAATTAATCAACATTGTTGGCAATGATAAAAATAATCAAGTCATCAAAGCTTTTAGTAAGATAACCCCTTTCCGTTATAAAGTGTCCAAAATTAATCCTTACAAAATTATTGCGTTTCTATTGATGTGCAAGTAACTAAATGCCTTTCCAACAAGCTGGACAGCTAGCTCTCTAGGGTCTCCCATATACATGAACACTTAGCTTGGCTAAATACTGTGTTTTTGGTGATAACCCACTGTCATTTCGGTGCAGCTCTATCTCCCAGAGAAGAAAAGAATGAGCCACTAAAAATACAACACGCCATATCCCTCCGTCACCAACATTTATTGGGAAAGTGTAAGGAGGTCCCTGCTGGTATAACCTCTAGTCTTTTATGCATGAAATCTTAAGGCGGGCAAGGGAGGCGATACTTGTAGGCTGAATGAAAGGACAATCATCTATACAATCATTTTATTTTAACAACGACAAACCCCTATTAGACATACCTGGCATTGGGTTATATCCATACCAGATCTTTTATTACCATAATGTTTGTCATTAGAGAAACGTTAGACATCTGACTTACTCATTAGACCAATGTAAGCTGAACCTGCAAATAGTGACGGGTTCGGCCGATGGTCTAATATGTATGGTGGCACCAGCCAACTGATTGTTGGGAAATGTTGATGGCATTGATCTCCCCGAGAAACTGCTGCAAATGTGTCAGTTGGCAGCATTCTCATAGAGAACACAGGAGACCTGTCAGAGTAAGCATTGTTTGGCTAACAGCCATTGTAGGCGAATGGCCAGCGTAAGTTATTGGCTGCTCCTGCCACCATCACAAGGTCTATGGTCCGATTTAGTTGCTTGGATTAGCTTCTACATTAGAAGGGCACATATACAGTAGATACAGAAAGTATTCAGACCCCTTTAAATTTTTCACTCTTTGTTTCATTGCAGCCACTTGGTAAATTAAAAAACGTTCATTTTTATTTTCTCATTAATGTACACTCTGCATCCCATCTATACAGAACCCCCCCCCCCCAGAAATAGACCATATAGAGTTTTTAAAAAAACAAAAAAACACAAAAACAACAAAAACACATGAAGGACTCCTAGACTATGAGAAATAAGACTCTGTGGTCTGATGAAATGAGACAGAACTTTTTGGGGATAATTCTAAGCGGTATGTGTGGAGAAAACTTGGCACTGCTCATCACCTACCCAATACAATCCCAACAGTGAAACATGGTGGTGGCAGCATCATGCTATGGGAGCAGGGACAGGACAACTCGTTGCAATTGAAGGAAAGATGAATGCGACCAAGTACAGAGATATCCTGGAAGAAAAGCTCTTCCAGAGTTGGCAGAAGGTCCACCTTCCAACAAGAGAATGACCCTAAGCACACAGCTAAAATAACAAAGGAGTGGCTTCAGAATAACTCTATGACCAATCTTGACTGGCCCAGCCAGAGCCCTGACCTAAGCCCAATAGAGCATCTCTGGAGAGACCTGAAAATGGCTATCCACCAACATTCACCCTCCAACCTGATGGAACTGGAGAGGATCTGCAAGGAAGAATGGCAGAGGATCCCCAAATCCAGGTGTGAATAACTTGTTGCATCATTCCCAAGAAGACTCATGGCTGTACTAACTCAAAAGGGTGCTTCTACTCAATACTGAGCAAAGGGTCTGAATACTTATGACCATGTCATATTTGTTTTTCTTGCTTAATAAATTTGCAAAAATGTCTACATTTCTGTTTTTTTTTCTGTCAAGATGGGGTGCAGAGTGTACATTAATGAGGAAAAAAATGAACTTTTTTGAATTTACCAAATGGCTGCAATGAAACAAAGAGTGAAAAATTTAAAGGGGTCTGTTACGGGGAAACCAACAGATTAGGACCAGGGGGTATAGATCCCAATCGCCAGTCGGGGCCCACCGTGCTCCAGATGGTAAAGGAGCTGCTAGCACCCTGTGGGTTAGGTGGAGACTATAGAGCTGGATGGCTCTGAGATAATCCAGGGAACCGGTTACGTGTGTAGTGATACGTCAGACCGGACAACAACCCAGTTATCGTTTCGGTGGAATTGGCGCAACCCCGACCACGTGTGCAGGGAACACGTCAGGCCGGATGGTGACAAGGTAGCGTTGACCGAGAAGACCGCTGCGACAGAGCCCTGTCGGCCACGTGTGTCAGACACGACAGGCCGAGAGGTCCTTCGATTAGCGTTTCTGATCACTACACGAATGGCCACGTGTGTAGAGGACACGTCAGGCCAAGGGATCACACCAGTAGCATTGACTGGGAAGCCAAGGAGGATAATAGGTTCACACACCCAATCCTGGAACACCTTGTTAACTCAACAGGGGTCCCTGGGGTATGCTGTCCGTGCGCTTAGGAGGCACAACCGGACAGGTGGTGCAACAGGTGTGTTGTCCGTGTGCATAGAGGGCACTCTCGGACAGGTGACGCAGCAGGTATGCTGTCCGTGTGCGTAGCAGGCACAACTGGACAGGTGATGCAGCAGCCGCAGCCCAGTTAACACAACTGGACTGCTCTAGCACAACAGGAACGGTAGCAAGGAAACACGGCGCCTGACCCTCATGTGCTGAGCCACGAATCTTGGCGTGACAAGCACCATTCGCCTAGCCCTACCTACCGCTTCTAACAAGGCTTATGCCACCATAAATTCTAAGTGAAGACTGCGCACCTCCATGTTGTCTCCAGCCCCTTTTATAACCTGGGTCCACCCCAAACCTAGTGTGGAACCACCAAGGTCCAATAGCAGAGTGCCATGTCAGCAGCGACGTCACCAGAGGCCTATCCGGAACCGCCACGTCATTGATGACCTCATGGCAGCCACGCCCCAAACAATTCACCAGTCATTGTCTGACGACCAATGGTGAGGTGCCAGATCATAGGGGCGGGCCTCTGCGAGCCAGTCCGGAGTGGCCACGTCATCAGGACACCTGACACCCTCTGCCCTATCAGGGCCTGCCACCTCACGGACATGCTCAGTGAGGTCCTTACCGGACCTAGCCTCTGATGCACTAAGTGCCTGAGCATGCTCAGTAGCCTGAACAACAGACTCAGAAATCAGACTATCTGCCTGAGCATGCTCAGTAGGAACATCCCAGAACTTAGACACAGCACGAAGTCCAAGTACCTGTGCAAAGAGGCGGTTAGGATTAATTGTGGGAGCATGCTCAGTAGCCTGAACTGAGGACTTAGTCTCAGAAATGATACAATCAGGCTAAGCATGCTCAGTAGGCAAAACACCGGGCTTAGACTCTGGCTGGGGTAAATCTGCGCACGCATGCGCACTAGCCGCCTCTCCACACTCCACGTGGTGGATGGAGCAGCCAACTGGACGACCCGAGGCACGGCCAAGAATAGCAGCCGGCGCCTGGGCGCAACAGGAACTGCAGCAGGCTGCTTGCGGCTATGGCGGCGCCGGTTCGTAACAGGGTCTGAATACTTTCCATACCCACTGTACTTCTAAATAATGTATCTTACAAGAAAATATCTGTACTTTGCTGGTTGTGTTTCCTTCACTATACCTTAAGAGGACTGTGATGATCTGCATCTGTACCTACTGCACAGCTCATGAGCCTATTTTAATTGATATTTTTCTCCTGGATAATAAGAATCACTATCTCAACTAATTGACAATTTGAGTCGCACTTATAACTCTTTCAATTACTCAGTTGATTAGGCTGTAAACTATAATCCCTGCAGTTTGGGAACTGTTTAGTGTGTAACTGTTTTATGACTATGCAAGGAAGTTTGATTGCAAAAGATCCCACTTTGCTTAATACAAAATAGCTACTTCAAATTCTTAATTTTATAGCAGGGCAGCAAAATGTTATATTTGTTTGTGAATTCATTTTATGATCTTACTTTTATCACCCCCGTTGCACACATTTGTTGAGCCTGAAAATGGTTTTAGAGAACATTCATTTTCTCCTGGAATCAATGAAGAACATAATATTGTCCAAATTAGAGGAGTATGCGGTGTACAAAATTACAGTCCATTAATAATTGTATTAAGCAGGAAACTTTTTTTTTTGCCATTACAGAGGATAAATCAGCTTTAAATTAGAAATATACTTTTAGTGTTTAACAGCTTTGTGTTTTAGGGATAGTTTTGCAATAGAACACGAACAGGGATGTTAGTTATGCAAATTACAATTGAAATTATGTATACGCAATCTATATAGCCTCATAATAAACAGATGGCCCTCAAGCATCAATATTCATTTGTGCGATGGTGATCACTAAAGACATTGTAATGCAAGACCATAGGTTTTAAGTGATGGGTTTCATTTTCTTTTTGCTGCATCATTTAAGAACAGCATGATTTCATGGCAGAGACACTGATTTTGATAAAATCAGTAAGTGACATCGCTAGAATCAATGTTCTATCTGCTGCAGACCTCAGAGTTTTCTGAATGCTGAGCGCTTTATAAGGCTTCTGTTGCACTTGTGCTTTGCATGGACGAGTACAATCTGATGAAACATCGGATTGCTCTCACTAATGCAGAACTATGGGGCAGTGTCCATCTGCGATTGATTTCTCATGCCATAGCTGCATGTGGAATGGATCGTAGCATGCTGCGTTTGGCAGCGAGTCTTGGCTCATGCACCCCATTCAAGTGTATGGGGGTGTGTGAAACATCGCACTGCACTCGCATGTCACCCGAGTACAGTGCGATGTACACAGATAGGCAGCGGAGAAGATGGGGAGAAAGTGCTCCTTCCCTCTTCTCCGCAGCTGTGATACGATTGCAAGATTGGATCGCAGTCGAATGACCCTTAGCTGATCGTAGCAGGGGGTCATTAGCATATCGCTTCCGAAGCTATGTGCAAGTGGAACCGTACCCTAACCCTGCCCACACCACTGAGTGTTAGCCATGTACACTGTGCATAGTCAGAAAGCTGCCAATGAGTTGTTGGGGTAGGGTTTTAAATTGTCATGAATATGAAGAGCTACATGACAGCAGGTTTACTAGTCCGTTAGTATAATTTCCTGATGACAGAACAGTGATTTTATATTAAAGAAAAAAAACAAACACTCATCCACCCAGTTAATGACATAGCTGGAATCCAGGTCATTAGGTGGCAAGAATCCGGCGGGTCCAGATCCTGAGACCTTTGCCATTTGCTTAAAAAAGTGAAAACATACAGGGGTATTCTTTTTTTTGCCATTTCCAGTGTGTCAAGAGACTACCTGGAAGTAGAAACCAGCATAGTCCTGCTAAGCATCAGAATATAGACTGGGAAAGAGCAAAGGAGAGGATTGCTTGAGACATACATGTTATATTCACACAGTCATCAACATTCAAATTATACCAAGGGGCAAACAGTGGAATAAGGCTATGTGCATACGGTGCGTTCTTCTTGCATTTTAAACTGCACTTTGTCATTGACAAAATGCATGCATTTTGCTTCCCCAGCAAAGTCTACGATAAATCAAAAATTCCATACGCATGTTGCTTTTTTTTTTTTTTTTTTAGCAGCGTTTTGGTTTGACAAATATTTGTCAAAATAGTTGAGAAGAAAAAAAAAACAACAAAACAAAAAAGCAGCATGTCCCTTCTTTATGTTTTGTGAACATTTTTCCACCCATTGAAATGAATGAGGTGTGTCAACATGCAACCAAAATGTTTAACTGTACATTTGCACTGCCTTTTGGATGCATTTTAGTGGAAAAAAAAAAACGCAGGTCACCCACTTTTCACCACATCCTCCCTCTTGTTCTCGGTCTCTCTCCGCTTCATACTCACCGATCACTAGTGCGGCGCCGCTGTCACACTGCTCCCACGACCCTCCTGCTTCTGAAAGTACCGGCCGCTTATTTGGCTCATCTCATAGTCACTACTTCGCCCACCCACCGACACCTATGATTGGTTGCAGTCAGACATGCCCCCACGCTTAGTGACAGCTGTCAGACTGCAACCAATTACAGTCGCCAGTGGGCGGGTCTATTGTACAGTATAATAAAAAAAAAATAAACACGTGCAGTCCCCCTCAATTCTGATATCCAGCCAAGATAAAGCCTCACAGCTGGGGGCTGGTATTCTCAGACTGGGGAGACCCACTTTATTGGGAGCCCCCCAGCCTAAAAATATCAGCCAGCAGCTGCCCAAAATTGCTGCATCCATTAGATGCGACAGTCCCAGGAAATTATCCGGCTCATCCAGATTGCCCTGGTGCGGTGGAAATTGGGGTAATAAGGAGTTAGTGGCTACTGTGCTTTATCTGAAATAGACAAAAAAGCCACCCTCTTTCACCACTTTAACTCCCCCAAACACCCCTCCAGGTCTGACGTAATCCACACGAGGTCCCGTGATGCTTCAAGCTCAGCTACGTCTAACACTCACAGCGAGCGCCATAGCAGTAGACTGCTCGCTGTGAGTTTCACGTAGCAACTGAAGGGAGTCACGCTGTCAGCGGTGACGTCTTAGGTTAGCCACTGCCACAGCTGGATTCCTCCACCTGTGACCGCAAATCACCTAAGTGACTAAGTGAGCAGCGAGATCAGCGGTGCAGTCACTCAGGTGATTTCCGATCACAGCTGGAGTCCTTCACTTGTGACCGCAAATCAGGCCAAGACACAGAGAGCGAGCCGCACGAGAAGTATAAACTCGGGTGAACCTCTGACTTTCACAGCTGCGGGCTCCGCATTACTGCTTGTGTCGTTGCACTGATATCAAAGATTCATGCTCATCGTGCGGCTCTGTCTCTGTCTGCAGGCAGTCATGCTCCACGGTGCTGCTGTGACAGGACAGGGATGTAGCAGAGCTGAATCGCTGTGGGACCTCATGTGGATTACGTCAGACCTGCAGGGGTGTTTAGGGGTTAATAAAGTGGTTAAAGTGGGTGGGTTTTGTATTTTATTCCAAATAAAAGGATTTTGAAGGTATATGTGTTAATTTACTTAACATACAGATTAGTGATGGGTGCGGGGTCTCAGACAACTGCCATCACTAATCTAGGACTTAGTGGCTGCTGTGGGCTGCCATTAACTCCTTATTACCCCGATTGCCACCGCACCACGGCAAGAAGAGCCCGGTCCAGCACCTATGGATGCGCCACTTCTGGGGCGACTGTGGACTGCTATTGTTAAGGCTGGAAAGGGCCAAATAGCAATGGGCCTTCCCACCCCAATATTAGCCCCAATTGTCTACTGCACCTTGGCTGATTTTAGAAAGTTAGGGGGACCCCACAAGAAGGAAGAAGGAAGAAGAAAGAAAGAAGTGGAATCCACTCTATTTTTAAAAACCAGCAAAAAGGTACAGCACACAGCTGAGCTGCTGCTGTTTCTGTGCTGGATATGAAAAATGGGGCACCCCAAGTAATTTTTAACCAAAACAAATTAACAAAACACAGCTGGCCAATCTAGCTATCCCTCTATCAAGCTATTCTGTTATTTCCTTTCTTCTATAATGTGCTATCTTTATATTCTATATAATATCCTATATTATTTTATTTCTCCTTTTAAAAAAAAACCAAAAAAAAAAAAAACGCAGACAAAAACACATGCATTTTTAAGGCTACATGTGCACGCTGCATATTTTTGTGTTCAGAAACTGCAGCCAAAATGCATCCAAAACTGCACCTTGTCAGAGAGAGCCTGGAAATGTCACAAAAAAGCTTTGGAATTGAAGGTGCATTTTTGCTGCGTTTGACAACATGCGTTTTTGTGACAAATATTGACAAAAACGCAGGAAGAATGAACATGCTGCATTTTTTTTTGTCACAAAAATTTGACAAATAAAACGCTGACAAATAAACTGCAATGTGCGCATGGCAAATCTGACTTCTCATAGACTTTGCTGGGAAGTCAAATGTCAGAAAGTTCTGAGAACAAAACTGCAGCGTGCGCATGTAGCCTTGGGCTTTTTTTTTTGTCAAACTCAGTGTTTACAGTTGTCAGTCTGCCAGAGGGTGCATTTTTTTTTGTCAAATCAAGAGCGCAGCATGCAGACATACCCTTAAGGTGGCTTTACACACTGCAACATCGCAAACGACATCGCTGTAACGTCACCGGTTTTGTGACGTAATAGCGACCTCCCCAGCGACATTGCAGTGTGTGAAACACATCAGCGACCTGGCCCCTGCTGTGAAGTTGCTGATCGCTACAAATCGTTCAGGACCATTCTTTGGTCCTTTGTTTCCCGCTGTGCAGCAAAGTCTCAGTGAGTAAAGAGGACTTAAAACACTGGAAACGAGTGATGTGTCACAATATCTGTCAATCACTATTCTCTGTCAGTCGGTCTCTCCCTCTCGGTCTCTATTCTCTCTCTGTCGGTCCATCACTATCTCTGTCCCTCTCTCACAGTCTGTCGGTCATTTTCCCCTCCTCTCTCATACTCACCGATCCGTGGCGCGGCACTGCACGGCATTCACACTGCTGCGGCAGCTTTTACTATTTTGAAAAAGCCGGACGCTCATTAAACAATTTCGTATTCTCTACTTTCCCTGCCCACAGGCGCCTATGATTGGTTGCAGTAAGACACGCCCCCACGCTGAGTGACAGGTGTCTCACTGCACCCAATCACAGCAGCCGGTGGGCGGGTCTATACTGTGCAGTGAAATAAATAAATAATTTAAAAAACCGGCGTGAGGCCCCCCCAATTTTAATACCTGCCAGATAAAGCCATACGGCTGAAGGCTGGTATTCTCAGGATGGGGAGCTCCACGTTATGGGGAGCTTCCCAACCTAACAATATCAGTCAGCAGCCGCTCAGAATTGCCGCATACATTATATGCGACAGTTCTGGGACTGTACCCGGCTCTTCCCGATTTGCCCTGGTGCGTTGGAAAATCGGGGTAATAAGGAGTTATTGGCAGCCCATAGCTGACAATAAGTCCTAGATTAATCATGTCAGGCGTCTCCCCGAGAAACCTTCCATGATTAATCTGTAATTATTATGGCGTCGTTACATTGATGACATCTTTTTGATTTGGGACGGTGACCTAGATTCTCTACTCTCATTCTTTGAAGAGGTCAATACGTATCAACCCTGTCTAACATTTACCATCAACCACAGTACTGACAAGATTAATTTTTTGGATTGCTGGGTTATCAAGAATAGTGACAGTACCATCACAACCGATATTTATACTAAACCCACGGATAAGAATAGCCTTCTCCACTATACCAGCAACCATCCGAAACACACGAAAAACTCCTTGCCGATTAACCAACATACGAGAGTCGACCGGATCGTCAGCAACAAAGATAGTCGCTTGGTAAGACATGACGAAATGAGCAGCAGGTTCCGACAGAGGGGTTATCCCAATAACATAGCTACCAAAACGAGATCCTCATCTCATGAGCAACCAACACAATCTGATCGTATGCACCTGATCAATACATTCCATCCCCTTTCTCCATTGGTCAAAAAAATTGTCTTAAAGCATTGGCCACTCCTTGGCCTTTCCTATCCACAAATCAGCGAATTTAAGACACCCCCTCTATTCTGTTACAAGAAATCACCAAATATCAGGGACAAACTCATTCGGGCAGACATAGGCTCCAACCATCACACCCCTAGACAAAAATTCCTCAACAATCCACAGTTTGGCACCTTTCCATGCCTTAGATGCGCCCAATGTTCCAACATCACCAAGGGATGCTCTTTCACACACCCCAGAACTGGAAAATCTTTTCCCATCAGGGACTTTTTTACTTGGGACAGCTCCTTTGTTGTCTATTACATCAAGTGCCCCTGTGGTCTCGGATATGTTGGGGAGACAACCCAACATATCCGAGACCGCATTAATAAACACAAATCCGACAGATGCGGTCGCACCTTACTACCTGTTCCATTTCACTTCATAACAGCGGGTCACAGGATTTCTCAACTCAAGTTTCAGGTCATCAACCAGGTTAGCACCAACCGTAGAGGTGGTGACAGGATTAAAATCCTCCGAGAAAGGGAAGCCCGATGGATCCACACTCTGGGCAGCCTTGAACCTCACGGCTTGAACCGGAGATATGAACAGGTTTTCTAATAATCCTCTCCTTATAATAATCACCATCATCTATTCCCATCTCTTTTCTATGATTTACCTTATGTCATTAAATGTATATGTTGATATATATGTGAATACGTATATGTACCCATTTTATTCCTCTAAGTACATGTGAGTACCTACATATAACTATGGTCATCCCATATTTGGGATTTAATGTGTTGTCATCTTATGAATAATTTTCTTACTGTCCCCTATCAACATTAATGATTAATACGACTAACCATGCTGAGATTGCTATTTTCACTATATAATCTTATAGTATAATCTCCATCTATATACGCGACTATTTTACTATATGGTATCCTAATTCCTTCTTTCTGTATTACAGAACTAGCACCACTTTGTGACAACCACATCCAGCCTGTCACACACCCCTGCACTGAAACGTGATCTCCGTATCTGGATCCTCCACCAACACGGTCATGTGACTCACTAACACGCCCTCCCTGTCACATGTGCGCTCCAAAACCTCACTTCCGCGTTCCACCAGCAGCAGTGACGCGCTCTCCACTTCCAACACTGGATCAACCACTCGCGCATGCGCAGTGCACCATGCCCCATCATGCACCACTTCTAACGAAACCGGAAGTGACGTCGCGGCTCTTTCCATGTTAAAAGGGCGCTTTCCCATTAATCACATATCCCACAGGATGAGCGATCTACCTCTGCGGCACCACAGGCTCATGGTAAGGTGACTCACCTGGACTTTACTGGACCCACACCACTACCTTAGGATATGGGTTTACAGATTCCCTCTTCTCCTTAGCCAGCTACCTTGACTCCCTCCATGCCCACGGACTTTCCTCCAGGCCATACCTCTGAGGTCATTAGGTAACTTCATTCTTATCTTATTCTCTATATTCTCCCTCCTTTCTCCTCCACTCCACAGTTACCATACTATTACCCCTGGTTTCATTTATGTAGCTGAAAGTGACAATCAGGCACAACACCCTGATTGCAAGGGTGAGCCCCGGACCCTGTCTCTGTACTACAGGAGCTACACTCTACATGATTCTCCCATGAGTACTATGGTCACCTAACCCTACGGACCTTCCTCCAGGCTACACCACTGAAGCCACTAGGTAACATGTCTCTCATTTTTTTCTCTCTTTTCTCCCCTCTCTTCCTTCCCCCCCCTCTCTTCTACTCCTTGCTCTATGGTTACCATTTAATCACCCTGATGTCATCTCATTTGGTGCAGCCAAATAACAATCAGGCACAATCCCCTGATTCTTAGCATGAGTCCTGGACCCTGATCCATACTGCAGGAGCCGCCCTTGACAGTCTTATGAGTATAGCACTTAAGTCCTACGGACCTCACAGCAGACTATATCACCGAAGTCAATAGGTAACATTACTTTTGCCTTTTACTCATTTTCCTCTCTCCCCTTCCTTACCCGCTATTTCATTTAATGAACTTTGGACACTGATATCACATTACAGGAGCTACCTTGTCTCTGACACACTTGTGGTCGCCATATTTTCTGAGCATCTGGACACTCCAACAAGAGACATATACTACTACTGAGGTAATTAACACTTTACTTCCCTCGATGGACCCTACCTATGGATCAGTATTATACTGTTACTTAACCTAATAGGTCATCCCTGATTCCCATACCTCTAAGAGTATATATCGTTTGCTCTGTTCCAGACTCCCTCATTAGGACCCATACATATTCCCAAAGCCGGACCCCACATACCGGCATTACCCAGGGACCCTACAGAGGGTATGTCACAACAGACACCTTCTTTTTCTCTTTTCCTCTTTTTATCCTAATTTC
This sequence comes from Anomaloglossus baeobatrachus, assembly GCF_048569485.1. NCBI lineage: Eukaryota > Metazoa > Chordata > Amphibia > Anura > Aromobatidae > Anomaloglossus > Anomaloglossus baeobatrachus. Next base: position 521,163,651 of record NC_134353.1, read on the forward strand.
TTCCTTCTTCCCTTACCTCTGTTTTTTTTCCCTCAGCTGTCTCCGCACGGAGGTCTTTACATTTTTACAGCTATCCTACGTATTCACCAAGCTGGTTATTCCAGTGTAGGTCAAGGTGAGCATTCTTACCATGTTCTTCATACCCTACGGTCACTCACGTTGCTTCCCCATCCTACATCAATCGGGTTGTAGTAGAATAACAACCAACAGGTTCTGTGAACCTTTATGCATGGTTTTCTCCAGGTTTAAACTGTATGCACTTATTTATGTACCTTTGCCTCTATGGTTTTGTCATTACCTATGTAATCTGATGTACAATTTTAGCCTTGTGTACCTTGACAATGCAGCCATTTATTACAATTGATTGATCTCCTTTCTTTGTTTTGTTTTCTCATTTTGTATATAATGTATTCAGCCTGTCTGACCTGATGAAGGCTTGCTAGCCGAAACGTCGACACCTGGCGGACAATTGTACAGCACTGTTTTTTTCACGTCTTGCACTAACAGAATAAAAGAAATATTAAGTTTTTCTGCATTTGGAATTTTTTTGCCGTTTTCCAGTACACTATATGGTAAAACTGAGGGTTTCATTTAAAAGTACAGCTCGTTCTGCAAAAAATGAGCCCTCACATGACCATATTGACTGAAAAATAAAAAAAAAAGTTACGTCTCTCAGAAAAAGAATGGCGAAAAAAAACCAAAAAACGGAAAGCGAAAAATCGGCCGGTCGTGAAGGGGTTGACTATGGAGTACAGTGGTCATTCATCTTTGCTAAAAATATATCTGAGAGTCCAATACTTTAAAGGCGGCAGCGTGTGCGCATACATAGATCATTTCAATAGGTCCCAGAATGGTTCCTTTGTTAGGCCGGCATCACACTTCCGATTGACTTGTATGAGTGCAATGTGAGAAAATCTCGCATTGCACTCGGCCCAATGTTAAATCAATGAGGCAGCTTCGATCTGCTTTTTTTTCCTCAGCTCAAGTCGGACTGAAGACAAAAAATGCAGCATGCTGCGATTTCTAGAGTTTATAGTGCGAGTCTCTCCAATGCAAGTGTATGGGAGCGAGAAGAAGAAGAAAGAAAAAAAAAAAAACAAAAAAAAAAAAAAAAACAAACACAACAACACACACGCGACACACGGACCATCCTACTGACATCCGTTTTTCTAACTACAATTCTATCATGTAGCACAGAACACTGCAAATGCTCCTGTACAGGACTGTAAATGAGTAACAGCTGCTGAGGAAAAAAAACGGATCACATACGGATTGAATACGGATTGCTCACGGACTACTATCATGAGAAAAATCAGAAACTCGCATTGCAATTGCATACGGATCAACACTCGAACATAGCTCATCCTACTCTCAGGCACGAGAATCAGAACGATTTTCAATTTTCAATCGCAAGTGTGACGCCGGCCTTATGGCGAGTATCCAGACCATACCAGAAGACATTTCTTGCTTTGCTAATGTTAAAATTACAGCATACAAAAGACTACCTGTTTCAACAGGTCTGTGCCACATTGCGCAATTTGCGATGTTGGAGGAGCGCAAGTGACCTTCAAAGTTCTTCTATTAACCCACAATATACCAAGTTAATGAATTGCTTTAATAATAGTTAGCATGAAAATAAGACTGTTTAGAAATAGCAAGTCAATTGCAATCTTTCATTCTCATGCAATGGGAACGCTTATCTTTTATAGTGTACAGCTAGGAGAGAAGTGAACTCCTAACATACCAGCCAACACCTTGGTTTCTATGTGGCAGTTAGCTGCTCAGCTTCCAGAACAGACCATTGATATCTGATTGAGTTATAGCAGAACTTGTGCTGAGAATTATATTTCAACTAATACTACAGCTCTTCTATTCACCAGAGGTGTTACTCAGAGAGGAGAGCCCACCCTGCCAGAAAGCAGGAAGTATGTAGACTATTACTATTACTCTGAGCTGCTCAAGAGATAATTTAGTATAACCCTTTAAGAGAGGTGCAACAGCAATTGCCAGCTAGATCTTGTACTCTGATGGAAGATCTCACAAATGCTTTTTTGCTAAATTGTTAATACCCACTGAGTCTAAAATCTTAGGGAAAGGCTTACTAGAGGTGTGTGGTCAGTAAAAGCGACAATATGGGTTGCAACTTCTTATACTCGTAGTTTGGAAACAAGACGCACAACATTTAAGTCATAGTCAAAAATTACTTGACCATTTGCCGATTTAGTGTATTTGTTAGGTTTACTCTACCCCCCCACACCTCTTGTACCGCTAGATTTTTTGGTAACTTAGTAAACCAAGCAACAATGACACACAAAAAAAAAAAAAAAAAAAGAAGAAAAGCCACAACAGAGAAGGATATTGGGGTCTAGCAGCCATTTTATTCAACACATGTTCTTGAATCCATTCCATTTACACTACAATAAAAGGAATAATGGAAAGGTTTAGCATCTTCTATAGAGCTTGAATAAAAAAAAGGAATGGTTGCAGTTTTCCTTCATATATATTTCATTGATAGCACAGTTTGATTGCAGTCATAATATACAGAAAATAAAAGCTAACACCAATTACACATTTATTTCAGTTCTTGCACTTTCTGCTCCAAAGAGGCCTGGTTGGCTCCACTAAATTCATGCACCTGAAGAAAAAGCAAAAACAGTTAGTTTCATACATTTCAGTCATGCACAGACCATTAAAGCTGAACAGACGCTATCACTAGGGACCACTTTCCCTGGAATGTCCTCTAGAGGAATAGTCAAGGCTGCAGCCCATCACATGGTTTACACAAGACTAGTGGGGGACACAGAGGACAGAGGTCCGAGAAGAGAGATCCCGTAGAAATGTTCAGTACATATTCACAAAAGAGGAGGTCCAGTAGTAGCGGCAACCCAGTTAACTTAAGACTTCTTATGTATTTATAAGACCCTCTACTAGAGCTACTTATTCAGTAATAGCGTTACAAGTAACTAAAACTTAACCTGTCATGACAAGCAAAAGCAAAGCCCCCAGTGGATTGCTTGATAATGCCCACTACATTCAAAGTCCACAGCTCAGAGATGTAAATGGCAAATACATACCCGATTTCCGTTTTTATAGAAGTGAAAGGTTGGCATGCATTTAATATCACAGTCTGCAGCAACATCCTAAAAGGAACGGGTAAGGGGGGGAGGGGGGGAAACAAAACTCATTACTCATATGAAAGCAAAAAGGATGATGGAATTATAGTCCTACAACATCTTGTACTTTTGTCCCATACTACAATATAAATGCCTTTAACAGGACTGCCCAACAGGCTCCTACGTATGGTATAGTCCTATTGCATTAAAAGGGACTGCAGCAGCATGTCAGTTTCAGAGTGTATAAGGATAATGTGGGCGTCACATGGTACGATATATCAGGCGATATGTCGTCGGGGTCACGTCGGTAGTGACGCACATCCGGCATCGTCTGATATATCGTAGCGTGTGACAGCGGTGAACGAGCAGAAATACTCACCTTCTCTTTCATCGTTGACACGTTGCTCACTTTAAAAAAAAAAAAAAATCCCCCGTCAGGTTGTTCATCATTCCCGTGGCAGCACACGTCGCTCCGTGTGACACCCCGGGTACGATGAACACAGCTTACCTGCGGCCGTTTACGTCCCGCTCATCTCCGCTTCTATTGGCCGGCTGCCGTGTGATGTCGCTGTGAAGCCGAACGTCCCTCCCCCTTCAGTAAGTGGATGTTCGCCGCCCACAGAGACGTCGCCCGGGAGGCAAGTACGTGTGACGGGGGTTTAATGACTTTGTACGACACGGGCAACTAATTGCCCGTGACGCACAAACGACGGGGGCAGGTACGATCGCTCGCGAAATCGCACGATAGATCGTACCGTGTAAAGCGTGCATTAGTCCATCAAATATAACCCATGACCTAACATGTTGGTCCTGAGGAAGGCAAAGAACCCCACTTGACAGACAGTAAGTGCCACATGGGTGATGACCATGGCGGCCATTTTGGATCCAACTTTATTTTTTCCAATGGGAAGAGGGTCATGTAACACATCAAAACTTGAGAATTTCCCAAGAAAAACAATGGTGTTCTGGGTTTTAACATAACTATTTGTTCATTAGTTATTTACACTATTATGACCATTTATAAAATGTGTTAAGTGCTGCCCATTGTGTTGGATTGTCAATGCAACCCTCTTCTCCCACTCTTGACATACTGATAGCAACACCGCAGAAGAAATGCTAGCACAGGCTTCCAGTATCCGTTGTTTCAGATGCTGCACATCTTGTATCTTCACAGCATAGACAATTGCCTTCAGATGACCCCAAAGATAAAAGGTCTAAGGGGGTCAGATCAGGAGACCTTGGTGGCCATTCAACTGGCCCACGATGATCAATCCACTTTCCAGGAAACTGTTCATGTAGGAATGCTCGGACCTGACACCCATAATTTGATGGTGCACCGAGCATTCCTACATAAACAGTGTCCTGGAAAGTGAATTGGTCATCGTGGGCCAGTTGAATGGCCACCAAGGTCTCCCGATCTGACCCCCTAAAGGCCCAGTTACACGCAACGATGGATCTAAACGATATATCGCCGGGGTCACGGATTCCGTGACGCACATCCGGCATAGTTAGCAACGTCGTTGCGTGTGACAGCAAAGATCGACCGTTAACAATGGAAAAGACTCACCTTATCGTCCATCATTCACATGTTGTTCCTTTTCAAAAAATTGTTGATTTTAGAGGTAGAGGGTTGTTCATTGTTCCCAAAGCAGCACACATCGCTACGTGTGACACCTCGGGAACGACAAGCTACAGCTTACCTGCGGCCGCCGGCAATGCGGAAGGAAGGTGGTGGGCGGCATGTTACGTCCCGCTCATCTCCGCCCCTCCGCTTCTATTGGGTGGCCGTTTATTGATGCTGCACGAACCGTCCCCTTGGAAAGGAGGCGGTTCGCCGGCAACAGCGACGTCGCTAGGCAGGTAAGTCCATGTGACGGCTCCGAATTATTTTGTACGAATGATTTTGTACGCCACGGGCAGCGATTTGCCCGTGACGCACAAACAGGGGGGGCAGGTGCTTACACAAGCGATATCGCCAAGTGTAACACCCCCTTTAGACCTTTATCTTTGGGGTCATCTGAAGGCAGTTGTCTATGCTGTGAAGATACAAGATGTGCAGCATCGGAAACAACGGATACTAGAAGCCTGTGCAGCATCGGAGACAACGGATACTAGAAGCCTGTGCTAGCATTTCTTCTGCAGTGTTGCTATCAGTGTGTCAAGAGTGGGAGAAGAGAATTGCATTGACAATCCAACACAATGGGCAGTACTTTGAACACATTTACAATTTTATGATCACTTATAAATAACGAACAAAATAAAAAAGTTATGTTAAAACAAAGCACACCATTGTTTTTCTTGTGAAATTCTCAATATGTTTGAAGTGTTGCATGACCTTCCCATTGAAAAAAAAAAAAAAAAAAAAAAAAAAAAAAACCACACACACACACACACACACACACACACACACACACACACCTTTGCTGTAACTTTTTCGCCACAATCTATGTAAAAGATGCACGTGGATATTAAAAAAGACAAATTCAACAATAATGTTACATTGGCAGACTGTTCCTCTATTACTGATAAGTCAGAACTTGTATTAAACATGGAAATAAGGCTGAAGAAAAAAACAAAAAAAAAAACAAAAAAAAAAAACACACTATTGTAGACCTGAAGTCTATTACTCCATTTCTCGCCCGGCACGGCCTCCTCCCCCTCTGTCAAGGACGGCTTCTATGCTGCATGACTTCAGTCAAAAGGAGCAGTCACTCAAGCAGGGCGGAGGTGGTACACACACACACACACACACACACACACGGCAGTAAAATGAATACTACATCAACCAAATTGTTAAATAATTGAAAATATATACAGTATAAAATTACAAGAACATCAAACTGAACTGCCAGAGAGGGAACAGTTTTTTTTCTAAAGTCAATTTAGTAAATTCAGTATGCTGGATCAAGTAATAAACCAGATATTTAAAAAGGAAATATAATTTACCGCTGCATCATCCACATCCACTTTAAGAAATACAACATCAGTGTATTTTGTGCTCATGGCCTAGAAACAAAAGAAGAAGAAGAAGAATGAATGAGCGAGATTATATATAGCCAATTAGAGTCTACATAGATCATCAGGGAAGTAGGAGGATGGCATTCACCCTTCTGTGTACACCAATGCTATTAATGGGAAATGTGCAATTTAACCACCTGGAAACAAGTGCTGAACCGTTAGGCCTAAGCCACACGGCGAGAAAAATCGGTGCGAGTGGAGTGCGATAAAACATCGCATTCCACTCGGACCAATTCTAGCCTGTGTGTCAGCACACATGGGCGATTATTTTCTCAGCCCTAATCGGACCGAGAAAACAATCGCAGCATACTGCGACTGTAATGCAAGACTCCTTTCTCTCGTACCCATTCAAGTGAATGGGGCGAGAGAAAAATCGCACTGCACTTGCAGTACACCGGTGTACCGCGCGTGCAGAGCGAGAATCGCAATAGCCGGCTATGGAGGAAAGAGGGAGATAAATCCCTCCCCTCCTCCGTGCCGGCCCTTCCCTCCTCAGCGCCGGCCTGCCCCTCGCAGCTGAGGTCCGCTCGCACAGTCGGACCTCAGACGCAGGGATACTCGCATGACACTCTACTCCTGCTGTGCTGCCAGCGCGAGCCGAGTGTCATGCGAGCATCGCAGTAGTGCCCCATGTGGCCATGGCCTTAGGGCACACATCAGGTGCAGGTGTATGGAGTGGGCTCAGGAGCAGAGTCCGTCACATACCCACATATGAACAACTACAAACACTTTGATCACTCTTTATTGTCTATTTTAAATGGATAGTCTGGAAAAAAAAAACAAAAAACAAATTTGGCAGTTCACCCCTACTTTTTGGCATTTACTATATGGGATTATTATAATTATATATATATATATATATATATATATATATATATATATATATATATATATATATATATATATATATATATATATATATATATATATATATAAAACTTTATTGGTAAAGCTAAAAAAGGAGGAGGAGAAGTAATTCAAACTTCTATATTCCATTTGTGAAACTATTGTAATTTTGGTGAAAATTTTTACTACATCACTACTTTCAACTTTTTTTTTTTTTATTTATATAAACCAGAGAGTTATCTTACACAAAATCGGTAATAAACACCATTTCCTACATGTCTACTGTACAGCAGCACATTTTTTTGTAGGGACCACATTACATTTGAAGTAACTTTTGGTGGGGCCTATATGGTATGGCTCTTTGAACAAGGGGAAAAAACTAAAATAAAATATATTAATATATATATATATATATATATATATATATATATATATATATATATATATATATATATATATATATATATATATATATATATATATATATATTTTTTTTTTTAATTACACATACATATACACACACACACACACACACACACACACTTATTAATTATAAAATAAAAATGAATTAAGTTTGTTAATTGAAATCTAGGAGACGATGTTACTAGTAACATGCAGGCTCTGCAAAAGTGCCAGGGCTTCCCCCAAAAATAAATCCATCAAAATCTTCACACACAGACCCAAAATGCACCCACACAAATGTTTCGCCTTACTTTACTGAGGGGAGCCCAGTATAATTTACAGGGTATGTCCCCAGAAGCACGAGCTGGACACACAATCTGTGGGCACTACAATGGCAGATTTGCAATTTTCACTTAGCAGCATCCATTACTGCTAGTTTCTAGGAAAACACCCATGGAGTCAAAACGGTTACTACACCTGCGGGCACATTCACAGATGGGTGCAATTTCCAAAGTGAGGACACTTGGGGGGGGGGGTTCTGCTATTCTGGCACTTAGGGGCTTTGTATATATAGTGTCTGCAAACTGTTTTAGGAAAATCTGTGTTACAAGGGTCAAATGGTGTCAATCTGTAACTAGTTTGGCAGTATGCTTCGAGACATTGTGCATTTGGAAGAAGCATTTCCACCCAAGCTTTAAGTTCCTGGCTGATGTCTTGAAATGTTGCTTCAGTATTTCCACATAATCTGCTTTCCTCATGATGCCATCATTTTGTGAAGTCCCTCCTGCAGCAAAACAGGCCCACAACACTATGCTGCCACCCACATATTCAGTTTGGATTGTGTTCCTAGACTTCAAAGCTTCTCCATTTTTACTCCAAACGTAACAATTGTCATTATGGCCTATCAATTTAATTTTAGTTCTCAGACCACAGGACATGTCTCCAAAAATTAAAAGTCTGTGTTTAAACTTTAAGCTGGCTTTTTTATGGTTTCTTTTGGAGCATTGGCTTCTTCCTGGCAGAGTAGATTTCAGCCCATGTTGATGCAGTTCTCGTTTCACTGTAGATAATGACATAATCTTACCAGCTTCCGCCAGCATCTTTAGAAGGTCTTTTGCTTTTTTTCCCTTGGGTTGCTATGCACATGTCTGACCAAAGCACATTCATCTCTGGTACACCAAACCCATCCCTTCCTGAGCGGTATGATGGCTGGTCAGTTTCAACTTATTTGTACTTGCGTATAATTTTTTTGTTCAGATGAACGAGACACCTTCAGGTATCTGGGAATTATACTCAATGATGAACCAGACTTGTGCAAGTGCACAATTCTCTTCCAGATATCTAGGCTGCTTTCTTTTGACTTTTCCATGATTATACACAAAAAAGCAGTGTGTTTCAGGTGTGCATTAAAATTCATCCACAGGTGTGTCTCTAATTAACTCAGATGTTGCTAATAAACCTATCAGAAGCTTAAAAAGATGTCATATGGGCTGTCCCATATTGTTTAATGGCATAGTACTTTTAGTGGATGTAAACTTTTCACTTTGCAGAAAGTAATATAAATGCCTTAAAACATTTTCTCTCTTTCTGGCATTTGGCAAATACAGTATAAATAATTTTGGTTCCTAATTGACCTGAAATGGGAAAGGTTTATTCTGATTTTATGTCAGATAGTGAGAAAAACATACGGATGTGTCTTTTTAGATAGTGTATGTAAACTTGTTTTCAACTAAGTGTTAAGAATTATTCTTCAGGGTGGCACGATTACTGCGATACCACGTTCATTTGGGGGTTTTATGTTTGGGTACTAAATTGCAATTTTCTAATTTCTCTGCCACAGTAAAAAAAACAAAAAAAAAACAAAACAAAAAACACACACACACACACACACACACACACTTTTTTAGGTTGTTCACTTTTTGGTACCAGGGGCAGTGCAGGCATTTAAGCCAAGCTCCCAGGAGAGATAAAGGGCTTAAAATTCTATCCACATGTAGTGAAGAATCAGCATGAAATGGAGGACCCGCTCAGGATTTGCAGATCTAGTTTCTTGTATATGTATACTCATTCCTCAGCATGCTAATTTGATTGCGGATTTTCACCCTTTGCAATGCATATTTTGAAATCCGCTGTAACATTCTTTATGCAACAGCCAACATTGCAGAACATATCCAGCATGTCCAGCCTTACATAACTCACAGACAGATTACTTACATCAAAGAAAGGTCCGATCATCTTACACGGCCCGCACCATGTGGCTGTGAAGTCAACAACTACAAGTTTATCACCAGCCTCACACAGGGCAGTTTTAAATTGCTCCTAAAATATAAAGAATAAAAGGAAATTAAACAAACATCATTTTCATTCCTGTTGATATCACCATGTAACATTAAATTTGAAAAATTTACCTTAACAAGAGCCATTGTAGTTCACATACGATTTAACAATTGCATGTGACAATGGAGCCTTTTTGCTATTTCATTCAGCTACTAAAAAGAATATTAAAATGAACCTGTCAGGTGCAACATGCACCCAGAGCCACGAGAAGTACTGGGTGCATACTGCCAGTCCCTGCCTAACTGTCCCTGTATACACTAGCATAGATAAATAAAGAGATCTTTAGAAAAAGTATTTCTAAAGATCTTTTATCATATGCTAATGACCACAGGGACTAGTCGCAAGGACGTTATATCCCCTGACTAGTCCGCCCTCTTAGCATGTTAACACACGCCTGGTATTCCGTGCCCAGCGTCATCGGCAGCGATGCGCGTACCTATGTCAGTTGTCACCGCCTCAGTGCGCATGATCAGAGGTCCTGGCACTTCCGGTCATGCGCACTAGACCTCTCAGAAGTCGGGAAACGTACAACCGGCTTCATATAATGCGAATGACCGGAAGTGCTGGGACTTCGAGCAGGTGCACTGAGCCTAAACCAGGCAACTGAGGCTGACAAGTCGAGGGAAATAACACCCTTACCACTAGTCCCTGTGCTCATTAGCAGATCATAAAAGGATCTTTAGAAATACTTTTTCTGGAGATCCCTTTATCTATGCTACTACATACAAGGGCGGTTAGGTAGGGATTAGCAATATTCACTCAGAACTGCTTGTGGTTCTGGGTGCATACTGCACCTGACAGGTCCCCTTTAAAGGAGCACTAAATATAGAAAATGCACTAAAATAATAGTTTGGGTGATAAAACCCACAGGTCAAAACAGGACCCCTAAAAAGTGTTTAAAAGGGTTTTTCCCCCTATCATTCCATATAACTGCAAACAACTGAATCTTCGATTCTCATGTTTTTTGTGACATATTGTACTTCATTTTAGTGGAAAATTTTGGACAATTTTTGCGTTTACGTGAGAAAACTAGGTAATTGGTAGAAAATTGCTATGTTTTCAAAGTTTGAATTTTTATGCCATTAATCCAAAGTTACCGTAGGTCATACAAAACAGTTAATAAATAACATTTCCCACAATGTCTACTTTACATCAGCACAAATTTATGAAACAAAGAAAAGTAAAACTGCTAATCCTAAATGTTCTATCGGCAATTTCTCATTTTTCCCCCCTCCACGCACACGCGCCATCATTTGAACCGGGACCGTGGACATACTGGGACACTCACCGCACCGGCCTGCTCCACCACTGCTGCCACCGCTGCCAGCACAACCTCTGCCTCCTGTAACCCCACTTCACCACCACTGCAACCCCCCACCCCCCCCCCCAGTAAGACACCACCGGAGTATAAGACGGACCCCACTTTTTTTTCCTTTAAATTTGGGGTGCGTCTTATAAAAAAAAAACAAAACAAAACAGTTAGTGACCTGTGGTGCATGTTTTAAACTCACATCTCAATTTTTTTCCTTGCGTGTACACTGAGTTTCTGCAGATTTGCATCAGATGTGGGGGGGGGGGGGGGGAATTGCTTATCTACTTATTGTGGTTCTGCTTTGGAAACCCACCAAAACGCATATAATCTGGACATGTGTATGAATAACGTTTTGTCATAGCCAAATACCAGGAAGTAACAAAAACAAAGCAGATTTAGGCCCTGTGCGCACACTGCGTTTTTTTTCACCAGCAGATTTGCTGCATTTTTTCTGTAGCAAAAAGAATTGCATGTCACTTCTTTTCCGCAGGTACCTGCAGTTTTTGCAATAGATCATGGTCAAAAATCGTGGTGAACAACCTGTGGAAAATTCGAGGCAAATCGCGGTAAAACCGCATGCAGTTTGCTGCATTTTTTTTCCGCGGGTACAGTAATCTTTCAGAGCCTGTGGAATCAAGAAAATTCCACTTTCTAGTGTGCACAGGGCCTTAAAGCATGACAGAGGTTAAAAAAAAACAAACAAAAAAAAAAACGCTCACACACAAATATGCAAGTAAGCCACTTACATAATTGGGAGGTTTTGATGTTGCAGCATTTTTGCACCTGATACTCATCATGGGAACGCAGCCTTAGGCCCCTTTCACAGGTCCGTTAAAAATCATGTTTTGCATGGATGTGTAAAAAGGTGCGTATGGCCCTCCGTGTGCCGTGATTTTGGCACATGAGTGTTCTCCGTGTGCTAGCCGTGATAATACACGGAAAACAGTAACTTTCTGCTCACCTGTCTCTGGCGTTTGTCCGTGGTGCTGATCTGAGGTCTCCAGCACTGCCGACTCCCCGCTGCTGCTGCTTCCGGCCCACAGTGCAGTGAATATGTGATGAGCATAATGAGCGGGGGTCGGAAGCAAGTGACAGCAGCTGCAGAGACAGCAGCACTGGAGAAGGAGAGTATAAAAATTAATTTTATTTCACAGACACATGGTTTTCTCTGGTACGTGTCACACTGATGTCACATGGATCACATCCGTGCGGTCCGTATGACACCTGTGCTGCTGGAGAAAAACGGACACGTCCAAGTGTGATGCACACACGTATGCTCCACAAGGACCATGATAAAACAGCGACGGGTGTGCAGAGCTATTGATTTTAATGGGTGTACGTGTCCCCGGTACGTATGAAAACGGACGTCACACATACAGGAGAGACACGGATGTGCGGAGGGGGCCTAAAAAGGCTGAGTCACTTTCGCAATAGAGCAAAAATACCTATGGATTAAGAGGTTGAATAGAATTTATTTTATCAGGGGGCACAAAATTTTCTAAAAATCCTTTTGCAGTGAAAAGGTTAACAATAGGCGGGTCTGTCTACAATCTGTTCCTTTCATATTCAGTTAAATGACCTACCATATAAACGCAATAATGCATGGGCGGTTTAAAGATTAAACCAAGGAAAGGACCAATGTTGATAATTGGGATGGGGAAAGAGTTGCAGTATTCTACATCTTGTCAAAGGGCTCCATTATACAAGAAGAATTCACTGTCCTATACAATCAATGGTTAAACTAATGTACTTCGGCCATAAATCTAAGGACATTACCTAGATGAAATGATCTAGCAGGAGTTCAGATTACACAGTGACTCAGCACGATTGTTATGCAAGGCTCTTCTGCGAAACGGCAACTGATCCAGAAAATGTAAGACTGCATTCACTCCGCAAGGTAGAAAGAGCACAGACCGGACACAGGAACCCCTTCTTAATAATGGTCATTAGATATTATTTCCTCACCAATCCATAGGAGGAAATCCGCTCCCATATGCCATGCAGATTACCGTTAACAAAACCCTGCATATAGGGGATATGGTCTCAGAACACCACATTTACTAGAAGCTAGGCCAAAATGCTGGGGTTCACAATTAGGCTATGCTTCCTACACTTGTTTAGAGACCACTCCTGTACAATTTATTTAACCCTCTTAATAAAGCGCCATTAATTCCATAGTGCTTTACATATATCAGCAACATTGGGCTCACAATCTAAAAGGTTCCCATCAGTATGTCTTTGCAGGAGTGTCCTCCGACACTCCAAACACAGGGAAAACATACAAACTCCTTGCAGATGTTGTCTTTCGTTGGCGTATAAATGGGTATAAATCCCAACACTGTGCTGCCCTAGAACGAACCACTTTGTACGTTAATGACCAAGCCTCATTCTCCAATTCTGACCAGTGCCAATTATTGATAAGAGGCTTAAGCCGGCGTTGCACGCTATGATTTATCTGCCGATATGTCGTCGGGGGTCACGGTTTGTGACGCAAAGCCGGCATCGTTCAAGACGTCGTTGCGTGTAACACCTACGAGCGACTCTGAACGATCGCAAATAGGTTGAAAATCGTGGATCGTTGACACATCGTTCGTTTTCAAAATATTGTTCATCGTTTGGATTGCAGCAGACATATTGGTACGTGTGACACCCTTCCAACGACAAACAGCATTCAAACGACCATCTTAGTCAAACAATAAAATTGCTTATCGCTGTTGCGTTGTTGGCGAGGTGTGTATGTGTGACCGCAAATAAACGACCTATGTGCGATCTCGGCAAATCATATCCACGATCTGGGCGTGTCACAGTTTCCGAAATCGGCAGATAAATCGTAGCGTGTAACGGGGCCTTTATTCTTCAAGTCAGTACAATTACAGTGACACCACATTTACAAAAAGTGTATTAGTTTTGGCGTTAGGCCTAAGACACACGGGGTGAAAATCGGAGCGAGTGGAGTGCAATAAAACATCGCATTCCACGCGGACCAATATTAGCCTGTGTATCAGCGCACATGAGCAAATATTTTCTCAGCATAATTGGACCGAGAAAACAGTCACAGCATGCTGCAGGTGCAATGCGATCCTTGTTTCTCTCACACCCATTCAAGTCTATGGGACAAGAGTTAAAAAAAACAAAAAAAAAAACAAACAAAACAAAACCATGATCGCACTGCACTCTCATTACACCGGTGTACGACGAGTGCAGGGCGAGAATGGCAATAGCCGGCTGCGGAGAAGAGAGGGAGATAAATCCCTCCCTCCCCTCTGCAGCGCCGGCCCTCCCCTCCTCAGTGCTGGCCCGCCCCCCCTCAGCTCAGGTCTGATCGCATGATCGGACCTCAGTTGCAGTGACACTTGCATGACACTTGGCTTCTGCTGTACTGTCAGTGTGAGCCGAGTGTCATGCGAGGATCCCAGTAGTCCCCGTATTGCTGAGAGAAACAAGATGACATTTTCAACTATACCATTGTTATTTACATTCGTTCTCTTTTCCACTTTTATTTCACAATGGCAATGGCGCTTACCGCATGAGCTTGGCTGTCAGCTGAGCCAAGCTCCTGCGGTGATCACGCAGGGAAGTACTGATATCATGCTGTGATCAGTCAAATTGACTCAAAGAGCAGTGACAGTAGCAATGGAGCAATGGGTGAATGGGTTGCAACAACTCTGGACACTCTGGCCAGCTGCCAGTGGCATCTGTTGACGTGGAGCAGTCATTGAGCGTTTTCACAGTGACAGTTTAAATCCATAGCGGACATAGCACGTCATAATGCGGAAACTTACACTTGCTCATGACCGCCATGTCAGTGGCTCTTTGTAAAGTGGTTAAAAAGGATCTGTCATCAGAAAATGAACAGTTTTTGTTAAAGGGAATCTGTCAGCAGGCTTATAAATTTCAAAGGTATTAAACGGAACCTGTCACATGTAAAAACACTAATGATCTGCAGATATGGGGTTAATCTGCAGGTTTATAGCTATTGAATACTACCCTGGTTTCATTCACAGAGGCTGTGCAGGTTCACCTACTGCTCTGTGTATGGACAATGGAGGCTGTAACCGCAAATCCCACATGGACAGCCGCTCTGCATTAAAACCCGCAGTCAGTCAGTGTGGGGGGGGGCGTGGTTACAGACACCATTCGCCATACACTGACTGAAGTCACGTCGGCACCGCCACAGAGACTGAAACCCCAACGCTGCCGGGAGGATTAAACATAATTCCATCCTGGCAGCGTGGTTTTATATGTAGGCGCTGGGCAGGTTTCTAATGCTATTAATCTGCAGATTAATAGCAGGGGTGGTTGTGTTTGATTCTTTATGACGTGACAGGTTCCCTTTAAAAATTGCCAATTTTTCTTGGAAAAATGCAACAGGTCCTCTAAACATGGTGTTTTTCTCCCTGGTCATCTACATTTCTTACACATGTAGGCTAGCATTTTTTCAAGTAGGCCTTGATGGGAGAGAGCAAATCCTCTAAAGTTATTACAGGTGATACATTTCCTTGAATGGCGACTACAGTTAATTTATATATCAAAAAAGTTATTGAAAGCAACAGGAGAAAAAAAACAAAACAAAACTGCTCTGCTTTCTTTGTGCCACTGGACATAGCACCTGGACTACAGAGGCACCCAGCAATCGAAACAAAACTTCTGACATGTCACTATGCCTTCTCAGAAACACGTACCCTTTACTGGGGATTACAAAGATGACACAATCTGCATTTCCCAAAGTGAAGAGTCAGGCTTTCTAAAAGTTTTGAGAAGGAAGAAACATTTTATTTATTTTATTGCACAATTGGGGAACTTACAGTCACCTGCTTTGTTTGCACAATTGAGTAATTGATTAAGAAGGAAGCAGTGGATAAACGTATGACTGGAGAATACAAGTACATTACTGGTTTTGTAACACCTACCCAGTTTCCCCGAAAATAAGACACTGTCTTATATTTTTTTTTGCCCTGAAAAAAGCACTGTCTTATTCTCGAGGAGACATGGTTGGGGATAAGTTTACCCCCCACATCCCTGGATCTTCATACTTACCAGCCCAGGGCGTCTGTATGGCTCCCAGATCCTCCTGTGATCTCCCATAAGGTGTGCTGCATGCCTCCCCTGCGTCTGGCCGACATCAGATCACACACACACACACTTCTTCCCACCCACCTCACAATCCCAGCAGCTGTGCTGCACGCCGTGCTCCTCTGCCTTCTGCCGACACTCACACATCAGACAGCATACACGCACACATCCGAGCGCATACACTCACATACACTGACGATATCGCACATACGCACTCACAACATCCGGAGATACCACATGCTTCCAGCCATGTGATCCTTGGCAGGTCCTGGAAGGTCACTGCATGCACAGTATCGCCGCCAAGAAGCAAGCGATATCGCCGGAGTGTGTGTGTGTGTGTGTGTGTGTGTGTGTGTGTGTGTGTGTGTGTGTGTGTGTGTGTGTGTGTGTGTGTGTGTGTGTGTGTGTGTGTTCCGCCGCTGCAGGACCTTGATGGGCTCATCTGCTCCCGGTCGGCGTCTGGTGAGTATGATCGGGGGTCTTCTTTCTTCTCTCTTCTGGGGGTGCCTGCTGTCTATAATGAAGTGTCCTGCAGTGTCTTTAACTCTTTCACCGCTGCATGACACTTCATTATTGACCGCAGCTATGTCTTATTTTCAGGGGATGTCTTATATTAAAGCTTCCCTGAAAACTCCTGCTATGTCTTATTTTCGGGGAAACACGGTAGCACGGAACAGGAAAAAAAAAAAAAAAAAATCTAAGCTTTTATTGAAAGTGGCATTATCCATTAAATGCCACTTTTTTGCTTTTAGCAAAACAGGTCACATGCACTCATGCAGATAAATACATCACCATTATTAAGGAAGGGGAAAAAGAAAAAAAAAAAAAAAAAAAAAGAAAACCCAAAGCTAACCCAATCTAAGAATGTTCTAACCAGAGGATAGGAGATCCTGTTAAAGAAATGAATACAGTGGTGTGGGAGTATTTTGCTATACGAGGAAAGTTTGCTGTAAAATTGTAACTCCGTTTACGATGAAGCTTTGCTGTATGAGCAAATACCGCACACTTCCGGTTCCGTACTTTCACTGCACTCTGACCCGCTCTTGCAGTACACATGTGATGCCCTGGACCCCCAGGGGTCACAGTACACTAACACACACACACACACACACACACACACACACACACACACACACTCCCCTGGGTAGGTGACACCAGTCAATCAAAATCCTTGTTGCCACCCTCCAGGCTTGATGTCCACACGAGGTGGGGTGGAGCCAGGCCATTGACCCCACCCACCGAGGAGTTCACAGGCCTGGAGGCGGGAAAAGACTGTAGAGATTATGTTAGGCAGTGAAAGTGAGAGGAGTGAAAACTGTTGGTGTCTGGGTTGGAGCCCAGGAATGTTCAGCAAGGTCGGCAGACTGTGGTGGCAGTCTGCAGGAGTTGGCGTAGGCAAGCGGAACCGTAGGACGGGGGTCGGGCGGTCGCCCACCGGTACCGAACCGGGGAGCAGATTGAAGCCATGCACCAAGGCAGGGTACTCAGACCCCGACCAGGCTAGGAGTCGCCGAAAAGGTCAAATTATCTGATTGCGGTCTGGACCTCAGGGGTTCATTCCCACCTAAGGCCCGTCAGAAGGCAACAGCCCAATCCGTCCGGATAAGAGCCACCGCCAAGGGCCAGAGATCCAAGGGCCAGCGCCTGCGGGCAAATGGGCTCTCCCGACACGTACACGCCGGGGAGCAGACTACTCGTGGGAAGCCATAGGAGTCAAATACACTTACACAGGTGCAGGAAAACGACAGCCACTATCAACCCGTCCGGGGAGAGTGAGAACACCGCAGCCGGCTGTGGGCAAAGTCCATCCAGCCGTTTGGTTTACCAGAGACTCTGTCCTTCTGTGTCTGAGTACAACAGTGCCATCCGGCACCGCAACGTTGCACCCGCGCCCACGCTGCCTCCCCGCCTCGGCACCTGCACCTATACCTCCTCCCTACTCTCCAACTGGGGCCCCGGGACCAACAGCTTCTACCCACAGAGGGGGTCGACACCTTAGCTGCTTCCGCCATCGCTCCCGGGATCCCCCGTCACCAGCAGCGGTGGTGCCCACTATCACCACAACCCGTGGGTGGCGTCACGACCGACATCCCAAACATCCACTAAAAACCTCCCCCTTTTCACTCGTGGGCGAGGAGGCGCTGCTCGAGCCCCGGGTCCGGCCCGGTGCTCAAGCCACCGAGGAGCAGAAGCACCGGACCCGAGCGCCAGCGATTCCAGACGAGCGGCGTTCCTACCCCTCCGCACGCGACACACACACACACACACACACACACACACGTTCTCTCACCGGCCTCCTGGTTCTTGTAGTCCGCAGGTACAGTGTGTATCGGGTAACCATCGTGACGATGAAGGAACATCCGCTGTCAGCGCTTCTCAAAGGCAGCACACTGACCAATCAGAGGCAAGCGGCTCCTGGGTATGACATGGACGCTGACAGCGGAAGCTTCTGCATCATCACGATGCTTACCCAATACACATACTGTACCAGCGGATTACAACACCCAGGAGGCCAGCGAGGGAACGGAGGGTAAGGTGAGCATAGAGCGCGTGTGCTTGTAAGTAATGGCACAATAGGGAGACATTGCACAAGTTGTGAAACGAATGGTCTGAGCTTGCATTATTTCCTGTGGGAAATTTTGCTTTGCTAGACGAGTAACTTTGTTGACGAGCACACTCCCAGAACGGATTGTTCTCGTAAACCAAGGTTACACTGTACTTCTTTAAGTTACTAGCAAATAAGTGGAGCATGGTCATAAGCGCCACTATTTTCTGCCATATTAGGGCTAGGAGCGGCCTTATGTCTGGACTTGGGCTTCAATTTTCAGTTGCGTGAAAGCTTCAGCCCATCAAGGGCCACTAATTGTCTAAAGGGGGCTTTACACGCTACGATATCGCTAATGCGGAGTCGTTGGGGGGTCACGGAATTTGTGACGCACATCCGGCCGCATTAGCGATGTTGTTGCGTGTGACACCGATGAGCGATTTTGCATCGTCGCACAAAGGTGCAAAGTCGCTCATCGGTGACACGGGGGTCCATTCCCAATTATCGTTACTGCAGCAGTAACGACGTTGTTCCTCGTTGCTGTGGTAGCAAACATCGCTATGTGTGACGCCGCAGGAACGAGGAAGCTTTCCTTACCTGCCTCCCAGCCGCCATGCGGAAGGAAGGAGGTGGGCAGGATGTTACGTCCCGCTCATCTCAGCCCCTCCGCTTCTATTGGGCGGCCGCTCAGTGACGTCGCTGTGACGCCGCACGGGCCGCCCCCTTAGAAAGGAGGCGGTTCTCCGGTCACAGCGACGTCGCCGGGCAGGTATGTGTGACGGGTCTGGGCGATGTGCGCCACGGGCAGCGATTTGCCCGTGTCGCACAACAGATGGGGGCGGGTACCCACACTAGCGATATCGGGACTGATATCGCAGTGTGAAAAGCGGCCTTAAGTCACTAATGCCCTTCAGTGCTCACAACTAGAGTTGAACGAGTACCTAACCATTCGTACTTGCTATACTCATAACGAGTACGGTTTAATACTTGCATATTCATTCTGAATAGCATGTGCAATGCAAGCCATTAGGGGAAAACTTGCAATGTAACGAGTAGCCCGAATGCTGTACTATTTGTGCGAGTAGTGAATAGTGCGAAATTCGGGTTGCTCATTAGATTGCAAGTTTTCCCCTAATGGCTTGCATTACACATGCTATTCGGAATGAATATGCAAGTATTAAACTGTGCTCGTTATGAGTATAGCAAGTGCGAATAGTTAGGTACTCAACTCTAGTCAGAAGGTATAAAATCAATAAACCTGCTAGGAGTCACATTGACAGAATTGGTAGGCTACGTGTGAAAAAGAAGATATCAAGAAGTTGTTGCAGTCAGGAAACACTTTTGAAAGAGGATTCCACAGTTGGGAGAGGAAAATTAGGAAATATTGGTTTAACATTTGTCATACTTCCTGTGAGATACTCTGAAAGCAGCGCTCGGGAACCCAGGGACCGGGCTCGGCAGAGTCATCTTGAATCCAGCTGAGGTGCGCTTTTCCTACCTCCATTCCAATCATGGTCCACCAGAATACCAAAGAAAGCCAAGGTCATTAGTGGATGAAATACTGACAGTTGCAGAACTGTTCTTGTGAGTCAACTGCAAATCATTCACAGACAGCTGTGTGACCCATCCAACATGATTCAAGTGACTAACAAGAATTAGTTTAAAGAGTAACAGAATGCTTCAGGGCTTTGAGACACCAAAATAGATGCATCATGAGCCTTACTTAAAGGGAACCGGTCACCGTTTTTTCGGCCTAAAAGCTGCGGCAACCACCAGTGGGCTATTATATACAGCATTTTAGAATACTATATACAAGAGCCCAGGCCGCTTTGTAGAATGGAAAAAAAAAAAAAAAACCCAAAACTTTATAATACTTCCCTAACAGTTGCACTGCGGTGGAGTTGGGCGTCTGTTGTCCAGTGCCGCCTTTTTTGGCCATCTTCGTCCTCCTGAAGCCTGTGTGCATGACGCGTCCTACGTCATACACACTCGCTGGTCCCGCGCAGGCGCACTATAATACTTTGATCTGCCCTGCTTAGGGCAGATCAAAGTGCACCTGCGCAGGACCTAAATGCTGACGCGTGTGGCTGACATAGGACGTGTCATGCACCCCGGCTACAGAAGAAGGAGCACTAAGATGGCCGAAAGAGGCAGCTCCAGCACCGGACATGCCCATTTGACTCAAATCCACTTCAGCGCGATCGTTAGGCAAGTATAATAAAGTGAGATAAAGTAACACGGAGACCCACGTTATTCTATGGTAGATGGCACACACACGTAAAATCACACAGAACGTGTGTCCGTGTGATAAGTAAGTGTGTGCGCTTTTCTGCACGGACAACATGTCAGTTTTTGGCCGGCAGCACGCAGGCACGGACCAGCTTTAGTCTATGGGTCCGTGCCTGCACGTATCGCACACTGAGTATGTCCGTGTTCAGCACGTTTCGTGCGTGTGCTTTTTACACTAGCGATCTTATTTTTTTTTTTTAATTAAATTCAGTATACTTACATTGGCGCTCGGTTTTTTTCTTCCCCCGGCTCATACCGCTCCCCGATCACCAGCGCGGCGAGGAACAGCTGTGCAGAGAATACGCGGAAACAATTACTTTGATTAATGAGCGGCCGGCATATTCAATCTCGTATTCCCTGCTTTCCCCACCCACAGACGCCTGTGATTGGTTGCAGTCAGACACGCCCCCCACGCTGAGTGACAGGTGTCTCACGGCACCCAATCACAGCAGCCGTGGGCGTGTCTATACTGTGCAGTAAAATAAATAAATTAAAAAAAAAACAAAAAAAAAAAAACGGCGTGCGGTCCCCCCACCCCCCCCAATTTTAATACCAGCCAGATGAAGCCATACGGCTGAAGGGTGGTATTCTCAGGATGGTGAGCCCCCCAGCCTAACAATATCAGTCAGCAGCCGCCCAGAATTGCCGCATACATTATATGCGACAGTTCTGGGACTGTACCTGGCTATTCCCGATTTGCCCTGGTGCGTTGGCAAATCGGGGTAATAAGGAGTTTTTGGCAGCCCATAGCTGCCAATAAGTCCTAGATTAATCATGTCAGGCGTCTCCCCGAGATACCTTTCATGATTAATCTGTAAATTACAGTAAACACACACACCCGAACAATCATTTATTAGAAATAAAAAACACTAACAAATTCCCTCATCATCACCAATTTAATAAGCCCGAAAAAGCCCTCCATGTCCGGCGTACGCCAGGATGGTCCAACGTTGCATCCAGCTCTGCTGCATGAAGGTGACCGGAGCTGCAGAAGACACCACCGCTCCTGACAGCTCCACGCAGCTAATTAAGGGAATAGCGCGATCAGCTGAGCTGTCACTGAGGTTACTCGCGGCCAACGCTGAGTACAGCTGATCGCGCTATTCCCTCATTAGCTGCGTGGAGCTGTCAGGAGCAGCGGTGTCTTCAGCAGCTCCGGTCACCTTCATGCAGCAGAGCTGGATGCGACGCTGGACCATCCTGGCGTACGCCGGACATGGAGGGCTTTTTCGGGCTTATTAAATTGGTGATGATGAGGGAATTTATTAGTGTTTTTTATTTCTAATAAATGATTTTTTCAGGTGTGTGTGTTTATTTACTGTCACTTACAGATTAATCATGGAAGGTATCTCGGGGAGACGCCTGACCTGATTAATCTAGGATTTATTGGCAGCTATGGGCTGCCAATAACTCCTTATTACCCCGATTTGCCAACGCACCAGGGCAAATCGGGAAGAGCCGGGTACAGTCCCAAAACTGTCGCATATAATGTATGCGGCAATTCTGGGCGGCTGCTGACTGATATTGTTAGGCTGGGGGCTCCCCATAACGTGGGGCTCCCCATCCTGAAAATACCAGCCTTCAGCCGTACGGCTTTATCTGGCTGGTATTAAAATTGGGGGGGGACCGCACGCCGTTTTATTTAAATTATTTATTTTACTGCACAGTATAGACACGCCCACCGGCTGCTGTGATTGGGTGCCGTGAGACACCTGTCACTCAGAGTGGGGGGCGTGTCTGACTGCAACCAATCACAGGCGCCTGTGGGTGGGGAAAGCAGGGAATACGAGATTGATTAATGAGCGGCCGGCATATTCAAAGTAATTGTTGCCGCATATTCTCTGCACAGCTGTTCCTCGCCGCGCTGGTGATCGGGGAGCGGTGAGTATGAGAGAGGGCTGCTCACTTCAGTCACTCGGGGGATTAGCGGTCACTGGTGAGCCCTTCACAGGTGACCGCTAATCAGTATGCGGCACACAGACAGAGCCGCGGCATGACAATGAAGTCGGGTGAAGTTCACCCGAGTTCATTCTCATCACGCAACTCTGTCTGCTGTCAGCCGACATGAATCAACGACATTGTGTGTTACACAAACGGAAATTCCACGTACACATACACGGACATTTTACACGTACACACGGCTCGCATACGCCATCACACGGATGCCATACGTACTGGAGAAACGCCCCTAAAAAAACGGAACACGGACCTGAAAAACGGACCGTAAGACACGTACGTTTTTTTTGCGGAAGTGTGTTTTAGGCCTTATAAAAAGGGAGAAAGGCCAAATGAACATAGACTACATATGGCCAAGACGTCCAGTAGGCGCCCAAAGCAGCCAACATAATATCTGGAAAATGGTTGTGCATGTACTAGGTTTTAACTTGGGATCATACATGCAGTTTTTGATACGTTCTTGAGCCAACCTCCAAGTTGGATCCAGCAGTAAGAAAAAAAAAAAGTACATATCCTTCCCTTATATACCCATTTCTTTTAAGTTTCAGCTAAAAAACTGCACGTGCAATTTCAGCCATAGGGTATGTGCACACGTTTAGTATTTGGTGCAAACATTTCTGCATCTCTTGGCCACAAAAAATAAAATACAAACAGTCAGTGGCAGCAGATTTTTACCACTCTTCAGAGTGGGCGATACCCGCAACAAATACACCACAAAACTTGAAATGCTGCAGATTTATTTCTACAAGGAAAAAATACTCAAACGTTTGCATGAGATTTCAGGATTCTCGATAACTTCGCTGGTCAGGAATCCCATCAGGTTTTGGGACAAATCTGCACTTCAACACACACAGCCATAAAAGAAAAAAACACAAAAGCACGGCCCACTACATATGCAAACTGGTAATACCGGATCTATTGTAATTGTGGCTTATAGTGAGAGCATTGTAGCTGTGCCGCAGGGTCCGATATACACATGAACCACTGGAATGCTAAAAGAAAGGAAAGACAAGGTGCACAGACCTTACTAACAATGGAATTCTCTTCTCATTTTGTTTACATAGTAACACTGCCCCATAATAGCAGATATTCTTATGTGATATTTTCCAGTTTTCTGTACACAGATCAGCTGAAGATCATGCCAGCTTGGACAACGCCCTGAAGGATTTTACCAGCCTCTAAGGCTGCTTTCACACCTCAGTTTTTTCCTGTGCGGCACAATCCGGCGCTTTGCAGAGAAATCGCAAACGTTTTTTTTTTTGCCGCCGGTTGCGTTTTTTTTGCATAGACTTACATAAGTGCCGTATTGTGCCGCATGGGCTTGCGTTCCATCCGTTTTTTGCCGCTTGCTGCAGATTTAGCCGATGCGGCGGCCGGATGGAACGTTGCCTGACACGTTTATTTTTTGTACGGGGAAAAAAAAAAAAAAACCAAAAAAAAACAAAAAAACAAACAACCATAAAACGCATTGCGGCACGATTTGCAATGCATGCCTATGGACGCTGCATGCGGCAACCTGCGGCAAAAACCGCTGTGGTTGCCGCATGCATTTTTTTTTCACTGCGCATGCTTAGTAGCCTGCCGCAAGCGCCAAAACCGGACGGGTCGCATGTTAAAAACGTATGCAAAGGATGCAGTTTTGTCGCCGCATCCGTTGCATAGGTTTGAGCCGGATTGGCCGGCTCTGTTAATACCGGAGGTGTGAAAGCAGCCTTAGAAAATGATCAGAGAATGAGATGAGGGGGTAAGAAGGAGAATCAGTTATCTGATCCATACCAGCAGAACCAAGGGCAGCATGAATCAGAGACCAGTCCATGTGTTATGCTCTAAAATGTTGCAGTATAAGACTATGTATGCACGCTGCGGATTTACCGCAGATTTTGCCGCAGTTTTGCTGCAGAAAGTGTTTAACATTGCTGCAGTCAATTTCCCAGCAAAACGTATGGGTTTTAAAAAAAAAATGCTTTTTTTTTGCTTTTTTTTTTTTATACCCGCGGATTTACCCTTGGAATTTTCGCTGCGGAATTAATGTGCATGTCACTTCTTTTCCACAGGTCCCTGCGGTTTTTGCCATAGATAATGGTAAATATCCGCAGGGACCAACCTGCGGCAAATCCACATCAAAACCGCATGCAGATTTCGTTGCGGTTGTGGTGCGTTTTTGTACCGCAGGTGCGGGATTCTTTCAGAGGGTCCGGATTTTCCTTGAGAAAAAGTCCATTTCTAGTGCGCACATGGCCTAAGAGAGGGGTCTCAAACACGCGGCCCGCGGGCCGCATGCGGCCCCTCAGGGTAGTTAGTGTTGAAAAATCGCTGAAACATTGAAATCCAGCCAAGATCAGTGCAGCTGTAGCCCTGATCATTGGCTGGAGCTGAGTGACGTGTTTCACCCGCCGCAGCTCTGATTGGAGAGATCAGTCACAAGGCTGGTCTCTCCAATCACTGTGGATCTGGGGCCAGAGACCACCCCCCTCAGCTCCACTCCGGAGTCTGCTGACCCATTACTACAGGATGGGGACAAAGTGCGCACATTACTATGAGATGGGGATAAGGCTGTGGACATTACTGTAGGATAGGGACATTACTACAAGGGGACAAGGATGTGAAACATTACTATAGAATAGGGATAATGCTGGGGACATTACTATAGGGTGGGGACAAGGTTGGGACATTACTAAAGGATGGGCACATTACTATAGAATAGGGACAGTACTATAGGATGGGGACATTGCTACAAGGGGACAAGGATGGGGAACATTACTATAAGATGGGGGACAAGGATGGACACATTACCATAGATTGGGGACATTACTATAGGATGGGGAGAAGGATGAACACATTACTATAAGATGGAGACAAGGATGGGGAACATTACTTTAGGATGGGGACAAGGATGAGCACATTACTGTGGGATGGGGACTAGGATGGGGTACAATACTACAAGGGGACAAGGATGAGCACATTACTGTGGGATGGGGCACAATACTACAAGGGGACAAGTATGGGCACGTTACAACAATATGGGGAACATTACTAAAAGATGTTGGTCAAAATTTCTATATAGTGCTAATTGTAAGACTATTAGTTACAAGAAAGGACTAAAATGTAAAAAAAAAAAAAAAAAAAAAAAGTTTATATTTAAACAAAGAATGTGCACATTTGCTTTAATGAACAAGTGAAAATGTGTTCAAAATCAGTGATCCCAAGGTGTGTAAAAAAAAAAAAAAAAAAAAAAAAAATTATATATTATATATGGTACCAATAAAAATGTCACTTTGTCCTGCAAAGAATGCGGCCCCCCCAAATTATTTTTTTTCCTGTGTGCGGTCCATACACCCAGCCGAGTTTGAGACCCCTGGCCTAAGAGAAAAAAGGTGGTTCAGGCTTAGGAAATTAGTACTAGAAAAAAAAAAAACGCTCTGATTTGAGAGACAGAGACAAAAAGGCGGATATTATAGTAGTCAAGGCGGGAAGTGAGCGCATGCACTATGATTTTAGAGGATTGAAGAAAGAACACATTTTGAAAACATGAGTGAGGGCTTGGATATGAAGTTTGAAAGACTCTGGTCCAGGGTTAGTCTGAGGCAGCAACTCTCTAGTACTACATGAGAAAGCATGAGGTTTATAGTGATAGGCTCTGTACCCACGTGGCATATTTTTATGCAGTTACGCTGCGATCTGCACCACAGCGTAACTGCATGCGTCCTCAGCACAATCTATGAAGATTGTGCATAATCCATGCCCACGTGGCGTATTCGAACGCAGCGATTCGGCTGCTGCCAAATCGCTGCGTTCCAAGAAGTGACATGTCACTTCTTTTATGCGCTTTGCATGCTGTCTATAGGGAGAGGCAGCATGCAGAGCGCACGAATTGTGCAGGCACCAGGCACTTCAGAATGGAGCTTTTCAGCTGCGCTCTGAAGCAGATCTTGTATGCTGCGGTGCAGAGCGCACACGTGGGCACATAGCCTTAGGCTCAATGGAGGAAAGACAATGAGAGCGAGAAAGATCATGTGACGCTGGATCCTTGCAGGCTGGCAGTGTAGGAAGCACTGGTCCAAATAGTGAAAGTTTCTTATTTCATTTCCCTAGGCCGATTAATAAAACGTCTAGTAGTCATCACCCACTTATATTAAAAGGGAAGTGGTCACCCTCTTTTTTGGCCTATAAGCTGCAGCCACCACCACCGGGCTGTTATATAAAGCATTCTAACATGCTGTATATCAGAGCCCAGGCCGGGGTATAACATAAAAAACAAACACTTTATAATACTTAACGGTCGCGCGAAGGGCCTTATGGGCATCTTCGTTCTCCAGTGCCGGCGTCTCCTCTTTCGGCCATCTTTGTCATCTTTCTGAGGCCTGGGTGAATGACGCGTCTACGTCATACACACTCATCGGTCCTGCGCAGGCGCACTGCAATACTTTGATCTGCACTGCTCAGGACAGATCAAAGTGCGCCTGCTCATGACCTCAATGCTGGCGAGTGTGTATGACGTCAGACGTGTCATGCACTGCGGCTACAGAAGAAGCATAAAGATGGACAAAAGAGGAGGCACCGGACAACGGAGACGCCCATAAGGCCCATCGTGCGACTATTTGGTAACTATTATAAAGTAGTTTTTTTTATGTTATATCCCCAGCCTGGGCTCTGATATACAACATGTTAGAATGCTGTATATAAGAGCCCAGTGGTGGTGGCCGTAGCTTATAGGGCAAAAAAGTGGTGACCGGTTCCCTTTAAAAGAATAGATTGACAACTAGGTGCTAATTTTCTAAGTAGATATATTTCTAAAGGTGGTCGCTCGACTGTGTGCGTCATGTGTTCCGGATGCAGCCAATCACCATTGGCTTCACTCTCCCAGTCTTTGGACGGATCACAAATCCACAAGAAGTAAGATCAGCAGCAGCACTCACTCCCTCTGGATGTATGAGATTTCTCTGAAGATTGGGGAGAGTGAACCCTGCGTTGATTGGCTGCAGGGAGCACATGACGTCACAGTTGCAGGATCCCGGGAGAGACTGTGCCAACTCCACTGGAACGGTGCTGGCAACAGAGGAGAGTATGCTTTATCACTCCAAAAAGTGTAAACATACAGATGGAGAAGGGGTTGTACGAGTGGTGAATAACCCCCTTAAAATCAACAGGAACTAACTGCAGTGAAAAACACACAAGAACAGAGTGTATTGAAAATAATCAAAAAATAAAAAAGGCGCGACTGATGCCAATAACTAAGTGACTGTTAGTGGTGCCGGAAATCCACTGTAGGAAAGCAATTTTAAGATCGTTGCATTTTCCATCTCTTGTACAATGCACGTCAATGATAATAAAATCTTTCAGACTTGGCAGGAAAATTATCCTCACAGAGTTCAGGTCATTCTGTGGATTTGGAAATCTGCAAATAAGCTATTTTTTTTTTTTAATTGCTGGGGTTTTAGGCTATGTGCCCACGGGAGTTTGTACCTGCGGATATATCCGCATGTTTCCCGCAGCTGATACCCGGAATCTGCAGCTATCCATTCCTGCAGGATTCCAGCGAAATAGCTGCGAAAAACCTGCAGACATTCGTGAGACTTAGGGTACTTTCACACTTGCGTTGTTTTCCTTCCGTTACAATCCGCCGTTTTGGAAAACTGCGGAATCCATTAACGGATTCCGCTGTTTCCCATAGACTTGTATGGGTGACGGATTGTGCCAAAAGGACCTGCATTGCTTCCACTGGCCGACGCTCCGTTGCTTCTGCCCAGCGGGAGGAACGCAGCATGTAACGTTGTTTTCAGCAGCGGAATCCTCAGGATTTCACTGTGCATGCTCTTTTTTTTTTAAATCACAAACTTTAATTTTGTCTTGCAGTGGCTGAACGTTCAGCTGAGCGCTCGCCCGCCGGCATGCCCGGCCGCCGGCAAGTGACAGCGCTCAGCTGAGCCACCGGCTATTGAGAGCGATCAGCTGATTGTTCACAATAGTCTGCTGCCGGTAAAACTGTAAAGAAGAGAAAAAAAAAAAAAAAAAAAAAAGCTTTCCGTTGTTTTGTACGATCCGTAGCATCCGTTGTACCACTATATGCCACGCATCCATTGCATCCGTAACACAACGCAATGCTACGGAAGAGGCCGGCCTCTATCTCCATGGTAGAGGGCGGTATTTTCGCAGGAATAATTGACATGCAGTTGTGTGGCTGCGGGACATCCGCAGCATATTTTGCAGCACTGACACACTCTCCCCATGTCCCATAGGATAACATGGGGAGTGTCTATACTTTATAAAACCTGCGGATTTATCTAGAAAATCCAGATAAAGCTGCAGGTTTTCCGCTGCAAAATCCGCAGTCACAAGTCCCGTGGGCACATAGCCTTAAAAAAAAAAAGCCAGTCTCAGACAAGCAGAATACAAGCCCTTTTCTGACAAGTCATGGACAACCCTGATCTTGACACTGAACACAGGATTTGGTGATCCAGCATAGTTTTCAGTAGGCGACATCATCCATTGCTACTCACACTCCGCTGCTAAACTGCATGTCCGAATATTGAATGATGGGAACAACAGTAAAAGGTTAACCCCAAAACCTGACAAAATATTGTTCACGTAAGAAAACCAGTCAAAAATAACAGCAATCAAACTAACTCTGAAATATTTGTAATATAGGTCACAATGAAGGGGAAAATAAAATATATATATTACACAAAAAGCTCAATTTTTTTTAAGCTCACCTAGAATATTCATGGGGCCCTGTGTATGTATATATATATATATATATATATATATATATATATATATATATATATATATATATAAAAAATAGTATACCCAAACTGTATCAGATACGATCTTCAGCTTCTATCTGCTACACTGTAGTGTAGGATTCATATTTAAAAAAAAAAAAAACAAAAAAAAAAAATCAGAAAGATGTAAACTTATAGTCCGATGAATCCAAAGAAAGAAGGGAGAGCGGCACTTCATGGTGGGATTCTGCGGTTTTAATAACTGTGCAAACAGGTTACAACATGTGGGGGGAGAGGAGTTTGCGGGCATCCAACTGCTCATACAAATAGAAAGCATGGTAGTGCTCGCTCACCACTAACCATTACGAGTACCGAGCATGGTATTGCTCGCTCACTACTAACCATTATGAGTACCGAGCACTCGAGCATGGTAGCTCTCACTCACCATTACGAGTACGGAGCACCTCAGCATGGTACTGCTCACTCATCACTAATCATTATGAGTACCGAGCACTCGAGCATGGTAGTGCTCACTCATCACTAATCATTATGAGTACCGAGCACTCGAGCATGGTAGTGCTCACTCATCACTAATCATTATGAGTACCGAGCACTCGAGCATGGTAGTGCTCACTCATCACTAATCATTATGAGTACCGAGCACTCGAGCATGGTAGTGCTCACTCATCACTAATCATTATGAGTACTGAGCATGGTAGTTCTCACTCACCATTACGAGTACGGAGCACCTCAGCATGGTACTGCTTGCTCATCACGAGTACCGGTCACCTGAGCATGTTCGTGCTCACTCATCAATAACCATCATGAGTATGGAGCACCCGAGCATGGTACAGCTCGCTCATCATTAACCATTACAAGTACAGAGCACGGTAGTGCTCGCAAATCACTAACCTTTATGAGTACTGAGGATGATAGTGCTTGGCTATTGTGAGTAGCGAACATGGTTTTTCCCCACAGGCAGTGTACCTTCTGAGTATGGACTGGTGGCAGGAATTCTGACCTGAACTCCATAGCCTCATTTAGACCGTGAAACACAGATGTGTAATACTGACCCTAATTCTTTTGGCAAAATAAGATCTTCAATATACACATCGTACGACAGGTGGAGAAAACCACATTTTGCTGCGATAGATAGATATCCTTTAGACCCGCAAAACACATCCGTTTAATTTGTACTTGTGCGGTACGTATTTGCAGGTACCGGAGACACGTACACACGGAGACCCATGTTATTCAATGATAGATGGCGCACACACGTAAAATCACACGGAACGTGTGACAAGTACGTGTGTGCGTTTTTCTACACGGATGACATGTCCGTTTTTGGCCGGCAGCACGCAGGCACGGACTCGCTTTAGTCTATGGGTCCGTGCCTGCACAGACCGCACACGGAGTATGTCCGTGTTCAACACGTATCATCCGTGTCCGTTTTTAATCACAAAATCTGAAACACTTGTTACCAATCTATCAGGTCAATTGATGGCAAACAACAACAGGATCTCATGATGAATGATTAACAACGTTAATTGGGTAAGAATGCGGATCTTAAAAAACGGACGGCACACGTACGTATTTTATGTCAAAACGGACATTCCACATGCACACACGGCTCGCATACGCCATCACACAAATGACATACGTACCGGAGAAACGCCCCTAAAAAACATGGACCCGAAAAACGGACCGTGAGACACGTACGTTTTTTTTGCGGAAGTGTGTTTTAGGCCATAGGAAAATCCCAGTGCTCAATGCTGGTAGATATTTACTTAAAAGGAAAGGCTCACTTTTAAAGAAAAAAGGTCATTGGCAGAGTTGTGACCCAATTTGGTGATATGCCAACCGTAAACCTTCTTATCATTACTTATCATTAAGGCTGTGCTCACACTGCGGTAAATGTGCGGATTTTGCCGCAGATTTTCCAGAAATCTGCAGCACAGCTACTCCCCAGCCATTTCTATGGCATTTGGGAAATGCTGTGCCCACGCTGCGGATTTTTCCGCAGCGGAAATCGTGCGGAAAAGTCTGCAGTGCGTCAATTATTGTTGCGGATTTTCGTGCGGATTTTGCCTATTCAATTGAACAAAAAGAAAAAAAAAAAAAAACACAACAAAATCCGCACCTATGAAAAGGTGCAGATTCCGGGGGAAAGCTGCGGATTTTGATGCAGAAAAATCGGCAGATACAGAGTCCCATGGGCATATAGCCTTAGGGTGGACGGCTACTCTTTATTGTTATTCAGGTACATATTTGTTACACAATGATCAGCACTCAGGATGTGAACATTATATTACTCAGGGCTTCCATTATTTACTGAATGGTTGAGGTGCAGAGGAGCCATCATCCGTGCGGAGCTGCCGCCCCACCACCGTGCGGAGCTGCCGCCCCACCACCGTGCGGAGCTGCCGCCCCACCTACACCCCACCTACTGTCTCCTCCCCAAAATCCTTTAGGATGTAAGCCCGCAAGGGCAGGGCCCTCTTCCCTCTGTACCAGTCTGTCTATTGTAACTTGTATATGTATTCTGTATGTAACCCCCTCATGTACAGCACCATGGAATCAATGGTGCTCTATAAATAAACAATAATAATAATAATAATAATAATAATAATAATAATAATATTCTATACATTAGGGTGTGTCCTAGTTACTCAGTGACCTCAATGGAAAGGCCATGGAGAGCTGATGCCTCCAGGAACTAAGATCTGCCTAGTCATTCTTGACTTGCATATCCTGCAGTAGGAATGATCTCACAGCATAGAAGTGGATCCTGTGCTGGTAAAGGCAGGCAGTGATGTGTGAGGACAGAACTACAATGGCCTGTACTACCACTCTAGAGAGTCATCCCTACTAATGACCACACATGTAGCTGAGCTGATCTCATGGATCAGTGGGGGCTGTACATACACATGTAGCAGAGCTGATCTCATGGATCAGGGGGGGCTGTACATACACATGTAGCAGAGCTGATCTCATGGATCAGGGGGGGCTGTACATACACATGTAGCAGAGCTGATCTCATGGATCAGGGGGGGCTGTACATACACATGTAGCAGAGCTGATCTCATGGATCAGGGGGGGCTGTACATACACATGTAGCAGAGCTGATCTCATGGATCAGGGGGGGCTGTACATACACATGTAGCAGAGCTGATCTCATGGATCAGGGGGGGCTGTACATACACATGTAGCAGAGCTGATCTCATGGATCAGGGGGGGCTGTACATACACATGTAGCAGAGCTGATCACATAGATCGGGGGGGCTGTACATACACATGTAGCAGAGCTGATCTCATGGATCAGGGGGGCTGTACATACACATGTAGCAGAGCAGATCTCATAGATCAGGGGGGCTGTACACACACACATGTAGCAGAGCTGATCACATAGATCGGGGGGGCTGTACATACACATGTAGCAGAGCTGATCACATAGATCCGGGGGGGCTGTACATACACATGTAGCAGAGCTGATCACATAGATCAGGGGGGGCTGTACATACACATGTAGCAGAGCTGATCACATAGATCAGGGGGGGCTGTACATACACATGTAGCAGAGCTGATCTCATAGATCAGGGGGGCTGTACATACACATGTAGCAGAGCTGATCTCATAGATCAGGGGGGGGCTGTACACACACATGTAGCAGAGCTGATCTCATAGATCAGGAGGGCTGTACATACACATGTAGCAGAGCTGATCTCATAGATCAGGAGGGCTGTACATACACATGTAGCAGAGCTGATCTCATAGATCAGGAGGGCTGTACATACACATGTAGCAGAGCTGATCTCATAGATCAGGGGGGGGCTGTACACACACATGTAGCAGAGCTGATCTCATAGATCAGGAGGGCTGTACATACACATGTAGCAGAGCTGATCTCATAGATCGGGGGGGGGGGGGCTGTACATACACATGTAGCAGAGCTGATCTCATAGATCAGGAGGGCTGTACATACACATGTAGCAGAGCTGATCTCATAGATCGGGGGGGGGGGCTGTACATACACATGTAGGGTAACAAAGGCAACATATGACAAAGTCAGCTATACATCACAAGACATCTGGCCTTACAAAACCGAAGTCATAATCAAAACATAGAAATCCTATTTTTCCAGCCCTAGGTTAGTAAACAATATGATTGGAGTCCATGGGGCGAGGATTATAGTGAAGATGCAGCCATGAGGAATTCTACACATCCAGCAGATCCAGCCTAACAGAATGGCAACCGGCTTCTCCCACATGACACAGTCACATGGCACAAGATGCCGGTAAGTGAGGCACCATTACAGACAGCAGTCCTCCAGCTTACCATATTCTCGATATGTCGGACCATGGTGCCGGTACAGTGATGGGACGGCCAAAGTGCAGAGCCGGTGATAGTAGTGATACCAGGCGGCCGGCAGGGCAGTAAATAGGCGGCGTGAGCTGGGCGTGGCCAGGGGACGGGGCGGGGCTACTGACAAACTTGTGTAACGGGATGGGCGCGGCACGGGGCCGCAGACCGGGCGGGAGCAGCGGCGCAGTTGGCTGAGGGGACTGTGTTGTGTACAGCGTGCTAGGCGGGCTTGTGTGGACGGCGGACAGGGTGGGCCGAGGATGAGGGGTGTACGGGAAGTGGAACCATTTCTTGTAACGTGGCGTGGTGATGACTGGCAAGAAAGCAGGAGGCAGGCAGATAACGGTTTCCTGGGAGGAGAGCTGGCGGGCTGACAGAAAATGGCGCGAATGCTGGAGGGCAGACGCGCGGGGATGTTACCGTACACAACGACTGTTAGTGCAGTTACTGGGAGGGAAACCCTGCGAGCTTTTCTTCTGGAAACACGTTTGGTAGCACACGGTCCCCTGGCAGATAATGTCCTGATAGAAAACAGGGATCCCACTTATCAGCTCTAACAGCGATATAATACACGTGACTGGTATCATGGGAGTCATCTACAGGTGCACACACAGCATGGGAGTAATCTACAGGAGGACACACAAGATGGGAGTAATCTACAGGAGGACACACAAGATGGGAGTAATCTACAGGAGGACACACAAGATGGGAGTAATCTACAGGAGGACACACAAGATGGGAGTAATCTACAGGAGGACACACAAGATGGGAGTAATCTACAGGAGGACACACAAGATGGGAGTAATCTACAGGAGGACACACAAGATGGGAGTAATCTACAGGAGGACACACAAGATGGGAGTCATCTACAGGAGGACACACAAGATGGGAGTCATCTACAGGTGCACACACAAGATGGGAGTCATCTACAGGTGCACACACAGCATGGGAGTAATCTACAGGAGGACACACAAGATGGAAGTAATCTACAGGTGAACACACAAGATGGGAGTAATCTACAGGTGAACACACAAGATGGGAGTAATCTACAGGTGAATACACAAGATGGGAGTCATCTACAGGTGAACACAAGATGGGAGTCATCTACAGGTGAACACAAGATGGGAGTCATCTACAGGTGAACACACAAGATGGGAGTCATCTACAGGTGCATACACAAGAAGGGAGTCATCTACAGGTGCACACACAAGATGGGAGTCATCTACAGGTGAACACACAAGATGGGAGTAATCTACAGGTGCACACACAAGATGGGAGTAATCTACAGGAGGACACACAAGATGGGAGTCATCTACAGGTGCACACACAAGATGGGAGTCATCTACAGGTGCACACACAGCATGGGAGTAATCTACAGGAGGACACACAAGATGGAAGTAATCTACAGGTACACACACAAGATGGGAGTCATCTACAGGTGCACACACAAGATGGGAGTCATCTACAGGTGCACACACAGCATGGGAGTAATCTACAGGTGAATACACAAGATGGAAGTAATCTACAGGTACACACACAAGATGGGAGTAATCTACAGGTGCACACACAAGATGGGAGTAATCTACAGGTGCACACACAAGATGGGAGTAATCTACAGGGGCACACACAAGATGGGAGTAATCTACAGGTGAACACACAAGATGGGAGTAATCTACAGGTGAATACACAAGATGGGAGTAATCTACAGGTGCACACACAGGATGGGAGTAATCTACAGGTGCACACACAGGATGGGAGTAATCTACAGGTGCACACACAGGATGGGAGTAATCTACAGGTGCACACACAGGATGGGAGTAATCTACAGGTGAATACACAAGATGGGAGTAATCTACAGGTACACACACAAGATGGGAGTAATCTACAGGTGAATACACAAGATGGGAGTAATCTACAGGTGAACACACAAGATGGGAGTAACCTACAGGTGAATACACAAGATGGGAGTCATCTACAGGTGAACACAAGATGGGAGTCATCTACAGGTGAACACACAAGATGGGAGTCATCTACAGGTGCACACACAAGATGGGAGTCATCTACAGGTGCATACACCAGAAGGGAGTCATCTACAGGTGCACACACAAGATGGGAGTCATCTACAGGTGCACACACAAGATGGGAGTCATCTACAGGTGAACACACAAGATGGGAGTAATCTACAGGTGCACACACAAGATGGGAGTATTCTACAGGTGCACACACAAGATGGGAGTAATCTACAGGTGAACACACAAGATGGGAGTCATCTACAGGTGCACACACAAGATGGGAGTCATCTACAGGTGCACACACAAGATGGGAGTCATCTACAGGTGCATACACAAGAAGGGAGTCATCTACAGGTGCACACACAAGATGGGAGTCATCTACAGGTGCACACACAAGATGGGAGTAATCTACAGGTGCACACACAAGATGGGAGTATTCTACAGGTGCACACACAAGATGGGAGTAATCTACAGGTGAACACACAAGATGGGAGTCATCTACAGGTGCACACACAAGATGGGAGTAATCTACAGGTGAACACACAAGATGGGAGTCATCTACAGGTGCACACACAAGATGGGAGTAATCTACAGGTGAACACACAAGATGGGAGTAATCTACAGGTGAATACACAAGATGGGAGTAATCTACAGGTGAATACACAAGATGGGAGTAATCTACAGGTGCACACACAGGATGGGAGTAATCTACAGGTGCACACACAGGATGGGAGTAATCTACAGGTGCACACACAGGATGGGAGTAATCTACAGGTGAATACACAAGATGGGAGTAATCTACAGGTACACACACAAGATGGGAGTAATCTACAGGTGAATACACAAGATGGGAGTCATCTACAGGTGAACACAAGATGGGAGTCATCTACAGGTGAACACACAAGATGGGAGTAACCTACAGGTGCACACACAAGATGGGAGTCATCTACAGGTGCATACACAAGATGGGAGTCATCTACAGGTGCACACACAAGATGGGAGTCATCTACAGGTGCATACACAAGAAGGGAGTCATCTACAGGTGCACACACAAGATGGGAGTCATCTACAGGTGAACACACAAGATGGGAGTAATCTACAGGTGCACACACAAGATGGGAGTAATCTACAGGAGGACACACAAGATGGGAGTCATCTACAGGTGCACACACAAGATGGGAGTCATCTACAGGTGCACACACAGCATGGGAGTAATCTACAGGAGGACACACAAGATGGAAGTAATCTACAGGTACACACACAAGATGGGAGTCATCTACAGGTGCACACACAAGATGGGAGTCATCTACAGGTGCACACACAGCATGGGAGTAATCTACAGGTGAATACACAAGATGGAAGTAATCTACAGGTACACACACAAGATGGGAGTAATCTACAGGTGCACACACAAGATGGGAGTAATCTACAGGTGAACACACAAGATGGGAGTAATCTACAGGTGAACACACAAGATGGGAGTAATCTACAGGTGAATACACAAGATGGGAGTCATCTACAGGTGAACACAAGATGGGAGTCATCTACAGGTGAACACAAGATGGGAGTCATCTACAGGTGAACACAAGATGGGAGTCATCTACAGGTGAACACACAAGATGGGAGTCATCTACAGGTGCATACACAAGAAGGGAGTCATTTACAGGTGCACACAAGATGGGAGTCATCTACAGGTGAACACACAAGATGGGAGTCATCTACAGGTGCACACACAAGATGGGAGTAATCTACAGGTGCACACACAAGATGGGAGTAATCTACAGGTGCACACACAAGATGGGAGTAATCTACAGGTGCACACACAAGATGGGAGTAATCTACAGGTGAACACACAAGATGGGAGTAATCTACAGGTGAATACACAAGATGGGAGTAATCTACAGGTGCACACACAGGATGGGAGTAATCTACAGGTGCACACACAGGATGGGAGTAATCTACAGGTGCACACACAGGATGGGAGTAATCTACAGGTGCACACACAGGATGGGAGTAATCTACAGGTGAATACACAAGATGGGAGTAATCTACAGGTACACACACAAGATGGGAGTAATCTACAGGTGAATACACAAGATGGGAGTAATCTACAGGTGAACACACAAGATGGGAGTAACCTACAGGTGAATACACAAGATGGGAGTCATCTACAGGTGAACACAAGATGGGAGTCATCTACAGGTGAACACACAAGATGGGAGTCATCTACAGGTGCACACACAAGATGGGAGTCATCTACAGGTGCATACACAAGAAGGGAGTCATCTACAGGTGCACACACAAGATGGGAGTCATCTACAGGTGCACACACAAGATGGGAGTCATCTACAGGTGAACACACAAGATGGGAGTAATCTACAGGTGCACACACAAGATGGGAGTATTCTACAGGTGCACACACAAGATGGGAGTAATCTACAGGTGAACACACAAGATGGGAGTCATCTACAGGTGCACACACAAGATGGGAGTCATCTACAGGTGCACACACAAGATGGGAGTCATCTACAGGTGCACACACAAGATGGGAGTCATCTACAGGTGCATACACAAGAAGGGAGTCATCTACAGGTGCACACAAGATGGGAGTCATCTACAGGTGCACACACAAGATGGGAGTCATCTACAGGTGAACACACAAGATGGGAGTAATCTACAGGTGCACACACAAGATGGGAGTATTCTACAGGTGCACACACAAGATGGGAGTAATCTACAGGTGAACACACAAGATGGGAGTCATCTACAGGTGCACACACAAGATGGGAGTAATCTACAGGTGAACACACAAGATGGGAGTCATCTACAGGTGCACACACAAGATGGGAGTAATCTACAGGTGAACACACAAGATGGGAGTAATCTACAGGTGCACACACAAGATGGGAGTAATCTACAGGTGAACACACAAGATGGGAGTAATCTACAGGTGAATACACAAGATGGGAGTAATCTACAGGTGCACACACAGGATGGGAGTAATCTACAGGTGCACACACAGGATGGGAGTAATCTACAGGTGCACACACAGGATGGGAGTAATCTACAGGTGAATACACAAGATGGGAGTAATCTACAGGTACACACACAAGATGGGAGTAATCTACAGGTGAATACACAAGATGGGAGTCATCTACAGGTGAACACAAGATGGGAGTCATCTACAGGTGAACACACAAGATGGGAGTAACCTACAGGTGCACACACAAGATGGGAGTCATCTACAGGTGCATACACAAGATGGGAGTCATCTACAGGTGCACACACAAGATGGGAGTCATCTACAGGTGCATACACAAGAAGGGAGTCATCTACAGGTGCACACACAAGATGGGAGTCATCTACAGGTGAACACACAAGATGGGAGTAATCTACAGGTGCACACACAAGATGGGAGTAATCTACAGGAGGACACACAAGATGGGAGTCATCTACAGGTGCACACACAAGATGGGAGTCATCTACAGGTGCACACACAGCATGGGAGTAATCTACAGGAGGACACACAAGATGGAAGTAATCTACAGGTACACACACAAGATGGGAGTCATCTACAGGTGCACACACAAGATGGGAGTCATCTACAGGTGCACACACAGCATGGGAGTAATCTACAGGTGAATACACAAGATGGGAGTAATCTACAGGTGAACACACAAGATGGGAGTAATCTACAGGTGAATACACAAGATGGGAGTCATCTACAGGTGAACACAAGATGGGAGTCATCTACAGGTGAACACAAGATGGGAGTCATCTACAGGTGAACACAAGATGGGAGTCATCTACAGGTGAACACAAGATGGGAGTCATCTACAGGTGAACACACAAGATGGGAGTCATCTACAGGTGCATACACAAGAAGGGAGTCATTTACAGGTGCACACAAGATGGGAGTCATCTACAGGTGAACACACAAGATGGGAGTCATCTACAGGTGCACACACAAGATGGGAGTAATCTACAGGTGCACACACAAGATGGGAGTAATCTACAGGTGCACACACAAGATGGGAGTAATCTACAGGTGCACACACAAGATGGGAGTAATCTACAGGTGAACACACAAGATGGGAGTAATCTACAGGTGAATACATAAGATGGGAGTAATCTACAGGTGCACACACAGGATGGGAGTAATCTACAGGTGCACACACAGGATGGGAGTAATCTACAGGTGCACACACAGGATGGGAGTAATCTACAGGTGCACACACAGGATGGGAGTAATCTACAGGTGAATACACAAGATGGGAGTAATCTACAGGTACACACACAAGATGGGAGTAATCTACAGGTGAATACACAAGATGGGAGTAATCTACAGGTGAACACACAAGATGGGAGTAACCTACAGGTGAATACACAAGATGGGAGTCATCTACAGGTGAACACAAGATGGGAGTCATCTACAGGTGAACACACAAGATGGGAGTCATCTACAGGTGCACACACAAGATGGGAGTCATCTACAGGTGCACACACAAGAAGGGAGTCATCTACAGGTGCACACACAAGATGGGAGTCATCTACAGGTGCACACACAAGATGGGAGTCATCTACAGGTGAACACACAAGATGGGAGTAATCTACAGGTGCACACACAAGATGGGAGTATTCTACAGGTGCACACACAAGATGGGAGTAATCTACAGGTGAACACACAAGATGGGAGTCATCTACAGGTGCACACACAAGATGGGAGTCATCTACAGGTGCACACACAAGATGGGAGTCATCTACAGGTGCACACACAAGATGGGAGTCATCTACAGGTGCATACACAAGAAGGGAGTCATCTACAGGTGTACACACAAGATGGGAGTCATCTACAGGTGCACACACAAGATGGGAGTCATCTACAGGTGAACACACAAGATGGGAGTAATCTACAGGTGCACACACAAGATGGGAGTATTCTACAGGTGCACACACAAGATGGGAGTAATCTACAGGTGAACACACAAGATGGGAGTCATCTACAGGTGCACACACAAGATGGGAGTAATCTACAGGTGAACACACAAGATGGGAGTCATCTACAGGTGCACACACAAGATGGGAGTAATCTACAGGTGAACACACAAGATGGGAGTAATCTACAGGTGCACACACAAGATGGGAGTAATCTACAGGTGAACACACAAGATGGGAGTAATCTACAGGTGAATACACAAGATGGGAGTAATCTACAGGTGCACACACAGGATGGGAGTAATCTACAGGTGCACACACAGGATGGGAGTAATCTACAGGTGCACACACAGGATGGGAGTAATCTACAGGTGAATACACAAGATGGGAGTAATCTACAGGTACACACACAAGATGGGAGTAATCTA
The DNA here is from genome assembly GCF_048569485.1 of Anomaloglossus baeobatrachus. Classification (NCBI taxonomy): domain Eukaryota; kingdom Metazoa; phylum Chordata; class Amphibia; order Anura; family Aromobatidae; genus Anomaloglossus; species Anomaloglossus baeobatrachus. Next base: position 521,205,001 of record NC_134353.1, read on the forward strand.
CAGGTGAATACACAAGATGGGAGTCATCTACAGGTGAACACAAGATGGGAGTCATCTACAGGTGAACACACAAGATGGGAGTAACCTACAGGTGCACACACAAGATGGGAGTCATCTACAGGTGCATACACAAGATGGGAGTCATCTACAGGTGCACACACAAGATGGGAGTCATCTACAGGTGCATACACAAGAAGGGAGTCATCTACAGGTGCACACACAAGATGGGAGTCATCTACAGGTGAACACACAAGATGGGAGTAATCTACAGGTGCACACACAAGATGGGAGTAATCTACAGGTGCACACACAAGATGGGAGTAATCTACAGGTGAACACACAAGATGGGAGTCATCTACAGGTGCACACACAAGATGGGAGTAATCTACAGGTGCACACACAAGATGGGAGTAATCTACAGGTGAACACACAAGATGGGAGTCATCTACAGGTGAACACACAAGATGGGAGTAATCTACAGGTGAACACACAAGATGGGAGTAATCTACAGGTGCACACACAAGATGGGAGTAATCTACAGGTGCACACACAGGATGGGAGTCATCTACAGGTGCACACACAACTTCACCTGCCACATTTTCTCTTCCTTGTTTATGTACAGATTTGCCACTTATTTCTCAATTGTAAAAAATAGAAACTTATGGAAAATCCACAGCAAAAATATTAACCCCTCTAGGGCAGTGTATTTTTTTCTCTACTTTTTATTGTTTTTCCCCTCCCCTACATCCAAGAAGTATAACTTTTATGTTTTTGCCTACATAGCTATATCAGGACTTATTTTTTGCGTAACTAGTTGTTGTGTTGATAGACACCAGTGTACTGAAAAATGAGGAAAAAATGTGCTGTAAAAAAAAACAAAAAACAAAAGTAAAACTTTAAAGGGAACCTGTCAGGTGCAATAGGCACACAGAACCATGGACAAGTCAGGGTGCATATTGCTAATCCCTGCCTAACCATCCCTGTATACACTAGATAAAAAAAGAAAAAGTATTTCTAAAGATTCTTTATCATATAATAATGAGCGCAGAGAGTAGTCCTCTGGGTGTTGGTTCTTGTGCTCATTCAGCCCTCTTAGCGTGTTAGCTGCCCACAGGGGTGTACTAACATACTATTCAATGCCCATTGCCTAGAGTCATTATCAGCGGTGACACGCATACCTGTTCGTTCTCACCGCATAAGATGATAGGCAGTGTGCACCGCACTTCCGGTCATGCACACTATGAAGCTTGGTGTACGCGTCATATTGTGCATGTTTGTGTCTCTGCCTTTGATGTGGGCTCGCATGCTAAGCCTGCATCATTCCCGGCACAGGACAGCTGAGTTAATTATCCATTTTGTGTCTCCAACAGCCGTTAGGGCTGGTAACCTGTTAAATCCTGCTGTCATGTGATGGGGGTGACTCGTCATTCCCTGCTCCAATCGGCATGATCGTGACGTGATCGCAGGGCACTGATGGTTTGTGGGTGTCAGTTGTCATTACAATCCTCCTGTGAACGCTGACTGTGAACCGACATTCATAGATTGTGACTTCTGCTGTGCAGAGCAGAGCTGCTCTGTATAGCACAAGCGAATGGAAGATTGTAGCTTCAAGTTCCCTAAGGGGATTATTAAATATAATAAAAAGTGGAAAACAAGTTTTTAAAATATGAAACAAAAGTTCAAATAACCCCCTTTTTGCCCTGATTAAAAATAAAACAAAATATAGTGGTATTTTTATGCGTTCTTTAAAGTCGAATCTATCAAAATATAAAATAAATTAATCTGTAAAGCGTAATGAGAAAAAAAAGCAAAACACCAAAATTACATTTTTTTGGCTCTCATAATATTGCATTAAGAAGAGATTAAAATATCACATCTACCCAAAAAATAATATTGGTAAAAACATCTCAGGGCGCAAAAAATAAGCCATCACATATCCCCTTATCCTGAAACGTTACAGGTCATGGAAAATAGTGTGAACCAATGGACGTAGAGCAGACGTTTTCCATCACACATGACAGCACAACGGAGAGGGGGGATCTGACCTTCACGGGCAGGAAACCAATTGAATAAAAGGGCGGTACCTCCCATGCATCAGTTGGTTTCCTGTCCTTGGAGAAGGAAATTCTGAAGAAGTTTAGCCAGTTTTCCTGGCTAAAGAAAATGTCCATCACCGACCCATGGGTGCTTCCAGAGATTCTGGCCCTACTCTTAAGGCCCCTTTACACACTGAGACTTTCTAGCGATCCCACCAGCGATCCCAACCTGGCCGGGATCGCTACAAAGTCTCTGGTGAGTCGCTGGTGCGTTGTCAAACAGGCAAACCTGGAAATCGACGCAACAGTGATACGGACCTGCAGAACAACCTAGCTACTCATTGGGGACGTTGTAAAGCAGCTTTTTGAAAGGGAAGTCGCTAACGAAGTCGCTGTAAAGTCCCCTTTACACACTGAGACTTTCTAGCGATCATGCTGCACAGCGGGAAACAAAGGACCAAAGAATGGTCCTGAACGATTTGTAGCGATCAGCAACTTCACAGCAGGGGCCAGGTCGCTGATGTGTTTCACACACTGCAATGTCGCTGGGGAGGTCGCTATTACGTCACAAAAACTGTTACAGCGATGTCGTTTGCGATGTTGCAGTGTGTAAAGGGGCCTTTACAGGGGCCAATCCAACATCCTCAAGTAACCAGCCTTCACTTAACAGCAGAGGAATTTCTGATCGAGCCTCCCTTTGAACTCATTGTTGATATATCAATTAAGCTGCTCTCACTTCAGACTGTTAAGGTGGCTTTACACACTGCAACATCGCAAACGACATCGCTGTAACGTCACCGGTTTTGTGACGTAATAGCGACCTCCCCAGCGACATTGCAGTGTGTGAAACACATCAGCGACCTGGCCCCTGCTGTGAAGTTGCTGATCGCTACAAATCGTTCAGGACCATTCTTTGGTCCTTTGTTTCCCGCTGTGCAGCATGATCGCTAGAAAGTCTCAGTGTGTAAAGGGGACTTAAAACACTGGAAACGAGTGATGTGTCACAATATCTGTCAATCACTATTCTCTGTCAGTCGGTCTCTCCCTCTCGGTCTCTATTCTCTCTCTGTCGGTCCGTCACTATCTCTGTCCCTCTCTCACAGTCTGTCGGTCATTTTCCCCTCCTCTCTCATACTCACCGATCCCCGGCGCGGCGCTGCACGGCATTCACACTGCTGCGGCGGCTTTTACTATTTTGAAAAAGCCGGCCGCTCATTAAACAATTTCGTATTCCCTACTTTCCCCGCCCACAGGCGCCTATGATTGGTTGCAGTGAGACACGCCCCCACGCTGAGTGACAGGTGTCTCACTGCACCCAATCACAGCAGCCGGTGGGCGTGTCACTATGGAGTATAGAAATAAATAAATAATTAAAAAAACCGGCATGCGGTTCCCCCCAAATTTAATACCAGCCAGATAAAGCCATACGGCTGAAGGCTGGTATTCTCAGGATGGGGATCTCCACGTTATGGGGAGCCCCCCAGCCTAACAATATCAGTCAGCAGCCGCCCAGAATTGCCGCATACATTGTATGCGACTGTTCTGGGACAGTACCCGGCTCTTCCCGATTTGCCCTGGTGCGTTGGCAAATTGGGGTAATAAGGAGTTATTGGAAGCCCATAGCTGCCAATAAGTCCTAGATTAATCATGTCAGGCGTCTCCCCGAGATACCTTCCATGATTAATCTGTAAATTACAGTAAATAAACACACACACCCGAAAAAATCATTTATTACAAATAAAAAACACAAACAAATTCCATCATCACCAATTTAATCAGCCCCAAAAAGCCCTCCTTGTCCGGCGTAATCCACATTACAAATATAATGTGTCACTCCTATAATTCATTCCCTTAGGGTATTTTGTATCCAATTTTATAATCCAATATAGTTCTTTTAAGAAATGTTTTTTCATATATTTCCCCCTCTAATCCTTGTATCCATTTTCTCTATACCATAAAATGTGAAATTATGCAGCTCACTATTGTTTCTCCACAAAGTGTTTACATGCACCTGAATATCCAGAATTTTTATTTTTGATATACGTGATATGTTCCGCTATCCGTTTTTTTATTTTCCTTATTGTAGAACCTATAAATTTAATTTCACATTTTTTGCAGTATATACAATAAACTACAAAGTTCGTATTGCAGTTAAGACATTTTTTCATATTCGTATTCATATCAACTTTTTGCTTTTGTAATGTGTATTGGCATACATTATATTTCGGGCACGAGCATTTATAAAAGCCCTTAGCCATGTCTTTTTGTTTTTTTGTGGCACATATAAACTCGGTGACTAAATCGCATCCAGTGATTTTCCCATTCTTGGAACACAAGTAAATCCATTACTAAGAATTTTGTTAAAATGTTGGTCTTGATATAGAATTGGGATATATTTCTGTATTATTTTATGTCATAAAAGTGACAACTACTGTATATAGGGTGCTGTAAACTACATTAGATTTACCCGATAACATGTTATTGCTTGATTCCATATTCTTTTTTCATGGTGTTTTTTTCAATTACTTTTCTTATGGCTCCATCAACCTGTCTTTTCTTGTATCCCCTTTCAAAAAGTCTTATTTTTGCTATCTCACTTTGTTCTTTAAACCATATTTCATTTGAACAGTTTCTATAGATTCTGTTCATCTCTCCATATGGTATGGAATTAATAGTATGAACTGGATGGCAACTATCTGCTCTTAGGGTTGTGTTCCCACTAATCGGTTTCCTATACTTGCGGTAATTGATTTTATGTGTTTCCTGACTACCCATTACCGTATTTTTCGGACTATAAGACGCACCGGACCATAAGACGCACCCTGGTTTTAGAGGCGGAAAATAGGAAAATAAAATTATAAGGAAAAAAATGTGGTCATGACACACTGGAATGGGGCGAGGATCTGCTGCTAACACTGTTATGGGGGTAATGTCCCCAAATTCTTTATTAAGGTACCCCATCCTGGTAATTATCCTCCTGCCTTGTATACACAGTATATGTCCCTCATCCTGGTATAGCCCACATCCTGCTATATACCGTCATCTTGGCATATGGCCGCATCCTGCTCTATACTGGCATATGGCCGCATCCTGCTATATACCCCATCCTGGCATATGGCCCCATCCTGCTTTATAACCCATCCTGGCATATGGCCCCATCCTGCTATGTACCCCCATCCTGCTATATACCTCCATCCTGCTATATACCACCACCCTGCTATATACCTCCATACTGCTATATACCCCCATCCTGCTCATATACCCCAATCCTGCTCATATACCCCAATCCTGCTCATATACCGCCATCCTGCTTATATACCCCCATCCTGATCATATACCCCCATCCTGCTCATATACCGCCATCCTGCTCATATACCCCCATCCTGCTCATATATCCCCCATCCTGCTCATATACCCCCATCCTGCTCATATACCCCCATCCTGCTCATATACCCCCATTTTGCTCATAATATACCCCCATCCTGCTATATGCCCTCATCCTGCTATACACCCCCATCCTGCTATATACCACCATCCTGGTATACAGCCCGCATCCTGTGGCACATAAAAAAAATAAACGTTCATACTCACCTTGCCTCACTTTTTGCAGCATTGCTCCTCCTCCCGTCTGTGAGGCTGAGTGGAGCTGTTCCCTGCAGCATTGCGATGTCCTCCTGTCTGTGTCGGCGGCGGCTGCGTGTGGACACGTGTGCACAGCGATGACATCATCGCTGTGCGCACCACTAGTCTCCACACAGCCGCCGCCGGCACAGACAGGAGGACATCGCGGTGCTGCAGGGATCGTAGCCGGTGAGTATACTGATTCACTGCACCCCGCGCTGATGATAATGCGCGGGGGGCAGTGAATACAGCTGCACATGATCACTCCAGGCTGTAGTTGCCAGGGGTGATCATGCGGGCCGGCTGTTTATCCCTTGCCCAACATCCCGCCCACCTGTCAGCGCCGGCTTCAGCGCTGAGAGATGATGGGCGTGCATATTAAATGAGCAGGTCCACGTGGTCACGGCAGGCGCTGCTACAGCCTGCTCGTGCCACCGATGACCCGCTCCACTGCAGCACCCTCATTCCCTGCAGCCCCTACATTCAGACTATAAGATGCACCCCCACTTTCCCCCAACATTTGGGGGGGAAAAAGTGCGTCCTATAGTCCGAAAAATACGGTAAATATAAATCTAAAAAACTGACTTTATTTTGCAGTTCAGTATATGTAAATTTTAAATTAATATTGTTCGTATTAATATATTTGATAAATAGTGGGACTCTCTCCAATTCTCCCACCCAAATTATTAGTATGTCATCCAAATATCTTAAATATAGATCTATATCTTTTATAAATGGTTTTTTTTCAGAGAAGATAGAATTCTCTTCCCACCAGGAAATAAACAGAATAGCCAATGAAGGCGAAAAACATGAGCCCATCGGGCAGCCTTCAATTGGCATATAATATTCCTCATTAAACATGAAGAAATTATATTTCAACAAATATTCTATACTGCGGACAAGTATTTCCTTTGTTTCATCAGTATACCCACTATATTTCTGTAAGTGATGATAAACAGCCGGAACTTTTAATTCATGAGGGATAGAATAAAATAGGTTTATAACATCACAAGACAAAAATCTGGATTTTTCAAACCATTTAGTTTGCTTTATACAGTTAGGTCCAGAAATATTTGGACAGTGACACAATGTTCGCGAGTTGGGCTCTGCATGCCACCACATTGGATTTGAAATGAAACCTCTACAACAGAATTCAAGTGCAGATTGTAACGTTTAATTTGAAGGTTTGAACAAAAATATCTGATAGAACTTGTAGGAATTGTACACATTTCCTTACAAACACTCCACATTTTAGGAGGTCAAAAGTAATTGGACAAATAAACCAAACCCAAACAAAATATTTTTATTTTCAATATTTTGTTGCGAATCCTTTGGAGGCAATCACTGCCTTAAGTCTGGAACCCATGGACATCACCAAACGCTGGGTTTCCTCCTTCTTAATGCTTAGCCAGGCCTTTACAGCCACAGCCTTCAGGTCTTGCTTGTTTGTGGGTCTTTCTGTCTTAAGTCTGGATTTGAGCAAGTGAAATGCATGCTCAATTGGGTTAAGATCTGGTGATTGACTTGGCCATTGCAGAATGTTCCACCTTTTTGCACTCATGAACTCCTGGGTAGCTTTGGCTGTATGCTTAGGGTCATTGTCCATCTGTACTATGAAGCGCCGTCCGATCAACTTTGCGGCATTTGTCTGAATCTGGGCTGAAAGTATATCCCGGTACACTTCAGAATTCATCCGGCTACTCTTGTCTGCTGTTATGTCATCAATAAACACAAGTGACCCAGTGCCATTGAAAGCCATGCATGCCCATGCCATCACGTTGCCTCCACCATGTTTTACAGAGGATGTGGTGTGCCTTGGATCATGTGCCGTTCCTTTTCTTCTCCAAACTTTTTTCTTCCCATCATTCTGGTACAGGTTGATCTTTGTCTCATCTGTCCATAGAATACTTTTCCAGAACTGAGCTGGCTTCATGAGGTGTTTTTCAGCAAATTTAACTCTGGCCTGTCTATTTTTGGAATTGATGAATGGTTTGCATCTAGATGTGAACCCTTTGTATTTACTTTCATGGAGTCTTCTCTTTACTGTTGACTTAGAGACAGATACACCTACTTCACTGAGAGTGTTCTGGACTTCAGTTGATGTTTTGAACGGGTTCTTCTTCACCAAAGAAAGTATGCGGCGATCATCCACCACTGTTGTCATCCGTAGACGCCCAGGCCTTTTTGAGTTCCCAAGCTCACCAGTCAATTCCTTTTTTCTCAGAATGTACCCGACTGTTGATTTTGCTACTCCAAGCATGTCTGCTATCTCTCTGATGGATTTTTTCTTTTTTTTCAGCCTCAGGATGTTCTGCTTCACCTCAATTGAGAGTTCCTTAGACCGCATGTTGTCTGGTCACAGCAACAGCTTCCAAATGCAAAACCACACACTTGTAATCAACCCCAGACCTTTTAACTACTTCATTGATTACAGGTTAACGAGGGAGACGCCTTCAGAGTTAATTGCAGCCCTTAGAGTCCCTTGTCTAATTACTTTTGGTCCCTTGAAAAAGAGGAGGCTATGCATTACAGAGCTATGATTCCTAAACCCTTTCTCCGATTTGGATGTGAAAACTCTCATATTGCAGCTGGGAGTGTGCACTTTCAGCCCATATCTATATATATAATTGCCTTATTCTGTCTGTCTGTCTGTCTGTCTATCTGTCTGTCTATCTGTCTGTCTGTCTGTCTGTCATGCTCCAAAATTGTGTCCTTACGGTGACACAAAGCTGATTGGCCGCTGGGCTCGCCATGGTCCCGCCCCCCCACACCGATTGGCCGCTCGCCCAGGCTGCGCCCCCACACGGATTGGCCAGCCGCTCGCCCAGGCTCCGCCCCCCCACAGATTGGCCTCTCGCCCCGGCACCCTGCAGGCATTGGCAATTCGGCCACGCCACGCCCCGCCCCCCTCACGCAATGCACCCTAGCTCTGGCCCCGCCCCCTCCCTCCCCCCGCGCATTCCCCGAACTGACACGGCTGTCACCGAGGTGAGTACTGTACTTCCCCCCCACCCCACCCCCCCCCGCACATTCCCCGAACTGACACGGCTGTTACCGAGGTGAGTACTGTACTTCCCCCCCACCCTCACTCCCCCCCCCCCGGCCTCCGCTCGCACAGGAGTGGTGTGGATACGTTGGTAACCATGCTCGCATGGTTACAAGCGCATCAAGGTCCTGCTGCTGCGGCGGAAGAATACATACACACACATCAGATCACACTCTCACACACACCTCACACACACCTCACACACACCTCACACACACCTCACATCGCATTCACATACTTACAGCATCCGGCGATATCGCTTGCTTCTCGGCCTCGATACTGTGCTGTTGTGACCTTCCAGGACCTGACGGAGGATCACATGGCCAGAGGCATGTGGTATCTCCGGATGTTGTGAGTGTGAGCGCGTATGTGCGATATCGTCAGTGTCTGTGTGTGTGAGTGGATGCGATCGGGTGTGTGTGAGTGGATGCGATCGGGTGTGTGTGAGTGGATGCGATCGGGTGTGTGTGAGTGGATGCGATCGGGGGTGTGTGAGTGGATGCGATCGGGTGTGTGTGAGTGGATGCGATCGGGGGTGTGTGAGTGGATGCGATCGGGTGTGTGTGAGTGGATGCGATCGGGTGTGTGTGAGTGGATGCGATCGGGTGTGTGTGAGTGGATGCGATCGGGTGTGTGAGTGTCGGCAGAGGAGCACGGCGTGCTGGAGGAGGCTGGGAGCAGAGAGGCTGATCATGGGGAAGGCTGGGAGGGGGAGGCTGATGCTGGGGGAGACTGGGAGGGGAAGGCTGATGCTGAAGGAGGCTGGGAGGGGCAGGCTGGGAGGAAGGAGGCTGGGAGGAGAGAGGCTGATCCTGGGGAAGGCTGGGAAGGGGAGGCTGATGCTGAGGGAGGCTGGAAGGAGAGAGGCTGATGCTGGGGGAGGCTGGAAGGAGAGAGGCTGAGGCTGGGAGGAGAGAGGCTGATGCTGGGGAAGGCTGATGCTGAGGGAGGCTGGGAGGGGAAAGCTGATGCTGGGGAAGGCTGGGAGGACGGAGGCTGGGAGGAGAGAGGCTGATCCTGGGGAAGGCTGGGAGAGGGAGGCTGATGCTGGGGGAGGCTGGAAGGAGAGGCTGATGCTGGGGGAGGCTGGAAGAAGAGAGGCTGATGCTGGGGGAGGCTGATGCTGGGGGAGGCTGGGAAGAGAGAGGCTGATGCTGGGGAAGGCTGGGAGGAGAGAGGCTGATGCTGGGGACAGAGAGGAGAGGCTGATGCTGGGAGGAGAGAGGCTGATGCTGGGATGAGAGAGGCTGATGCTGGGAGGAGAGAGGCTGATGCTGGGGGAGGCTGGGAGGGGGAGGCTGATGCTGGGGGAGGCTGGGACGAGGGAGGCTGATGCTGGTGGAGGCTGATGCTTGGGGAGGCTGATGCTGGGGGAGGCTGGAAGGAGAGAGGCTAATGCTGGTGGAGGCTGATGCTTGGGGAGGCTGATGCTGGGGGAGACTGGGAGGGGAAGGCTGATGCTGAGGGAGGCTGGGAGGGGGAGGCTGGGAGGAAGGAGGCTGGGAGGAGAGAGGCTGAACCTGGGGAAGGCTGGGAACGGGAGGCTGATGCTGAGGGAGGCTGGAAGGAGAGAGGCTGATGCTGGGGGAGGCTGGAAGGAGAGAGGCTGATGCTGGTGGAGGCTGATGCTTGGGGAGGCTGATGCTGGGGGAGACTGGGAGCGGAAGGTTGATGCTGAGGGAGGCTGGGAGGGGGAGGCTGGGAGGAAGGAGGCTGGGAGGAGAGAGGCTGATCCTGGGGAAGGCTGGGAAGGGGAGGCTGATGCTGAGGGAGGCTGGAAGGAGAGAGGCTGATGCTGGGGGAGGCTGGAAGGAGAGAGGCTGAGGCTGGGAGGAGAGAGGCTGATGCTGGGGAAGGCTGATGCTGAGGGAGGCTGGGAGGGGAAAGCTGATGCTGGGGAAGGCTGGGAGGACGGAGGCTGGGAGGAGAGAGGCTGATCCTGGGGAAGGCTGGGAGAGGGAGGCTGATGCTGGAGGAGGCTGGAAGAAGAGAGGCTGATGCTGGCGGAGGCTGATGCTGGGGGAGGCTGGAAGGAGAGAGGCTGATGCTGAGGGAGGCTGGGAGGAGGGAGGCTGGGAGAGGTAGGCTGAGAGAAGAGAGGCTGATGCACACACACACACACACACACACACACACGCGCGCACTGCACAACACACCACACACCACACACACACACACTGGGAACCACAAACAACTGCCCTACACAGACACCCACACACACAGACAACGCTGCACACACACAACACCCAACACACAAACACCGCGGCACACACAAATATACGCACATACCGCACAACACACACATTGCACAAAACATACCTCCCCCCAAAACACACCACACACACACAAACCGCGCAACACACACACAACGCTACAGACACACAGCGCTCCACAAACAACGCAACACACGCAACACACATACAACACCGCTCTCACCCCCCGTCACACCCAGACAACACCCAGAACATGTACAGCGCCTACACAAACACTTGGTAACTACACACAACAACATCTATATATATATATATATATATATATATATATAACAAAAATCATACATGAACTACACAATACGTAAATTCTAGAATACCCGATGCGTAGAATCGGGCCACCTTCTAGTTATATATATAATTGTATTTCTGAACATGTTTTTGTAAACAGCTAAAATAACAAAACTTGTGTCACTGTCCAAATATTTCTGGACCTAACTGTATAATCTATTACTATTGAGGTATCTTTCAAATATCCGGGGTTCTGGGAATCAGAGGCTGTAAATGAAAATCTACCCATTTACTTAGATTTTCATTCAGCGACAATATACTGGATATAATAGGGCGCAATGGAATGGGGAACTGATTTTTATGGGTTTTCGGTAAACCGTGAAAATTTGGAGTTTTGGGATTATTTGGGATGATATTGTCCCTCATTTTTTTTTTAGAAAAAACTCCCATTTTTCCCCATCTTCCAGCAATAGATTCAGGATTTTAGTACAGGATTCTGTGGGATTTGATTGGATTTTTTTGTATGTTTTATTGTTGAACAAAATATCATAAACACATTTTTCATAATGTTTTTTTTATCCATAACTACAATACATCCTGCCTTATCTGATTTTTTGATTATCAGATCATCCTTGCGTGTGCTCACATCAGGCATTCGCTGCTATGTACTGTGGTCGCTAACAGGACAGGCTGCTGGGGACACAGGTCTGAGGTAAGTGCATGCAACTTGAAGCAGTGATCGTGGCATGACATCTGTAGTGCAGTGCCGCTCAGGCTACAGATCACCCCTACTCGCTGCATGTCACCTCGCACCTTCGATCCCAGCTGGCAGCACAGTATATGGGGGCGCGGGATACAGTGATGAGGTATTGGGAAATAGTCAGTGAGGCATTGGGATACAGTCAGCGGGGTATAGGGAAACAGTCAGCGGGGCATAGGGAAACAGCCAGATGGGCGCAGGGCATTGGGATACAGTCAAGGGGCATTGGGATACAGTCAGCGAGCATTGGGAAACAGTCGGCGGGGCATTGGGAAACAGTCAGCGGGGCTTTGGGATTCAGTGTGGCGATGGATACAGTGGAGCACTATGCAGCTGGCCTTAGTGACACTTTAGACATATTAAGATCACTTTGCGCCACCAACAAAATGACTCCGCACTGTGATCCTAAAATTCATTCTCTGTTATCCTTTTGGAAACACCCGGAAAGGGAGGGGGAGCTGTGACATCACACAGGAGATTCCATCCACTATTACTGCAGCTGAAATGTGAGCTAGTTCTAAAGTTGCTCCCCCTAGTGTTTAAGAGTGGAAAATATCAAACTTTTATTTTTTTTATATTTTTCTCAATTAAAAACAAATAATTTTATTTAAACATAACATTAAAACATTTATACTTTATATTTTTTGAGTTATTGAAAAAAATAAATTTTTGATAACACCTTCCCTTTAACCCACTGCATTCCTTGGGCTAATGAATATATTTCCCGACAATACTTTTTGCAAGTTCATTTATTGGATTAGATGACAATTTAGTAACTGCCTTTTTCTTCACAGGATTTAGGGAATGTGCGCACTTGTTCGTATTCCATGCATTTATGCTGCGTCTAGCACTTCAGCGTAAATGAACGCATCCTTCGTCTCCTGCACAATCTATGAAGATTGTGCAAAATCCTTGCACATGATGCTTTTTTGAACGCGATTTGCATGCTGAAATTTTGATCCAAATCACTGCGCTCAAAAATGCAGCATGGTACTTCTTTTGTGCGCTTTTGATGCTGCTCCCACTCTATCTATGGCCTCCTTCACACGTCCGTGTCTCTGGTACGTGTATGGTCAGTTTCCTCACGTACCGGAGACACGGGCACACGTAGACCCATTAAAATCAATGGGTCTGCACTCACGTGCGTTTTCTGCCATGGACCGTGTGTATGTGTGGAGCATATGTGTGCTCCACACGTAGAATTGTCCGTTTTTCTCCGGCAACACGGGTGTCACACCGAACGCAAACGGGTCACACAGAACGCAAACTTACCACACGGATGTGTTCCACGTGACACGCACCGGAGAAAACACGTGTCTGCGAGAAAAAAAAAAAAATTACTCACCTTCTCCAGCCCTACTGTATCTTCTGCTGCTGTCACTTGCTTCCGACCGCCGCTCATTATGATCATTGCATATTCACTTCACTGCGGCCGGAAGCAGCAGCAGCGGGGAGTCGGCACGACCGAAGATCAGCACCACGGACAGCGAAGCCAGGGACAGGTGAGTAGAAAGTTTCCGTTTTCCATGTGTTATCACGGAGAACACACGTGTGCCATAAACACGGCTCACGGAGGGCAATACGCACCTTTGACACGTCCATGAAAAACGTGTGGGATTTTCACTGACGTGTGAAAGAGGCCTATGGGAGAGGCAGCATCCATAGCGCATGAAATCGGCATTTATTCTGCTGAAACACTGCATCCATTATTCACAAATTGACCTTAAATAAACAATTTACAAGGATCAGGTTGCTCCTTATCAGGATTTATCCACTGTTACACATCATGTGGATTTTGTGCCTGTAAATTTTATTGAACAACTGACATTAAAGAATTTACAGCTTTATCTGATACACTAGATTGGAAACTCTTACCGATGATGCTTTTGTTATAAAAGTTCCCAACCTGGATTTTCATCTTGTACAATTGCGCAGTCCGGTTATGGGGGACTTTCAATCAATTGTAAAGAACAAATTGATAAAATTACTGCAAAGTCTTTCACCCACAGGGTATAATCTCACTAAACAATAGAAAACTGCTTTTTTTCATTACAATCTAATGATAATCTGATTATTAGAGTTTAAGACAAGGGGGTTCAGTGGTGGTATTAGATTGTGACATTTATGAAAAGGAAGTTTTGGGGATTTTTAATGATAAGAACACTTATACATTACATAAATGAAATCTGTCACCAGATTTTTGCTACCTCATCTGAGAGGACCAAAATGTAGAGACAGAGACCCAAATTCCAGCAATGTGTTGCTGTCATTTTGATAAAATCAATGTTTTCTCTGCTGCAGATCTAGCAGTTATACAGAGCTCATGAATATGTTGGACTACCTACACAAAAAGACTGACGTCACTCTTGAACATGCAGTGTGAACAGGTGCATAACTGAACATGACATACAATGACAAAAAAAGACAGTTGCACTCTGTAATGCTAAAGCATGCAAACTATTAATGTATGAATATAGACATGCATTACTGCTAAAGGAAATCTAAAAAAAAAAATTGAAATATTTAGCATAGAATTCTATATTTGCCCAGTATACACATCAAGGCAATCTCATATTACTGGGTACCTTCACTGAACGGAAGACTTTCTCTGGGTTTAAAAACCTCCACGTGTATGGACAAGTAGGAACCTGCTACTATAGCATGCAATCACCTACTGGCGAAGGGGTGCACAGTCAGAAGACATGACCCCATAATCTACACAAAAAGACTGATGGCGCCCAGTTGGACCTGACAACAGGCCAAATAGTCCTCTAATGAAAGTCTACTGCTAATTAAACAGTGATTTTATCAAAACTACACTAAGCAGCCCAGTAAGTGACAAACTGCTGGAATCAGAATCTTTGCCCCTTAGATAAGGTGGAAAAACCTGGTGACTGATTTCCTTTAAGACTTTCACAACTTGGGACGTACTGGTACGTCTTTGGCTGTGTCTGTCCCATTACCGTGGACTCCCACGTCGAGCCCGCAGTAATCCCCGCACATGTCTGCTAATCTGATCAGCAGATATGTGAGGCTAAGTGCGATCTAAGTTAAAAAGCACGGGTAGATCTCTGATCTACCTCCGCCTTTTAGCTCCAAAGATCGCACTGTCAAACTCTAACAGGATGATCTAACGTGCTCTCGTGGGGATCGCTCTGTTCTCTGCTGCCATCGGTGACCCTGTAACTCGATCATGGGCCATGACAACACGTAGTCAGATTATTACCCCTGTCGCTGTTAATACTCACTTCCTGTGAATGCTAGCAGAGCGCTGGCACTCACAGGAGATCAGCATTTTTGATGATCAGAGCGATGTTGAAGCATCTCTCTGATCAGCCGAAGCGATCTGACTGTGCAGTGATAAATTTCACTAGGGGACTCTAGTAAAATCAGTATAAAAAAAAAGCGTTTAAAAAAAATATAGCGATAAAAAAACTAAAAGTTCAAATCAACCCCCTTTTGCCACATTGAAAATAAAACAATAATAAAAAGTAAAAAAATATACTTTTGGTATCGTTGTGCTCAAAAATGCTCGATCTATCAAAATAGTAAATCAATTAATTTGATCAGTAAACTGCGTAGCAAGAAGAAAACTCCAAACACCAAAATTACAGCTTTTTAGTCACCGTAGCATTGCATTTAACCCCTTAACGACCCATGACGTACTGGGTACGTCATGGATCGTGTGCCGGTAAGCCCCGCCCCCTGCCGCCGGCAGGCGGCCGCGATCCGCACACATATCAGCTGTTATCAACAGCTGACATGTGTGCCTGCTTGCCGCGGGTGGAATCGCTTCCACCCGCGGCCATTAACCCCTTACATTTCGCTGCCAAAATCTGGCAGCGATATGTATATGGGCGCCGCCATGACAGTCACTTACCCCACCCCCGCTGGAAGTCACGTGACATGATCACGTGACTTTCGGTGGTTGCCATGGTAGCACAGGGTCATGTGATGACGCCTGTAGCTAACATGACTCACTTCCTCTCAATGCCGGAATACAGCCGGCATTGAAAATAAAGCAGCAAATCTGCAGTTCTCAGCTCTGTAGCTGAGATCTGCAGATAGTGCAGAGCGATCGGATTGCTGATCGCTATAGCCCCCTAGGGGGACTAGTAAAATAAAAAAAAAGTTTTAAAAAATTAAAAAAAATAAAAAAAACCTAAAAGTTCAAATCACCCCCCTTTCACCCTATTGAAAACTAAAGGGTTTAAAAAAATACAAAATACACACATATTTGGTATCGCCACGTTCAGAAATGCCCGATCTATCAAAATATAAAATCAATGAATCTGATCAGTAAACGGCGTAGCGGCAAAAAAAATTCCAAACGCCAAAATTACGTTTTTTGGTCGCCGCAAATTTTGCACAAAATGCAATAACATGCGATCAAAACGAAGCATCTGCGCAAAAATGGTACCGTTAAAAACGTCAAGTCGAGACGCAAAAACGTCAGGTCGAGACACAAAAAATAAGCCATCACTGAGCCTCAGATCCTGAAAAATGAAAACGCTACGGGTTTTGGAAAATGGCGCAAAACGTGCGCCACGTTTTTTGGACAAGCTTGTGAATTTTTTTAACCCCTTAGATACAAGTAAACCTATACATGTTTGGTGTCTACAAACTCGCACTGACCTGAGGCATCACATATATATCTTAGTTTTACCAGATAGTGAACACAGTGAATAAAATATCCCAAAAACTATTGTACGATCACACTTTTTTTTGCAATTTTTCCGCACTTGGAATTTTTTTGCCATTTTCCAGTACACTATATGGTAAAACTTATGGTTTCATTTAAAAGTACAACTCGTCCAGCAAAAAACAAGCCCTCATATGGCAAGATTGATGGAAAAATAAAAAAGTTACGCCTCTCGGAAGAAGGGGAGCAAAAAACAAAAACGCAAAAACGGAAAGTGCCCGGGGGCTGAAGGGGTTAAATGCAATAACAGTTGATTAACCCGTTAACGACCCGTGACGTACTGGGTACGTCATGGATCGTGTGCCGTTAAGCCCCACCCCCTGCCGCGGGCAGGCGGCGATCCGTGCACATATCAGCTGTTTTCAACAGCTGACATGTGTGCCTGCTAGCCACGGGTGGGATCGCTTCCACCCGTGGCCATTAACCCCTTACAAATCGCTGCCAAAATATGCGCGCCGCCATGACAGTCACTTACCCCGCCCCACCGGAAGTCACGTGACATGATCACGTGACTTTCGGTGGTTGCCATGGTAGCACAGGGTCATGTGATGACGCCTGTAGCTACCATGACTCACTTCCTCTCAATGCCGGAATACAGCTCTATAGCTGAGATCTGCAGATAGTGCAGAGCAATCGGATTGCTGATAGCTATAGCCCCCTAGGGCTAAAATAAAAAAAAAGTTTTAAAAAATTAAAAAAAAATAAAAAAACCTAAAAGTTCAAATCACCCCCCTTTCACCCCATTGAAAATTAAAGGGTTAAAAAAATAAAAAATATACACATATTTGGTATCGCCGCGTTCAGAAATGCCCGATCTATCAAAATATAAAATCAAATCTGATTAGTAAACGGCGTAGTGGCAAAAAAATTCCAAACGCCAAAATTACGTTTTTTTGGTCACCGCAAATTTTGTGCAAAATGCAATAACAGGCGATCAAAACGTAGCATCTGCGCAAAAATGGTACCGTTAAAAACGTCAGGTCAAGACGCAAAAAATAAGCCGCCACAGAGCCTCAGATCCCGAAAAATGAGA
The DNA here is from genome assembly GCF_048569485.1 of Anomaloglossus baeobatrachus. Taxonomy (NCBI): domain Eukaryota; kingdom Metazoa; phylum Chordata; class Amphibia; order Anura; family Aromobatidae; genus Anomaloglossus; species Anomaloglossus baeobatrachus. The sequence goes on from NC_134353.1 coordinate 521,222,700, forward strand.
ACGCTACGGGTTTTGGAAAATGGCGCAAAACGTGCGCCACTTTTTTTGGACAAGCTTGTGAATTTTTTTTAACCCCTTAGACACAAGTAAACCTATACATGTTTGGTGTCTACAAATTCGCACTGACCTGAGGCATCACATAGATACATCAGTTTTACCATACAGTGAACACAGTGAATAAAACATCCCAAAAACTATTGTACAATCACACTTTTTTTGCAATTTTTCCGCACTTGGAATTTTTTTGCCGTTTTCCAGTACACCATATGGTAAAACTTATGGTTTCATTTAAAAGTACAACTCGTCCCGCAAAAAACAAGCCCTTACATGGCAAGATTGATGGAAAAATAAAAAAGTTACGGCTCTCGGAAGAAGGGGAGCAAAAAACAAAAACGCAAAAACGGAAAGTGCCCGGGGGCTGAAGGGGTTAATGGTATCGCAGCTCCAGGTGGGCCCCCTCTGAGCACGGGGCCCGGGGCGGCCGCACCCTCTGCCCCCCCCGCTAGCTACGCTACTGCCCCTGACCCTTCATCGGCCCGATGACGAGTAAGCCCCAGGCCCTGTGGGGTGCTCCACTGGCGTCTCCATCAGAGAAAGCACGCTGTGTCCAGACCGGGACGACGCCTGATGGTGGACACTCGCCCTTATAGACTTAGTTTTGTGCCCTAAAAATACAAATGTTTTACACATACACCACAATACACTATAAGATTGTGCCCACGGTCTGGACATGGTGTGTCCTGGACACGTCCTCTCCTGTGGGGCTGTGAGTGCTCTCCGCAGGGACCACAGCGGCCGGTGCCCACAGTCAGGGTTCGGGCCACTGTGGTGTCTCTTCTATTCTTTCTGTGGAGACACAGCAATAAATTAACATCCCAGGGCTCAGGAAGCCGCACCACAGGTCAGTGTTCGCTGTGAGCTGTACACGCACAGTGCGCAGAGGATTTCTACAAATCCCATCCATTGTGCTTGTGTACCGCCCTGAGAGGGGCCCGGCCGCTTCTTACGCTTGCTTGGGCCGAGCCGCTCGAGGTCCGGGCTCGGGTTCTCGGTGGCACAAGCGCCTCCGGACCGGGGGCCACGTCGCTCTTGTTAAGGGGAGGCGGTGGGGGGTGGTGGTTATGTAACGGGTCGTGACGCCACCCACGGGTCGTGGTGATGGGGAATGCACCACCGTTGCGGCTGAAGTGATGGTGAGCTCGTCCGGGATCAGTGTTGCGGCCGCAGCTGAGATGTTAGCCTCTCCGTGGGTAGGGGCGGTATGTCCCGGGCCCGGTGGGGGACTGTAAGGGCTGATGTTGTCGTCGGGGTGCAGGGCGCAGTGCCATGGTGTAGCGTCGTGCCCGGATGGCACTGGTGTACTCACGATTGATTCACACTCAGAGTCACTGGTAAACCAAAGTTCGGAAGTGGTCGGTCCCCGCGGCCGGCTGCTGATGTCGCCTGTGGGGTTGATGGTGGCCCCTTTTCCCGTGCATCTCTGGATGTTTGTGTTTCGGCCCCCTGCCTCAGCAGTGGTAGCCCGCTCCCCGGCGTTGAGCTGCCGGAGGAGCCCTCGTTTGCCCGCAGGCGCTGGCCCGTCGGTGTTTGGCCCTTGGCGGTGGTGCTCACCCGGTCTCGGTGGGCTTTTGCCTTCTATCGGGACTTTGGGTGTGGATGAACCCGTGAGGTCTGGCCAGCAATCAGTCAATTTGCCTATACTCAGTGGCTTCTAAGTTAGGACGGGGTCTGAGTACCCTCCTGTTGGTGCTCCGGTACACGGTTGATTCCCCGGTTCGGGACCCAGACCCGGTCCGTATGGTTCCGCCGGTTGCTGTACCGGTACTCCTGCAGACGGCCACCACCGTCTGCCTGCCTGACGTTCTCTAAGGGGCCCAAGCTCCTACCCGGGTCCCCGACAGCTGCTCCTCTACCCCTCACTGTCAACTCCAAACTTGTCTAACCTCTTTCTGTTTGAACTTCCTGCCCCAGGACAGTAGTCTCCTCGGTGGGCGTGCCTTTCCGCCTGACTCCGCCCACCTGGTGTGCTCTACTAGCCCTGAGGGAGGCATCAGGTCTCCCTTTCAGGTGACGTGTGCGACCTCACAGGGGATGGGGGTGTGTGGGTTAATTACCTGATGTGTACTGTGGCTATGTGTGCAGAGAGCAGGGAGCCGGCACTGGCAGTGAGAGCGGGGACGCTGGTAACGAAGGTAAATATCGGGTAACCAAGGTAAGGGCTTCTTGGTTACCCAATGTTTACCGTGGTTACCAGCGTCCGCAGAAGCCGGCTCCTGCTGCCTGCACACGTAGCAGAGTACACATCGGGTAATTAACCCGATGTGTACTGTGGCTAGGTGTGCAGGGAGCCAGCGCTAAGCGGTGTGCGCTGGTAACCAAGGTAAATATCGGGTTGGTTACCCGATATTTACCTTAGTTACCAAGCGCAGCATCGCTTCCACGTGGCGCTGCTGGCTGGGGGCTGGTCACTGGTTGCTGGTGAGCTCACCAGCAACTCGTGTAGCGACGCTCCAGCGATCCCTGCCAGGTCAGGTTGCTGGTGGGAACGCTGGAGCGTCGCTTAGTGTGACATCTCACCAGCGACCTCCTAGCAACTTACCAGCGATCCCTATCAGGTTGGATCGTTGTTGGGATCGCTGGTAAGTTGTTTAGTGTGACTGGGCCTTTAGTTAACAAGAGCGGTAGAGCAATTTGTGAGCAGCTCCAGAATAGACAGAATCATTGACTTTCCAATAGACTGAACACAGGGATATTGGCAGCTTCATTTTGGGGTCTACAATATGGCGTCTCCTGATGTTTTCCAGTCCCTCCTTTCTCAGGCTTTGGGCTCTGCATTGTCTGCGGCTTTGGTGCACTGGTATCAGGGTGGGCTTTTACCTCACATATCTTTTCATATATCTCTGTAAGGCTAGTTTCACACTTGCATTGGACGGCTTCCGTAGCATTGCGTTGTGTGACGGATGCAGCGGATGCATTGCATATAGTATGGGGAGATAAGGTATGCACACCAGTGACTATGGAAGGGGAATACATGGAATAGCAGAAACTGCTGTGTGAATACTGACATGAAAAATTCAATAGCTATTTGTTAGAATGAAATGTGAAAAATGGAACCTGCATTACTGCCATGAATATATGAATAAAGAGAAATTTAGCTACTGAATTGATCAATGCAGAAGAGCCCCAACACTACGCCAAAGTATTTCTCTACGTTGGGGTCCCTAGCTTGTGTGTGTCCTCTCATGCAGTTAAAAAACTTACCGTGTATGGGACGCTGAGACCCAGGCTATATATGCGTATAATGTGGATTGGCAATAGTCACTGGTGTGCATACCTTATCTCCCCATAGTGATGTTTTTTAGGTTTTTTGCACCCAGTTCAGACATAGAATGGAGTTCCAAACGTTATTCCTTAATGTTAGTAGTTTTTCGTTTGTGAACCCTCCCCATACACACCTATTGCCAATCCACATTATACGCATATATAGCCTGGGTCTCAGCGTCCCATACACGGTAAGTTTTTTAACTGCATGAGAGGACACACACAAGCTAGGGACCCCAACGTAGAGAAATACTTTGGCGTAGTGTTGGGGCTCTTCTGCATTGATCAATTCAGTAGCTAAATTTCTCTTTATTCATATATTCATGGCAGTAATGCAGGTTCCATTTTTCACATTTCATTCTAACAAATAGCTATTGAATTTTTCATGTCAGTATTCACACAGCAGTTTCTGCTATTCCATGTATTCCCCTTCCATAGTCACTGGTGTGCATACCTTATCTCCCCATAGTGATGTTTTTTAGGTTTTTTGCACCCAGTTCAGACATAGAATGGAGTTCCAAACGTTATTCCTTAATGTTAGTAGTTTTTCGTTTGTGAACCCTCCCCATACACACCTATTGCCAATCCACATTATACGCATATATAGCCTGGGTCTCAGCGTCCCATACACGGTAAGTTTTTTAACTGCATGAGAGGACACACACAAGCTAGGGACCCCAACGTAGAGAAATACTTTGGCGTAGTGTTGGGGCTCTTCTGCATTGATCAATTCAGTAGCTAAATTTCTCTTTATTCATATATTCATGGCAGTAATGCAGGTTCCATTTTTCACATTTCATTCTAACAAATAGCTATTGAATTTTTCATGTCAGTATTCACACAGCAGTTTCTGCTATTCCATGTATTCCCCTTCCATAGTCACTGGTGTGCATACCTTATCTCCCCATAGTGATGTTTTTTAGGTTTTTTGCACCCAGTTCAGACATAGAATGGAGTTCCAAACGTTATTCCTTAATGTTAGTAGTTTTTCGTTTGTGAACCCTCCCCATACACACCTATTGCCAATCCACATTATACGCATATATAGCCTGGGTCTCAGCGTCCCATACACGGTAAGTTTTTTAACTGCATGAGAGGACACACACAAGCTAGGGACCCCAACGTAGAGAAATACTTTGGCGTAGTGTTGGGGCTCTTCTGCATTGATCAATTCAGTAGCTAAATTTCTCTTTATTCATATATTCATGGCAGTAATGCAGGTTCCATTTTTCACATTTCATTCTAACAAATAGCTATTGAATTTTTCATGTCAGTATTCACACAGCAGTTTCTGCTATTCCATGTATTCCCCTTCCATAGTCACTGGTGTGCATACCTTATCTCCCCATAGTGATGTTTTTTAGGTTTTTTGCACCCAGTTCAGACATAGAATGGAGTTCCAAACGTTATTCCTTAATGTTAGTAGTTTTTCGTTTGTGAACCCTCCCCATACACACCTATTGCCAATCCACATTATACGCATATATAGCCTGGGTCTCAGCGTCCCATACACGGTAAGTTTTTTACTGCATGAGAGGACACACACAAGCTAGGGACCCCAACGTAGAGAAATACTTTGGCGTAGTGTTGGGGCTCTTCTGCATTGATCAATTCAGTAGCTAAATTTCTCTTTATTCATATATTCATGGCAGTAATGCAGGTTCCATTTTTCACATTTCATTCTAACAAATAGCTATTGAATTTTTCATGTCAGTATTCACACAGCAGTTTCTGCTATTCCATGTATTCCCCTTCCATAGTCACTGGTGTGCATACCTTATCTCCCCATAGTGATGTTTTTTAGGTTTTTTGCACCCAGTTCAGACATAGAATGGAGTTCCAAACGTTATTCCTTAATGTTAGTAGTTTTTCGTTTGTGAACCCTCCCCATACACACCTATTGCCAATCCACATTATACGCATATATAGCCTGGGTCTCAGCGTCCCATACACGGTAAGTTTTTTAACTGCATGAGAGGACACACACAAGCTAGGGACCCCAACGTAGAGAAATACTTTGGCGTAGTGTTGGGGCTCTTCTGCATTGATCAATTCAGTAGCTAAATTTCTCTTTATTCATATATTCATGGCAGTAATGCAGGTTCCATTTTTCACATTTCATTCTAACAAATAGCTATTGAATTTTTCATGTCAGTATTCACACAGCAGTTTCTGCTATTCCATGTATTCCCCTTCCATAGTCACTGGTGTGCATACCTTATCTCCCCATAGTGATGTTTTTTAGGTTTTTTGCACCCAGTTCAGACATAGAATGGAGTTCCAAACGTTATTCCTTAATGTTAGTAGTTTTTCGTTTGTGAACCCTCCCCATACACACCTATTGCCAATCCACATTATACGCATATATAGCCTGGGTCTCAGCGTCCCATACACGGTAAGTTTTTTAACTGCATGAGAGGACACACACAAGCTAGGGACCCCAACGTAGAGAAATACTTTGGCGTAGTGTTGGGGCTCTATTGCATTGATCAATTCAGTAGCTAAATTTCTCTTTATTCATATATTCATGGCAGTAATGCAGGTTCCATTTTTCACATTTCATTCTAACAAATAGCTATTGAATTTTTCATGTCAGTATTCACACAGCAGTTTCTGCTATTCCATGTATTCCCCTTCCATAGTCACTGGTGTGCATACCTTATCTCCCCATAGTGATGTTTTTTAGGTTTTTTGCACCCAGTTCAGACATAGAATGGAGTTCCAAACGTTATTCCTTAATGTTAGTAGTTTTTCGTTTGTGAACCCTCCCCATACACACCTATTGCCAATCCACATTATACGCATATATAGCCTGGGTCTCAGCGTCCCATACACGGTAAGTTTTTTAACTGCATGAGAGGACACACACAAGCTAGGGACCCCAACGTAGAGAAATACTTTGGCGTAGTGTTGGGGCTCTTCTGCATTGATCAATTCAGTAGCTAAATTTCTCTTTATTCATATATTCATGGCAGTAATGCAGGTTCCATTTTTCACATTTCATTCTAACAAATAGCTATTGAATTTTTCATGTCAGTATTCACACAGCAGTTTCTGCTATTCCATGTATTCCCCTTCCATAGTCACTGGTGTGCATACCTTATCTCCCCATAGTGATGTTTTTTAGGTTTTTTGCACCCAGTTCAGACATAGAATGGAGTTCCAAACGTTATTCCTTAATGTTAGTAGTTTTTCGTTTGTGAACCCTCCCCATACACACCTATTGCCAATCCACATTATACGCATATATAGCCTGGGTCTCAGCGTCCCATACACGGTAAGTTTTTTAACTGCATGAGAGGACACACACAAGCTAGGGACCCCAACGTAGAGAAATACTTTGGCGTAGTGTTGGGGCTCTTCTGCATTGATCAATTCAGTAGCTAAATTTCTCTTTATTCATATATTCATGGCAGTAATGCAGGTTCCATTGTTCACATTTCATTCTAACAAATAGCTATTGAATTTTTCATGTCAGTATTCACACAGCAGTTTCTGCTATTCCATGTATTCCCCTTCCATAGTCACTGGTGTGCATACCTTATCTCCCCATAGTGATGTTTTTTAGGTTTTTTGCACCCAGTTCAGACATAGAATGGAGTTCCAAACGTTATTCCTTAATGTTAGTAGTTTTTCGTTTGTGAACCCTCCCCATACACACCTATTGCCAATCCACATTATACGCATATATAGCCTGGGTCTCAGCGTCCCATACACGGTAAGTTTTTTAACTGCATGAGAGGACACACACAAGCTAGGGACCCCAACGTAGAGAAATACTTTGGCGTAGTGTTGGGGCTCTTCTGCATTGATCAATTCAGTAGCTAAATTTCTCTTTATTCATATATTCATGGCAGTAATGCAGGTTCCATTTTTCACATTTCATTCTAACAAATAGCTATTGAATTTTTCATGTCAGTATTCACACAGCAGTTTCTGCTATTCCATGTATTCCCCTTCCATAGTCACTGGTGTGCATACCTTATCTCCCCATAGTGATGTTTTTTAGGTTTTTTGCACCCAGTTCAGACATAGAATGGAGTTCCAAATGTTATTCCTTAATGCATTGCATATAGTGGCACAACGGATGCTACGGATCATACAAAACAACGGAAAGCTTTTTTTTTTTTACAGTTTTACCGGCAGCAGACTATTGTGAACGATCAGCTGATCGCTCTCAATAGCCGGCGGCCGGTAGCTCAGCTGAGCGCTGTCACTTGCCGGCGGCCAGGCATGCCGGCGGGCGGGCGCTGAGCGCTGTCACTTGCCGGCGGCCGGGCATGCCGGCAGAAGGGCGGGTACTCAGCTGAGCTCTGTCACTTGCCGGCAGCCAGGCATGCCGGCAGGCGGGCGCTGAGCTGAGCGCTGTCACTTGCAGGCGGTCAGGCATGCCGGCGGGCGGGAGCTCAGCTGAACGTTCGGCCACTGCGAGACAAAATAAAGTTTGTGATTTAAAAAAAGAAAAAAAAAGGATTCCGCTGCTCAAAAAAACGTTACAAGCTGCGTTCCTCGCGCTGGGCGGAAGCAACGGAGCGTCGCCCAGCGGAAGCAACGCAGGTCCTTTTGGCACAATCCGTCATCCATACAAGTCTATGGGAAACAGCGGAATCCGCTGTTTTCCAAAAGGGCGGATTGTAACGGAAGGCAGCGATGTGTGCTGCCGCAGGAGCGACGAACCACAACGAAAAACAACCATTACCGATTTTTGAGTTTGGGACGACCTCTCCATGGTGAACGATTTTCACCATTTTTGAGGTCGCTTAAGGTCGCTGGTCAGTGTCACACGCTGCGATATCGTTAATGACGCCGGATGTGCGACGATAAAACATTAACGATATTGTAGCGTGTAAAGCCCCCTTTACTCTTGTGGTGTAATCTACATTACAACGATTTGCCATTGAATACAGAAAATTCGCATGATCCTGAGACATATCTAGACAATTGTAAACAGTTGTGTACAGAGCCAGATAATTATTCCAGAAGAGTGTAGCATCATCATATCGCCTGAATCTGGACATTGCTGAGGGCTTTTCACCCCTAGTATCTCTTCCACCTATGATGCGTTGCGATTCCTTCCTTCTTAGCTCTGCACCGATGCAGTTATCACCCATTTGTTCATATCTTAGCTGTGGCCTTTAATGACCTGCGACTCTGCTGTCCGGTGGCTCTGACCGAAGAAGTGACCATCACCTTGCAGGACGCCTTGGAGAAGGTACAAACAGTCATTTCGAGCACTCGGTTCTTGGAGTTCTGCAGGAACGTCTCCTCTTTTTTTGTTCTGTCTCCTTCATAGGTCGTTAAATCCATCCTGACGTTCCACCGAGCCGAGGATGCTGCATTCAGCCCCCAGGAGCGGGAACTCTTTATCCAATTCTGCACTGTCTTTTTGGAGGACCTGACCCCGTATCTGAACCGCTGCTTACAGGTCCTCTTTCCTCCAGCGCAAAGAGCACAAATACTTGGTAAAAACAAAAGGTTTATGTTCTAATAATAATTCCCGATCGTAAAGTACAATCTGTCCCCTGCGTTCCTCCAGAGCTGTATTCACAATTCTGGAGGGTGATGAGTTTGTCTCTGGCTGCACTACCTGCTTGTTCAGTGTCTATACAGAGATGGATGGAATGAGAAGAATTGTTTTTCATCTATTCAGGCAAAAGAAAATGAATTCTGCCAGAATGTGGAGTTGCAGATGGTGAATCCTAAAAATACCACACTATTGTCAATAGAAATCAGCAAAAGTGTGAATATAGCACTGAAGTATAATACAGCTTTACAAGTCAGAGTCACTGTAAGATGAGTAATTTATATGCACAGTGACTCCACCAGCAGAATAGTGAGTGCAGCTCTGGAGTATAATACAGGATCTGTAATGTATGTACACAGTGACTGCAGCGGCAGAATAGTGAGTGCAGCTCTGGCGTATAATATAGGATGTAACTCAGGATCAGTAAGGTAATGTAATGTACACAGTGACTCCACCAGCAGAATAGTGAGTGCAGCTCTGGAGTATAATACAGGATGTAAATCCAGATCATTGCAGGATAAGTAATCTAATGTACGTACACAGTGATAATACAGGAGGTAACTCATGAACAGTACAAGATATGTAATGTATGTACACAGTGACAGCACCAGCAGAATCGTGAGTGCAGCTCTGGAGTATAATACAGGAGGTAACTCAGGATCAGTAATGTAATGTATGTACACAGTGACTGCACCAACAGAATAGTGAGTGCAGCTCTGGAGTATAATACTGGAGGTAACTCAGGATCAGTAATGTATGTACACAGTGACTGCACCAGCCGAATCGTGAGTGCAGCTCTGAAGTATAATACTGGAGGTAACTCAGGATCAGTAATGTAATGTATGTACACAGTGACTGCACCAGCCGAATCGTGAGTGCAGCTGTGGAGTATAATGCAGGAGGTAACTCAGGATCAGTAATGTATGTACACAGTGACTGCACCAGCAGAATTGTGAGTGCAGCTGTGGAGTATAATGCAGGATGTACTCAGGATCAGTAATGTAATGTATGTACACAGTGACTGCACCAGCCGAATCGTGAGTGCAGCTGTGGAGTATAATGCAGGATGTACTCAGGATAAGTAATGTAATGTATGTACACAGTGACAGATCCAGCAGAATCATGAGTGCAGCTGCTGAGTATAATGCAGGATGTACTCAGGATCAGTAATGTAATGTATGTACACAGTGACTGCACCAGCAGAATCGTGAGTGCAGCTGTGGAGTATAATGCAGAAGGTAACTCAGGATCAGTAATGTATGTACACAGTGACTGCACCAGCAGAATAGTGAGTGCAGCTCTGGAGTATAATACAGGAGGTAACTCAGGATCAGTAAGGTAATGTATAAACACAGTGACTGCACCAGCAGAATCGTGAGTGCAGCTGTGGAGTATAATGCAGGATGTACTCAGGATAAGTAATGTATTGTATGTACACAGTGACAGATCCAGCAGAATAGTGAGTGCAGCTCTGGAGTATAATGCAGGATGTACTCAGGATCAGTAATGTAATGTATGGACACAGTGACTGCACCAGCCGAATCGTGAGTGCAGCTGTGGAGTATAATGCAGGATGTACTCAGGATAAGTAATGTAATGTATGTACACAGTGACTGCACCAGCAGAATTATGAGTGCAGCTGTGGAGTATAATGCAGGATGTACTCAGGATAAGTAATGTAATGTATGTACACAGTGACAGATCCAGCAGAATAGTGAGTGCAGCTGTGGAATATAATGCAGGATGTACTCAGGATAAGTAATGTAATGTATGTACACAGTGACTGCACCAGCCGAATCATGAGTGCAGCTCTGGAGTATAATGCAGGATGTACTCAGGATCAGTAATATATTTGCACAGTTTTTCAGCCTTTGTAATGTGATATATTATTTTTCCTTTTTTTCCCCCTCTCAGGTGTCGCCCCCTCTCACCTCTCCCGTTACGGCAATCTTGGTTCTATCAATGTGGTTCCGCTGCATGAAGCCTTGGAGGGTTTATTACCTCAGAAGGAGCCTGACATTATCCCCACACCCGAGGCCGAGCCGGAGAAATCTCAACCATCCATAGAGAAGGCGGAAACGAAGATGGAGGATGCACAGATTGTGTCCGCGGTGTCTGAGCTTCCGGCCGGAGATGACGCCCCATGACGGCCATTAGTGTGAATGAAGTCTACATTGGGGAGAGGGATGTCATTATATATATATGGGGCCCGGGACAGACATCAGCCGTTACCTGGAGCCACAATGACTCCGACATTTACATCCGAACTCTGTCAAATCCGTCTTCATTATTGATCATACAGCACTCGCACTTTTGGGTACTCATGGGTGTGGTGAACTCAAAGCTGCATTTTGGGAATGAGAACAGTCATCTGATTGGTTGCCAGAAGTGTGTAATATATATGATATTCCGCTAATCAAATACCTTTTTAAAGGGGTTGTATGTATTTATAAAAATAAAAAAATACCTTTTTATTACTTCTGTCTCTTTAATTGTTTTTGGGTTTCAGTGGTCGGGTATTACTGATTCCAGTAATGTCACTTACCGGTTTGTGTGTTGCTGTTTCAATAAAATCAGTGTTTTATCAGCAGAAGATTATCACTACACTAGCTGTTTTGTGTCACCTATTCTGTGTAGCTCCACCCACATCACTGATTGGCAGTGGCTTTCTGCCTGTGAACAGTGTACACGGATAGCTGCCAATCAGTGGTTTGGTTGCGGTTATACAGAGCTCGGCATTCAGAGGGATGGTAGATCTGCAGCAGAGAAAACTGGGATTATATCAAAACTGCAAAAAGCAGCTTAGTAAGTGGCACATGGCTGGAATCAGGGTCTCTGCCCCTACATCATCCTACTCTCAGATTACATAGCAACAACCTGGTGATCGATTCCTTTTCCTCCAATGTTTTGTTCTGATGTCTCTCGCGTGATTCTTGTGCAGCACCCTTATGGCCTCTTTCATACGTCTGTGCAAAACACTAATGGTTTGCACAGTCTGTGGTGAAGGTGTGTATGTGTGCCTGAGTGCGTCTTTTACTTGTGCTATCCCTGTGACATCTGGATAACACTCGGACAGCATTATCTGCTATACTTACCTGTCTCCAGCGCTGCTGTTAGTTATGGGTCTGTGGTGACTGCAGTGAATATTCATGAGGGATAATGAGTGGGCCTGGAAGCAACAGCAGCTCCCAAGATAGGTAAGTATAAAAATTCTTTATTTTTATGTCACCTGTGTTTTCTCCGGTATTTGTCACACAAATCCCATCAATGTGCGCTTCGTGTGAGGCCTGTACTGCCGGAGAAAAACAAGTATGTTGCCATGTGGAGTACACGGACAAATGGTCCGTGTCAAAACACGGATGTGTGTGCAGACCCATTAAATTTAAGGGGTCTACGTGTGTCCGTGTCTACGATACGTGTGAAAACAGACGTCACACGTACCAGAGACACGGATGTATAAAGGAAGCTTTAAACAGTTACAAGGGCCGTCCACAAGATGGCCGCCTCTGCTTCCCTCATGAGCTCAGTTACTCGGTGGTGTCGGTGCCATCTACATCAGTATGTGATAAGCCTGAACACTGAGTGCCCTGAATAATAAGTCTCGCTTTAGGATGGTTTTGTACACGATAGTAATTAAAAAAAAAAAAAAAAAAACTACAAAGCAGAGGTCTGGGAAGTAGCGAGGCATTAACATATATAATACATTGAAAAGTTGCAGAATAGTCTCATATATAATATATATATAACATTTATTAGCTGTAGTACCTGGCGTTGCTCGGAATAGTGACCAAGTGTCTCTGTCACTTGTGGTGCCCTGGACTAGCCAGGGGTCACAGAAAACAACAACACAACCCCCCCCACCCTAGGCAGTTACAGCAGTCAGACAAAAACCCTTGTTGCCTCCCTCCAGGGGCTGATGTCCACACCAGGTGGGCGGAGCCAGGCGGTTGGCCCCGCCCATCGAGGAGTTCACAGTCCTGGAGGCGGGAAAAGGAGTCAGTGCAGTTCAGGAGTTTGAAGTGAAGGGAGTTAAAGACTGACGTGTCTCGGTTGGAGCCCAGGCACCTACAGCAAGGTTGTCAGACGGTGGTGGCCGTCTGCAGGAGTGACGGATCTCCGCAGAACCGTAGGACCGGGGCTGGGCGGTGGCCCACCGGTACCGAACCGGGGACCGGAGTGAAGTTAAGCACACAGGCAGGGCCATCGGGCCCCGACCAGGCTTGGCGCCGCCGACAACGGTCAAATCCCGAGTGTGACCGGAACCCCAGGGGTTTCCTAGCAACCCAAGTCCCGTTAGAAGGCAACCGTCCGCACTGTGAGGATATACAGCCACCGCCCCAGGCTAGAGATCCAAGGGCCAGCGCCTGCGGGCAAAAGGGCTCCTACGGCACCTATACGCCGGGGAGCGGACTACCGTGTGGGAAACCATCGGAGTCAACACAGTACACAAAGGTGCAGGGAAAGACAGCCACCATCAGCCGTCCGAGGAGAGCACAACATTAGCACTGCAGCCGGCTGCGGGTCCCGTCCATCCGGCCGTTTGGTTTACCAGAGACTCTGTCATTGATTATCTGAGTGAGTACACCAGTGCCGTCCGGCGCCGCGCTGTCCCTGCAACCCTGCACCTCACCAACCAAGTCTCCCTGTCACACCACCAGGCCCCGGGACCACCAACCCCTACCCACGGAGGGGGAGAACAACATCCCAGCTGCTCCCTGCCATCGCTCCCGGGATCCCCATCACCGGCAGCGGTGGTGCTTATCTTCACCACAACCCGTGGGTGGCGTCACGGACACTCTCTCCCCAAACCAATCGTTCCCCTTTCACTCACGGGCGAGGAGCGCCGCTCGAGTCCCTGGATCCGGCCCACCGCTCGAGCCACCGAGCAGCAGCAGCAGCGCCGGACCCGAGCGTTAGCGAGCCCAGCGCCCCGCCGCCCGCGACACACTCACCCTATCTCCCTCTCTCACTGTCTGTCTCCCTCTGTGTGTGTGCACATGCGTCTCTGTCTCCCGCTCCCTGTGTCTGTCTCCCTCTGTGTGTGTGTGTGTGTGTGTGTGTGTGGCTGTGTGTTTATCTCTCTCTGTGTCATCTCTCTCTCTCTGTCTCTCTCTGTTGTCTGTGACTCTGTCTGTGTGTGTGTCTCTCTGTCTCTGTGTATCTCTCTCTGTGACTCTGTGTGTGTGTGTGTGTGTGTGTGTGTGTGTCTCTCTCTCTCTGTTGTCTATGTCTCTGTCATTCTGTGTGTGTGTCTCTCTCTCTGTATCTCTCCCTGTGTGTCTGTCTCTCTCTTCCTGCGTCTCTGTGTGTCTCTCTGTGTGTGTGTCTCTCTGTCTGTGTCTCCCTCTCTGTTGTCTTTGTGTCTCTGTGTGTCTCTCTGTCATTCTGTGTGTGTGTCTCTCTCTGTGTCTCTCTCTCTGTGTCTCTCGTTGTGTTTCTTGCTCTCATTCTCTCTTTCTGTCACTCTGTGTCTGTCTCTGTTTCTGTGTTTCTCTCTGTCTCTGTGTATCGCTCTCTGTCATTTTCTCTGTCATCCTCTCTCTCTCTGTGTCATTCTGTGTTTCTCTGTGTCATTCTGTGTCTCTATCTGTGTCTCTTTCTCTGTGTCATTCTCTCTCTCTGTCATTCTCTCTGTGTCTGTGTCTCTCTCTGTGTGTGTCTCTGTGTTTCCTTGTGTGTGTGTGTGTGTGTGTGTGTCTCTCTCTCTCTCTCAAATCAATCATATCGGTTTTATTGGCAGGACCACAATACAATTAGTGTTGCCAAAGCAAGAAAAAGTCTGACAGAGGAGTGGGTTAGGGCTATGGGGATGGGGTGTCGGGGACACAATTTGGGGAATGATGGTCCATTTGGAGGTCTTTAGTACCCCTCAGCTTAAGACATGTGGTGACATATTGGGCGGCGATCTGCACCATTGATTCTTCTTCCCCCAGTAGGAAGCAGACTTTCCTCTCCTTGTGCATGGATGGACAGTCCAGGGTATGAGTGGTAAGCTTCTGGAAGTGGGAGGCCCTCACTGCTGAGTATTTGTTACAGTGCAGCAGGAAATGCGCCTCGTCCTCCAGAGCCCCCTGCTGGCAGTGCTGGCACAGTCTGTTCTCCCGCGGCTTGTATGTCTGTCGGTGCCACCCTGTTTCCACCTCTAGGCTGTGGGCACTCAGTCTGTACAGGCTCAGGGTCTGCCTGTCTTTGGGGTGGCGTAACCTTTCCAGATACGGGGCCAGAGTGTAGTCCCTCCGCAGTGACCGGTATATGGTGAGTTTCTGGGAGTTCTCTAATTCACTCTTCCAGTCCTCTATGTATTGCATCTTGCCGCTCTCTGAGATCTCTTTTATTTGGGCTTTTGTCAGGGTGTGTTGCTGACTTTGGCTGGACTGGCTGCCGGGGTTCCTGGCTTGCTCTGGGCTCTGGCTCAGCAGGGCTTTATGATGGTAGGAGCTGGGGTTGCTGTTCTGTATGTGCGCCTGGTGTGATAGCGCCCTCTTGTGTATACTGAGCCATAAGGGGAATCGGCCCAGCTCTGCCCGACAGGCTATGTTTGAGGTGCTGCGATGGACTTGGAGGAGATATTTGCAGAACTCCAGATGGAAGTCTTCAGTTGGGCTGGAATCCCACTTTGTGTGGTCTGGGTAGGTCACTGGGCCCCATACCTCGCTGCCATACAGCAGTATAGGGGTGATGACGCTGTCGAATATCTTGAGCCAGACTCTCACCGGTGGTTTGAGGTGATATAGTTGTCTTCTGATGGCGCAGAAGGTTCTGCATGATTTCCCATTCAGGTTCTCTGCTGCTTGCTTGAGACTCCCGGTTTGGCTTAGCTCCAGACCGAGGTAGGTATAGCTGCTGGTCTTCTTCAGCGCGGCGCCATTTCGTGTGAGGCAGGGAGTGGAGGTTTCGTTATTATTCCTCTTCTGAAACACCATGACTTTGGTCTTTTGGTTGATGTGGAAAGCCCATGTGGTGCTGAATGTTTCTAGCACAACCAGGCTATCTTGGAGGCCGCTCTCGGTTGGGGAAAGCAGCAGGAGGTCATCTGCGTACAGCAGGATCTTCACCTCGCGGTCCTGCAGGCTGAGACCTGGGGCAGAGGAGAATTCCAGGGCTGCGGCCAGTCCATTTATGTAGATATTGAATAGAGTTGGGATCAGGCGGATCAGTTGTCTTACCCCGCGGCTCTGCCGGATGAAGGCCGTCCTCTTTCCGTTCACCTTCACGCTGCAGCGGTTCTCAGTGAATGAGTTCTTGATCATGTCATAGGTTCTGCCACCTATTCCGCTCTAGAGGAGTTTAAGGAACAGGCCTGGGTGCCACTGAGCAAAAGGCCTTCTTGAAGTCCACAAAACATGCAAATATTTTCCCGTTTTTTTGCCGTGGACGTGAGTCTTGATGAGGCTTTGCAGGGTGTAAATGTGGTCAGTGGTGGGATAGTTTGGCATGAACCCAGCTTGACTTCTGCTGAGGGTGTCTTCTCTATCTCTATTGCCCTCCCCCATCTCTCTCCCTCCCCCTCCCCCCGTCTCTCTCTCCCTCCCCCCTTCTCTCTCCCTCCCCCGTCTCTCTCTCTCCCCCTCGTCTCTCTCCCCCCGTCTCTCTCTCCTGCACCCCAATCTCTCTCTCTGTCCCCAATCTCTCTCCCTCCCCCGTCTCTCTTTCTCTCTCTCCCCCCTCTCTCCCTCCCCCATCTCTCTCTCCCCCTCCCCCCGTCTCTCCCTCCCCCGTCACTCTCCCTCCCCCTAATCTCTCTCTCCGTCCCCAATCTCTCTCCCTCCCCGTCTCTCTTTCTCTCTCTCCCACCCCCCGTCTCTCCCTCCCCCGTCTCTCTCTCCAATCCCACCATCTCTCTCCCTCCCTCCCGCGTCTCTCTTTTTCTCTCCCTCCTCCCGTCTCTCTCTCCCTCCCTCCCCCCGTCTCTTTCTCTCCCTCCCCAATCTCTCTCCCTCCCCCTCGTCTCTCTCTCTCCCGTCTCTCTCTCCCCCATCTCTCTCTCCCGCCCCCCCATCTATCTCTCCCTCCCCTCCCCAATCTCTCTCCCTCCCCGTCTCTCTTTTTCTCTCCCTCCTCCCGTCTCTCTCTCCCTCCCTCCCCCCGTCTCTCTCTCTCCCTCCCCAATCTCTCTCCCTCCCCCTCGTCTCTCTCTCTCCCGTCTCTCTCTCCCCCATCTCTCTCTCCCGCCCCCCCATCTATCTCTCCCTCCCCTCCCCAATCTCTCTCCCTCCCCGTCTCTCTTTTTCTCTCCCTCCCCCGTCTCTCTCTTCCTCCCGCCCCCCGTCTCTCTCTCTCCCTCCCCGTCTCTCTCTCCCCGTCTCTCTTTTTCTCTTCCTCTCCCGTCTCTCTCTCTCCCTCCCTCCCCAATCTCTCTCCCTCCTCCCGTCTCTCCGTCTCTCTCTCTCCCTCCCCAATCTCTCTCCCTCCCCCGTCTCTCTTTCTCTCCCTCCCCCGTCTCTCTCTCTCCCTCCCCAATCTCTCTCCCTCTCCCCGTCTCCCTCTTTTTCTCTCCCTCCCCCCGTCTCTCTCTCACCCTTCCCCCGTCTCTCTTTCTCTCCCTCCCCCGTCTCTCTCTCTCCCTCCCCAATCTCTCCCCCTCTCCCTCTTTTTCTCTCCCTCCCTCCATCTCTCTCGCTTGTCTCTCTTGGACATATATACACATCTAATTGGGAATTTCTACACTGGATCTCTTCATGTGCCTTCATTTACCTCTAATTATGGGGCAGATTTATCAAAACTGTTTCAAAGAAATCCATAGCAACCAATCACAGCGCAGCTTAAATTTTACCAGAGCTGTTTCAACAGTGAGAGCTAAGCTGTGATTGGTTGCTAGGGCCAAGGAACCGTTTTGAGAATTGAGGCCTAGTGTTTCTCTGTAAGTATGGATATGTGCAGAATTTGCCTGCACAGCTGTATATGGAGATTATAAGGCTCTTTATAAAGAAGCCTCTGCTCCAGCTCCATACAGAGGTGTACTGTGGGTATGATGCTGTCACGCTCCCCGGCTCCCCTGCTAGGCTCCCCGGCTCCCCTGCCATGCTCTCCGGCCCCTCTGCCTTGCTTACCCGCTCCCGTGCCAGGCTTCCCGGTCCCCCGCTCCATAGCCTTCCTGTCCCATCGCCTGCGGTCCCCAGGCAGCCCGGTCCCCGCTCCCGGCGTCCATCGGCATCTCTGCCTCAGCCCGGCTCTCCTGCTTCCTCCTCACCGCTCCCTCCTCTGGCTTCTGGCACCCGGGCCTCGCGCAAGCGCATTAGGGCGCGCGCGCGGTCATTGACCCTCTCTTAAAGGGCCAGCACCGAGAAACAGGAAATTACATAGACAGGTACAGGGTATATTAAGAATCACTTTCCTGGTGGGCGGGGCCTGTTCTACTTGTTTAGCAAGCTAGTGTTCAGGTCCCCTATTGCTTTGCCTTGTGCTTTGCTTGCATTAACCCTGTCCTGTCTCGTAGAGCCTGTCCTGCCACGCCAGCCGCTCCGAACCACGCTCATTCCCGTACCCTGACGGTGACCTCGGCGGATGTTCCACCATCTCTGCAGCTCCGCCAGTCTCCACTCCCTGGCTCCGTCTGGTGACCCGTTCCATCGCTCAGCAAGTTCCGGATCCCGCCTGACCTTACCACCTGGCCTCGGACTCTAAGCCTCGTCACCCGGAGCACCGTCCAGAACTCCGTCCACCTTTCCTGCTCACCTACGGACTATCCGGCTACCTATTGTGCTTCGGCTGCAGTGCACCCAGACCCTCTGGCGGGGTGACCTGCCTGGCTGCCTCCTCAAGAGAAACCGGTGTACGGTCCAGAGGTTCCACCACCCGGACGTTACAGATGCCTTCATTAAACAGTTACAAGGGCCGTCCACAAGATGGCCGCCTCTGCTTCCCTCATGAGCTCAGTTACTCGGTGGTGTCATGGTGCCATCTACTTGCCAGTATGTGATAAGCCTGAATACTGAGTGCCCTGAATAATAAGTGTCTTTTTAGGACGGTTTCATGCACAATAGTTTTTCTTTAAAAATATATACAATATTATTATTTTTTTTCCTGCCTGATCGCACAATATAAAATACACTCGCACAATGGGAGAAATGTGTGACGGCATTTTCCACATTCACTACAATAATTGTTTAAAAAATGTGCGATATTTTGCTATTTTCCGAGGCTCTCACCATTCTGGCCCGGTTAGCCATGCAAATAAGTTGTAACCCCTTCACCACCAGGCGATTTTCTGCTTTTCATTTTTATTTTTTCATTTTCTTCTTCCAAGATCCAAAACTTGTTTATCTTTCCATCAACATAGCCGTATTTAAGTTTTATTTGTTTTTTTTCCTTCACATTTTTTAAACCTTTTTTTTTCACTTTTTCCTGTTTTTACTAATCTCTTTAGGTGACTTGAAGCTGCGATATTCCGATAACTTCTGCCGTACAGAACAATGTATCAGCGCTGCTCTGGACTGCTGTAATGATCATCTCCTATGAACGCCGGCTTCAGAAGTGCTCCACACCGGTACGTGTTTACAGTCAGATCTCTGATTTTCCTGCTGCTGTTAGAGGTGGGCACTACCATGCTCGGGTGCTCAGTACTCGTAACTAGTGATGAGCGGGCACTACCATGCTCGGGTGCTCAGTGCTCGTAACTAGTGATGAGCGGGCACTACCATGCTCGGGTGCTCAGTACTCGTAATCTGGAAAGTGGATGATGGACAGGGGACTGGATCTGGAAAGTGGATGATGGACAGGGGACTGGATCTGGAAAGTGGATGATGGACAGGCGACTGGATCTGGAATGTGGATGATGGACAGGGACTGGATCTGGAACGTGGATGATGGACAGGGGACTGGATCTGGAACGTGGATGATGGACAGGGACTGGATCTGGAAAGTGGATGATGGACAGGGGACTGGATCTGGAACGTGGATGATGGACAGGGGACTGGATCTGTAACGTGGATGATGGACAGGGGACTGGATCTAGAACATGGATGATGGACAGGGGACTGGATCTGGAACGTGGATGATGGACAGGGGACTGGATCTGGAACGTGGATGATGGACAGGGGACTGGATCTGGAAAGTGGATGATGGACAGGGGACTGGATCTGGAACGTGGATGATGGAAAGGGGACTGGATCTGGAACGTGGATGATGGACGGGGACTGGTCAGGAATACGATGGATCATTGATGTATCCTGGTCACTGTGTGATATAATAATCGCCGAGAAGAAAAACACTGAGACCGATTCTTGTTTTAAATTTATTTATTAGCATTAGGCAGTGAACCAAAAATTCTCATAATCAATAATAATAATACAAAGTTTAATTGTATTAAAATTGATCAAAAAGGGTTGTTCAGTATTAGAGAAGTATTTGGGAATTCCAGGCTCAACCATTAGAGAAGTATGGCTGACCTCTTCCCTTGTCTATAGGGTATATCTGAATTGCAGATCTGGACTTTTTAGGCTTTGTTCACACTTTGCGTATTTGGTGCGGATTTTACAACTGGATTGATAAAATTAAATCTGCAGTGTTTATGCGTGGAGAAAAAAAAGTCCTCCATATTTCATGCCCGGCCGGCAGATTACCTGCAAGATTTAAGGATCCACAGTGAAATGAATATGTAAAATCCGCTACAGAAATCGGCATGCTGTAAATAAAAAAATAAAAACAGCATAAAAAAAAGCTGATTTCCATATGGATTGTGCCCCACACAGACTGGAATGGGGGGTGAGAGGAAGATAAACTCACCCACTTTCCTGGGGTGGAAAAATTAGTTGTGTGTAAAATCCTATCAAACCTGCGAGGTGTGAACGCAGCCTAAAAGAGCGGAACTGCCCCAGATTACATAGAAGACAGCGATCTTTCTCCAATACTGATCGCCCCCTTTTGTTGTATGTCTTTGGAGTGTGGGAGGAAACCGGAGACCCCGGAGGAAACCCACGCAAACACGGGGAGAACATACAAACTCCTTGCAGATGTTGTCCGCAAAGCACCAGTGTAAATCACCACTGAGCCACCGTGCCGCCCATACTGCCTGCCTGATGCCGCACATGCAATACAATTTACACTCCAGGAATATCGTCCTCACCTCTTAATGACTTTAGGACAAAAACAGAACAAATAAATATGGAAAAAAATCATCTCTACGAGAAAAAGGGTCAAAAATATCGCAGATGGATGATAAACGGAAAAACCGTGTCTGGTCATTGAGAGGTTAAGGCTCACAATGTACATAATATACAAAAATACAATTAACTACTACAATATACATAATATACAAATATACACTTAACTACTAATTAGGATAAGCCTCACAATATACATAATACACAATAAACTGCTAATGTCTGTAGTGAACCAGCTCTGTCCGTGTATGAGCGTCCTCGTCGTGTGACGTCCGTCTGTGTTCTGTAATGTGTAAGGTATGTTCACACTGTGTCTTTTTTTTTCCCGCCCCTAAAACCGTCGTATTTTTTTTGCTTTTTCTTAGCGTCTTCCCGTTTTATCCATCGGATTAAAAAGAAGTACAAAAATGCTGATAAAAAGCAAAACAAACGGAAAAAAAGGGATAAAATTTACACTGAAAGATTATCGTGAACAAGCGAGCGTTCGCTCACGACATCTTTGCTTGCACACTGGCGCCTGCCTGGATCAACAGACTCAGGTGGGATGTAATGGACAGACTAGAGCCACTCAGTACTCGTAATCTGGAAAGTGGATGATGGACAGGGGACTGGATCTGGAAAGTGGATGATGGACAGGGGACTAGATCTGGAACGTGGATGATGGACAGGGGACTGGATCTGGAAAGTGGATGATGGACAGGGGACTGGATCTGGAAAGTGGATGATGGACAGGGGACTGGATCTGGAAAGTGGATGATGGACAGGGGATTGGACCTGGAATGTGGATGATGGACAGGGGACTGGATCTGGAACGTGGATGATGGACAGGGGACTGGATCTGGAAAGTGGAAGCAGGACCCCCAGAACCCTGAAACCCTTTATCCCCTATACAGGGATTTGGAATTACACAGGGCCCTGGAGATCACTATAGCAGAACAGGGACTCCTCTCCCATCACCATCCACGGCAGGAACACGGCGTGGCGATGGGAGCAGAAGTCGCTGGAGCGGACTCCGGTGGTGACGTAACAGCCCCTCATCAGAACAAGCGGAAACAACGCTGGTCCTGATGAATCGGGCCCCGCTGCAAAAGCTCCATATATATAATAAGCAATAGGATAAAAAATACGCCCCGATGACGCCTTTTTCACTCGTTTTGTGTTTTGGGCCAAAAAATCCCCTTAAAAAGTTGTCAAAAAAAATTATTAAAAACGTTACTCAAAAACGGAAAAAGCGTCAACAAAGTGCTTCAGGAAATGAACAAAAAAAAGTTCAGATGCCGAAAAAAATGCCAGAAATAAGTGATCGTCCTGAAAAACGGATGATCACTTAACAGAAAAGACACAATGTAGTGTGTGATTCGTCTTGTGATCGTTTTGAGGCTTCAGATGGAGACTGTCACAAGAGCGGTATTTTCATTGACTTGTCCGCCCAATTCGTGGTCCCACTCACTAACTGGAACTGAAAACAGAGAATTTTTATTAGGAGAAATGAAAAAATAATGTTATTAGCACCAAAACCCCTGAACGTGCCCTAAGAATACAGGCCCCTCCATACATACCTGCTGGTGTCGTCCTCATTGCTTTGTGAGTGTTATACAAATGGAAAGGTCCAGAACCAAATCGACGCTTCTGTAAGAAAAGATTACTTATATCAAAACAAGATCACAGATTCAGGGAAGAAAGAAGTGATGGGAGGAGAGAGATGGAGGAGGAACGCTGGTACAACCGGGAGAGATGGAGGAGGAACGATGGTACAACCGGGAGAGATGGAGGAGGAACGATGGTACAACCGGGAGAGATGGAGAAGGAACGATGGTACAACCGGGAGAGATGGAGGAGGAACGATGGTACAACCGGGAGAGATGGAGAAGGAACGATGGTACAACCGGGAGAGATGGAGGAGGAACGATGGTACAACCGGGAGAGATGGAGGAGGAACGATGGTACAACCGAGAGAGATGGAGGAGGAACGATGGTACAACCGGGAGAGATGGAGGAGGAACGCTGGTACAACCAGGAGAGATGGAGGAGGAACGATGGTACAACCGGGAGAGATGGAGGAGGAACGATGGTACAACCAGGAGAGATGGAGGAGGAACGATGGTACAACCGGGAGAGATGGAGGAGGAACGATGGTACAACCGGGAGAGATGGAGGAGGAACGATGGTACAACCGGGAGAGATGGAGGAGGAACAATGGTACAACCGGGAGAGATGGAGGAGGAACGATGGTACAACCGGGAGAGATGGAGGAGGAACGATGGTACAACCGGGAGAGATGGAGGAGGAACGATGGTACAACCGGGAGAGATGGAGGAGGAACAATCGTACAACTGGAAGAATTGGAGGAGTAACGATGGTACAACCGGGAGAGATGGAGGAGGAACAGTTGTACAACTGAGAGAGATGGAGGAGGAACGATCATACAACTGGGAGAATTGGAGGAGGAACGATGGTACAACCGGGAGAGATGGAGGAGGAACAATTGTACAACTGAGAGAGATGGAGGAGGAACAATCGTACAACTGGGAGAATTGGAGGAGGAACGATGGTACAAATGGGAGAAATACACACTACAAAGACATTGTACTTCCCCTGACATATAACATACAGGACACATGTATATACAGATATACACTACAAAGACATTGTACTGCCCCTCACATGTAACATACAGGACATAATCCTAACCCTAGCCTTGCTTAAAAATTTCCAGATCATCACCGATCCTCCACCAAATTTCACAGTGGGTGCAAGACACTGTGGCTTGTACACCTCTCCAGTTCTCCGTCTAACCATTAGATGACCAGGTGTTGTACAAAGCTGAAAATTAGACTCATCAGGGAAGATTACCTTACTCTAGAAATTGGGCAGATTAAACTTTGCGAAGGACGTATTAATAAAGCCGCATACAAGGTTATCCTGGACAAACAGCTGCTTCCTTCTTCTCAGGCAATGTTCCCCAACTCTGAGGATTGTTTTTTCCAGCAGGACAATGCGCCATGACACACAGCTAGGTCAATCAATGTGTGGATGAAGGACCACCACATCAAAACCCTGTCATGGCCAGCCCAATATCCAGACCTGAACCCCATTGAAAACCTCTGGAATGTAATCAAGACGAAGATAGATAGTCACAAGCCATCAAACAAAGAAGGATTGCTTAAATTTTTACACCAGGAGTGGTATACGGTCACCCAAGAGCAGCGTGAAAGACTGGTGGAAAGCAGCCAAGACACATGAAAGCTGTGATTATAAATCATGGTTATTCCACAAAATATTGATTTCTGAACTTTTCCTGAGGTAAAACATTATTAGTATTGTTGTTTCTTAATGATTGTCAACTTTTCTGCCAGAGCTGTACAGTATGTGAGGATGGTGGGTGTGTCGCTGTGGTACATACCTTTTAGGAGCCTTTTAGGAGCCTTTTGGGAGCCTTTTAGGCTAGAGTCACACTAGCATATGGCATCCAATGCCTATCATCCGATACGATATGCCAGTGACCGAGGTCATGTGAGTGTGTACACATCTGGTGATCAGGTTTCTGCTGTAGATGAGCTCCCCCACAGGTAGCCTGTAATATGCACAGGACATAATCCATGTGCAGGTTGATGTTTCTTACACACTCACATTGTGACTCTAACCTCACCACGAATCGCCTCCATCTTCGTCCTCTGTGTCCCTGTGAATGTGCAGATCTGACTGCGGGTGACATTCTTATGGAACTAGGTCATTGTGATGTCATAGCATAGAACGTCTGGATCCTCGTGATGTCATAGAAGGCAGTGATGTCATCAGAGCTTTTGAGGCCACGTGGTCTTTTCATTTGATAGCAGTAAATAGGGAATAAAAGACAAGTAAAGAAATCTAGTTAAATATCTTCAAAATAAAGAAATATACCCCCTTATAAAGAAACCATGAAATATCATCTAATATAAAAGAAAAATAGTGCACAAAGAACCAAAAACCAGATGACTCCGATGGCCTCCCCCCCACTATGAACCCTCAGCCCCCACGTGTAAAGGAAAGGGTCAAAGACTAAGGTATCAGGAGGACCCCTAACAAACCCCCTCTCCAATGGCCTCCAATGGGGCAGGTACAAGCTCTGACAACCACTTACACTAGTATTGTGACCTTTATAATAAAAATACCAGCAAAAATAATAAAAGTGGTGTAACTTTAGATGTGAGGCTCAATAGGGAGTGGTTCTCAAAGTTAGATCTAGAGTCATTCATTCTTTGTGGGACATTTACACAACACCAGGGACCATCAGCAGTATCCATCCCTGCCGCCCTGTATTTTATATGTCACACCCCAGGACAGTTATGGAAACTAATACAACCTAACTAGAACCGGGGACCTTTTGGTTTCACATTTGGTTTTCAGAATTTGGGGAACCCCCTAATGGACACTAAACAGACCCCATTACACATTAAGGGATAAGTATTATTTTTTTTAAAGTCCATCATGTGACTAATACAGTTCACAACAAAACTGCCTACTATGTTGTCCTCTCCAAACTGTACCCCCCTCCTCACATTGTCCCCCTACACAGTATGATGGCTACCACAGCCGCCCATATAGTATATCCACAACAGCCCCCTAATATACACTATGATGTCCACCACAGCCCCCCCCATGCAGTACGATATCCACCACAGTCTCCAAATATATAGTATGGTAACCACCACAGCCCCCCATATATACAATGATGTCCTCCACCATTCCCTATATACAGTATAAAGCCCACGACAGCACCACACAGTATAATATCCACTACAGCCACTTAGTATATAATATGATGTCCACCACAGCCCCATATACAATATGGTCAACACAGCCGCATATAGAGTATAATGTCCCCCATAGATCTTTATATAGTATGGTCAGCATATCCCAAAATTTAAGGTCAATAACAGTCGTTAATAAAGTATGGTCCCCTACAGCCCCCTATACAGTATTGTCACCGCAGTCCCCGTTACAGTATGAAGTTTACACAGCACCCAGTATATTATCCTATGTAGTATGCTTT
Source organism: Anomaloglossus baeobatrachus (assembly GCF_048569485.1). Lineage (NCBI taxonomy): Eukaryota > Metazoa > Chordata > Amphibia > Anura > Aromobatidae > Anomaloglossus > Anomaloglossus baeobatrachus. Next base: position 521,248,678 of record NC_134353.1, read on the forward strand.
CCCCACAGCTCCCAGTATAATGTCCCCTACATATCCTATGTAGTATGCTATCCCCACAGCTCCCAGTGTAATGTCCCCTACATGTCCTATGTAGTATGCTATCCCCACAGCCCCCAGTATAATATCCCCCACATATCCTATGTAGTATGCTTTCCCCACAGCTCCCAGTATAATGTCCCCTACATATCCTATGTAGTATGCTATCCCCACAGCCCCCAGTATAATGTCCCCTACATGTCCTGTGTAGTATGCTATCCCCACAGCCCCCAGTATAATATCCCCCACATATCCTATGTAGTATGCTTTCCCCACAGCTCCCAGTATAATGTCCCCTACATATCCTATGTAGTATGCTATCCCCACAGCCCCCAGTATAATGTCCCCTACATGTCCTATGTAGTATGCTATCCCCACAACTCCCAGTATAATGTCCCCTACATGTCCTAAGTAGTATGCTATCCCCACAGCCCCAGTATAATATCCCCCACATATCCTATGTAGTATGCTTTCCCCACAGCTCCCAGTATAATGTCCCCTACATATCCTATGTAGTATGCTATCCCCACAGCCCCCAGTATAATGTCCCCTACATATCCTATGTAGTATGCTATCCCCACAGCCCCCAGTATAATATCCCCTACATATCCTATGTAGTATTCTATCCCCACAGCCCCCCAATATAATGTCCTCTACATATCCTATGTAGTATGCTATCCCGACAGCCCTCAGTATAATATCCCCCACATATCCTATGTAGTATGCTATCCCCACAGCCTCCAGTATAATGTCCTCCACATATCCTATGTAGAATGCTATCCTGACAGCCCTCAGTATAATATCCCCCACATATCCTATGCAGTATGCTATCCCCACAGCCCCCAGTATAATATCCCCCACATATCCTATGTAGTATACTATCCCGACAGCCCCCAGTATAATGTCCCCTACATATCCTATGTAGTATTCTATCCCCACAGCCCCCCAGTATAATGTCCCCTACATATCCTATGTAGTATGCTATCCACACAGCCCCCAGTATAATGTTCCCTACATATCCTATGTAGTACTCTATCCCCACAGCCCCCCAGTATAATATCCCCCACATATCCTATGTAGTATTCTATCCCGACAGCCTCCAGTATAATGTCCCCTACATATCCTATGTAGTATGCTATCCCGACAGCCCCCAGTATAATATCCCCCACATATCCTATGTAGTATTCTATCCCCACAGCCCCCAGTATAATGTCCTCCACGTATCCTATGTAGAATGCTATCACGACAGCCCTCAGTATGATATCCCCCACATATCCTATGTAGTATGCTATCCTGACAGCCCCCAGTATAATGTCCCCTACATATCCTATGTAGTATGCTATCCCCACAGCCCCCAGTATAATGTTCCCCACATATCCTATGTTGTATGCTATCCCCACAGCCCCCAGTATAATGTCCCCTACATATCCTATGTAGTATTCTATCCCCACAGCCCCCCAGTATAATGTCCCCTACATATCCTATGTAGTATTCTATCCCCACAGCCCCCCAGTATAATGTCCCCTACATATCCTATGTAGTATGCTATCCACACAGGGCCCAGTATTATGTCTCCTACATATCCTATGTAGTATTCTATCCCCACAGCCCCCCAGTATAATGTCCCCTACATATCCTATGTAGTATGCTATCCACACAGCCCCCAGTATAATGTTCCCTACATATCCTATGTAGTACTCTATCCCCACAGCCCCCCAGTATAATATCCCCCACATATCCTATGTAGTATTCTATCCCAACAGCCTCCAGTATAATGTCCCCTACATATCCTATGTAGTATGCTATCCACAAAGGGCCCAGTATAATGTTCCCTACATATCCTATGTAGTACTCTATCCCCACAGCCTCAAATATAATGTCCTCCACGTATCCTATGTAGAATGCTATCACGACAGCCCCCAGTATAATATCCCTCACATATCCTTTCTAGTATTCTATCCCCACAGCTCCCAGTATAATATCCCCCACATATCCTATGTAGAATGCTATCCCCACAGCCCCCAGTATAATATCCCCCACATATCCTTTCTAGTATTCTATCCCCACAGCTCCCAGTATAATGTCCCACACATATCCTATGTAGTATGTTATCCCCACAGTCTCCCAGTATAATGTCCCACACATATCCTATGTAGTATGTTATCCCCACAGTCTCCCATATAATATGGTCTCGTTACAGGAATTAGAATTAATATTGTTGTAAAAAAATGACGATATGGGGGTGATAAGAGACATCGCTGGATGAGAGCTATGACAGGGGTGTTAATATACAGGGTGGGCTAGGGGGTTTGTTTATATGTAAAATCATCCCTAAAACCCATCCTACATTCATGATATATGTGAGACTCATGAAAAAGTAGAGTCCCTGTGGTTGGAGATAAAAGGAGAGAGAAAGAATAATAAAATACTGATAGGGGCATGTTATAAAGAAGAAGGCATGGACGCTGGGCCGTACAGGCTCTCTGCTCCTTCACCACAGAGAGTCAGTGTGTGTATAGCTCGGTGGTGTGTGCGACACTTATTGGTTCCTTCAGGCTGATGTCTATCACCCGCTGCCTGTCCCCATCGTAGATGAAGTAGTGAAACACGTGACACTGGAGTTCTCTTGGCAAACCAAGCTTTTACAGTTTATTCCTTTCACTGCATTGATAGACATGGCCTGAACGTCTCATGGTCTTGCTGATACTGCATATTGGGGTACTCTCTCTCGACCTATCCCCGCTAACTTGGATCTTGTCTGTAATGTCCCCACAGACAGCCCCTCTTCTAATGTCCCCACAGACAGCCCCTCTTGTAATGTCCCCACAGCCAGCCCCTTTTGTTATGTCCCCACAGACAGCCCCTTTTGTAATGTCCCCACAGCCAGCCCCTCTGTAATGTTCCCACAGACAGCCCCTCTGTAAATGTGGCGCCCTGGACAAGCCAGGGGCCACAGAGAACAACACCAACACACCCCACACTCCCGGTCAGGCACACCAAAGTCAGACACAAAACCCTTGTTGCCTTCCTCCAGGGGCTGATGATCACACCAGGGGGTGGGCCAGGCGGTTGGCCCCGCCCACCGAGGAGTTCACAGTCCTGGAGGCGGGAAAAGAAACAGTTGAGTTAGGGAAGTGAAAGTGGAAGGAGGAAAGTGGCAGTTAAGCAGCCTGAAGTTGGTCCGGGTGTGTGGCCCGGACGGATCAGCAAGGTTGGCAGACGGTGGTGACCGTCTGCAGGAGTGGCCTATCGGAGTTTACCGTAAGGACCGTGGACGGGCGGTGGCCCGGCGGTACCGGACCGGTACGCAAAGAGAAGCCAGCACCATCTGGCAGGGGCTTACGGACCCCGGCAAAGCTAGGAGTCGCCATGAATTTGCCAAATCCGTCAGCGAAGGGAACCTTCTGGGTTTCCCAGCAGCCAAGTCCCGACAGAAGGCAACCGTCCAACCGAGAGAGGGAAACACAGTCACCGCCAAGGCTATAGTTCCCAGGGCCAGAGCCTGCGCGCAAAAGGGTCTCCTCCAGCCCATATCCAAGCTGGGGAGCGGATTACCGGTGGGAACCCATTGGAACCGTTTACAGTACGTAGGTGCAGGGAAAGGCAGTCACCATCAACCTGCCGGGAGAAACAACACCGCAGCCGTCTGTGGGACCCGTCCATCCAGCCGTGTGTTTTACCGAGAACTGTGTCCTCATCATTGGCTGAGTGAGTACCACCGTGCCGTGCGGCACAGCGCTGCCCCCGCGACCCTGCACCTCACCAGGCCCTGTAACCCGCCTGCCATCCTTCCCTACCCCATCACCGGTCCCCGGGACAACCAACCCCCTACCCACGGAGGGGAGAACTAACATCAAAGCTGCTCCCTGTAACCGCTCCCGGGATCCCCGTCCAGAACAGCGGTGGTGTCACCAATCTCACCACAACCGTGGGTGGCGTTACGGACAATATCAAATCCCCACAATCAAATCTCCCCCTTTTCACTCACAGGCGAGGAGCGCCGCTCGAGTCCCTGGGATCCGGCCCACCGCTCGAGCCACCACCGAGCAGCAGCAGCCGCAGTAGCAGCGGCCGAACCCGAGCAGTGGGAGAGCGCAGCGTCCCCTCCTCCGCCCGCGACATAATGTTCCCACAGACAGCTCCTCTGTAATGTTCCCACAGCCAGCCCCTCTTGTAATGTTCCCACACCCAGCCCCTCTTGTAATGTCCCCACAACCAGCCCCTCTTGTAATGTCCCCACAACCAGCCCCTCTTGTAATGTCCCCACAACCAGCCCCTCTTGTATTGTCCCCACAACCAGCCCCTCTGTAATGTCCCCACAGACAGCCCCTCTTGTAATGTCCCCACAGACAGCCCCTCTTGTAATGTCCCCACAGCCAGCCTGTCTTGTAATGTCCCCTCGGCCAGCCCGTCTTGTAATGTCCCCACAGCCAGCCCGTCTTGTAATGTCCCCTCAGCCAGCCCCTCTTGTAATGTGCCCACAGCCAACCCCTCTTGTAATGTCCCCACAGCCAGCCCCTCTTGTAATGTCCCCACAGGCAGCCCCTCTTGTAATGTCTCCACAGGCAGCCCCTGTTGTAATGTTCCACAGCCAGCTCCTCTTGTAATGTCCCCACAGACAGCCCATCTTGTAATGTCCCCTCGGCCAGCCCGTCTTGTAATGTCCCCTCAGCCAGCCCCTCTTGTAATGTGCCCACAGCCAACCCCTCTTGTAATGTCCCCACAGCCAGCCCCTCTTGTAATGTGCCCACAGCCAACCCCTCTTGTAATGTCCCCTCAGCCAGCCCCTCTTGTAATGTGCCCACAGCCAACCCATCTTGTAATGTCCCCACAGCCAGCCCCTCTTGTAATGTGCCCACAGCCAACCCCTCTTGTAATGTCCCCTCAGCCAGCCCCTCTTGTAATGTGCCCACAGCCAACCCCTCTTGTAATGTCCCCACAGCCAGCCCCTCTTGTAATGTCTCCACAGCCAGCCCCTGTTGTAATGTTCCACAGTCAGCTCCTCTTGTAATGTCCCCACAGACAGCCCCTCTGTAATGTCCCCACAGCCAGCCCCTCTTGTAATGTCCCCACAGCAACCCCTCTTGTGACGTCTCTACAGCCAGCCCCTCTTGTAATGTCCCCACAGCCAGCCCTTCTTGTGATAGCCCTGTAAATATCTCTTGTAATGTCCCCTCAGCCAGCCCCGGATTCATTACTATACCATAAAATGTATGGATTATGTCCAAAACATCATCATACCAAAATGGGCCAATGGTATGTGTAGCACCCACGGGGCAAGGGGTCAAGTGTTACTCGTCGCTGGGCCAGTGATATCAGGTCTGGGGATGTCACGGGTGGCCCTGCCCGGCTTCGTGGCCCCGAGGCGTACAATTAAAAGGGAAGGATGATGGTGGATGAGATGATGGGAATAGTTTGTCTCGTGACGCCACCTATGGTATGCAACCAGAGATTAGCCACCGCTGCAGGTGATGTCCTCCGGGGTTGGTTGATGGTGTCGCAGCAAGGATGTTTCTGCTCCCCACAGGTGGAGCGGGCCCCAGGGAGGAGGATGAGGCTTGTAGTGATGGCTAGCGCCGAAGTGCGGGGCGCCAGCAATAAGAGGCTGAGTCAGCTGCTGCGGGTCCAGGTATCTTGGTCCAGGTATGTTTACTCACAGTTCCAATGGAGCCTCAGGGTACCGGTCTCTGCCGTGATGGGCCCCAGCCGATCCCGGATCCTTTGGAGGTCTATAACAATCCGTAAGTCCGTGGGCCCTTCCTTTTTGCGCTTTTTGAAGATGAATTCCCGTGGCCTAAAGCAACTTGGGGATCCCGGTCCTTGTAGTTTTAGCTTCCGTCCCGTGTGCAGGTGACCCGGGTCCACAGTGGGGTCTTTCTAATCACAACTACAGGCCCTTTGTGCCACTGAGCTCCGGGAACTAGTGGTGGTCAGAGGGACATACAATCCCCCTGTCCTACAGATTCTGGTGATCCAACTTGAAGTCTGTTCCACTCTAGGACTCTGCACCTTGCTTCCCCGCCGGTCCCGAGGGAGCAATGAAGCTCTCCCCTCAGCGACCGTATTAACTCCTCTGTCCCATAGGAGCTACTGAGAAACCCGTCTGCTCCTTTCCTCTCCTGCTGGAGAACTCCTAACTCGTGTTGCGCCTAACTCCCCCTGGTGGCTGCTCCTCCCCTAGTTCCCTGTAACTAGTGGGTGGCAGCACCCCATGTTTGGTGACTATCTTAAGATCTGACCCTAGCCCGGTCCCCAATCGGGAGGGCAACCTGATTGTGTGTATGAGTTTGTGTGTAGTGGAGCCGGTACTGACCTCCTCTGGATCCAGGATGAGTACCGCACCTTAAGTCAGATGCAGTACCCTGTGGCGACTGAAGCCTCAGGGGCATCACATATGGGATGGGCATTTGGTAAGCCACATCTTGGACAGTTAGAGTCCATCCTCAGTCACCACCCACTGCCCCCCCCTCCCGACATCAGCTCCCTGATCTGGTGCTCTTATCAATTACACGTTCTTTCCACTTTGCCCCCTGGCGATATTAGCCACAGCGCTTCATCACATTACAGCTACATTGCCCCCTCACAAAGTTAGTCCCAGTTCCCCATCACGTTCCAGCTACATTGCTCCCTGACGTAGTTAGCCACGTCACATTACAGCCACATGCCCCATGACAATGTTAGCCACACAGTGTCCTATCACTTTCCTTCCACATTGTCCCCAGGGCCCCATCACGTTACAGCCACATTGCCCCCTGATGATATTAGTAACAGTTCCCCATCACTTTCCTGCCACATTGGCCTCTGAAAATATTAGCCACAGTGCTCCATCACTTTCCAGCCTCATTGACCCCTGACAATATTAACCACAGTGCTCCATCACATTACAGCCATATTGCCCCGTGATGATGTTAGCTACAGTGCCCCATCACTTTCCTGCCACATTGCCCCTTAACGATATTGGCTACAGTGCCCCACCACGTTACAGCCACACTGGCCCCTAATGATATTAGTCTCAGTGCCCCATCACTGTCCTGCCACGTTGTCCCCAGTGCCCCATCACGTTACAGCCACATTGGCCCCTAATGATATTAGTCACAGTTCCCCATCACTTTCCTGCCTCATTGGCCCCTGATGATGTTAGCCACAGTGCCCCATCACATTACAACTATATTGCCCCTAATATTAACCACAGTGCCCCATCATATTTTAGCCACATTGCTCCCTGGTGATGTTAATTAATACAAAGGACCGGCACTCCAAATCTTCTGAAATATTTTTGTAGTTTATTCCATCATAATATACAGGCGTAAATACGCGTTTCGGCTAATAGTGAGCCTTTTTCACATCTATAGATTAAATGAATGCACACACATATATATACACACAATGAGTGGATTACTTCCTTTGTGACTGGCTTGGTTTGAAGATAATTTCATCTATTCAAATAATTTTTTTAAAAAACATTGTTTATTTTGGCGAAGATTTATAGATGATATTTTTTGCGTGTGGAGGTGCGACATTCGAGCTCTAAACGTTTTTGTTCAAGAACTTAGTACAGTTTGGGTAGAATTAAATTTTACTATGGAGGTTTCTTCTGAAAAAATTAGTTTTTTGGATGTGATGGTTACCAAGGGTATTGACAACACCCTGACTACAGATTTATATAAAAAAACAACAGATAGGAACAATTTGTTATTATTTTCTAGTAACCACCCTCCACATTTAAAGAATTCATTGCCCTATTCACAATACCAGAGGGTACGCAGAATCGTTGCTGACCCTCAGTTATGTGAAATGAGACTTGAGGAAATGTCTAAAAAATTTTATCAGCGAGGGTATCCCAAAGCCCTATTAAAAGATCAAAGATCTAAACAACCTGTTGTAAAGAAAAAGGAGAAACGCATGGCGTTTATTAACACATATCACCCGTGGTCAGTGTTTGTACATCGCATTCTGCGCAAACATTGGAATGTAATATCTAATTCCTATCCAAAAATTAAAGAATTCAATTTGCCCCCTTTAATCTGTCACCGCAGGTCGCAGAATCTGAGAGATAAAATTGTAAGAGCAGATCTAAAGGTCCAGTCACACTAAGCAACTTACCAGCGATCCCAACAACGATAGGGATCGCTGGTAAGTTGCTAGGAGGTTGCTGGTGAGCTGTCACACTGCGACGCTCCAGCGATCCCACCAGCAACCTGACCTGGCAGGGATCGCTGGAGCGTGGCTACACGAGTTGCTGGTGAGCTCACCAGCAACCAGTGACCAGCCCCCAGTCTCCTAGTTACAGCACACATCAGGTTAATTAACCCGATGTGTGCTGCAGCTAAATGTGCACAGAGCAGGGAGCAGCGCACACTGAGCGCTGGCTCCTTGCTCTCCTAGTTACAGCACACATCGGGTTAATTGCCTGATGTGTGCTGCAGCTATCTGTGCACAGAGCAGGAGCCGGCAGCACAGGCAGTGAGAGCGGAGGAGGCTGGTATCAAAGGTAAATATCGGGTAACCAAGGACAGGGCTTCTTGGTTACCCGATGTTTACATTAGTTACCAGCCTCAGCAGAAGCCGGCTCCTGCTGCCTGCACATTTAGTTGTTGCTGTCTCGCTGTCACACACAGCGATCTGTGCTTCACAGCAGGACAGCAACAACTAAAAAATGGCCCAGGACATTCAGCAACAACCAACGACCTCACAGCAGGGGCCAGGTTGTTGCTGGATGTCACACACAGCAACATCGCTAGCAACGTCACAAAAGTTGTTCGTTACCAGCGATGTTGCTAGCGATGTTGCTTAGTGTGACGGGGCCTTAAAGGGAACCTGTCATCAGAAATTTCGCCCAAAAGCTAAAAGATTCCCCCTCTGCAGCTCCTGGGCTGCATTCTAGGAAGGTCCCTGTTATTATTGTGCCTCATGTGAGACCAAAATAAAGCCTTTATAAAGTTCTACCTTTTTGTATGCAGCTTCTGTAAATCCGTCACGGGGGCGGGCTCTCTGCCGTCCGTTATTCTGCCTCCTGGTCCTGTATGCCGCCCCCATCGCTCCTTTCCATATCTGATGCACTGCCCACTGCTCCAGCCATCCCCGCGCATGCCCAGTGCCAGTCTCACAGGACTGAGCAGTTTGACCGCTGGTGACGTGTGCGCAGGCAAGTGATTATGGACGGGACTGTGACTGTTATCAGCAAGTACCCGCCCATAATCTCGTGAGCGCGCAAACCTCTCCAGCGTCACACTGTGCTCAGTGTAGATGCTAGACTGTATGGGCTGCTTCCAGGTATGACGTCCCTTTGTCATGTGATAGTATTTCGAACACGCCCCTATCACATGACAAAGGGACGTCATCCCTGGAAGCAGCCCATACAGTCTAGCATCTACACTGAGCTCAGTGTGACGCTGGAGAGGTTTGCGCGCTCAAGAGATTATGGGCGGGTACTTGCTGATAACAGTCACAGTCCCGTCCATAATCACTTGCCTGCGCACACGTCACCAGCGGTCAAACTGCTCAGTCCTGTGAGACTGGCACTGGGCATGCGCGGGGATGGCTGGAGCAGTGGGCAGTGCATCAGATATTGGTTCTTTATATGTCTAAATCCATTGTAATTGTGGTTGAACCATCATCTCAGTGAATCTGCTTGTTTCAGTTTGAATTCTAATGAGAAACATATATGGAAATTTGATTAATATAAATTAACTAATTAATTTAGTATGCAGATGAGATAGGTGGGTCAGTCACAAAGGAAGTAATCCACTCATTGTGTGTATATATATGTGTGTGCATTCATTTAATCTATAGATGTGAAAAAGGCTCACTATTAGCCGAAACGCGTATTTACGCCTGTATATTATGATGGAATAAACTACAAAAATATTTCAGAAGATTTGGAGTGCCGGTCCTTTGTATTAATTATACTGTGGATGCCTTCCTTGGACACGTGCACCTTGAAGGATTGTGTGCCGCCTGGAACTTCTGTTTCTGCATATTCCCTGGTGATGTTAGTGACGCGCCCACGGGGCCTCAGGGCTACTCATCACTGGGCCAGTGGTATTTGGAGTTGCTGTGATTGACCTGACCCGAGTCCGTGGCCCAGTCGGTGTCAATAATAGAGTGCAAGGGTGACCGTAATGGGGGATGATGGGGTTTGCTTTGCAGCGCCACTCGTGGTATGCGGCCAACGATCAGCCACCGCTGTGAGATGTTGCTCTCCTCCGGGGCGGATGGTCACGCAGATCAGATGGTCGAGCTCCCCACAGGTAGAGCTCGGCCCCAGGGAGGACGATGGTGGGGGGAGTAGCAGTCATCGGGGCCAGAGCTCGTGGTAACGACGCCGGCAATGACAGGATGACACCAGGACTGCGGACAAAGTTCTTTAACTCACTGTCAGGTCGTCACCCTTGGAGTGCCGGTTTCTGCCGTGATGGGCCGCAGCCGATCTGGGATGATTCAGAGGCCACCACCGATGTTGTGCAGTGTGAGACCGTCCTTACTTGCGCTCTGTAGTGTGGATTCCCATGGTGTGAAGCTACTTAGGGACCCCAGTGTCCTCGGGTTTAGTTCCCGTCCCCTTCATAGGCAGCGCAAATCACTTGTGGGCTGACCGTGGTCTTGACGCCTGACTCTATATGCTGCTGTGCCCCGGGACCTTTGTGGTGGGCAATGGGACATGAAATCCCCCTTCCCTGCAGATTCTAATGGCACAACGTGGAGTGTACGCCACCCTAGGGTTCTGCACCCTGACTGCGCCGGTCCCGAAGGCACTGTTAGGCTCTCCCGTGTTTGTCCTCTGTCTCACCAGCTCCACCGGTCGTCTCCTGCTTCTTCCAGTCTGCCCGGTCCTAACTGAAGGAGCTCTAAAGCACGCCCTCCAGCGACCGCGGTCCTGTGAGTCCCTAATGTTCGGGCACTCTCTCAGTCGGTCCCGGGAGAGCTCTTAAGCACTCCTCCCGGTCGGTCCCTCTGAGGGGAGCTATGCAACACACCCCTCAGCAACCCTACTTCTTCTGTGTCTCAGACTATTCTTCTTTTTTTTTTTTTTTTAACTCTTTATTACCAATAATTTCCATTAAGACATAGAAAAAAGAAAAGCGAATTGCATAGATATACACACACACAGCCTGTGGGCAAGGGTGGCGCTTGTCAGCCATGTTTATTTAATCCTAACATATAATATCTTACACTTTACAACTTGCGTCCCTCTAGCTATTGCTAAACTACAACTCCCAGCATGAAAAGCATGATAGGGTTGTAGTTTGTGAACAAAGCAATTTAAAGGAACAGTTCGGATTTATAAATCTGTGATTTTCTTCATTTTTCATTTCTTTACATGGTATTTTTGGTGCAATGTAAACAGGGGCTGGCACATTTTACCCTGGGGGCAATCATAAGGCAGTGGCCCTCAAGTTGCAGTGGCCCATCTTTGGTCTGTTTATCTCTGGCCGCTGCATTAAAACAGCAGTGATAACAGACTGATACATATATATTGGAACAGAACCGCGCTTACTGCTTACATAGATACTACAACAGAACCAATATGACTACATAGATATGGGAACTGCAAGGAGCTTACTACAGAGATATAGGAACAGAACCGAGCTTACTGCAGAGATAAGGGTGCAAAACCGAGCTTACTACACAGATATGGGAGCAGAACCGAGCTTACTACAGAGAAAAGGGAGCAGAACCGAGCTTACTGCAGAGATAAGGGAGCAAAACCAAGCTTACTACAGAGATAAGGGTGCAGAACTGAGCTTACTACAGAGACAAGGGTGCAAAACCAAGCTTACTACAGAGATAAGGGTGCAAAACCGAGCTTACTACAGAGATAAGGGTGCAAAACCAAGCTTACTACAGAGATATGGGAACATAACCAAGCTTACTGCAGAGGTAAGGGTACAAAACCAAGCTTACTACAGAGATAAGGGTGCAAAACCGAGCTTACTACAGAGATAAGGGTGCAACCGAGCTTACTGCAGAGATAAGGGTGCAAAACCAAGCTTACTACAGAGATATGGGAACAGAACCAAGCTTACTGCAGAGATAAGGGTGCAGAACTGAGCTTACTACAGAGATAAGGGTGCAGAACTGAGCTTGCTACAGAGATATGGGAGCAGAACTGAGCTTACTACACAGATATGGGAGCAGAACTGAGCTTACTACAGAGATAAGGGTGCAGAAGCAAGCTTACTACAGAGAAAAAAGTGAGGACTGAGCTTTTTGCGGAGATAAGGGAGCAGAACTGAGCTTTTTGCGGAGATAAGGGAGCAGAACCAAGCTTACTACAGCGATAAGGATGCAGAACCAAGCTTACTAAAGAGATACAAGATCAGAACTGAGCTTACTGCAGAGATAAAGGTGCAAAACCAAGCTTATTACAGAGATCAGGATGCAGAACCAAGCTTACTACAGAGATGGAAGATCAGTGTAATACTATTGTACGTTCTGAGGATTTCGATAGCGTTAGGGCAATGACAACCAGAGACGAGTTCTTGGTACAAGATGTTTATAATATGTAACCACGGTAGATACACAACGGAACAAAACACAGCAGAACAAACACAGCAGAACAAACACACGAAATACCTTCCCGAAACGGAGCGGAGGGAATTCCCGGGGCCACGCACCGGACTCCCCAGGGAGACCACCAGAGCGAACCCCTATACAGGGACTGTCCGGCAATCACCCCGGAAGTCCTAAATGCGCAGCAGCCGGGACACAAGGGACAAACGGTAAAGTCCAGAAGTGTCCGTACGGGATGATAGTCCAGAGTGGTTATGAACCGGAAGGAAACGGGCAGAAGTGCTGACCGAAGACGGCAGACGGAGTCCGGGCACAGCTTGAAGAAACCGGGTATGGTCCAGAGTCGGTCGGTAGTCTTTCAGAAGGATCCAAAAGGCAATCAGGAAGTAGAAGCAGCAAAGCAGGAGCACACAGCAAGCAGTATACTCAGGCACTGGACTAGGCTTAGAGGCGGCCTTTTAAGCAGCTGGACAGGAAGTAGGGCAACAGAACATTAAACTCCATGTTAACTGAGGGCAAGCTCTTTCAAAAGAGAACTGGAAAACCCGGAAACCTGACAATCAGAACTGAGCTTACTGCAAAGATAAGGGTGCAAAACCAAGCTTACTACAGAGATCAGGATGCAGAACCGAGCTTACTACAGAGATGGAAGATCAGAACTGAGCTTACTGCAGAGATAAGGGTGCAGAACTGAGCTTACTGCAGAGATATGGGAGCAGAACCAAGCTTACTGCAGAGATAAGGGTGCAGAACCAAGCTTACTACAGAGATAAGGGAGCAGAACCAAGCTTACTACAGAGATAAGGGAGCAGAACTGAGCTTACTACAGAGATAAGGGAGCAGAACCAAGCTTACTACAGAGATAAGGGTGCAGAACCAAGCTTACTACAGAGATAAGGGTGCAGAACTGAGCTTACTACAGAGATAAGGGTGCAGAATTGAGCTTACTGCAGAGATAAGGGTGCAAAAACAAGCTTACTACAGAGATAAGGGTGCAGAACCAAGCTTACTACAGAGATAAGGGAGCAGAACCCAGCTTACTACAGAGATAAGGGAGCAGAACCGAGCTTACTACACAGATATGGGAGCAGAATTGAGCTTACTACAGAGATAAGGTAGCAGAACCGAGCTTACTACACAGATAAGGGTGCAGAACTGAGCTTACTACAGAGATAAGGGTGCAGAACTGAGCTTACTACAGAGATAAGGGTGCAGAATTGAGCTTACTACAGAGATAAGGGTGCAGAACTGAGCTTACTACAGAGATATGGGAGCAGAACCGAGCTTACTACAGAGATAAGGGAGCAGAACTGAGCTTACTACAGAGATAAGGGAGCAGAACTGAGCTTACTACAGAGATAAGGGAGCAGAACCGAGCTTACTACAGAGATATGGGAGCATAATTGAGCTTACTACAGAGATAAGGGAGCAAAACCAAGCTTACTACAGAGATAAGGGAGCAGAACCAAGCTTACTACAGAGATAAGGGAGCAGAACCAAGCTTACTACAGAGATAAGGGAGCAGAACCAAGCTTACTACAGAGATAAGGGAGCAGAACCAAGCTTACTACAGAGATAAGGGAGCAGAACCAAGCTTACTACAGAGATAAGGATGCAGAACTGAGCTTACTACAGAGATACAGGAGCAGAACTGAGCTTACTACAGATATACAGGAACAGAACCGAGCTTACTGTACCCATACAACAAAATTGTACTTGGTCTACAACATAGAAACAGCAACAGAACCAAGTCTCCTCCATAGCTAGGGGAAAAGAACATGCTGACTGCATATACATAGTGACAGAACTAAGCTTATTGCTTAACTATGGTACCATAACTGAGCTTACTGTATTGATATAGGAGCAAAACCACGCTTACTACATAGATACAGTACCATAACCCAGCTAACTACATGTACAACAATACAAAGCTTCTCCTATATTTTCAACTCATACGGAACACGGCTGGCACACGGACTATACACTGATGCTATCTGTGTGCTGTACATGTTTCTCACGGCCCCATATGCTTCTATTAGCCCTTGTCATCTGCGCTGCTGGGAAACATAAAACAGATGTCTCCGTAGGGATCACACACAGTCTGTGTAAACACACGGACATGCGAGCAGCACCATATGCTATAATGGGTACATATGGTACCCATGAAAAAAGCGGATACAACACGTACCAGATACACAGGCATGAGAAGGAGGCCATAAGGTGGTCACATAGCTACGTCACACTGGAGGGGTTAGTTTCACTTTTCTTTTCATAAACATGGAAAGACAAATGAAATTCCCTAACACTTATGTGAACGAGCCCTTAGGGTCCGTGCCACGATCAGTGTCAGCAGCGTCTTGGACGCAAAGTGTTTTCACTGATTCCAAAATGCTGCGTTGTACAGTATAAGCACAGTGGATGGATTTATAGAAATCTCCAAGAAACTAGTGTGGCGCCCCTGCGGCTCCAGTTGCCACAGGGTACTGCACCTCATTTAAGGTGCAGTATTCACCTCGGGTAAGGAGGGGGTTAATCACCGGTGTTCCACATACACTGTACATACAGCTTAGGCGCCTTCTCACTGGGAAGCCGGACTAGGGTAGGCAGGGGGCGCCATCACGAAGCTTGGGACTTTCCCGGTCACTAGGACTACCACCTGGGGGACGGGTTCCACTTGGGATAGAAGAGGAGCATCACACACACACACACACCCGGCAGTCAAGTCGGGGCTTCAGTTCTGGCGACATGACATCACTTATTCTCCTTTTTCTTCTCATGGGGCCTGCGGCTTGGAGCGAGATGCTCTCGGGTCCTCCTCTCCTGAAGGGACACCCCTAGGACACTTTCTAAACACCGGTGGCTTCCTCCAACTCATCCGAGGTTGACGGGGCCCAGCACGGCGGTGCCTCCCGGGCAATACAAAGACTGTTAGTAAAGACACCTGGAACCGCAGCAGCCGACTCGGACTCTTATTACCGGCGCCAACAGCCACTGCCCCCCTCATTATCCTCCCCGGGGCCAAACCGTCTTACCTGCAATTACCATCTGCCCCGAAAGACAGCGACAGCAGCGGCGGCTAATCCCTGGCCGCGTACCGCAGGTGGCGTCACAAAATCATTCCATCCATCCCCCCTTCTCCGTGGACACCTCGGGGTCACGAAACCGGGCAGGCCACTCGTGACATCCATCCCCCTGAACAGTGGCGTAGCTAGGGTTTCAGCTCAGGGGGGGCAAAACATCTGAGTGGGCCCCTTACCAGGTCACCATGATAACTACGGTGGCGCAGACTAATCGTGGGTATAGTGGACCTCGGCAGATGACACTGATGTTACCGCTATATGGTGACTATATAGTGGTAGATATCGGTGCTGCAGCACATACAAGAGGTCACAGTGCAGTTATAGATGGTGACTTACAGCCGACGTTCTTTCGGATGGAGTTGTTCACCTTTTCTGGGTTTTCCATCTGGCCCAGACCGACATGACGACTTCTTCCAGCCACAACTCATCTACAGAGATTACAACAAAGACACATTTCACTCCTCACACTTCCGACCCCGAACCCCATCTAATCCCAACCTGCACAAACTCCGCCTCCTCCCGTCACCCCAATACTGAGCCGCTGCTGCCGTGTGTGCCCCTATTACTGCACCTGCTGCGTGCACAAAAACCATGCTCCTCTTACTGCCACACATAGTAATGCCACCACTGTGCCCCCACATAATAATGCCACCACTGTGCCCCCACATAATAATGCCCCCACTGTGCCTCCACATAATAATGCCACCACTGTGCCCCCACATAATAATGCCACCACTGTGCCCTCACATAATAATGCCACCACTGTGCCTCCACATAATAATGCCACCACTGTGCCCCCACATAATAATGCCACCACTGTGCCCCCCACATAATAATGCCACCACTGTGCCCTCACATAATAATGCCACCACTGTGCCCCCACATAATAATGCCACCACTGTGCCCCCACATAATAATGCCACCACTGTGCCCCCCACATAATAATGCCACCACTGTGCCCTCACATAATAATGCCACCACTGTGCCCTCACATAATAATGCCACCACTGTGCCCCCACATAATAATGCCACCACTGTGCCCTCACATAATAATGCCACCACTGTGCCCCCCACATAATAATGCCACCACTGTGCCCTCACATAATAATGCCACCACTGTGCCTCCACATAATAATGCCACCACTGTGCCCCCACATAATAATGCCACCACTGTGCCCTCACATAATAATTCCACCACTGTGCCTCCACATAATAATGCCACCACTGTGCCCCCACATAATAATGCCACCACTGTGCCCTCACATAATAATGCCACCACTGTGCCCTCACATAATAATAATGCCCCCACTGTGCCCCCACATAATAATGCCCCCACTGTGCCCCCACATAATAAAGCCACCACTGTGCCCCCACATAATAATGCCACCACTGTGCCCCCACATAATAATGCCACCACTGTGCCTCCACATAATAATGCCACCACTGTGCCCCCACATAATAATGCCCCCACTGTGCCCCCACATAATAATGCCACCACTGTGCCCCCCACATAATAATGCCACCACTGTGCCCCCACATAATAATGCCCCCACTGTGCCCCCACATAATAATGCCACCACTGTGCCCCCCACATAGTAATGCCACCACTGTGCCCCCACATAATAATGCCACCACTGTGCCCCCACATAATAATGCCACCCCTGTGCCCCCCACATAATAATGCCACCACTGTGCCCCCACATAATAATGCCCCCACTGTGCCCCCACATAATAATGCCACCACTGTGCCCCCACATAATAATGCCACCACTGTGCCCCCCACATAATAATGCCACCACTGTGCCCCCCACATAATAATGCCCCCACTGTGCCCCCACATAATGCCACCACTGTGCCCCCCACATAGTAATGCCACCACTTTGCCCCCACATAATAATGCCACCACTGTGCCCCCCACAAAATAATGCCACCACTGTGCCCCCCACAAAATAATGCGACCACTGTGCCCCCACATAATAATGCCCCCACTGTGCCCCCACATAATAATGCCACCACTGTGCCCCCCACATAGTAATGCCACCACTGTGCCCCCCACAAAATAAAGCCACCACTGTGCCCACCACATAGTAATGCCACCACTGTGCCCCCACATAATAATGCCACCACTGTGCCCCCCACATAATAATGCCACCACTGTGCCTCCACATAATAATGACACCACTGTGCCCCCACATAATAATGCCACCACTGTGCCCCCACATAATAATGCCACCACTGTGCCCCCCACATAGTAATGCCACCACTGTGCCCCCCACATAGTAATGCCACCACTGTGCCCCCCACATAGTAATGCCACCACTGTGCCCCCCACATAGTAATGCCACCACTGTGCCCCCCACATAATAATGCCACCCCTGTGCCTCCAAATAATAATGCCCCCACTGTGCCCCCACATAATAATGCCACCACTGTGCCCCCACATAATAATGACACCACTGTGCCCTCACATAATAATGCCACCACTGTGCCCCCACATAATAATGCCACCACTGTGCTCCCCACATAATAATGCCACCACTGTGCTCCCCACATAGTAATGCCACCATTGTGCCCCCCACATAGTAATGCCACCACTGTGCCCCCCACATAGTAATGCCACCACTGTGCCCCCCACATAATAATGCCACCCCTGTGCCTCCACATAATAATGCCCCCACTGTGCCCCCACATAATAATGCCACCACTGTGCCTCCACATAATAATGCCCCCACTGTGCCCCCACATAATGCCCCCACTGTGCCCCCACATAATAATGCCACCACTGTGCCTCCACATAATGCCACCACTGTACCCCCCACATAATAATGCCCCCACTGTGCCTCCACATAATAATGCCCCCACTGTGCCTCCACATAATGCCACCACTGTACCCCCACATAATAATGCCACCACCACACATAGTAGTGCCCCCACATAATAATGCCCCCACTGTGCCCCCACATAATAATGCCATCACTGTGCCCCCACATAATAATGCCCCCACTGTACCCCCACATAATAATGCCACCACTGTGCCCCCACATAATAATGCCACCACTGTACCCCCCACATAATAATGCCCCCACTGTGCCCACACATAATGCCATCACTGTGCCCACACATAATAATGCCACCACTGTGTCCCCACATAATAATGCCACCACTGTGCCTCCACATAATGCCACCACTGTGCCTCCACATAATGTCACCACTGTGCCCCCACATAATAATGCCACCACTGTGCCCCCACATAATAATGCCACCACTGTGCCTCCCACATAATAATGCCCCCACTGTGCCCCCACATAATAATGCCACCACTGTGCCACCACTGTGCCCCCACATAATAATGCCACCACTGTTCTCCCCACATAATAATGCCACCACTGTGCCCCCACATAATAATGCCACCACTGTGCCTCCACATAATGCCACCACTGTGCCCCCACATGGTAATAATGCCACCACTGTGCCCCCCACATAGTAGTGCCCCCACATAATGCCCCCACCGTGCCCCCCACATAATAATGCCACCACTGTGCCCCCCACATAATAATGCCAACACTGTGTCCCCACATGGTAATAATGCCACCACTGTGCCCCCCACATAGTAGTGCCCCACATAATGCCCCCACTGTGCCCCCACATAATAATGCCACCACTGTGCCCCCCACATAATGCCACCACTGTGCCCCCACATAATAATGCCACCACTGTGCCCCCACATAATAATGCCACCACTGTGCCTCCCCATAATAATGCCCCCACTGTGCCCCCATATAATGCCCCCACTGTGCCCCCACATAATAATGCCACCACTGTGCTCCCACATAATAATTCCCCCACTGTGCCCCCATATAATGCCCCCACTGTGCCCCCACATAATAATGCCACCACTGTGCCTCCCACATAATAATTCCCCCACTGTGCCCCCACATAATAATGCCACCACTGTACCCCCACATAATAATGCCCCTACTGTGCCCCCACATAATAATGCCCCCACTGTGCCCCCACATAATAATGCCTCCACATAATGCCACCACTGTACCCCCCACATAATAATGCCCCCACTGTGCCCCCACATAATGCCATCACTGTGCCCACACATAATAATGCCACCACTGTGTCCCCACATAATAATGCCACCACTGTGCCTCCACATAATAATGTCACCACTGTGCCCCCACATAATAATGTCACCACTGTGCCCCCACATAATAATGCCCCCACTGTGCCCCCACATAATAATGCCCCCACTGTGCCCCCACATAATGCCCCCACTGTGCCCCCACATAATAATGCCCCCACTGTGCCTCCACATAATGCCACCACTGTGCCCCCACATGGTAATAATGCCACCATTGTGCACCCACATAATAATGCCACCACTGTGCCTCCACATAATAATGCCACCACTGTGCCCCCACATAATAATGCCCCCACTGTGAACTCACATAATAATGCCACCACATAGTAATGCCCCCACTGTACCCCCACATAATAATGCCACCACTGTGCCCCCACATAATAATGCCACCACTGTGCCCCCACATAATAATGCCACCACTGTGCCTCCACATAATAATGCCACCACTGTGCCCCCACATAATGCCACCACTGTGCCACCACATAATAATGCCACCACTGTGCCCCCCACATAATAATGCCACTACTGTGACCCTCACATAATAATGCGACCACTGTGCCCCCCACATATTAATGCCACCACTGTGCCCCCACATAATAATGCCACCACTGTGCCCCCCACATAATAATGCCACCACTGTGACCCTCACAAAATAATGCGACCACTGTGCCCCCCACATATCAATTCCACCATTGTGCCCTTTACACAGTAAAATGCCTCCTTTCTGTTCTCTAGATGGTAAAATTGCCCCCTAGAAAATATTAATGCCCTGTGTAAGTGCCCACATATTGCTTCTAGAAAGTAATAGAGCCCCCAGTGTTCCCGTGACGGTCACAATGGACGTAACAGAGGGACGCATAGACGGAGGGACAGAGGGACAGAGGGACAGAGGGACAGAGGGACAGAGGGATGGATAGACGTGGGGGGGTCTCACAGCAGCTGGGGGAGGGGTCACAGCAGGTGGGGTATGGGGGCACAGCAGGTGGGGGAGGGGTCACAGCAGGTGGGGGAGGGGTCACAGCAGATGGAGGAAGGTGAGAGGTGGGGGAGGGGCAGCAGATGAGGGAGGGGGCAGCGGCTTATGGGGGAGGGGGTGGCAGATGGAGGGGACGCAGCAGATGGGTTCAGTGCTTTTGGATCAGGGGCAGTGACTGTTGCAGCGAGCAGCTGATGGGTGGGGGCTGGGGCAATGGCGGCGGCGGCGGCTGAAAGGAGACAGTGTCTTTAAACTTACCGATCGCTCTCCTCACCTTCCACGGACGCTGGAGTGAAGCTGAGGGGAGTGGTCACCGGCCCCAGATCGGTCACAAGGCCGGTCTCTCCAATCAGAGCTGAGGGCGGGTGAAACTGAGGTCACCCAGCTCCAGCCAATGATGGGTGCTACAGCTGCACTGATCAGGGCTGGATTTTAATGTTTTAGCCATTTTCAATGGTTGGAACATTACAGTGGCTGTGATTGGCTGACGAACGCCGCTCAGCCAATCACAGCCTCCTTAGGTCCGGGGAGGAGACACCACCCCTCCTGATGTCAGGCAGAGGGCCCCTCCTCCCCGAATCTAAGGTATTTGCAGCGATCGCAGCCACCGGGGCCACGATCTCGCCATGACGTACTGGGTACGTCATGGGTCCTTAAGTACCAGGGAGCTATGACGTACCCAGTACGTTTTCAGGCTCTAGGGGCCGCTCCCGCTTGGGGCCCCTGTGCGACTGCAGGTGCTGTCAGTGCAACGTCCCCGCCCCCTGCCCATGGGGCCCGGTGAGCAAAAAAATGAAAGGGGAGGGGCCCGGGCTGTCAGCGTGTCCAGGCCTCGCCTCCTGCTCGACCAGCCCGCCCTGCGAAGTGTACTGTGAACGCCCCCTGCGCTGGGGCCCGGGGAGTAGAGGAAGGAAAGGGGAGGGGCCTGTCAGCGTGTCCGGGCCCCGCCTCCTGCCTGCTGCTCACCGGGCCGCTACAGGAGTCCCACTAGAAATGCCCTGATGGCGGCCCTGCCGCAGAGGTTAACTATATCGGCGCGCGCTGTGCATGCTGATATAGTTAATGGTATCGCAGCTCCAGGTGGGCCCCCTCTGAGCACGGGGCCCGGGGCGGCCGCACCCTCTGCCCCCCCTGCTAGCTACGCTACTGCCCCTGACCCTTCACCGGCCCGGTGACGAGTAACCCCCAGGCCCTGTGGGGTGCTCCACTAGCGTCTCCACCAGAGAAAGCACGCTGTGTCCAGACCGTGAAGGCGCCTGATGGTGGACACTCGCCCTTATAGACTTAGTGTTGTGCCCTAAAAATACAAATGTTTTACACATACACCACAATACACTATAAGATTGTGCCCACGGTCTGGACATGGTGTGTCCTGGACACATGTCCTCTCCTGTGGGGCTGTGAGTGCTGTCCGCAGGGACCACAGCGGCCGGTGCCCACAGTCAGGGTTCGGGCCACGGTGGTCTCTCTTCTATTCTTTCTGTGGAGACACAGCAATAAATTAACATCCCAGGGCTCAGGAAGCCGCACCACAGGTCAGTGTTCGCTGTGAGCTGTACACGCAGAGTGCGCAGAGGATTTCTACAAATCCCATCCACTGTGCTTCTGTACCGCCCTGAGAGGGGCCCGGCCGCTTGCTCGGGCCGAGCCGCTCGAGGTCCGGGCTCGGTTTCTCGGTGGCACGAGCGCCTTCGGACCGGGGGCCACGTCGCTCTTGTTAAGGGGAGGCGGTGGGGGGTGATGGTTGTGTAATGGGTCGTGACGCCACCCACGGGTCGTGGTGACGGGGGATGCACCACCATTGCGGCTGAAGTGATGGTGGGCTCGTCCGGGATCGGTGTTGCGGCCGCAGCTGAGATGTTAGCCCCTCCGTGGCTAGGGGCGGTATGTCCCGGGGCCCGGTGGGGGACTGTAAGGGCTGATGTTGTCGTCGGAGTGCAGGGCGCCGTGCCGCGGTGTAGCGTCGTGCCCGGATGGCACTGGTGTACTCACGATTGATTCACACTCAGAGTCACTGGTAAACCAAAGTTCGGAAGTGGTCGGTCCCCGCGGCCAGCTGCTGATGTCCCCTGTGGGGTTGATGGTGGCCCCTTTTCCCATGCACCTCTGGATGTTTGTGTTTCGGCCCCCCTGCCTCAGCAGTGGTAGCCCGCTCCCCGGTGTTGAGCTGCCGGAGGAGCCCTCGGTTGCCCGCAGGCGCTGGCCCGTCGGTGTTTGGCCCTTGGTGGTGGCGCTCACCCGGTCTCGGTGGGCTTTTGCCTTCTTTCGGGACTTTGGGTGTGGATGAACCCGTGAGGTCCGGCCAGCAATCAGTCAATTTGCCTATACTCAGTGGCTTCTAAGCTAGGACGGGGTCTGAGTACCCTCCTGTTGGTGCTCCGGTACACGGTTGACTCCCCGGTTCGGGACCGGCGGGCTCCAACCCAGGCTCGGTCCGTACGGTTCCGCCGGTTGCTGTACCGGTACTCCTGCAGACGGCCACCACCGTCTGCCTGCCTGACGTTCTCTAAGGGGCCCAGGCTCCTACCCGGGTCCCTGACAGCTGCTCCTCTACCCCTCACTGTCAACTCCAAACTTGTCTAACCTCTTTCTGTTTGAACTTCCTGCCCCAGGACAGTAGTCTCCTCGGTGGGCATGCCTTTCTGCCTGACTCCGCCCACCTGGTGTGCTCTACTAGCCCTGAGGGAGGCATCAGGTCTCCCTTTCGGGTGACATGTGTGTGACCTCACAGGGGATGGGGGTGTGTGGGTTAATTACCCGATGTGTACTGTGGCTATGTGTGCAGGGAGCAGGGAGCCGGCACTGGCAGCATGAGAGCGGGGACGCTGGTAACGAAGGTAAATATCGTGTAACCAAGGTAAGGGCTTCTTGGTTACCCGATGTTTACCGTGGTTACCAGCGTCTGCAGAAGCCGGCTCCTGCTGCCTGCACACGTAGCAGAGTACACATTGAGTAATTAACCCGATGTGTACTGTGGCTAGGTGTGCAGGGAGCCAGCGCTAAGCGGTGTGCGCTGGAAACCAAGGTAAATATCGGGTTGGTTACCCGATATTTACCTTAGTTACCAAGCGCAGGATCGCTTTCACGCGGCGCTGCTGGCTGGGGGCTGGTCACTGGTTGCTGGTGAGCTCACCAGCAACTCGTGTAGCGATGCTCCAGCGATCCCTGCCAGGTCAGGTTGCTGGTGGGATCGCTGGAGCGTCGCTTAGTGTGACATCTCACCAGCGACCTCCTAGCAACTTACCAGCGATCCCTATCAGGTTGGATCGTTGTTGGGATCGCTGGTAAGTTGTTTAGTGTGACTTGGCCTTTAAGCGGGCTTTACACGCTACGATTTCGCTACAGCGATCTCGTTGGGGTCACGGATTTTGTGACGCACATCCGGCCGCTGTAGCGATGTCGTAGCGTGTGACTCCTAGGAGCGATTTTGGATCATTGCAAAATTGTCCAAAATCGCTCCTCGTTGACATGGGGGTCCGCTGCCAGTTATCGCTGCTGTCGCAGGGGCGAAGTTGTTCCTCGTTCCTGCGGCAGTGCACATCGCTACATGTGACGCCGCAGGAACGGGGAACATCTCCTTACCTGCCTCCGGCCACAATGCGGAAGGAAGGAGGTGGGCGGGATGTTACGTCCCGCTCATCTCCGCCCCTCCGCTTTCATTAGGCGGCCGCTTAGTGACGTCGCTGTGACGCCGAACGGACCGCCCCCCTTAGAAAGGAGGCGGTACGCCGGTCACAGCGACGTCGCTATGCAGGTAACTATGTGTGACGGGGGTGAAGCGATGGCCGAGAGGACCACCGCAGTGCAGAGTAGTACACAAGATGAGGTGCGAACAACAAGGGTGTATTTATTAACAGGCGGGGAAAGTTGTGGAGAAGGCAGGTTCAGGCACGGGGTATACAGTGGCAAAACGTGATTTAACAACACTTTTGTATTCTCTAGTTGGTCCGCTCAATAGCACGGTGCTCCAACTATTACAGGTTCAAGAAACACAAAAACAGTCAGGTACAATGCTACTCTACACATAACCTCTCTGGCCTCTGCTAAACGGGCCACACGGATGCCGTGTTCTACCTACTGAAGCCTACTTTAGCCCCTAGTATGTGTACAATATTCAACTCGCAGTGATGCTGGGGACGTGGATCCAGTCCCGGGGCCCCCCAACAATAGTCTCATCTGAAGGTGCGCACGTTTCCTGGGCCAGGTTAAGGAGATCAAAATCTTCTTCTTGCTTCAGATTCCTCGCTGGTTCCCTGTTATCTGCAAGTCTCTCTCTTGATTCAGAAGAAAACTCCAATCCTCCGAGACACACCGGCTGTGTGTTCCTTCACACGCTTCTAAAATCAAAACAGAAACTCACTTCTCTTCTTACACTCGGGCTGTCCATTAGCACACTTTCTGCAGGGGGAGCAGAACATTCCATTACCCCTCAACACGGGGAGGTTTCTGTCTCTTAAAGTGGCAGCGTGTTTCTTATTGTCCATAGCAGTAGCACCCCCCCAATATGCCTCCCCACTTAATGATGGTCGTCCTCGGCCATCACAGCTTCGAGCCCACTGTGTTTTGAAGGAAGGTTCAAACCTGTAGAGGAGACAACAATGGCAGTACAGCAGACCTAGTACATTGTTCAACATATCGGATTGGTGGAACCCCTGCAGTAGACCTCTGAGATCTTCTAAGATCTTGACTATCAGGCCCGGCTTGACTAGCTTCCGGAGGAACACTTGCTGTGGGAGCTGCAGTGGAATCTTGGCTGGTCTCTTCTTCCCATGGCAGTAGTGGCTCATCCATGGGATCTCCGTTTCCGGAAGGCTGAGGATCCGCCCCTGCATCGGGGACTGTCCACCAGTCGTCATCGACTTCACAGACAGATGACGTACTGTTAGCGCCAGGTGGATGGGCAGACCCAGGAGGTGGATCCACTGGGCCGAACTCCCGGATGAGGGACAGGAGTCCGGTAGCCGGAGCACTGTAGGTAGCAGGACAGTCCGTGCACTGGGAGAAAATGGAGAAGTCCCTGGGACCACGAGGTCACTGATGGTGGTCCGGGTGACGGAGCTCAGGTTCGGAAGCCGTGATGGTGTCAGGCGGGGTCCGGAACCGTTGGAGCGAGATGACGGGTCACCGCAGGGATCCGAGATGGTACGGACTGTCAGGATGGCAGATGGACAGCGTTCGGGGTTCGAGGTACCGCAGAACCGGATGGCGATGCAGGATCGGCTCTAGAAGATAGAGAGGTAAGTATCTCACAAAACACAAGGAGACCTGACTCCTAGCTTGGGAAAACACGAAGAACAGGCCCCGCTCCCTTGGACATTAACCCCCTATATACCCTGTGCCTATGTGCATCATTTCCTGTAATTTGACACTGGCCCTTTAAGAAAGGGTCAGTGACCGCGCGCGCGCCCTAATGCGCGTGCGCGCGGCGCGGGTGCCAGAAGCCAGGGAAGGAAGCTGAGAGGAGGACGCAGGGGAGCCGGCCAGGACCTGGGAAGCCGTCGGGCGCCGGGAGCGGAGACCAGGGGGCCTGGGAAGGACGGGCACCGGAGGTTGGAGAGCGGGGAGCAGGGCAGGTGAGCCGGGGAGCGGAGCTGAGGACGCCCCCCTCCCCGCAACCGGGACATGAAGGCACGGATCAGAGGAGTGCCCACGTTCTCCCTGGGCTCCCAGGACCTATCCTCAGGACCATACCCCTCCCAGTCCACCAGGAAGAACTGCCGACCACGTACGGTCTTCATGGCCACGATATCCCTTACCGCATAGATGTCGTCCTCAGCAATAGGAGGAGGAGCCGGGCTGGCGGCAGCGGAGAAGGGACCAAGGACAACCGGCTTGAGCAGAGAGACGTGGAAGGAGTTGGGTATTCTCATTGTGGCCGGGAGCTGTAGTTTGTAGGAAACCTCATTGATCTTGCCGAGGACTTTAAACGGCCCGATGTAGCGAGGTCCCAGCTTGTAGGATGGTATCTTCAGTCGGATGTACTTGGAAGCAAGCCAGACGAGATCTCCCGGAGAGAAACACGGAGGATCTAGGCGTCTCTTGTCCGCGTGTCTCTTCATCCGCAGGGTTGCCCGTGCAAGGGACGCCTTAACTGAGTCCCAAATGGTAGTAAAGTCACGGAGTACTGCATCAGCAGCAGGGATGTCCGAGGACGAGGATACAGGCAATGGGACAGACGGCTGAAGTCCGTAGACGACATGGAAGGGAGAACTGGAGGAGGACTCACTGACGTGGTGATTATGGGAGAATTCTGCCCAAGGAAGAAGCGTGGACCAATCGTCATGATGGGCGTTCACGTAGTGACGTAAGAAAGAGGTCAATATCTGATTGACCCTCTCCACTTGGCCATTAGACTGAGGATGGTAGGCAGATGAAAAGTCTAGAGTCACTCCCAGATGTTTGCAGAGAGCCCTCCAGAAGCGGGAGGTGAACTGAGTTCCTCTGTCGGACACTATGTGTGATGGAAAGCCATGCAAGCGGAAGATGTGATGTATATAGGCGTCCGCGAGTTCCTGAGCAGAGGGCAGTCCAGCCATAGGAACGAAATGGGCCATTTTAGAGAATCGATCCACCACGACCCATATGACTGTGTGTCCGGAGGACAATGGCAAGTCCGTAATAAAGTCCATCGCTATGTGCTGCCAGGGAACTGAGGGTATGGGCAGAGGCAGAAGACGGCCGTATGGCAGGTGTTTGGGTGTCTTGTTCCTGGCACAGGAGGAGCAGGCAGAGACAAAAGAGGCGACGTCCGTGCGCAGGGATGGCCACCAGTAATGACGTACAATAGCGCTCCATGTTTTCTTCTGACCTGCATGACCGGCTATTTTCGAGGCATGGCCCCAGTGTAACACTTTTTGCCTGTCAGTCTCAGAGACATACGTCTTCCCGGGCGGTATCTGGGCCAGGGTGACAGGAGCCACCGGAATAATCTTGCTTGGACAGATGATGGGTTGAGATGTCTCTTCCTCCTGTTCCATGGGCACGAAAGACCTAGACAAGGCATCAACGCGTACATTCTTGTTTGCGGGTCGGAAATGAAGCTGGAAGTCGAACCGGGCAAAGAACAAGGACCACCTGGCTTGCCGTGGGTTCAGTCGCTGAGCAGTCCGCAGGTATTCCAGGTTTTTGTGGTCCGTGTAAACAATGACAGGGTACACTGCTCCTTCCAGAAGATAGCGCCATTCCTCCAGAGCCAGTTTGACCGCCAATAGCTCTCGGTCACCGATGGTGTAATTGCGTTCAGGCGCGGAGAAGCTCTTGGAGAAGAAACCGCACGTCACCATCTTCCCGGAGGAGGACTTCTGCATGAGCAGTGCTCCGGCTCCCGAGGAGGAGGCATCCACCTCCAAGGTGAACTGGCGGTTTAACTCTGGACGGTGGAGTACAGGAGAGGAGGCAAAGGCTCGCTTTAGAGCGCCAAACGCGGCGTCGGCCGCAGGTGACCAGTTCTTTGGATTAGCCCCCTTCTTGGTCAAGGCGGAGAGAGGAGCAGTCAGAGCCGAGAAGTGAGGAATGAACTGGCGGTAATAGTTAGCGAATCCCAGAAATCGTTGGATTGCCTTCAGTCCAGAAGGAGGGGGCCAGTTGAGAATGGAGGAGACCTTCTTGGGATCCATCTGCAGTCCGGTATCGGTGATGAGGTACCCCAGGAAGGGGAGAGAAGACTGTTCGAAGACACACTTCTCGTACTTGGCGTACAGACGATTCTCTCTCAGTCGTTGTAGAACCAGTTGCATGTTCTCTCGGTGGGTCTGGAGGTCCGGAGAGAAGACAAGGATGTCGTCCAGATATACCACCACACAGACGTAGAGAAGGTCCCGAAACACATCGTTCACTAATTCTTGGAAGACAGCTGGTGCGTTACACAGGCCGAAGGGCATCACGCAGTATTCATAGTGCCCATCGCGAGTGTTGAACGCGGTCTTCCATTCATCCCCTGAGCGGATACGGACCAGGTTGTAGGCACCCCGAAGATCCAACTTGGTGAACACACGAGCTCCTCTGAGCCGATCAAACAATTCGGGGATGAGCGGCAGGGGGTACTTGTTTTTCACGGTGATTAGGTTCAATCCCCGGTAGTCTATACATGGGCGTAGGTCACCCTCTTTCTTCTTTACGAAGAAGAAGCCTGCTCCAGCAGGAGAGGAGGATCTCCGGATGAATCCCTTAGCCAGGCTCTCTGTGATGTACGTAGACATGGCCCTTGTTTCGGCTGGAGACAGTGGATATATCCGTCCTCGAGGTGGTGTAGTTCCCGGGAGCAGGTCAATGGCACAATCGTAAGGACGATGTGGCGGAAGTACTTCGGACTCCTTCTTGTCAAAGACGTCCACGAAGGACCAATAGGCTGAGGGCAGTCCCGGTAGGGACTCGGGAACCGGAGGTCGCCGGATGGGTTGTATGGTCTTCAGACACCTCTCATGGCAAGAAGGCCCCCATCGAGTAATATCACCAGTGCCCCAGCTGACTGAAGGCTCGTGTGTCCGCAACCAGGGAAGACCCAGCAGAATTTGATGTGACATATGTGGGAGGACGTAGAGAGCGATGTTCTCGGTGTGCAGAGCACCGATACGCAGTTCAAGCGGCTTGGTGATCCAGGAGATGGTGTCAGAGAGAGGTCTCCCATCCACAGAGGCAATCACGAGGGGCCTGTCGAGTGGAGTAACAGGCACCTGGTACTTGTCCACCGTGGCCTGCTGGATGAAATTGCCTGCTGCCCCAGAATCGAGGTACGCCTCAGCCGTAAACCGCGTCTCTCCCGTTGTTACTTGCACAGTCCATGTGACTGGGTCTGAGAGAGTCCCAGCACCTAGGGTGGCCTCTCCTACCAACCCTAGGCTTTGGAGTTTCCCGGCCTCTCTGGACAGGCGCGTAGCAGGTGTGTGCCCTCTCCGCAGTAAAAGCAGAGACCCTTGGCGAGCCGCTCTGCTCGACGTTGTTCAGACTGTCGCACACGGTCGATCTGCATGGGCTCATGGACGGAGACACCAGAGGCCGTTGACTGGAGTACGGCGGGCTTCCGTGGAGGAGAGGAGTGCCGTACCGGACGTCTCTCACGGGATACCTCTTTGGACCGCTCCTGAAAGCGTATGTCCACTCGAGTCGCTAGAGTAATCAGGGCGTCCAGGGTGGACGGTACATCACGTCCAGCCAGCTCATCTTTGATTCGACCCGATAGTCCTTCCCAGAAGGCGGCGGTTAGGGCCTCGTTATTCCACCCGAGTTCTGAAGCCAAGGTGCGGAAACGGATGGCGTATTGACCCACCGTCAGTGTTCCCTGATGTAACCGGAGAAGTGATGACGCAGACGCGGAGGCGCGTCCGGGTTCGTCAAAGGTGCTGCGAAAGGCCTGCAGGAACTCCTGGAGGTTCTTGGTCATAGGTTCCTCCTTCTCCCACAAGGGGTTCATCCACGCCAGTGCCTCGCCCTCTAGGTGAGACATGATGAAGGCGACCTTGGCTTGGTCGGAGGCAAACAGATGTGGCAGCTGCGTGAAATGGAGGGAGCATTGGTTTATAAACCCCCTGCAGGTCTTGGGATCTCCGGCGTACCGGGGTGGTGTGGCCAAACGCAGTCTGGAAGCATCGGAAGAGGCAGCCACAGGAGCGGGGGTCGTGGCTTGACTAGTGGAGGCTCAGGATGTTGAAGACGTGACTGCCGCTTGTAGCGTGGTCAGGCGGGTGTCCACGGAAGTCATAAAGTTCAGCATGCGGGTCTGAACTTCACGCTGGCGTTGGAGTTCCTCATGCAAGGCCGCTAGTGCTTCGGCGGGATCCATGGCCTGTTCTTACTGTTAGGGCCAGGTGGATGGGCAGACCCAGGAGGTGGATCCACTGGGCCGAACTCCCGGATGAGGGACAGGAGTCCGGTAGCCGGAGCACTGTAGGTAGCAGGACAGTCCGTGCACTGGGAGAAAATGGAGAAGTCCCTGGGACCACGAGGTCACTGATGGTGGTCCGGGTGACGGAGCTCAGGTTCGGAAGCCGTGATGGTGTCAGGCGGGGTCCGGAACCGTTGGAGCGAGATGACGGGTCACCGCAGGGATCCGAGATGGTACGGACTGTCAGGATGGCAGATGGACAGCGTTCGGGGTTCGAGGTACCGCAGAACCGGATGGCGATGCAGGATCGGCTCTAGAAGATAGAGAGGTAAGTATCTCACAAAACACAAGGAGACCTGACTCCTAGCTTGGGAAAACACGAAGAACAGGCCCCGCTCCCTTGGACATTAACCCCCTATATACCCTGTGCCTATGTGCATCATTTCCTGTAATTTGACACTGGCCCTTTAAGAAAGTTTCAGTGACCGCGCGCGCGCCCTAATGCGCGTGCGCGCGGCGCGGGTGCCAGAAGCCAGGGAAGGAAGCTGAGAGGAGGACGCAGGGGAGCCGGCCAGGACCTGGGAAGCCGTCGGGCGCCGGGAGCAGAGACCAGGGGGCCTGGGAAGGACGGGCACCGGAGGTTGGAGAGCGGGGAGCAGGGCAGGTGAGCCGGGGAGCGGAGCTGAGGACCCGGGGAGCGGAGCAGAGGACCCGGGGAGGGGAGCCGAGGACCCGGGGAGCGTGACACGTACGTTCAGGGAGTGGGGCAGAGACTGCAGGAGATCTTGGCGTAGAAAGAGCTTCAGACTGGCATGGTCGCAACATATTTCTGTGTAGTACTCTAGGGCCGGACGCTCCATTCTCAATTTGCACCTTGTAGACCGGGCCGTCAGCATACATCCGTTCGATTACTCTGTAGGGTTGAACTTCCCATCTTTCACTCAGTTTACCCTTGGGGCGTTTCTCTCTGCCTAACACTCGATCTCCAGGTTGAAGCGGTATCTCTTGAATCGGTTTAGGGCTCATATGTTCTTTCTTCTGTAGCTGTTGACAAGCCAACCGACGTATCGTCTGTAATCGTTGTCGATGTTTCACCCACGAAGTGACAGTTCGTTCCATGAAATCCTCTGGCTGCTCCAAATTCAGCTCGATGATTTCTCGCCCAACTCTTCCAAACAGCAGTAGATATGGGGTGTAACCTGTAGTGGAGTGAACTCGGTTATTGTAGGCCCAGACCAGTTCTGCCAGGTAATCCGGCCAACATGCCTTCTTATCTTCCTCTAATGTTCTCAGCATTTGAAGTAGAGTTCGGTTGAAGCGTTCACATGCTCCATTGCCTTGGGGATGGTAAGGTGTAGTCCGAGATCGCTCGATGTCATACGTACGACATAATTCCTCCATCACCTTGCCTTGAAAACATGCACCTTGATCGGAGTGGATCCGCTTCGGGCATCCATACACCCGGATGAAGTCTTGGCAGATGGCTCGTGCCGCCGACTCAGCAGTCTGATCTCTAGTCGGGGTGACTACAGCGAACTTGGAGAAATGGTCGGTCATAACCAAACAGTATTGTAGTCCCCGAGTGGAGTGTCCCACGAGGAGATAATCAATCATCAACAGTTCTAGCGGTTCTTTGGTCTGTATGGTCTGAACGGGTGCCCTTTGTTCGGTGCTTTTAACGAGGTCGCATACTCAACATTGCCGGCAAACCTCTTCCACCACAGACTCCAACCTGGGGCAGTACACGTACTGCTGTAACCATTGGTAGGTCTTTGCAGGTCCAAAGTGAGCGCCAAACTCGTGAGCTTCCTTAGCTACCTCTTGAGCCATTTTTCCGGGGATGACCACCTGCCATCTTGCTTCTATATCTTTTGGCTGTTGTCTCTTACGATATAACACTGATCCTCGAACTTCCAGTCTATCCCACTGGTGTAAGACACTCTTCATCTCGGCGTCCAGGTTAGCCCTTTCTTGTTTGTCTGGCTTCTGCTTCTCAGTTACCCAGTGTTTCATCTGTTGCAGCCCTTCGTCTGCATCTTGAGCACGTCCCCATTCTTCATTGGTTCTCCCCAGGGACCGGGGCAGTGTGCAAACCTGCCTACTCAACTGGGACGCAACCACCGAGGGCCCAAACTTGCTAAAGTCTGGCGTTTCTTCCTCCTCTAATCGTTCATCGAGATCCCCCACTGGTGTCTCCACCGTCACTCTTGACAGCCCATCCGCATTTGCGTTTTCGGTAGCAGGGCGATAACAGATGGTAAAGTCAAACTTTGCAAGGCGAGCCACCCACCGTTGTTCCAAGGCTCCCAATTTGGTATTCTCAAGGTGGGCCAGAGGATTATTGTCTGTCCGGACCTGGATCTTGGTTCCTGTCAGGAAGCCAGCAAATTTCTCTGTCATGGCCCACACTAGGGCCAGGAGCTCTAGTCGAAAGGAGCTGTAATTGTGTGGGTTTCTTTCGCTGTCCCGCAGGGACCTACTGGCGTAGCCAATGACTCTCTCATGTCCATTTTGCATCTGAGACAATACGGCACCGAGTCCATGAAGGCTACCATCTGTGTACAGCAGGAATGGTCGGTCAAAGTCCGCATAGGCCAGGATCGGGGCTGAAGCAAGGGCATTCTTCATAGCCTGAAAAGCCTCATCTTGTCTCTGAGCCCAAGAGATGCCCTGGTTCTTTGACACACCTTTGCGAAGTCTTTGACGAACCGGCGGTAATACCCGGCGAGTCCAAGAAATGCCTTGAGTTCCCTCACCGTTCGAGGGACTGGCCACTTCTGAATGGCCGCCACCTTTTCTGCGGAGGGTAGGACTCCATCTTGTGACACTGTGTGGCCCAGGTACTCGATCTCTCTCTTGAAGAGGTGGCATTTTTTGGGCTTCACCTTCAGGTTATGAGCCTGCAGTCTCCCGAGTACCTGTCCAAGCCGGTCAAGGTGTTCTTTGAACGTGGCCGAGAACACGATGATGTCATCCAGATAGATCAGGGTCGCTTCAAAATTTAGGTCTCCCAACCACTTTTCCATCAGCCGTTGAAACGTGCCCGGAGCATTGGAGAGTCCGAAGGGCATCCGGTTAAACTCAAACAATCCCATCGGGAGGATGAACGCGGTCTTGGCTTTGTCTTTTTCCGCCACAGGTACTTGCCAGTACCCGCTTGCTAGATCCAAGGTGGAGAAGTACTTGGCCTTCCCAAAGGCCGTCAAGGATTCTTCGATTCGTGGTAATGGGTACGAGTCGCGAACGGTACAAGCGTTGAGTTTTCTGTAGTCTACACAGAACCGGATGGTTCCATCCTTTTTCTTGACGAGTACCACCGGGGCCGCCCAAGTGCTCTGGCTGCCCTGCACTATTCCTGAATCCAGCATCTGCTTCAGTAACGTCTTTACCTCTCGGTACATCTTGGGAGGGATCTGTCGGTACCGTTCTCGAATCGGACGAGCTTCCCCGGGCGGTATCTCATGCATGATGGCTTCAGTGCAGCCGAAATCTTCAACGTGGCGAGCGAATGCGGCCTGGTTCTCCCACAGCATAGCTTCTACTGCTTGCACACGCTCAGGGCCCAGCGAATTCACATCCACTTCCATCTGATCGAGGATGGCCTTTCCACTCCACTCTGGGGATGGCATCTCTTTGGCCCTCGCAGAGACTGCTAGGGTCCACCCCACACCTTCTATCGGCGATAAGGATATCTCTTTATGACTCATTACCTCGCTTTTATGTACGTACACCAGGGCCAGATCCGTCCCTCGAGGCAAGGTGGCCTCACCGGGGCCCACATTCAAGGCTCTGATAGGGACGCGTCCTTGTTGGACCACAGCTACCGTACGAGCTATCATAACCTCTTGGTCCACTCTTCCGGTTGCTACAGGCTGAACAATCACTTCTATCCCATCGAGATTGCGATAGGTTCCCACTGGGAGGTGTAATATACTTTCTCGGCCGGGAGGCAGGATTAGAGGTTCCTTCCCAGGAGCCCTGATGACCCCTACCGTCTGATGAGATGGCACACTCTTCTGCGTCCCACAGACGCGGATCAGCCGTTGAAGTGCTTCCTGTGTAGGCTTATGTGTAGTAGCTTGCTTCCAGTATCCGGGTCCCCGTTTGGTGAACATAATCTGATCTAATTCATGTAGGACATTCATCCCCAATATTACAGGTACATTTTCGTTGATGGGCTCGGGGACTAGTAGGATCACTTTTTTCCCCACTTCTTGCCCACAGATTCGAACATTCATCCACACAACTCCTGTGACCGGGATCGGTTGTTGATTAGCAGCAATCACTCGGATCAGGGTCTCTTTCTCTGGCCTGGCCAGTGTCTGGAAATGTTGATTGAAATATGCTTCTGGCATCGTCGTCACTTGTGACCCAGTGTCTATCAAGCAATTCACTGGGACACTCTCGAATTCAGCACGTAGGATGGGACAACCAGCGATCAAATGTTCGTTATGATACGGAGCGGCCTCCCTTCTCGCCTCCCCCGCAGAATGCCGCACTACTGCGGGGGTTGGTAGTTTAACGATGGCTTCCGTTGGCTTTGAGTGTTATTCTGGCACCCCCTGGCAATATGCCCCCGACCTCCACATCCCCAGCAGTGGATGTCTTCTCCTCGCTGGGGAATACCTCGTGCCTCTGGTGGCTGACGAGAGGAATCCTGCAGCCTCCAGTCCCCCATTGGTAGAGCTGCGGAATTGTTGCGTGAGTATGATGGGCCAGGTTGGAAGGAGGAGGATACAACTGGGTAGGGATGTTCACCAGACAAGTCCCTCATTCTTTGCTCCATCTGGGTCAGCTTCTCCTGTACGTTGAGAATGGATTTCTGTAAATCTTGCACCACCTGGACCAGTCCCACCTGGCAGTTTGGGTCCACTCTGGAGGTGGCGGTTTGGACGCGCACCACTCTAGATGCGTAACTTTCTTCTTTACTTCGGGCTACTGCTTCTGCTAGGATTTGACGAAAAGTAAGAGCCGGATTCACTCGGACCCGTTCTGCCAGGGCTCGCGCAAGGATACGCTATGCAATCCCAGAATAAACTGTTCCTGGAGTATCCGGTCGGTAGAGCCTATGCCGCCGAGTCCATCTGACTCCTTTCTCTGGACCTCCGCTAACACTTCTTGTAGTGCTGTTGCATACTGAGAGATCCCTTCTTCTTCCCGCTGCAGCCTCGAAAAAAATTTGGCGCGAAGATGTCCCGCGCTAGCAGTCTCGCCATAGATCTCTTCCAAGAATCCAACTAACTCTTTCAGGGTACTACGGGTGGGTTCTGGTTGTAGACAGACATTTCTACGTGCTTCTCCCTCTAGGGCAGTCAAAGCGATGTCCACCTCAAGCTCTGGGCCGATGTTATACACTTTCAGGGTGCTCTGCAGCCGGGACACCCAGTCGCACAGTGCCATGTTATTGCCATCGAATTTTGGTAGCACACTAAATATGGTGCCCATTGGAAGTGTCATTGCAGGGGTTCCACCATTGCCCACAGCACCCCCATTAATATTAGCGTTCCCGCCGTTGCTGTCTGCTGCCTCCATCTTGGTGACCGTACCCTGCTCGCAGCGCCACTTGAAGCGATGGCCGAGAGGACCACCGCAGTGCAGAGTAGGTTACAGTACACAAGACGAGGTGCGAACAACAAGGGTGTATTTATTAACAGGCGGGGAAAGATGTGGAGAAGGCAGGTTCAGGCACGGGGTATACAGTGGCAAAACGTGATTTAACAACACTTTTGTATTCTCTAGCTGGTCCGCTCAATAGCACGGTGCTCCAACTATTACAAGTTCAAGAAACACAAAAACAGTCAGGTACAATGCTACTCTACACGTAACCTCTCTGGCCTCTGCTAAACGGGCCACACGGATGCCGTGTTCTACCTACTGAAGCCTACTTTAGCCCCTAGTATGTGCACAATATTCAACTCACAGTGATACTGGGGACGTGGATCCAGTCCCGGGGGCCCCTCAACAATAGTCTCATCTGAAGGTGCGCTCTTCTCCTGGGCCGGGTTAAGGAGATCAAAATCTTCTTCTTGCTTCAGATTCCTCGCTTGTTCCCTGTTATCTGCAAGTCTCTCTCTCTATTCAGAAGAAAACTCCAATCCTCCGAGACACACCGGCTGTGTGTTCCTTCACACGCTTCTAAAAGCAAAACAGAAACTCACTTCTCTTCTTACACTCGGGCTGTCCATTAGCACACTTTCTGCAGGGGGAGCAGAACATTCCATTACCCCTCAACACGGGGAGGTTTCTGTCTCTTAAAGTGGCAGCGTGCTTCTTATTGTCCATAGCAGTAGCACCCCCCAATAGGGGTGCCAGATTTTGTGCGTGACGGGCAGCGATATGCCCGTTTCGCACAAACGATGGGGGTGGGTCGCATGCTAGCGATATCGGGCCGGATATCACAGCATGTAAAGCCACCCGTTAGGGCCAGGTGGACGGGCAGACCCAGGAGGTGGATCCACTGGGCCGAACTCCTTGATGATGGTAAGGGGTCCGGTAGCTGGAGCACTACAGGTAGCAGGGTAGTCCGTGCACAAGAGTATGATGGAGAAGTCCCTGGGACCACGGAGTCACTGATGGTAGTCCGGGTGACGGAGCTCAGGTTCGGAAGCCGAGATGAGGTCAGGCGGAGTCCGGAACCGTTGGAGCGGGATGACGGGTCACCACAGGGAGTCGAGATGATACGGACTGTCAGGAAGGCAGATAAGCAGCGTTCGGGGTGCGGGATGTGGTAGGACCGGATGACGAGGCAGGATCGGCTCTAGAAGAGAGATACGTGAGTATGGCAGAAGACACAAGGATACCTGACTCCTAGCTTGGGAAAACACGAAGATCAGGCCCCGCCCCCTTGGACATTCATCCCCTTTATACCCTGAATCTGTGTGCATCATTTCCTGTTAATGGACGCTGGCCCTTTAAGACAGGGTCAATGACCGCGCGCGCGCCCTAATGCGCATGCGCGCGGCCCGGGTGCCAGAAGCCAGGGCAGGAAGCTGGGAGGAGGAAGCAGAAGAGCCGGGCTGGGGCTGAGACGCCGACGGGCGCCGGGAGCGAGGACCAGGACGCCTGGGGGGCGCCAGGCATGGACGGTGGAGAGAGGGGAGCGGTGGAGACCGGGCAGAAGAACCGGGGATCGAGCCAGGGGAGCCGGGGAGCGTGACAGGTGAGCCGGGGAGCAGCGTAGGGGACCCGGGGAGCGTGACACCACCCTTAGTTAACAAGAGCCGTAGAGCAATTTGTGACCAGCTCCAGAATAGACAGAATAATTGACTTTCCAATAGACTGAACACAGGGATATTGGCAGCTTCATTTTGGGGTCTACAATATGGCGTCTCCTGCTGTTTTCCAGTCTCTCCTTTCTCAGGCTTTGGGCTCTGCATTGTCTGCGGCTTTGGTGCACTGGTATCAGGGTGGGCTTTTACCTCCCATATGTTTTCATATATCTCTGTAAATTGTGTATTGTTGGTGACAAGTTCCTCCTCAGCCTCAGCACTATCAATCTCCTGGAGCAATGAATGGCTCTTTGGCTCTGGTATATGTCAGGTGCATTACAATAACGTTTAATGTGTCCTGGTCTGCCACATTTATACCAATATCTAACATATCCTCTTCTCTGAGGTCTATACACAGCAGATACATTTTCTGATGTTTCATACTGCTCTTTTGACTCATTACACCAGTCCCTGAGTATATTTACAAAGGTTTCAAAGGAGCTGGTATTCCTTAGAGTTAAGCGGGCTTTACACGCGGACGATATTGCTAGCAATTTCTAGCGATATTGAGCGTGTATGTCGCGGGCGGGGAGGGGACGCTGCGCTCACCAACTGCTCGGGTCTGGCTGCTGCTGCTGCTCGGTGGTGGCTCGAGCGGTGGGCCGGATCCCGAGGACTCGAGCGGCGCTCCTCGCCCGTGAGTGAAAAGGGGGCTATGGTATTGGTGATTTTTTGTCCGTGACGCCACCCACGGTTGTGGTGAGGTTGTGACACCACCGCTGCTCTGGACGGGGATCTCGGGAGCGATTACAGGGAGCAGCTAGGATGTTGTTTTCTCCCCTCCGTGGGTAGGGGGGTTGGTTGTCCCGGGGCCCGGTGAGGGGTAGGGATGTATAGCAGGCGGGTTACGGGGCCTGGCGAGGTGCAGGGTTGCGGGGGCAGCGCTGTGCCGCACGGCACGGTGGTACTCACTCAGCCAATAATGAATACAAAGTCTCCGGTAAAACAAACGGCTGGATGGACGGGTCCCACAGACGGCTGCGGTGTCTCTCCTGCCGGCAGGTTGATGGTGACTGCCTTTCCCTGCACCTGTGTTTTGTGTACGGTTCCAATGGGTTCCCACCGGTAACCCGCTCCCCAGCTTGGATGGGTGCTGAAGGAGCCCCTTTTGCCCGCAGGCTCTGGCCCTGGGAATTGTAGCCTTGGCGGTGACTGTGTTTCCCTCTATGGTTTGAGCTGTTGCCTTCAATCGGGACTTGGCTGCTGGGAAACCCCGGAGGTTCCCTTCGCTAACGGATTTGACAATTTCAACGGCGACTCCTAGCCTTGTCGGGGTCCGTAAGCCCTGCCGCATGGTGCTGGCTTCTCTTTACTCACTGGTCCGGTACCACCGGGCCACCGCCCGTCCACGGTCCTTACGGTTTGCTCCAATAGGCCTCTCCTGCAGACGGTTACCACCGTCTGCCAACCTTGCTGTACCGTCCGGGCCACACAACCGGACGCTGTCAGTCTGCTCAGCTACCACCTCACTCTCCACTTCCCTAATTGATCTGCCACTGCTTTTCCCGCCTCCAGGACCGTGAACTCCTCGGTGGGCGGGACCAACCGCCTGGGCCACCCCCTGGTGTGGACATCAGCCCCTGGAGGAAGGCAACAAGGATTTGTGTTTGACTTCGGTGTGCCTAACCGGGGTGTGGGGTGTGTTGGTGTTGTTCTGTGACGACCTGGCTTGTCCAGGGCGCCACATAGCTACTGGTCTTCTTCAGCGCGGCGCCATTTAGTGTGAGGCAGGGAGTGGAGGTTTCGTTATTATTCCTCTTCTGAAACACCATGACTTTGGTCTTTTGGTTGATGTGAAAGCCCATGTGGTGCTGAATGTTGCTAGCACAGCCAGGCTATCTTGGAGGCCTCTCTCGGTTGGGGAAAGCAGCAGGAGGTCATCTGCGTACAGCAGGATCTTCACCTCTCGGTCCTGCAGGCTGAGACCTGGGGCAGAGGAGAATTCCAGGGCTGCGGCCAGGTCAAATCAAATTGTCTGTCAAATCCGTTAGCGAAGGGAACCTCCGGGGTTTCCCAGCAGCCAAGTCCCGATTGAAGGCAACAGCTCAAACCATAGAGGGAAACACAGTCACCGCCAAGGCTACAATTCCATTTATGTAGATATTGAATAGAGTTGGGCTCAGGCTGCGGCCCTGTCTTACCCCGCGGCTCTGCCGGATGAAGGCCGTCCTCTTTCCGTTCACCTTCACGCTGCAGTGGTTCTCAGTGAATGAGTTCTTGATCATATCATAGGTTTAAGGAACAAGCCTGGGTGCCACACTGAGCAAAAGGCCTTCTTGAAGTCCACAAAACATGCAAATATTTTCCCATTTTTTTGCCGTGGACGGGAGTCTTGATGAGGCTTTGCAGGGTGTAAATGTGGTCCGTGGTGGGATGGTTTGGCATGAACCCAGCTTGACTTCTGCTGAGGGTGTCTTCTCTATCTCTATTGCCCTCCCCCGTCTCTCTCCCTCCCCCTCCCCCGTCTCTCTCTCCCTCCCCCCGTCTCTCTCCCTCCCCCGTCTCTCTCTCTCCCCCTCCCCCCTCGTCTCTCTCCCTCCCCCGTCTCTCTCTCTCCCCCTCCCCCCTCGTCTCTCTTTCTCCCCCGTCTCTCTCTCCCACCCCCAATCTCTCTCTCCATCCCCGTCTCTCTCTCTCCGCCGTCTCTCTTTCTCTCTCTCCCCCGTCTCTCTCCCACCCCCAATCTCTCTCTCCGTCCCCGTCTCTCTCTCTCCGCCGTCCCGTCTCTTTCTCTCTCTCCCCGTCTCTCTCCCTCCCCCCATCTCTCTCTCCCCCTTCCCTCCTGTCTCTCCCTCCCCCGTCTCTCTCTCTCCGCCGTCTCTCTTTCTCTCCCTCCTCCGTCTCTCTCCCTCCCCCCATCTCTCTCTCCCCCTCCCCCGTCTCCCCTCCCCGTCTCTCTCTCTTTCTCCCCCGTCTCTCTGTCTCCCCCGTCTCTCTCTCCCGTCCCCCCCATCTCTCTCTCCCTCCCCTCTCCAATCTCTCTCCCTCCCCGTCTCTCTTTTTCTCCCCCTCCCCCGTCTCTCTCTCCCTCCCACTCCCCAGTCTCTCTCTCTCTCTCCCTCCCCAATCTCTCTCCCTCCCCGTCTCTCTTTTTCTCTCACTCCCCCGTCTCTCTCTCTCCCTCCCCAATCTCTCTCCCTCTCCCCGTCTCCCTCTTTTTCTCTCCCTCCCCCCGTCTCTCTCTCTCCCTCCCCCCGTCTCTCTTTCTCTCCCTCCCCCGTCTCTCTCTCTCCCTCCCCAATCTCTCCCCCTCTCCCTCTTTTTCTCTCCCTCCCTCCATCTCTCTCGCTTGTCTCTCTTGGACATATATATACATCTAATTGGGAATTTCTACACTGGATCTCTTCATGTGCCTTCATTTACCTCTAATTATGGGGCAGATTTATCAAAACTGTTTCAAAGAAATCCATAGCAACCAATCACAGCGCAGCTTTCATTTTACCAGAGCTGTTTCAACAGTGAGAGCTAAGCTGTGATTGGTTGCTAGGGCCAAGGAACCGTTTTGAGAATTGAGGCCTAGTGTTTCTCTGTAAGTATGGATATGTGCAGAATTTGCCTGCACAGCTGTATATGGAGATTATAAGGCTCTTTATAAAGAAGCCTCTGCTCCAGCTCCATACAGAGGTGTACTGTGGGTATGACGCCTTCATTAAACAGTTACAAGGGCCGTCCACAAGATGGCCGCCTCTGCTTCCCTCATGAGCTCAGTTACTCGGTGGTGTCATGGTGCCATCTACTTGCCAGTATGTGATAAGCCTGAATACTGAGTGCCCTGAATAATAAGTGTCTTTTTAGGACGGTTGCATGTACAATAGTTTTTCTTTAAAAATATATACCATATTATTATTTTTTTTCCTGCCTGATCGCACAATATAAAATACACTGCGCACAATGGGAGAAATGTGTGACGCCATTTTCCACATTCACTACAATAATTGTTTAAAAAATGTGCGATATTTTGCTATTTTCCGAGGCTCTCACCATTCTGGCCCGGTTAGCCATGCAAATAAGTTGTAACCCCTTCACCACCAGGCGATTTTCTGCTTTTCATTTTTATTTTTTCATTTTCTTCTTCCAAGATCCAAAACTTGTTTATTTTTCCATCAACATAGCCGTATTTAAGTTTTATTTGCTTTTTGCTTTTTTTTCCTTCACATTTTTTAAACCTTTTTTTTTCACTTTTTCCTGTTTTTACTAATCTCTTTAGGTGACTTGAAGCTGCGATATTCCGATAACTTCTGCCGTACAGAACAATGTATCAGCGCTGCTCTGGACTTCTGTAATCATCATCTCCTATGAACGCCGGCTTCAGACGTGCTCCACACCGGTACGTGTTTACAGTCAGATCTCTGATTTTCCTGCTGCTGTTAGAGGTGGGCACTACCATGCTCGGGTGCTCAGTACTCGTAACTAGTGATGAGCGGGCACTACCATGCTCGGGTGCTCAGTGCTCGTAACTAGTGATGAGCGGGCACTACCATGCTCGGGTGATCAGTACTCGTAATCTGGAAAGTGGATGATGGACAGGGGACTGGATCTGGAAAGTGGATGATGGACAGGGGACTAGATCTGGAAAGTGGATGATGGACAGGGGACTGGATCTGGAAAGTGGATGATGGACAGGGGACTGGATCTGGAAAGTGGATGATGGACAGGGGACTAGATCTGGAAAGTGGATGATGGACAGGGGACTGGATCTGGAAAGTGGATGATGGACAGGGGACTGGATCTGGAAAGTGGATGATGGACAGGGGACTAGATCTGGAAAGTGGATGATGGACAGGGGACTGGATCTGGAAAGTGGATGATGGACAGGGGACTGGATCTGGAAAGTGGATGATGGACAGGGGACTGGATCTGGAAAGTGGATGATGGACAGGGGACTGGATCTGGAACGTGGATGATGGACAGGGGACTGGATCTGGAAAGTGGATGATGGACAGGGGACTGGATCTGGAAAGTGGATGATGGACAGGGGACTGGATCTGGAAAGTGGATGATGGTCAGGGGACTGGATCTGGAACGTGGATAATGGACAGGGGACTGGATCTGGAAAGTGGATGATGGACAGGGGACTGGATCTGGAACGTGGATGATGGACGGGGACTGGTCAGGAATACGATGGATCATTGATGTATCCTGGTCACTGTGTGATATAATAATCGCCGAGAAGAAAAACACTGAGACCGATTCTTGTTTTAAATTTATTTATTAGCATTAGGCAGTGAACCAAAAATTCTCATAATCAATAATAATAATACAAAGTTTAATTGTATTAAAATTGATCAAAAATGGTTGTTCAGTATTAGAGAAGTATAAGTATTTGGGAATTCCAGGCTCAACCATTAGAGAAGTATGGCTGACCTCTCCCCTTGTCTATAGGGTATATCTGAATTGCAGATCTGGACCTTTTAGGCTTTGTTCACACTTTGCGTATTTGGTGCGGATTTTACAACTGGATTGATAAAATTAAATCTGCAGTGTTTATGCGTGGAGAAAAAAAAGTCCTCCATATTTCATGCCCGGCCGGCAGATTACCTGCAAGATTTAAGGATCCACAGTGAAATGAATATGTAAAATCCGCTACAGAAATCGGCATGCTGTAAATAAAAAAATAAAAACAGCATAAAAAAGCTGATTTCCATATGGATTGTGCCCCACACAGACTGGAATGGGGGTGAGAGGAAGATAAACTCACCCACTTTCCTGGGGTGGAAAAATAAGTTGTGTGTAAAATCCGCATCAAACCTGCGAGGTGTGAACGCAGCCTAAAAGAGCGGAACTGCCCCAGATTACATAGAAGACAGCGATCTTTCTCCAATACTGATCGCCCCCTTTTGTTGTATGTCTTTGGAGTGTGGGAGGAAACCGGAGACCCCGGAGGAAACCCACGCAAACACGGGGAGAACATACAAACTCCTTGCAGATGTTGTCCGCATAGCACCAGTGTAAATCACCACTGAGCCACCGTGCCGCCCATACTGCCTGCCTGATGCCGCACATGCAATACAATTTACACTCCAGGAATATCGTCCTCACCTCTTAATGACTTTAGGACAAAAACAGAACAAATAAATATGGAAAAAAAACATCTCTACGAGAAAAAGGGTCAAAAATATCGCAGATGGATGATAAACGGAAAAACCGTGTCTGGTCATTGAGAGGTTAAGGCTCACAATGTACATAATATACAAAAATACAATTAACTACTACAATATACATAATATACAAATATACACTTAACTACTAATTAGGATAAGCCTCACAATATACATAATACACAATAAACTGCTAATGTCTGTAGTGAACCAGCTCTGTCCGTGTATGAGCGTCCTCGTCGTGTGACGTCCGTCTGTGTTCTGTAATGTGTAAGGTATGTTCACACTGTGTCTTTTTTTTCCCGCCCCTAAAACCGTCGTATTTTTTTGCTTTTTCTTAGCGTTTTCCCGTTTTATCCATCGGATTAAAAAGAAGTACAAAAATGCTGATAAAAAGCAAAAAAAAACGGAAAAAAAGGGATAAAATTTACACTGAAAGATTATCGTGAACAAGCGAGCGTTCGCTCACGACATCTTTGCTTGCACACTGGCGCCTGCCTGGATCAACAGACTCAGGTGGGATGTAATGGACAGA
The DNA here is from genome assembly GCF_048569485.1 of Anomaloglossus baeobatrachus. Taxonomy (NCBI): domain Eukaryota; kingdom Metazoa; phylum Chordata; class Amphibia; order Anura; family Aromobatidae; genus Anomaloglossus; species Anomaloglossus baeobatrachus. Next base: position 521,293,154 of record NC_134353.1, read on the forward strand.
CTAGAGCCACTCAGTACTCGTAATCTGGAAAGTGGATGATGGACAGGGGACTGGATCTGGAAAGTGGATGATGGACAGGGGATTAGATCTGGAACGTGGATGATGGACAGGGGACTGGATCTGGAAAGTGGATGATGGACAGGGGACTAGATCTGGAAAGTGGATGATGGACAGGGGACTGGATCTGGAAAGTGGATGATGGACAGGGGATTGGACCTGGAATGTGGATGATGGACAGGGGACTGGATCTGGAACGTGGATGATGGACAGGGGACTGGATCTGGAAAGTGGAAGCAGGACCCCCAGAACCCTGAAACCCTTTATCCCCTATACAGGGATTTGGAATTTCACAGGGCCCTGGAGATCACTATAGCAGAACAGGGACTCCTCTCCCATCACCATTCACGGCAGGAAGACGGCGTGGCGATCGGAGCAGAAGTCGCTGGAGCGGACACCGGTGGTGACGTAACAGCCCCTCATCAGAACAAGCGGAAACAACGCTGGTCCTGATGAATCGGGCCTCGCTACAAAAACTCCATATATATATAATAAGCAATAGGATAAAACATACGCCCCGATGACCCCTTTTTCACTCGTTTTGTGTTTTTGGCCGAAAAATGCCCTTAAAAAGTTGTCAAATAAATTATTAAAAAAAAAGGTTACTCAAAAACGGAAAAAGCGTCGACAAAGCGCTTCAGGAAATGAACAAAAAACCGTTCAGACGCCGAAAAAACGCCAGAAATAAGTGATCGTCCTGAAAAACGGATGATCACTTAACAGAAAAGACACAATGTGCTCACCCATGTAGTGTGTGATCCGTCTTGTGATCGTTTTGAGGCTTCAGATGGAGACTGTCACAAGAGCGGTATTTTCATTGACTTGTCCGCCCAATTCGTGGCCCCACTCACTAACTGGAACTGAAAACAGAGAATTTTTATTAGGAGACATGAAAAAATAATGTTATTAGCACCAAAACCCCTGAACATGCCCTAAGAATACAGGCCCCTCCATACATACCTGCTGGTGTCGTCCTCATTGCTTTGTGAGTGTTATACAAATGGAAAGGTCCAGAACCAAATCGAAGCGTCTGTAAGAAAAGATTACTTATATCAAAACAAGATCACAGATTCAGGGAAGAAAGAAGTGATGGGAGGAGAGAGATGGAGGAGGAACGCTGGTACAACCGGGAGAGATGGAGGAGGAACGATGGTACAACCGGGAGAGATGGAGGAAGAACGATGGTACAACCGGGAGAGATGGAGGAGGAACGATGGTACAACCGGGAGAGATGGAGGAGTAACGATGGTACAACCGGTTGAGATGGAGGAGGAACGATGGTACAACCGGTTGAGATGGAGGAGGAAAGATGGTACAACCGGGAGAGATGGAGGAGGAACGATGGTACAACTGGGAGAGATGGAGGAGGAACAATGGTACAACTAGAAGAGATGGAGGAGGAACAATTGTACAACTGAGAGAGATTGAGGAGGAGCAATCGTACAACTGGAAGAATTGGAGGAGTAACGATGGTACAACCGGGAGAGATGGAGGAGGAATCATCGTACAACTGAGAGAATTGGAGGAGGAACGATGGTACAAATGAGAGAAATACACACTACAAAGACATTGTACTTCCCCTGACATGTAACATACAGGACACATGTATATACAGATATACACTACAAAGACATTGTACTTCCCCTCACATGTAACATATAGGACATAATCCTAACCCTAGCCATGCTGAAAAATTTCCAGATCATCACCGATCCTCCACCAAATTTCACAGTGGGTGCAAGACACTGTGGCTTGTACACCTCTCCAGTTCTCCGTCTAACCATTAGATGACCAGGTGTTGGACAAAGCTGAAAATTAGACTCATCAGGGAAGACTATCTTACTCTAGAAATTGGGCAGATTAAACTTTGCGAAGGACGTATTAATAAAGCCGCATACAAGGTTATCCTGGACAAACAGCTGCTTCCTTCTGCTCAGGCAATGTTCCCCAACTCTGAGGACTAGTTTTTCCAGCAGGACAATGTGCCATGACACACAGCTAGGTCAATCAATGTGTGGATGAAGGACAACCACATCAAAACCCTGTCATGGCCAGCCCAATATCCAGACCTGAACCTCATTGAAAACCTCTGGAATGTAATCAAGAGGAAGATGGATAGTCACAAGCCATCAAACAAAGAAGGATTGCTTACATTTTTACACCAGGAGTGGTATACGGTCACCCAAAAGCAGCGTGAAAGACTGGTGGAAAGCAGCCAAGACGCATGAAAGCTGTGATTATAAATCATGGTTCTTCCACAAAATATTGATTTCTAAACTTTTCCTGAGGTAAAACATTATTAGTATTGTTGTTTCTTAATGATTATCAACTTTTTTGCCAGAGCTGTACAGTATGTGAGGATGGTGGGTGTGTCGCTGTGGTACATACCTTTTAGGAGCCTTTTGGGAGCCTTTTAGGCTAGAGTCACACTAGCATATGGCATCCAATGCCTATCATCCGATACGATATGCCAGTGACCGAGGTCATGTGAGTGTGTACACATCTGGTGATCAGGTTTCTGCTGTAGATGAGCTCCCCCACAGGTAGCCTGTAATATGCACAGGACAGAATCCATGTGCAGGTTGATGTTTCTTACACACTCACATTGTGACTCTAACCTCACCACGAATCGCCTCCATCTTCGTCCTCTGTGTCCCTGTGAATGTGCAGATCTGACTGCGGGTGACCTTCTTATGGAACTAGGTCATTGTGATGTCATAGCATAGAACGTCTGGATCCTCGTGATGTCATAGAAGGCAGTGATGTCATCAGAGCTTTTGATGCCACGTGGTCTTTTCATTTGATAGCAGTAAATAGGGAATAAAAGACAAGTAAAGAAATCTAGTTAAATATCTTGAAAATAAAGAAATATACCCCCTTATAAAGAAACCATGAAATATCATCTAATATAAAAGAAAAATAGTGCACAAAGAACCAAAAACCAGATGACCGATGGCCTCCCCCCACTATGAACCCTCAGCCCCCACGTGTAAAGGAAAGGGTCAAAGACTAAGGTATCAGGAGGACCCCTAACAAACCCCCTCTCCAATGGCCTCCAATGGGGCAGGTACAAGCTCTGACAACCACGTACACTAGTATTGTGACCTTTTTAATAAAAATACCAGCAAAAATAATAAAAGTGGTGTAACTTTAGATGTGAGGCTCAATAGGGAGTGGTTCTCAAAGTTAGATCTAGAGTCATTCATTCTTTGTGGGACATTTACACAATACCAGGGACCATCAGCAGTATCCATCCCTGCCGCCCTGTATTTTATATGTCACACCCCAGGACAGTTATGGAAACTAATACAACCTAACTAGAACCGGGACCTTTTGGTTTCACATTTGGTTTTCAGAATTTGGTGAACCCCCTAATGGACACTAAACAGACCCCATTACACATTAAGGGATAAGTATTATTTTTTTTAAAGTCCATCATGTGACTAATACAATTCACAACAAAACTGCCTACTATGTTGTCCTCTCTAAACTGTACACCCCTCCTCACATTGTCCCCCTACACAGTATGATGGCTACCACAGCCGCCCATATAGTATATCCACAACAGCCCCCTAATATACACTATGATGTCCACCACAGCCCCCCCCATGCAGTACGATATCCACCACAGTCTCCAAATATTTAGTATGGTAACCACCACAGCCCCCCATATATACAATGATGTCCTCCACCATTCCCTATATACAGTATAATGCCCACGACAGCACCACACAGTATAATATCCACTACAGCCACTTACTATATAATATGATGTCCACCACAGCCCCATATACAATATGGTCACCACAGTCGCATATAGAGTATAATGTCCCCCATAGATCTTTATATAGTATGGTCAGCATATCCCAAAATTTAAGGTCAATAACAGTCGTTAATAAAGTATGGTCCCCTACAGCCCCCTATACAGTATTGTCACCGCAGTCCCCGTTACAGTATGAAGTTTCCACAGCACCCAGTATATTATCCTATGTAGTATGCTTTCCCCACAGCTCCCAGTATAATGTCCCCTACATATCCTATGTAGTATGCTATCCCCACAGCTCCCAGTGTAATGTCCCCTACATGTCCTATGTAGTATGCTATCCCCACAGCCCCCAGTATAATATCCCCCACATATCCTATGTAGTATGCTTTCCCCACAGCTCCCAGTATAATGTCCCCTACATATCCTATGTAGTATGCTATCCCCACAGCCCCCAGTATAATGTGCCCTACATGTCCTCTGTAGTATGCTATCCCCACAGCTCCCAGTATAATGTCCCCTACATGTCCTATGTAGTATGCTATCCCCACAGCCCCCAGTATAATATCCCCCACATATCCTATGTAGTATGCTTTCCCCACAGCTCCCAGTATAATGTCCCCTACATATCCTATGTAGTATGCTATCCCCACAGCCCCTAGTATAATGTCCCCTACATGTCCTATGTAGTATGCTATCCCCACAACTCCCAGTATAATATCCCCCACATATCCTATGTAGTATGCTTTCCCCACAGCTCCCAGTATAATGTCCCCTACATATCCTATGTAGTATGCTATCCCCACAGCCCCCAGTATAATGTCCCCTACATATCCTATGTAGTATGCTATCCCCACAGCCCCCAGTATAATATCCCCTACATATCCTATGTAGTATTCTATCCCCACAGCCCCCCAGTATAATGTCCTCTACATATCCTATGTAGTATGCTATCCACACAGGGCCCAGTATAATGTCCCCTACATATCCTATGTAGTATTCTATCCCCACAGCCTCCAATATAATGTCCTCCACATATCCTATGTAGAATGCTATCCCGACAGCCCTCAGTATAATATCCCCCACATATCCTATGTAGTATGCTATCCCCACAGCCTCCAGTATAATGTCCTCCACATATCCTATGTAGAATGCTATCCTGACAGCCCTCACTATAATATCCCCCACATATCCTATGCAGTATGCTATCCCCACAGCCCCCAGTATAATATCCCCCACATATCCTATGTAGTATACTATCCCGACAGCCCCCAGTATAATGTCCCCTACATATCCTATGTAGTATTCTATCCCCACAGCCCCCCAGTATAATGTCCCCTACATATCCTATGTAGTATGCTATCCACACAGCCCCCAGTATAATGTTCCCTACATATCCTATGTAGTACTCTATCCCCACAGCCCCCCAGTATAATATCCCCCACATATCCTATGTAGTATTCTATCCCGACAGCCTCCAGTATAATGTCCCCTACATATCCTATGTAGTATGCTATCCCGACAGCCCCCAGTATAATATCCCCCTCATATCCTATGTAGTATTATGTCACGGCCAGGTGGACGGGCAGACCCAGGAGGTGGATCCACTGGGCCGAACTCCTAGATGGTAGTAAAGAGTCCGGTAGCTGGAACACTATAAACAGCAGAACAGTCCGTGCACACGAGTATAGCGGAGAAGTCCCTGGGACCACGGAGTCACGGGTGGTAGTCCGGGTGACGCAGCTCAGGTTCGGAAGCCGAGATGATGTCAGGCGGGGTCCGGAACCTTTGGAGCGAGATGACGGGTCACCGCAGGGATCCGAGATGGTGCGGACTGTCAGGATGGCAGATGGACAGCGTTCGGGGTTCAGGATACGGCAGGACTGGATGGCGAGGCAGGCACGGCTCTACAAGAGAGATAGGTGAGTATATGCACAGAGACACCAGGAGACCTGACTCCTAGCTTAGGAAACACGAAGATCAGGCCCCGCCCCCTTGGACAATAACCCCCTTTATACCCTGTACCTGTTTAGCCTCATTTCCTGTTAATGGACGCTGGCCCTTTAAGAAAGGGTCAGTGACCGCGCGCGCGCCCTAATGCGCATGCGCGCCGCCCGGGTGCCAGAAGCCAGGGAAGGAAGCTGAGAGGAGGACGCAGGGGAGCCGGCCAGGGCCTGGGAAGCCGTCGGGCGCCGGGATCGGAGACCAGGGGGCCTGGGAAGGACGGGCACCGGAGGCTGGAGAGCGGGGAGCGTGGCAGGTGAGCCGGGGAGCGGGGGTGAGGACCCGGGGAGCGGAACCAAGGACCCGGGGAGCGTGACATATTATATCCCCACAGCCCCCAGTATAATGTCCTCCACGTATCCTATGTAGAATGCTATCACGATAGCCCTCAGTATAATATCCCCCACATATCCTATGTAGTATGCTATCCCGACAGCCCCCAGTATAATGTCCCCTACATATCCTATGTAGTATGCTATCTCCACAGCCCCCAGTATAATGTCCCCCACATATCCTATGTTGTATGCTATCCCCACAGCCCCCAGTATAATGTCCCCTACATATCCTATGTAGTATTCTATCCCCACAGCTCCCCAGTATAATGTCCCCTACATATCCTATGTAGTATTCTATCCCCACAGCCCCCCAGTATAATGTCCCCTACATATCCTATGTAGTATGCTATCCACACAGGGCCCAGTATTATGTCTCCTACATATCCTATGTAGTATTCTATCCCCACAGCCCCCCAGTATAATGTCCCCTACATATCCTATGTAGTATGCTATCCACACAGCCCCCAGTATAATGTTCCCTACATATCCTATGTAGTACTCTATCCCCACAGCCCCCCAGTATAATATCCCCCACATATCCTATGTAGTATTCTATCCCAACAGCCTCCAGTATAATGTCCCCTACATATCCTATGTAGTATGCTATCCACAAAGGGCCCAGTATAATGTTCCCTACATATCCTATGTAGTACTCTATCCCCACAGCCTCCAATATAATGTCCTCCACGTATCCTATGTAGAATGCTATCACGACAGCCCCCAGTATAATATCCCTCACATATCCTTTCTAGTATTCTATCCCCACAGCTCCCAGTATAATATCCCCCACATATCCTATGTAGTATGCTATCCCCACAGCCCCCAGTATAATATCCCCCACATATCCTTTCTAGTATTCTATCCCCACAGCTCCCAGTATAATGTCCCACACATATCCTATGTAGTATGTTATCCCCACAGTCTCCCAGTATAATGTCCCACACATATCCTATGTAGTATGTTATCCCCACAGTCTCCCATATAATATGGTCTCGTTACAGGAATTAGAATTAATATTGTTGTAAAAAAATGACGATATGGGGGTGATAAGAGACATCGCTGGATGAGAGCTATGACAGGGGTGTTAATATACAGGGTGGGCTAGGGGGTTTGTTTATATGTAAAATCATCCCTAAAACCCATCCTACATTCATGATATATGTGAGACTCATGAAAAAGTAGAGTCCCTGTGGGTGGAGATAAAAGGAGAGAGAGAGAAAGAATAATAAAATACTGATAGGGGCATGTTATAAAGAAGAAGGCATGGACGCTGGGCCGTACAGGCTCTCTGCTCCTTCACCACAGAGAGTCAGTGTGTGTATAGCTCGGTGGTGTGTGCGACACTTATTGGTTCCTTCAGGCTGATGTCTATCACCCGCTGCCTGTCCCCATCGTAGATGAAGTAGTGAAACACGTGACACTGGAGTTCTCTTGGCAAACCAAGCTTTTACAGTTTATTCCTTTCACTGCATTGATAGACATGGCCTGAACGTCTCATGGTCTTGCTGATACTGCATATTGGGGTACTCTCTCTCGACCTATCCCCGCTAACTTGGATCTTGTCTGTAATGTCCCCACAGACAGCCCCTCTTCTAATGTCCCCACAGACAGCCCCTCTTGTAATGTCCCCACAGCCAGCCCCTTTTGTTATGTCCCCACAGACAGCCCCTTTTGTAATGTCCCCACAGCCAGCCCCTCTGTAATGTTCCCACAGACAGCCCCTCTGTAAATGTGGCGCCCTGGACAAGCCAGGGGCCACAGAGAACAACACCAACACACCCCACACTCCCGGTCAGGCACACCAAAGTCAGACACAAAACCCTTGTTGCCTTCCTCCAGGGGCTGATGATCACACCAGGGGGTGGGCCAGGCGGTTGGCCCCGCCCACCGAGGAGTTCACAGTCCTGGAGGCGGGAAAAGAAACAGTTGAGTTAGGGAAGTGAAAGTGGAAGGAGGAAAGTGGCAGTTAAGCAGCCTGAAGTTGGTCCGGGTGTGTGGCCCGGACGGATCAGCAAGGTTGGCAGACGGTGGTGACTGTCTGCAGGAGTGGCCTATCGGAGTTTACCGTAAGGACCGTGGACGGGCGGTGGCCCGGCGGTACTGGACCGGTACGCAAAGAGAAGCCAGCACCATCTGGCAGGGGCTTACGGACCCCGGCAAAGCTAGGAGTCGCCGTGAATTTGCCAAATCCGTCAGCGAAGGGAACCTTCTGGGTTTCCCAGCAGCCAAGTCCCGACAGAAGGCAACCGTCCAACCGAGAGAGGGAAACACAGTCACCGCCAAGGCTATAGTTCCCAGGGCCAGAGCCTGCGCGCAAAAGGGTCTCCTCCAGCCCATATCCAAGCTGGGGAGCGGATTACCGGTGGGAACCCATTGGAACTGTTTACAGTACGTAGGTGCAGGGAAAGGCAGTCACCATCAACCTGCCGGGAGAAACAACACCGCAGCCGTCTGTGGGACCCGTCCATCCAGCCGTGTGTTTTACCGAGAACTGTGTCCTCATCATTGGCTGAGTGAGTACCACCGTGCCGTGCGGCACAGCGCTGCCCCCGCGACCCTGCACCTCACCAGGCCCTGTAACCCGCCTGCCATCCTTCCCTACCCCATCACCGGTCCCCGGGACAACCAACCCCCTACCCACGGAGGGGAGAACTAACATCAAAGCTGCTCCCTGTAACCGCTCCCGGGATCCCCGTCCAGAACAGCGGTGGTGTCACCAATCTCACCACAACCGTGGGTGGCGTTACGGACAATATCAAATCCCCACAATCAAATCCCCCCCTTTTCACTCACGGGCGAGGAGCGCCGCTCGAGTCCCTGGGATCCGGCCCACCGCTCGAGCCACCACCGAGCAGCAGCAGCTGCAGTAGCAGCGGCCGAACCCGAGCAGTGGGAGAGCGCAGCGGCCCCTCCTCCGCCCGCGACATAATGTTCCCACAGACAGCTCCTCTGTAATGTTCCCACAGCCAGCCCCTCTTGTAATGTTCCCACACCCAGCCCCTCTTGTAATGTCCCCACAACCAGCCCCTCTTGTAATGTCCCCACAACCTGCCCCTCTTGTAATGTCCCCACAACCAGCCCCTCTGTAATGTCCCCACAGACAGCCCCTCTTGTAATGTCCCCACAGACAGCCCCTCTTGTAATGTCCCCACAGCCAGCCTGTCTTGTAATGTCCCCTCGGCCTGCCCGTCTTGTAATGTCCCCACAGCCAGCCCGTCTTGTAATGTCCCCTCAGCCAGCCCCTCTTGTAATGTGCCCACAGCCAACCCCTCTTGTAATGTCCCCACAGCCAGCCCCTCTTGTAATGTCCCCACAGGCAGCCCCTCTTGTAATGTCTCCACAGGCAGCCCCTCTTGTAATGTCTCCACAGGCAGCCCCTGTTGTAATGTCCCCACAGGCAGCCCCTCTTGTAATGTCTCCACAGGCAGCCCCTGTTGTAATGTTCCACAGCCAGCTCCTCTTGTAATGTCCCCACAGACAGCCCGTCTTGTAATGTCCCCTCGGCCAGCCCGTCTTGTAATGTCCCCTCAGCCAGCCCCTCTTGTAATGTGCCCACAGCCAACCCCTCTTGTAATGTCCCCACAGCCAGCCCCTCTTGTAATGTCTCCACAGCCAGCCCCTGTTGTAATGTTCCACAGTCAGCTCCTCTTGTAATGTCCCCACAGACAGCCCCTCTGTAATGTCCCCACAGCAGCCCCTCTTTAATGTCCCTACAGATAGACCCTCTTGTAATGTCCTCACAGCCAGCCCTTCTTGTAATGTCCCCACAGCCAGCCCCTCTTGTAATGTCCCCACAGACTGTCCCTCTTGTAATGTCCCCACAGCAACCCCTCTTGTGACGTCTCTACAGCCAGCCCCTCTTGTAATGTCCCCACAGCCAGCCCTTCTTGTGATAGCCCTGTAAATCTCTCTTGTAATGTCCCCTCAGCCAGCCCCGGATTCATTACTATACCATAAAATGTATGGATTATGTCCAAAACATCATCATACCAAAATGGGCCAATGGTATGTGTAGCACCCACGGGGCAAGGGGTCAAGTGTTACTCTTCGCGGGGCCAGTGATATCAGGTCTGGGGATGTCACGGGTGGCCCTGCCCGGCTTCGTGGCCCCGAGGCGTACAATAAAAAGGGAAGGATGATGGTGGATGAGATGATGGGAATAGTTTGTCTCGTGACGCCACCTATGGTATGCAACCAGAGATTAGCCACCGCTGCAGGTGATGTCCTCCGGGGTTGGTTGATGGTGTCGCAGCAAGGATGTTTCTGCTCCCCACAGGTGGAGCGGGCCCCAGGAAGGAGGATGAGGCTTGTAGTGATGGCTAGCGCCGAAGTGCGGGGCGCCAGCAATAAGAGGCTGAGTCAGCTGCTGCGGGTCCAGGTATCTTGGTCCAGGTATGTTTACTCACAGTTCCAATGGAGCCTCAGGGTACCGGTCTCTGCCGTGATGGGCCCCAGCCGATCCCGGATCCTTTGGAGGTCTATAACAATCCGTAAGTCCGTGGGCCCTTCCTGTTTGCGCTTTTTGAAGATGAATTCCCGTGGCCTAAAGCTACTTGGGGATCCCGGTCCTTGTAGTTTTGGCTTCCGTCCCATGTGCAGGTGACCCGGGTCCACAGTGGGGTCTTTCTAATCACAACTACAGGCCCTTTGTGCCACTGAGCTCCGGGAACTAGTGGTGGTCAGAGGGACATACAATCCCCCTGTCCTACAGATTCTGGTGATCCAACTTGAAGTCTGTTCCACTCTAGGACTCTGCACCTTGCTTCCCCGCCGGTCCCGAGGGAGCAATGAAGCTCTCCCCTCTGCGACCGTATTAACTCCTCTGTCCCATAGGAGCTACTGAGAAACCCGTCTGCTCCTTTCCTCTCCTGCTGGAGAACTCCTAACTCGTGTTGCGCCTAACTCCCCCTGGTGGCTGCTCCTCCCCTAGTTCCCTGTAACTAGTGGGTGGCAGCACCCCATGTTTGGTGACTATCTTAAGATCTGACCCTAGCCCGGTCCCCAATCGGGAGGGCAACCTGATTGTGTGTATGAGTTTGTGTGTAGTGGAGCCGGTACTGACCTCTTCTGGATCCAGGATGAGTACCGCACCTTAAGTGAGATGCAGTACCCTGTGGCGACTGAAGCCTCAGGGGCATCACATATGGGATGGGCATTTGGTAAGCCACATCTTGGACAGTTAGAGTCCATCCTCAGTCACCACCCACTGCCCCCCCCCTCCCGATATCAGCTCCCTGATCTGGTGCTCTTATCAATTACACATTCTAGCCACTTTGCCCCCTGGCGATATTAGCCACAGCGCTTCATCACATTACAGCTACATTGCCCCCTGACAAAGTTAGTCCCAGTTCCCCATCACGTTCCAGCCACATTGCCCCCTGATGATATTAGTCACAGTGCTCCATCACTTTCCAGCCTCATTGACCCCTGACAATATTAACCACAGTTCCCCATCACATTACAGCCATATTGCCCCGTGATGATGTTAGCTACAGTGCCCCATCACTTTCCTGCCACATTGCCCCTTAACGATATTGGCTACAGTGCCCCATCACGTTACAGCCACATTGGCCCCTAATGATATTAGTCTCAGTGCCCCATCACTGTCCTGCCACGTTGTCCCCAGTGCCCCATCACGTTACAGCCACATTGACCCCTAATGATATTAGTCACAGTTCCCCATCACTTTCCAGCCTCATTGGCCCCTGATGATGTTAGCCACAGTGCCCCATCACATTACAACCATATTGCCCCTAATAATATTAACCACAGTGCCCCATCATATTTTAGCCACATTGCTCCTTGGTGATGTTAGTGAAGCGCCCACGGGGCCTCAGGGCTACTCATCACTGGGCCAGTAGTATTTGGAGTTGCTGTGAATGGTCTGACCCGGTTCTGTGGCCCCGTCGGTGTCAATAAAAGAGTGCAAGGGTGACCGTTATGGGGGATGATGGGGTTTGCTTTGCAGCGCCACTCGTGGTATGCGGCCAACGATCAGCCACCGCTGTGAGATGTTGCTCTCCTCTGGGGCGGATGGTCACGCAGATCAGATGGTCCAGCTCCCCACAGGTAGAGCTCGGCCCCAGGGAGGACGATGGTGGGGGGAGTAGCAGTCATCGGGGCCAGAGCTCGTGGTAACGACACCGGCAATGACAGGATGACACCAGGACTGCGGACAAAGTTCTTTAACTCACTGTCAGGTCGTCACCCTTGGAGTGCCGGTTTCTGCCGTGATGGGCCCCAGCCGATCTCGGATGATTCAGAGGCCACCACCGATGTTATGCAGTGTGAGACCGTCCTTCCTTGCACTCTGTAGTGTGGATTCCCATGGTGTGAAGCTACTTGGGGACCCCAGTGTCCTTGGGTTTAGTTCCCGTCCCCTTTGTAGGCAGCGCAAATCACTTGTGGGCTGACCGTGGTCTTCACGCCTGACTCTATATGCTGCTGTGCTCCGGAACCTTTGTGGTGGGCAATGGGACATGAAATCCCCCTTCCCTGCAGATTCTGATGGCGCAACGTGGAGTGTACGCCACCCTAGGGTTCTGCACCCTGACTGCCCCGGTCCCGAAGGGGCTGTTAGGCTCTCCCGTGTTTGTCCTCTGTCTCACCAGCTCCACCGGTCATCTCCTGCTTCTTCCAGTCTGCCTGGTCCTAACTGAAGGAGCTCTAAAGCACGCCCTCCAGCGACCGCAGTCCTGTGAGTCCCTAATGTTCTCGCACTCTCTCAGTCGGTCCCGGGAGAGCTCTTAAGCACTCCTCCCGGTCAGTCCCTCTGAGGGGAGCTATGCAACACACCCCTCAGCAACCCTACTTCTTCTGTGTCTCAGACTATTCTTTTTTTAAAACTGTTTATTTATTAACAAGACATAGAAAAAAGAAAAGAGAATTGCATAGATATATACACAGCCTGTGGGCAAGGGTGGCGCTTGTCAGCCATGTTTATTTAATCCTAACATATAATATCTTACACTTTACAACTTGCGTCCCTCTAGCTATTGCTAAACTACAACTGCCAGCATGAAAAGCATGATAGGGTTGTAGTTTGGGAACAAAACAATTTAAAGGAACAGTTCGGAGTAATAAATCTGTGATTTTCTTCATTTTTCATTTCTTTACATGGTATTTTTGGTGCAATGTAAACAGGGGCTGGCACATTTTACCCGGGGGGCAATCATAAGGCAGTGGCCCTCAAGTTGCAGTGGCCTATCTTTGGTCTGTTTATCTCTGGCCGCTGAATTAAAACAGCAGTAGTAACAGACTTTATGAACAGACTGGTGCATATATATTGGAACAGAACCGCGCTTACTGCTTACATAGATACTGCAACAGAACCAATATGACTACATAGATATGGGAACTGCAAGGAGCTTACTACAGAGATATAGGAACAGAACCGAGCTTACTGCAGAGATATGGGAGCAGAACCGAGCTTAAAACAGAGATATGGGAGCAGAACCGAGCTTACTACAGAGATAAGGAAGCAGAACCAAGCTTACTACACAGATATGGGAGCAGAACCGAGCTTACTACAGAGATAAGGGTGCAGAAGCAAGCTTATTACATAGATAAGGGAGCAGAACCAAGCTTACTACAGAGATAAGGGTGCAGAACCAAGCTTACTACAGAGATAAGGGAGCAGAACCAAGCTTACTACAGAGATAAGGGTGCAGAACCAAGCGTACTACAGAGATAAGGGAGCAGAACCAAGCTTACTACAGAGATAAGGGTGCAGAACCAAGCTTACTACAGAAATAGATCAGAACTGAGCTTACTGCAAAGATAAGGGAGCAGAACCAAGCTTACTACAGAGATATGAGAGCAGAACCAAGCTTAGTACAGAGATAAGGGAGCAGAACCAAGCTTACTACAGAGATAAGGGAGCAGAACCAAGCTTACTACAGAGATAAGGGTGCAGAACTAAGCTTACTGCAGAGAGAAGGGAGCAGAACCAAGCTTATGACAGAGATAAGGGAGCAGAACTGAGCTTACTACAGAGATAAGGGTGCAGAACCAAGCTTACTACAGAGACAGAAGATCAGAACTGAGCTTACTGCAAAGATAAGGGAGCAGAACCAAGCTTACTACAGAGATAAGGGAGCAGAACCAAGCTTACTACAGAGATAAGGGAGGAGAACCAAGCTTACTACAGAGATATGAGAGCAGAACCAAGCTTACTGCAGAGATAAGGGAGCAGAATCAAGCTTACTACAGAGATAAGGGAGGAGAACCAAGCTTACTACAGAGATATGAGAGCAGAACCAAGCTTACTGCAGAGATAAGGGAGCAGAATCAAGCTTACTACAGAGATAAGAGAGCAGAACTGAGCTTACTGTACCCATACAACAAAATTGTACTTGGTCTTGTACTTGGATGCAAAGTGTTTTCACTGATTCCAAAATGCTGCGTTGTACAGTATAAGCACAGTGGATGGATTTATAGAAATCTCCAAGAAACTAGTGTGGCGCCCCTGCGACTCCAGTTACCACAGGGTACTGCACCTCATTTAAGGTGCAGTATTCACCTCGGGTAAGGAGGGGGTTAATCACCGGTGTTCCACATACACTTTACATACAGCTTAGGCGCCTTCTCACTGGGGAGCCGGACTAGGGTAGGCAGGGGGTGGCCATCACGAAGCTTGGGACTTTCCCGGTCACTAGGACTACCACCTGGGGGACGGGTTCCACTTGGGATAGAAGAGGAGCATCACACACACACACACACCCGGCAGTCAAGTCGGGGCTTCAGTTCTGGCGACACGACACCATTCTCCTTTTTCTTCTCTTGGGGCCTGCGGCTTGGAGCGAGATGCTCACGGGTTCCCCCTCTCCTGAAGGGACACCCCTAGGACACTTTCTAAACATCGGTGGCTTCCTCTAACTCATCCGAGGTCGACGGGGCCCAGCACGGCGGTGTCCGGTGCCTCCCGGGCAAAACAAAGACTGTTAGTAAAGACACCTGGAACCGCAGCAGCCAACTCGGACTCTTATTACCGGCGCCAACAGCCACTACCCCCCTCATTATCCTCCCCGGGGCCTACTCCACCTGAGGGGAGCCAAACCATCTTACCTGCAATTACCATCTGCTCCAGAAGACAGCGACAGCAGCAGCGGCTAATCCCTGGCCGTGTACCGCAGGTGGCGTCACAAAATCATTCCATCCATCCCCCCTACTCCGTGGACACATCGGGGTCACGAAACCGGGCAGGCCACCTGTGACATCCATCCCCCTGACCCTTCACCGGCCCGGCGACGAGTAACCCCCAGGCCCTGTGGGGTGCTCCACTGGCGTCTCCACCAGAGAAAGCACGCTGTGTCCAGATCGTGAAGACGCCTGATGGTGGGCACTCGCCCTTATAGACTTAGTGTTGTGCCCTAAAAATACAAATGTTTTACACATACACCACAATACACTATAAGATTGTGCCCACGGTCTGGACATGGTGTGTCCTGGACACATGTCCTCTCCTGTGGGGCTGTGAGTGCTCTCCGCAGGGACCACAGCGGCCGGTGCCCACAGTCAGGGTTCGGGCCACTGTGGTCTCTCTTCTATTCTTTCTGTGGAGACACAGCAATAAATTAACATCCCAGGGCTCAGGAAGCCGCACCACAGGTCAGTGTTCGCTGTGAGCTGTACACGCACAGTGGGCAGAGGATTTCTAGAAATCCCATCCACTGTGCTTCTGTACCGCCCTGAGAGGGGCCCGGCCGCTTGCTCGGGCCGAGCCGCTCGAGGTCCGGGCTCGGTTTCTCGGTGGCACGAGCGCCTCTGGACCGGGGGCCACGTTGCTCTTGTTAAGGGGAGGTTTGGGGGGTGATGGTTGTGTAACGGGTCGTGACGCCACCCACGGGTCGTGGTGACGGGGGATGCACCACCGTTGCGGCTGAAGTGATGGTGGGCTCGTCCGGGATCGGTGTTGCGGCCGCAGCTGAGATGTTAGCCCCTCCGTGGCTAGGGGTGGTATGTCCCGGGGCCCGGTGGGGGACTGTAAGAGCTGATGTTGTCGTCGGGGTGCAGGGCGCCGTGCCGCGGTGTAGCGTCGTGCCCGGATGGTACTGGTGTACTCACGATTGATTCACACTCAGAGTCACTGGTAAACCAAAGTTCGAAAGTGGTCGGTCCCCGCGACCGGCTGCTGATGTCCCCTGTGGGGTTGATGGTGGCCCCTTTTCCCGTGCACCTCTGGATGTTTGTGTTTCGGCCCCCCTGCCTCAGAAGTGGTAGCCCGCTCCCCGGCGTTGAGTTGCCCGCAGGCGCTGGCCCGTCGGTGTTTGGCCCTTGGTGGTGGCGCTCACCCGGTGGGCTTTTGCCTTCTTTCGGGACTTTGGGTGTGGATGAACCCGTGAGGTCCGGCCAGCAATCAGTCAATTTGCCTATACTCAGTGGCTTCTAAGCTAGGACGGGGTCTGAGTACCCTCTTGTTGGTGCTCCGGTACACGGTTGACTCCCCGGTTCGGGACCGGCGGGCTCCAACCCAGGCCCAGTCCGTACGGTTCCGCCGGTTGCTGTACCGGTACTCCTGCAGATGGCCACCACCGTCTGCCTGCCTGACGTTCTCTAAGGGGCCCAGGCTCCTACCCGGGTCCCTGACAGCTGCTCCTCTACCCCTCACTGTCAACTCCAAACTTGTCTAACCTCTTTCTGTTTGAACTTCCTGCCCCAGGACAGTAGTCTCCTCGGTGGGCGTGCCTTTCCGCCTGACTCCGCCCACCTGGTGTGCTCTACTAGCCCTGAGGGAGGCATCAGGTCTCCCTTTCGGGTGACATGTGTGTGACCTCACAGGGGATGGGGGTGTGTGGGTTAATTACCCGATGTGTACTGTGGCTATGTGTGCAGGGAGCAGGGAGCCGGCACTGGCAGCGTGAGAGCGGGGACGCTGGTAACGAAGGTAAATATCGGGTAACCAAGGTAAGGGCTTCTTGGTTACCCGATGTTTACCTGGTCACAGCGACGTCGCTATGCAGGTAAGTATGTGTGACGGGGGTGCTAGATTTTGTGCGTGATGGGCAGCGATATGCCCGTTTCGCACAAACGATGGGGGTGGGTCGCATGCCAGCGATATCGATAGCGATATCGGGCCGGATATCGCAGCATGTAAAGCCACCCTTAGTTAACAAGAGCGGTAGAGCAATTTGTGACCAGCTCCAGAATAGACAGAATAATTGACTTTCCAATAGACTGAACACAGGGATATTGGCACCTTCATTTTGGGGTCTACAATATGGCGTCTCCTGCTGTTTTCCAGTCTCTCCTTTCTCAGGCTTTGGGCTCTGCATTGTCTGCGGCTTTGGTGCACTGGTATCAGGGTGGGCTTTTACCTCCCATATGTTTTTATATATCTCTGTAAATTGTGTATTGTTGGTGACAAGTTCCTCCTCAGCCTCAGCACTATCAATCTCCTGGAGCAATGAATGGCTCTTTGGCTCTGGTATATGTCAGGTGCATTACAATACGTTTAATGTGTCCTGGTCTGCCACATTTATACCAATATCTAACATATCCTCTTCTCTGAGGTCTATACACAGCAGATACATTTTCTGATGTTTCATACTGCTCTTTTGACTCATTACACCAGTCCCTGAGTATATTTACAAAGGTTTCAAAGGAGCTGGTATTCCTTAGAGTTAAGCGGGCTTTACACGCGGACGATATTGCTAGCAATTTCTAGCGATATTGAGCGTGTATGTCGCGGGCGGGGAGGGGACGCTGCGCTCACCAACTGCTCGGGTCCGGCTGCTGCTGCTCGGTGGTGGCTCGAGCGGTGGGCCGGATCCCGGGGACTCGAGCGGCACTCCTCGCCCGTGAGTGAAAAGGGGGCTATGGTATTGGGGATTTATTGTCCGTGACGCCACCCACGGTTGTGGTGAGGTTGTGACACCACCGCTGCTCTGGACGGGGATCCCGGGAGCGATGACAGGGAGCAGCTTGGATGTTGGTTCTACCCTCCGTGGGTAGGGGGGGTTGGTTGTCCCGGGGCCCGGTGAGGGGTGGGGATGTATAGCAGGCGGGTTACGGGGCCTGGAGAGGTACAGGGTCGCAGGGGCAGCAGGTGGTACTCACTCAGCCAATGATGAATACAAAGTCTCCGGTAAAACAAACGGCTGGATGGACGGGTCCCACAGACGGCTTCGGTGTCTCTCCTCCCGGCAGGTTGATGGTGACTGCCTTTCCCTGCACCTGTGTTTTGTGTACGGTTCCAATGGGTTCCCACCGGTAACCCGCTCCCCAGCTTGGATGGGTGCTGAAGGAGCCCCTTTTGCCCGCAGGCTCTGGCCCTGGGAACTGTAGCCTTGGCGGTGACTGTGTTTCTCTCTATGGTTAGAGCTGTTGCCTTCAATCGGGACTTGGCTGCTGGGAAACCCCGGAGGTTCCCTTCGCTAATGGATTTGACAATTTCAACGGCGACTCCTAGCCTTGTCGGGGTCCGTAAGCCCTGCCGGATGGTGCTGGCTTCTCTTTTCTCACCGGTCCGGTACCGGCGGGCCACCGCCCGTCCACGGTCCTTACGGTTTGCTCCAATAGGCCTCTCCTGCAGACGGTCACCACCGTCTGCCAACCTTGCTGTACCATCCGGGCCACACAACCGGACGCTGTCAGTCTGCTCAGCTACCACCTCACTCTCCACTTCCCTAACTGATCTGCCACTGCTTTTCCCGCCTCCAGGACCGTGAACTCCTCGGTGGGCGGGACCAACCGCCTGGCCCACCCCCTGGTGTGGACATCAGCCCCTGGAGGAAGGCAACAAGGATTTGTGTTTGACTTCGGTGTGCCTAACCGGGGTGTGGGGTGTGTTGGTGTTGTTCTGTGACGACCTGGCTTGTCCAGGGCGCCACATAGCTGCTGGTCTTCTTCAGCGCGGCGCCATTTAGTGTGAGGCAGGGAGTGGAGGTTTCGTTATTATTCCTCTTCTGAAACACCATGACTTTGGTCTTTTGGTTGATGTGAAAGCCCATGTGGTGCTGAATGTTGCTAGCACAGCCAGGCTATCTTGGAGGCCTCTCTCGGTTGGGGAAAGCAGCAGGAGGTCATCTGCGTACAGCAGGATCTTCACCTCTCGGTCCTGCAGGCTGAGACCTGGGGCAGAGGAGAATTCCAGGGCTGCGGCCAGTCCATTTATGTAGATATTGAATAGAGTTGGGCTCAGGCTGCGGCCCTGTCTTACCCCGCGGCTCTGCCGGATGAAGGCCGTCCTCTTTCCGTTCACCTTCACGCTGCAGCGGTTCTCAGTGAATGAGTTCTTGATCATATCATAGGTTTAAGGAACAGGCCTGGGTGCCACACTGAGCAAAAGGCCTTCTTGAAGTCCACAAAACATGCAAATATTTTCCCGTTTTTTTGCCGTGGACGGGAGTCTTGATGAGGCTTTGCAGGGTGTAAATGTGGTCCGTGGTGGGATGGTTTGGCATGAACCCAGCTTGACTTCTGCTGAGGGTGTCTTCTCTATCTCTATTGCCCTCCCCCGTCTCTCTCCCTCCCCCTCCCCCGTCTCTCTCTCCCTCCCCCCGTCTCTCTCTCCCCCTCCCCCCTCATCTCTTTCTCCCCCCGTCTCTCTCTCCCGCCCCCCAATCTCTCTCTCCGTCCCCGTCTCTCTCTTTCCGCCGCCTCTCTTTCTCTCTCTCCCCCGTCTCTCTCCCTCCCCCATCTCTCTCTCCCCCTCCCCCCTGTCTCTGCCTCCCCCGTCTCTCTCTCTCCGCCGTCTCTCTTTCTCTCTCTCCCCCGTCTCTCTCCCTCCCCCCATCTCTCTCTCCCCCTCCCCCCGTCTCTCCCTCCCCCGTCTCTCTCTCTTTCTCCCCCCGTCTCTCTGTCTCCCCCGTCTCTCTCTCCCGTCCCCCCATCTCTCTCTCCCTCCCCTCCCCAATCTCTCTCCCTCCCCCGTCTCTCTTTTTCTCCACCTCCCCCGTCTCTCTCTCCCTCCCGCTCCCCAGTCTCTCTCTCTCTCTCTCCCTCCCCAATCTCTCTCTCTCTCCCTCCCCAATCTCTCTCTTTCTCCCTCCCCAATCTCTCTCCCTCCCCCCGTCTCTCTTTTTCTCTCACTCCCCCGTCTCTCTCTCTCCCGCCCCCCAATCTCTCTCTCCGTCCCCAATCTCTCTCCCTTCCCCTGTCTCTCTCCCCCTCGTCTCTCTCTCCCGCCCCCCCCATCTCTCTCTCTCTCCCCCTGTCTCTCCCCCCTCGTCTCTCCCGCCCCCCCATCTCTCTCTCTTTCCCCTCCCCAATCTCTCTCCCTCCCCCGTCTCTCTTTTTCTCTCCCTCCCCCGTCTCTCTCTCTCCCTCCCCAATCTCTCTCCCTCCCCCGTCTCTCTTTTTCTCTCCCTCCCCCGTCTCTCTCTCTCCCTCCCCAATCTCTCTCCCTCTCACCGTCTCCCTCTTTTTCTCTCCCTCCCTCCATCTCTCTCGCTTGTCTCTCTTGGACATATATACACATCTAATTGGCAATTTCTACACTGGATCTCTTCATGTGCCTTCATTTACCTGTAATTATGGGGCAGATTTATCAAAACTGTTTCAAAGAAATCCATAGCAACCAATCACAGCGCAGCTTTCATTTTACCAGAGCTGTTTCAACAGTGAGAGCTAAGCTGTGATTGGTTGCTAGGGCCAAGGAACCGTTTTGAGAATTGAGGCCTAGTGTTTCCCTGTAAGTATGGATATGTGCAGAATTTGCCTGCACAGCTGTATATGGAGATTATAAGGCTCTTTATAAAGAAGCCTCTGCTCCAGCTCCATACAGAGGTGTACTGTGGGTATGACACCTTCATTAAACAGTTACAAGGGCCGTCCACAAGATGGCCGCCTCTGCTTCCCTCATGAGCTCAGTTACTCGGTGGTGTCATGGTGCCATCTACTTGCCAGTATGTGATAAGCCTGAATACTGAGTGCCCTGAATAATAAGTGTCTTTTTAGGACGGTTTCATGCACAATAGTTTTTCTTTAAAAATATATACCATATTATTATTATTTTTTTTCCTGCCTGATCGCACAATATAAAATACACTGCGCACAATGGGAGAAATGTGTGACGGCATTTTCCACATTCACTACAATAATTGTTTAAAAAATGTGCGATATTTTGCTATTTTCCGAGGCTCTCACCATTCTGGCCCGGTTAGCCATGCAAATAAGTTGTAACCCCTTCACCACCAGGCGATTTTCTGCTTTTCATTTTTATTTTTTCATTTTCTTCTTCCAAGATCCAAAACTTGTTTATTTTTCCATCAACATAGCCGTATTTAAGTTTTATTTGCTTTTTTTTCCTTCACATTTTTTAAACCTTTTTTTTTTCACTTTTTCCTGTTTTTACTAATCTCTTTAGGTGACTTGAAGCTGCGATATTCCGATAACTTCTGCCGTACAGAACAATGTATCAGCGCTGCTCTGGACTGCTGTAAAGAAAGCCATGGAACCAGTGGCGTAACTAGAGTTGGATGGGCCCCGGTGCAAAGTTTAGACCTGGGCCCCCCCTCCACATACACAGACACTTGGGGTAAGGCATACCTCCCAACTTTTAAAGAAGGAAAAGAACGACAAAGTTTGCGGCGCGCTGCGCCGCGGCAAATTTTTAGGCCACGCCCCCTAACCACACCCATTTCACAGTCACGCCCATATCCACTCCCCATCCACACCCATTCAGCATGGACACGCAGGCAGCCGGCGGGCCTCCAGCATGGACACGCAGGCAGCCGGCGGGCCTCCAGCATGGACACGCAGGCAGCCGGCGGGCCTCCAGCATGGACACGCAGGCAGCCGGCGGGCCTCCAGCATGGACACGCAGGCAGCCGGCGGGCCTCCAGCATGGACACGCAGGCAGCCGGCGGGCCTCCAGCATGGACACGCAGGCAGCCGGCGGGCCTCCAGCATGGACACGCAGGCAGCCGGCGGGCCTCCAGCATGGACACGCAGGCAGCCGGCGGGCCTCCAGCATGGACACGCAGGCAGCCGGCGGGCCTCCAGCATGGACACGCAGGCAGCCGGCGGGCCTCCAGCATGGACACGCAGGCAGCCGGCGGGCCTCCAGCATGGACACGCAGGCAGCCGGCGGGCCTCCAGCATGGACACGCAGGCAGCCGGCGGGCCTCCAGCATGGAAACGCAGGGAGCCACAGTGAGGCGGCCGGTCGCCCACACAGTGAGGTGGCCGGTCGCCTTCACAGACAGGTGGCAGGGGGGCGCCCGCACAGACAGGCGGCAGGGGGGCGCCCGCACAGACAGGCGGCAGGGGGGCGCCCGCACAGACAGGCGGCCGGGGGGCGCCCGCACAGACAGGCGGCCGGGGGGCGCCCGCACAGACAGGCGGCCGAGGGGCGCCCGCACAGACAGGCGGCCGGCCGACCGCACAGACAGGCGGCCGGCCGACCGCACAGAGAGGCTCCGGCCGGGGGTGAGGGGGGGGGAGGGAGGGAAATCAGCGCTGGGGAGATTTTACTGTACCAGCAGCAGCACAGGCAGCGCTCCTCTCTGTTATGCCACGTCTACTGGGATGGTAGGAGGGAAAAGCAGGGAGGCGGAGAGAGAGTGGGTGGGCGGAGCCCGGGAGCCGGCCGTCCCGATCGTGGCAACGGGACAAACAACGTAAAGCGTGAAAGTCCCGCTGTATCCGGGACGGTTGGGAGGTATGGGGTAAGGGATAATGACACTGACACTCGGGGTACAGGATAATGACGCTGACACTTGGCTCTCACCCACAGCACCCTGAAATCCCTCTATCAGCACCCAGCTTTCCTATGTTCTGATATTTATCTTGTCCTCAGCACCCAGCTTTCCCATATCAGAGCATGAGAAAGCTGGGTGCTGAGAGATGTATATCAGAACATGGGAAAGCTGGGTGCTGAGAGATGTATATCAGAACATGGGAAAGCTGGGTGCTGAGAGATGTATAGCAGAGCATGGGAAAGTTGGCTGCTGAGGGAAAGAGCCTTTTTCCCTCAGCACAAAACATTTCCATCCCATACTTGTATCTTTGTCCCCCCTGTATAAAGTTCTCAAAATACTATAACAGCCCCCACATAGCCTTCCAAATAATTGTATAAAGGGTCTCACATAACCCTTCATATATTAGAATGCAGATACATAGCCCTCCATATATTATAATGCACCCCCATAATCCTCCATGTATAAAGTAGCCCTTTAATTATAATGCATTTCCCATAGTTCTCCATGTATTAAAATTCACCCCATAGTTCTCCATATATTATACTGCACCACATAGTCCTCCATATATTATAATGCACCCCCATAATCCTCCATGTATAAAGTAGCCCTTCAATTATAATGCATTTCCCATAGTTCTCCATGTATTAAAATTCACCCCATAGTTCTCCATATATTATACTGCACCACATAGTCCTCCATGTTTTATAATGCACTTCCATAGTCCATGTATAAGGTAGCCTCCATAGTCCTCCATATATTATAATGCAGCCCCCATAGTCCTATATGTATTATAACACAACCCCATAAAACTTCAGATGGTATTATGCAGCCCCATACTCCTCCATGTATAATTCACCCCTATATTCCATGTATAAGGTGTCCCTTCATTTTGTATTATACAGCCCCCCCCCGACCTCCATTTTAATGCAGCCCTATAGACCTCCAGTATAATGCAGCCTCATAGACCTCTATGTATATTACACCTCTATATTCAATGTATAAGGTGTCCTTCATGTTTATTATGCAGCCTCACCAGGCCTCCATATATAATAATGCAGCCAACCTCTCCAGGCCTCCATGTATAATATAGCAGCCAGCCTCCCAGGCCTCCATGTATAATATAGCAGCCAGCCTCCCCAGGCCTCCATGTATAATAATGCAGCCAGCCTCCCCAGGCCTCCATGTATAATAATGCAGCCAGCCTCCCCAGGCCTCCATTTATAATAATGCAGCCAGCCTCCCCAGGCCTCCATGTATAATAATGCAGCCAGCCTCCCCAGACCTCCATGTATAATAATGCAGCCAGCCTCCCCAGGCCTCATGTATAATAATGCAGCCAGCCTCCCCAGGCCTCCAAGTATAATAATGCAGCCAGCCTCCCCAGGCCTCCATGTATAATAATGCAGCCAGCCTCCCCAGGCCTCCATGTATAATAATGCAGCCAGCCTCCCCAGACCTCCATGTATAATAATGCAGCCAGCCTCCCCAGACCTCCATGTATAATAATGCAGCCAGCCTCCCCAGGCCTCCATGTATAATAATGCAGCCAGCCTCCCCAGGCCTCCATGTATAATAATGCAGCCAGCCTCCCCAGGCCTCATGTATAATAATGCAGCCAGCCTCCCCAGGCCTCCATGTATAATAATGCAGCCAGCCTCCCCAGGCCTCCATGTATAATAATGCAGCCAGCCTCCCCAGGCCTCCATGTATAATAATGCAGCCAGCCTCCCCAGGCCTCCATGTATAATAATGCAGCCAGCCTCCCCAGGCCTCATGTATAATAATGCAGCCAGCCTCCCCAGGCCTCATGTATAATAATGCTGCCAGCCTCCCCAGGGCTCATGTATAATAATGCTGCCAGCCTCCCCAGGCCTCCATCTATAATAATGCTGCCAGCCTCCCCAGGCCTCCATGTACAGTATAATGCAGTCTCCCCAGGCCTCCATGTACAGTATCATGCAGCCTCCCCACCCCAGGCCTCCATGTACAGTATCATGCAGCCTCCCCACCCCAGGCCTCCATGTACAGTATCATGCAGCCTCCCCACCCCAGGCCTCCATGTACAGTATCATGCAGCCTCCCCACCCCAGGCCTCCATGTACAGTATCATACAGCCTCCCCACCCCAGGCCTCCATGTACAGTATCATGCAGCCTCCCCACCCCAGGCCTCCATGTACAGTATCATGCAGCCTCCCCACCCCAGGCCTCCATGTACAGTATCATGCAGCCTCCCCAACCCAGGCCTCCATCATGTTGTGCAGTGTGAGACCGTCCTTCCTTGCGCTCTGTAGTGTGGATTCCCATGGTGTGAAGCTACTTGGGGACCCCAGTGTCCTTGGGTTTAGTTCCCATCCCCTTCGTAGGCAGCGCAAATCACTTGTGGGCTGACCGTGGTCTTCACGCCTGACTCTATATGCTGCTGTGCTCCGGAACCTTTGTGGTGGGCAATGGGACATGAAATCCCCCTTCCCTGCAGATTCTGATGGCGCAAAGTGGAGTGTACGCCACCCTAGGGTTCTGCACCCTGACTGCGCCGCTGCCGAAGGGGCTGTTAGGCTCTCCCGTGTTTGTCCTCTGTCTCACCAGCTCCACCGGTCATCTCCTGCTTCTTCCAGTCTGCCCGGTCCTAACTGAAGGAGCTCTAAAGCATGCCCTCCAGCGACCGCGGTCCTGTGAGTCCCTAATGTTCTGGCACTCTCTCAGTCGGTCCCGGGAGAGCTCTTAAGCACTCCTCCCGGTCAGTCCCTCTGAGGGGAGCTATGCAACACACCCCTCAGCAACCCTACTTCTTCTGTGTCTCAGACTATTCTTTTTTTTTTTTAAACTGTTTATTTATTAACAAGACATAGAAAAAAGAAAAGAGAATTGCATAGATATACACACAGCCTGTGGGCAAGGGTGGCGCTTGTCAGCCATGTTTATTTAATCCTAACAGATAATATCTTACACTTTACAACTTGCGTCCCTCTAGCTATTGCTAAACTACAACTGCCAGCATGAAAAGCATGATAGGGTTGTAGTTTGGGAACAAAACAATTTAAAGGAACAGTTCGGAGTAATAAATCTGTGATTTTCTTCATTTTTCATTTCTTTACATGGTATTTTTGGTGCAATGTAAACAGGGGCTGGCACATTTTACCCGGGGGGCAATCATAAGGCAGTGGCCCTCAAGTTGCAGTGGCCCATCTTTGGTCTGTTTATCTCTGGCCGCTGCAGTAAAACAGCAGTGATAACAAACTTTATAAACAGACTGGTGCATATATATTGGAACAGAACCGCGCTTACTGCTTACATAGATACTGCAACAGAACCAATATGACTACATAGATATGGGAACTGCAAGGAGCTTACTACAGAGATATAGGAACAGAACCGAGCTTACTTCAGAGATAAGGGAGCAAAACCGAGCTTACTACACATATATGGGAGCAGAACCAAGCTTACTACAGAGATAAGGGAGCAGAACCGAGCTTACTGCAGAGATAAGGGTGCAAAACCAAGCTTACTACAGAGATAAGGGTGCAAAACCAAGCTTACTACAGAGATAAGGGAGCAGAACCAAGCTTACTACAGCGATAAGGGAGCAGAACCAAGCTTACTACAGAGATAAGGGAGCAGAACCGAGCTTACTACAGAGATAAGGGAGCAGAACCAAGCTTACTACAGAGATAAGGGAGCAGAACCGAGCTTACTACAGAGATAAGGGAGCAGAACCAAGCTTACTACAGAGATATGGGAGCAGAACCGAGCTTACTACAGAGATAAGGGAGCAGAACCGAGCTTACTACAGAGATAAGGGAGCAGAACCAAGCTTACTGCAGAGATAAGGGTACAAAACCAAGCTTACTACACAGATATGGGAGCAGAACCAAGCTTACTACAGAGATATGGGAGCAGAACCGAGCTTACTACAGAGATAAGGGAGCAGAACCAAGCTTACTACAGAGATATGGGAACAGAACCGAGCTTACTACAGAGATAAGGGAGCAGAACCGAGCTTACTGCAGAGATAAGGGTGCAAAACCAAGCTTACTACAGAGATATGGGAGCAAAACTGAGCTTACTGCAAAGATATGGGAACAGAACCAAGCTTACTGCAGAGATAAGGGTGCAAAACCAAGCTTACTACAGAGATAAGGGTGCAAAACCGAGCTTACTACAGAGATAAGGGTGCAACCGAGCTCACTGCAGAGATAAGGGTGCAAAACCAAGCTTACTACAGAGATATGGGAACAGAACCAAGCTTACTGCAGAGATAAGGGTGCAGAAGCAAGCTTACTACAGAGATAAGAGTGAGGACTGAGGTTTTTGCGGAGATAAGGGAGCAGAACCAAGCTTACTACAGCGATAAGGATGCAGAACCAAGCTTACTACAGCGATAAGGATGCAGAACCAAGCTTACTAAAGAGATACAAGATCAGAACTGAGCTTACTGCAGAGATAAAGGTGCAAAACCAAGCTTATTACAGAGATCAGGATGCAGAACCAAGCTTACTACAGAGATGGAAGATCAGAACTGAGCTTACTACAGATATACAGGAACAGAACCGAGCTTACTGTACCCATACAACAAAATTGTACTTGGTCTACAACATAGAAACAGCAACAGAACCAAGCCTCCTCCATAGCTAGGGGAAAAGAACATGCTAGCTGCATATACATAGTAACAGAACTAAGCTTATTGCTTAACTATGGTACCATAACTGAGCTTACTGTATTGATATAGGAGCAAAACCACGCTTACTACATAGATACAGTACCATAACCCAGCTAACTACATGTACAACAATACAAAGCTTCTCCTATATTTTCAATGTTAAACTCATACGGAACACGGCTGGCACACGGACTATACACTGATGCTATCTGTGTGCTGTATGTGTTTCTCACGGCCCCATATGCTTCTATTAGCCCTTGTCATCTGCGCTGCTGGGGAAAAAAACAGATGTCTCCGTAGGGATCACACACGGTCTGTGTAAACACACGGACATGCGAGCAGCACCATATGCTATAATGGGTACATATGGTACCCATGAAAAAAGCTGATACAACATGTACCAGATACACAGGCACGTGAAGGAGGCCATAAGGTGGTCACATAGCTACGTCACACTGGAGGGGTTAGTTTCACTTTTCTTTTCATAAACATGGAAAGACAAATGAAATTCCCTAACACATATGTGAACGAGCCCTTAGGGTCTGTGCCACGATCAGTGTCAGCAGCGTCTTGGACGCAAAGTGTTTTCACTGATTCCAAAATGCTGCGTTGTACAGTATAAGCACAGTGGATGGATTTATAGAAATCTCCAAGAAACTAGTGTGGCGCCCCTGCGGCTCCAGTTGCCACAGGGTACTGCACCTCATTTAAGGTGCAGTATTCACCTCGGGTAAAGAGGGGGTTAATCACCGGTGTTCCACATACACTGTACATACAGCTTAGGCGCCTTCTCACTGGGGAGCCGGACTAGGGTGGGCAGGGGGCGGCCATCACGAAGCTTGGGACTTTCCCGGTCACTAGGACTACCACCTGGGGGACGGATTCCACTTGGGATAGAAGAGGAGCATCACACACACACACCCCTCATTATCCTCTCCGGGACCAAACCATCTTACCTGCAATTACCATCTGCTCCAGAAGACAGCAGCAGCGGCGGCTAATCAGTGGCCGCGTACCGCAGGTGGCGTCACAAAATCGTTCCATCCATCCCCCCTTCTCCGTGGACACCTCGGGGTCACAAAACCGGGCAGGCCACCCGTGACATCCATCCCCCTGAACAGTGGCGTAGCTAGGGTTTCAGCTCAGGGGGGGCAAAACATCTGAGTGGGCCCCTTACCAGGTCACCATGATAACTACGGTGGCGCAGACTAATCGTGGGTATAGTGGACCTCGGCAGATGACACTGATATTACCGCTATATGGTGTCTATATAGTGGTAGATATCGGTGCTGCAGCACATACAAGAGGTCACAGTGCAGTTATAGAGGGTGACTTACAGCTGACGTTCTTTCGGATGGAGTTGTTCACCTTTTCTGTGTTTTCCATCTGGCCCAGACCGACATGACGACTTCTTCCAGCCACAACTCATCTACAGAGATTACAACAAAGACACATTTCACTCCTCACACTTCCGACCCCGAACCCCATCTAATCCCAACCTGCACAAACTCCTCATCCTGCCGTCACCCCAA
Source organism: Anomaloglossus baeobatrachus (assembly GCF_048569485.1). Lineage (NCBI taxonomy): Eukaryota > Metazoa > Chordata > Amphibia > Anura > Aromobatidae > Anomaloglossus > Anomaloglossus baeobatrachus. The sequence continues at coordinate 521,322,146 of NC_134353.1, forward strand.
TACTGAGCCGCTGCTGCCGTGTGTCCCCCTATTACTGCACCTGCTGCGTGCACAAACACCGACTCCTCTTACTGCCACACATAGTAATGCCACCACTGTGCCCCCACATAATAATGCCCCCACTGTGCCCCCACATAATAATGCCACCACTGTGCCCCCCACAAAATAATGCCACCACTATGCCCCCCACATAATGCCCCCACTGTGCCCCCCACATAATAATGCCACCACTGTGACCCCACATAATAATGCCCCCACTGTGCCCCCACATAATAATGCCACCACTGTGCCCCCACATAATAATGCCCCCACTGTGCCCCCACATAATAATGCCACCACTGTGCCTCCACATAATGCCACCACTGTGCCCCCCACATAATGCCACCACTGTGCCCCCACATAATAATGCCACCACTGTGCCCCCACATAATAATGCCACCACTGTGCCTCCACATAATAATGCCACCACTGTGCCCCCACATAATAATGCCACCACTGTGCCTCCACATAATAATGCCCCCACTGTGCCTCCACATAATGCCACCACTGTACCCCCACATAATAATGCCACCACCACACATAGTAGTGCCCCCACATAATAATGCCCCCACTGTGCCCCCACATAATAATGCCATCACTGTGCCCCCACATAATAATGCCACCACTGTACACCCCACATAATAATTCCCCCACTGTGCCCACACATAATGCCATCACTGTGCCCACACATAATAATGCCACCACTGTGCCCCCACATAATAATGCCCCCACTGTACCCCCACATAATAATGCCACCACTGTGCCCCCACATAATAATGCCACCACTGTACCCCCCACATAATGCCCCCACTGTGCCCACACATAATGCCACCACTGTGTCCCCACATAATGCCACCACTGTGCCTCCACATAATAATGTCACCACTGTGCCTCCACATAATAATGTCACCACTGTGCCCCCACATAATAATGCCACCACTGTGCCCCCACATAATAATGCCACCACTGTGCCTCCCACATAATAATGCCCCCACTGTGCCCCCACATAATAATGCCACCACTGTGCCACCACTGTGCCTCCACATGCCACCACTGTTCTCCCCACATAATAATGCCACCACTGTGCCCCCACATAATAATGCCACCACTGTGCCTCCACATAATACCACCACTGTGCCCCCACATGGTAATAATGCCACCACTGTGCCCCCCACATAGTAGTGCCCCCACATAATTATGCCCCCACCGTGCCCCCTACATAATAATGCCACCACTGTGCCCCCCACATAATAATGCCAACACTGTGTCCCCACATGGCAATAATGCCACCACTGTGCCCCCCACATAGTAGTGCCCCACATAATGCCCCCACTGTGCCCCCACATAATAATGCCACCACTGTGCCCCCCACATAATGCCACCACTGTGCCCCCACATAATAATGCCACCACTGTGGCTCCCCATAATAATGCCCCCACTGTGCCCCCATATAATGCCCCCACTGTGCCCCCACATAATAATGCCACCACTGTGCCTCCACATAATGCCATCACTGTACCCCCCACATAATAATGCCGCCACTGTGCTCCCACATAATGCCACCACTGTACCCCCACATAATAATGCCACCACTGTGCCCCCACATAATAATGCCACCACTGTGCCCCCCACATAATAATTCCCCCACTGTGCCCCCACATAATAATGCCACCACTGTACCCCCACATAATAATGCCACTACTGTGCCCCCACATAATAATGCCCCCACTGTGCCCCCACATAATAATGCCTCCACATAATACCACCACTGTACCCCCCACATAATAATGCCCCCACTGTGCCCCCACATAATGCCATCACTGTGCCCACACATAATAATGCCACCACTGTGCCCCCACATAATAATGCCACCACTGTGCCCCCACATGGTAATAATGCTACCACTGTGTCCCCACATAATAATGCCACCACTGTGCCTCCACATAATGCCACCACTGTGCCCCCACATAATGCCCCCACTGTGCCTCCACATAATAATGTCACCACTGTGCCCCCACATAATAATGCCACCACTGTGTCCCCACATAATAATGCCACCACTGTGCCTCCACATAATAATGTCACCACTGTGCCCCCACAAAATAATGCCACCACTGTGCCCCCACATAATAATGCCCCCACTGTGCCCCCACATAATAATGCCACCACTGTGCCCCCACATAATAATGCCCCCACTGTGCCCCCACATAATAATGCCCCCACTGTGCCCCCACATAATAATGCCACCACTGTGCCTCCACATAATAATGCCACCACTGTGCCCCCACATAATAATGCCCCCACTGTGAACTCACATAATAATGCCACCACATAGTAAATATTAATGCCCTGTGTAAGTGCCCACATATTGCTTCTAGAAAGTAATAGAGCCCCCAGTGTTCCCGTGACGGTCACAATGGACGTGACAGAAGGACGGAGAGACAGAGGGACAGAGGGACAGAGGGACGGAGGGACATAGGGACAGAGGGACGGAGGGACGGAGGGACAGAGAAACAGAGGGACAGAGGTGTGCCTAACCGGGGTGTGGGGTGTGTTGGTGTTGTTCTGTGACGACCTGGCTTGTCCAGGGCGCCACATAGCTGCTGGTCTTCTTCAGCGCGGCGCCATTTAGTGTGAGGCAGGGAGTGGAGGTTTCGTTATTATTCCTCTTCTGAAACACCATGACTTTGGTCTTTTGGTTGATGTGAAAGCCCATGTGGTGCTGAATGTTGCTAGCACAGCCAGGCTATCTTGGAGGCCTCTCTCGGTTGGGGAAAGCAGCAGGAGGTCATCTGCGTACAGCAGGATCTTCACCTCTCGGTCCTGCAGGCTGAGACCTGGGGCAGAGGAGAATTCCAGGGCTGCGGCCAGTCCATTTATGTAGATATTGAATAGAGTTGGGCTCAGGCTGCGGCCCTGTCTTACCCCGCGGCTCTGCCGGATGAAGGCCGTCCTCTTTCCGTTCACCTTCACGCTGCAGCGGTTCTCAGTGAATGAGTTCTTGATCATATCATAGGTTTAAGGAACAGGCCTGGGTGCCACACTGAGCAAAAGGCCTTCTTGAAGTCCACAAAACATGCAAATATTTTCCCGTTTTTTTGCCGTGGACGGGAGTCTTGATGAGGCTTTGCAGGGTGTAAATGTGGTCCGTGGTGGGATGGTTTGGCATGAACCCAGCTTGACTTCTGCTGAGGGTGTCTTCTCTATCTCTATTGCCCTCCCCCGTCTCTCTCCCTCCCCCTCCCCCGTCTCTCTCTCCCTCCCCCCGTCTCTCTCTCCCCCTCCCCCCTCATCTCTTTCTCCCCCCGTCTCTCTCTCCCGCCCCCCAATCTCTCTCTCCGTCCCCGTCTCTCTCTTTCCGCCGCCTCTCTTTCTCTCTCTCCCCCGTCTCTCTCCCTCCCCCATCTCTCTCTCCCCCTCCCCCCTGTCTCTGCCTCCCCCGTCTCTCTCTCTCCGCCGTCTCTCTTTCTCTCTCTCCCCCGTCTCTCTCCCTCCCCCCATCTCTCTCTCCCCCTCCCCCCGTCTCTCCCTCCCCCGTCTCTCTCTCTTTCTCCCCCCGTCTCTCTGTCTCCCCCGTCTCTCTCTCCCGTCCCCCCATCTCTCTCTCCCTCCCCTCCCCAATCTCTCTCCCTCCCCCGTCTCTCTTTTTCTCCACCTCCCCCGTCTCTCTCTCCCTCCCGCTCCCCAGTCTCTCTCTCTCTCTCTCCCTCCCCAATCTCTCTCTCTCTCCCTCCCCAATCTCTCTCTTTCTCCCTCCCCAATCTCTCTCCCTCCCCCCGTCTCTCTTTTTCTCTCACTCCCCCGTCTCTCTCTCTCCCGCCCCCCAATCTCTCTCTCCGTCCCCAATCTCTCTCCCTTCCCCTGTCTCTCTCCCCCTCGTCTCTCTCTCCCGCCCCCCCATCTCTCTCTCTCTCCCCCTGTCTCTCCCCCCTCGTCTCTCCCGCCCCCCCATCTCTCTCTCTTTCCCCTCCCCAATCTCTCTCCCTCCCCCGTCTCTCTTTTTCTCTCCCTCCCCCGTCTCTCTCTCTCCCTCCCCAATCTCTCTCCCTCCCCCGTCTCTCTTTTTCTCTCCCTCCCCCGTCTCTCTCTCTCCCTCCCCAATCTCTCTCCCTCTCACCGTCTCCCTCTTTTTCTCTCCCTCCCTCCATCTCTCTCGCTTGTCTCTCTTGGACATATATACACATCTAATTGGCAATTTCTACACTGGATCTCTTCATGTGCCTTCATTTACCTGTAATTATGGGGCAGATTTATCAAAACTGTTTCAAAGAAATCCATAGCAACCAATCACAGCGCAGCTTTCATTTTACCAGAGCTGTTTCAACAGTGAGAGCTAAGCTGTGATTGGTTGCTAGGGCCAAGGAACCGTTTTGAGAATTGAGGCCTAGTGTTTCCCTGTAAGTATGGATATGTGCAGAATTTGCCTGCACAGCTGTATATGGAGATTATAAGGCTCTTTATAAAGAAGCCTCTGCTCCAGCTCCATACAGAGGTGTACTGTGGGTATGACACCTTCATTAAACAGTTACAAGGGCCGTCCACAAGATGGCCGCCTCTGCTTCCCTCATGAGCTCAGTTACTCGGTGGTGTCATGGTGCCATCTACTTGCCAGTATGTGATAAGCCTGAATACTGAGTGCCCTGAATAATAAGTGTCTTTTTAGGACGGTTTCATGCACAATAGTTTTTCTTTAAAAATATATACCATATTATTATTATTTTTTTTCCTGCCTGATCGCACAATATAAAATACACTGCGCACAATGGGAGAAATGTGTGACGGCATTTTCCACATTCACTACAATAATTGTTTAAAAAATGTGCGATATTTTGCTATTTTCCGAGGCTCTCACCATTCTGGCCCGGTTAGCCATGCAAATAAGTTGTAACCCCTTCACCACCAGGCGATTTTCTGCTTTTCATTTTTATTTTTTCATTTTCTTCTTCCAAGATCCAAAACTTGTTTATTTTTCCATCAACATAGCCGTATTTAAGTTTTATTTGCTTTTTTTTCCTTCACATTTTTTAAACCTTTTTTTTTTCACTTTTTCCTGTTTTTACTAATCTCTTTAGGTGACTTGAAGCTGCGATATTCCGATAACTTCTGCCGTACAGAACAATGTATCAGCGCTGCTCTGGACTGCTGTAAAGAAAGCCATGGAACCAGTGGCGTAACTAGAGTTGGATGGGCCCCGGTGCAAAGTTTAGACCTGGGCCCCCCCTCCACATACACAGACACTTGGGGTAAGGCATACCTCCCAACTTTTAAAGAAGGAAAAGAACGACAAAGTTTGCGGCGCGCTGCGCCGCGGCAAATTTTTAGGCCACGCCCCCTAACCACACCCATTTCACAGTCACGCCCATATCCACTCCCCATCCACACCCATTCAGCATGGACACGCAGGCAGCCGGCGGGCCTCCAGCATGGACACGCAGGCAGCCGGCGGGCCTCCAGCATGGACACGCAGGCAGCCGGCGGGCCTCCAGCATGGACACGCAGGCAGCCGGCGGGCCTCCAGCATGGACACGCAGGCAGCCGGCGGGCCTCCAGCATGGACACGCAGGCAGCCGGCGGGCCTCCAGCATGGACACGCAGGCAGCCGGCGGGCCTCCAGCATGGACACGCAGGCAGCCGGCGGGCCTCCAGCATGGACACGCAGGCAGCCGGCGGGCCTCCAGCATGGACACGCAGGCAGCCGGCGGGCCTCCAGCATGGACACGCAGGCAGCCGGCGGGCCTCCAGCATGGACACGCAGGCAGCCGGCGGGCCTCCAGCATGGACACGCAGGCAGCCGGCGGGCCTCCAGCATGGAAACGCAGGGAGCCACAGTGAGGCGGCCGGTCGCCCACACAGTGAGGTGGCCGGTCGCCTTCACAGACAGGTGGCAGGGGGGCGCCCGCACAGACAGGCGGCAGGGGGGCGCCCGCACAGACAGGCGGCAGGGGGGCGCCCGCACAGACAGGCGGCCGGGGGGCGCCCGCACAGACAGGCGGCCGGGGGGCGCCCGCACAGACAGGCGGCCGAGGGGCGCCCGCACAGACAGGCGGCCGGCCGACCGCACAGACAGGCGGCCGGCCGACCGCACAGAGAGGCTCCGGCCGGGGGTGAGGGGGGGGGAGGGAGGGAAATCAGCGCTGGGGAGATTTTACTGTACCAGCAGCAGCACAGGCAGCGCTCCTCTCTGTTATGCCACGTCTACTGGGATGGTAGGAGGGAAAAGCAGGGAGGCGGAGAGAGAGTGGGTGGGCGGAGCCCGGGAGCCGGCCGTCCCGATCGTGGCAACGGGACAAACAACGTAAAGCGTGAAAGTCCCGCTGTATCCGGGACGGTTGGGAGGTATGGGGTAAGGGATAATGACACTGACACTCGGGGTACAGGATAATGACGCTGACACTTGGCTCTCACCCACAGCACCCTGAAATCCCTCTATCAGCACCCAGCTTTCCTATGTTCTGATATTTATCTTGTCCTCAGCACCCAGCTTTCCCATATCAGAGCATGAGAAAGCTGGGTGCTGAGAGATGTATATCAGAACATGGGAAAGCTGGGTGCTGAGAGATGTATATCAGAACATGGGAAAGCTGGGTGCTGAGAGATGTATAGCAGAGCATGGGAAAGTTGGCTGCTGAGGGAAAGAGCCTTTTTCCCTCAGCACAAAACATTTCCATCCCATACTTGTATCTTTGTCCCCCCTGTATAAAGTTCTCAAAATACTATAACAGCCCCCACATAGCCTTCCAAATAATTGTATAAAGGGTCTCACATAACCCTTCATATATTAGAATGCAGATACATAGCCCTCCATATATTATAATGCACCCCCATAATCCTCCATGTATAAAGTAGCCCTTTAATTATAATGCATTTCCCATAGTTCTCCATGTATTAAAATTCACCCCATAGTTCTCCATATATTATACTGCACCACATAGTCCTCCATATATTATAATGCACCCCCATAATCCTCCATGTATAAAGTAGCCCTTCAATTATAATGCATTTCCCATAGTTCTCCATGTATTAAAATTCACCCCATAGTTCTCCATATATTATACTGCACCACATAGTCCTCCATGTTTTATAATGCACTTCCATAGTCCATGTATAAGGTAGCCTCCATAGTCCTCCATATATTATAATGCAGCCCCCATAGTCCTATATGTATTATAACACAACCCCATAAAACTTCAGATGGTATTATGCAGCCCCATACTCCTCCATGTATAATTCACCCCTATATTCCATGTATAAGGTGTCCCTTCATTTTGTATTATACAGCCCCCCCCCGACCTCCATTTTAATGCAGCCCTATAGACCTCCAGTATAATGCAGCCTCATAGACCTCTATGTATATTACACCTCTATATTCAATGTATAAGGTGTCCTTCATGTTTATTATGCAGCCTCACCAGGCCTCCATATATAATAATGCAGCCAACCTCTCCAGGCCTCCATGTATAATATAGCAGCCAGCCTCCCAGGCCTCCATGTATAATATAGCAGCCAGCCTCCCCAGGCCTCCATGTATAATAATGCAGCCAGCCTCCCCAGGCCTCCATGTATAATAATGCAGCCAGCCTCCCCAGGCCTCCATTTATAATAATGCAGCCAGCCTCCCCAGGCCTCCATGTATAATAATGCAGCCAGCCTCCCCAGACCTCCATGTATAATAATGCAGCCAGCCTCCCCAGGCCTCATGTATAATAATGCAGCCAGCCTCCCCAGGCCTCCATGTATAATAATGCAGCCAGCCTCCCCAGGCCTCCATGTATAATAATGCAGCCAGCCTCCCCAGGCCTCCATGTATAATAATGCAGCCAGCCTCCCCAGACCTCCATGTATAATAATGCAGCCAGCCTCCCCAGACCTCCATGTATAATAATGCAGCCAGCCTCCCCAGGCCTCCATGTATAATAATGCAGCCAGCCTCCCCAGGCCTCCATGTATAATAATGCAGCCAGCCTCCCCAGGCCTCATGTATAATAATGCAGCCAGCCTCCCCAGGCCTCCATGTATAATAATGCAGCCAGCCTCCCCAGGCCTCCATGTATAATAATGCAGCCAGCCTCCCCAGGCCTCCATGTATAATAATGCAGCCAGCCTCCCCAGGCCTCCATGTATAATAATGCAGCCAGCCTCCCCAGGCCTCATGTATAATAATGCAGCCAGCCTCCCCAGGCCTCATGTATAATAATGCTGCCAGCCTCCCCAGGGCTCATGTATAATAATGCTGCCAGCCTCCCCAGGCCTCCATCTATAATAATGCTGCCAGCCTCCCCAGGCCTCCATGTACAGTATAATGCAGTCTCCCCAGGCCTCCATGTACAGTATCATGCAGCCTCCCCACCCCAGGCCTCCATGTACAGTATCATGCAGCCTCCCCACCCCAGGCCTCCATGTACAGTATCATGCAGCCTCCCCACCCCAGGCCTCCATGTACAGTATCATGCAGCCTCCCCACCCCAGGCCTCCATGTACAGTATCATACAGCCTCCCCACCCCAGGCCTCCATGTACAGTATCATGCAGCCTCCCCACCCCAGGCCTCCATGTACAGTATCATGCAGCCTCCCCACCCCAGGCCTCCATGTACAGTATCATGCAGCCTCCCCAACCCAGGCCTCCATCATGTTGTGCAGTGTGAGACCGTCCTTCCTTGCGCTCTGTAGTGTGGATTCCCATGGTGTGAAGCTACTTGGGGACCCCAGTGTCCTTGGGTTTAGTTCCCATCCCCTTCGTAGGCAGCGCAAATCACTTGTGGGCTGACCGTGGTCTTCACGCCTGACTCTATATGCTGCTGTGCTCCGGAACCTTTGTGGTGGGCAATGGGACATGAAATCCCCCTTCCCTGCAGATTCTGATGGCGCAAAGTGGAGTGTACGCCACCCTAGGGTTCTGCACCCTGACTGCGCCGCTGCCGAAGGGGCTGTTAGGCTCTCCCGTGTTTGTCCTCTGTCTCACCAGCTCCACCGGTCATCTCCTGCTTCTTCCAGTCTGCCCGGTCCTAACTGAAGGAGCTCTAAAGCATGCCCTCCAGCGACCGCGGTCCTGTGAGTCCCTAATGTTCTGGCACTCTCTCAGTCGGTCCCGGGAGAGCTCTTAAGCACTCCTCCCGGTCAGTCCCTCTGAGGGGAGCTATGCAACACACCCCTCAGCAACCCTACTTCTTCTGTGTCTCAGACTATTCTTTTTTTTTTTTAAACTGTTTATTTATTAACAAGACATAGAAAAAAGAAAAGAGAATTGCATAGATATACACACAGCCTGTGGGCAAGGGTGGCGCTTGTCAGCCATGTTTATTTAATCCTAACAGATAATATCTTACACTTTACAACTTGCGTCCCTCTAGCTATTGCTAAACTACAACTGCCAGCATGAAAAGCATGATAGGGTTGTAGTTTGGGAACAAAACAATTTAAAGGAACAGTTCGGAGTAATAAATCTGTGATTTTCTTCATTTTTCATTTCTTTACATGGTATTTTTGGTGCAATGTAAACAGGGGCTGGCACATTTTACCCGGGGGGCAATCATAAGGCAGTGGCCCTCAAGTTGCAGTGGCCCATCTTTGGTCTGTTTATCTCTGGCCGCTGCAGTAAAACAGCAGTGATAACAAACTTTATAAACAGACTGGTGCATATATATTGGAACAGAACCGCGCTTACTGCTTACATAGATACTGCAACAGAACCAATATGACTACATAGATATGGGAACTGCAAGGAGCTTACTACAGAGATATAGGAACAGAACCGAGCTTACTTCAGAGATAAGGGAGCAAAACCGAGCTTACTACACATATATGGGAGCAGAACCAAGCTTACTACAGAGATAAGGGAGCAGAACCGAGCTTACTGCAGAGATAAGGGTGCAAAACCAAGCTTACTACAGAGATAAGGGTGCAAAACCAAGCTTACTACAGAGATAAGGGAGCAGAACCAAGCTTACTACAGCGATAAGGGAGCAGAACCAAGCTTACTACAGAGATAAGGGAGCAGAACCGAGCTTACTACAGAGATAAGGGAGCAGAACCAAGCTTACTACAGAGATAAGGGAGCAGAACCGAGCTTACTACAGAGATAAGGGAGCAGAACCAAGCTTACTACAGAGATATGGGAGCAGAACCGAGCTTACTACAGAGATAAGGGAGCAGAACCGAGCTTACTACAGAGATAAGGGAGCAGAACCAAGCTTACTGCAGAGATAAGGGTACAAAACCAAGCTTACTACACAGATATGGGAGCAGAACCAAGCTTACTACAGAGATATGGGAGCAGAACCGAGCTTACTACAGAGATAAGGGAGCAGAACCAAGCTTACTACAGAGATATGGGAACAGAACCGAGCTTACTACAGAGATAAGGGAGCAGAACCGAGCTTACTGCAGAGATAAGGGTGCAAAACCAAGCTTACTACAGAGATATGGGAGCAAAACTGAGCTTACTGCAAAGATATGGGAACAGAACCAAGCTTACTGCAGAGATAAGGGTGCAAAACCAAGCTTACTACAGAGATAAGGGTGCAAAACCGAGCTTACTACAGAGATAAGGGTGCAACCGAGCTCACTGCAGAGATAAGGGTGCAAAACCAAGCTTACTACAGAGATATGGGAACAGAACCAAGCTTACTGCAGAGATAAGGGTGCAGAAGCAAGCTTACTACAGAGATAAGAGTGAGGACTGAGGTTTTTGCGGAGATAAGGGAGCAGAACCAAGCTTACTACAGCGATAAGGATGCAGAACCAAGCTTACTACAGCGATAAGGATGCAGAACCAAGCTTACTAAAGAGATACAAGATCAGAACTGAGCTTACTGCAGAGATAAAGGTGCAAAACCAAGCTTATTACAGAGATCAGGATGCAGAACCAAGCTTACTACAGAGATGGAAGATCAGAACTGAGCTTACTACAGATATACAGGAACAGAACCGAGCTTACTGTACCCATACAACAAAATTGTACTTGGTCTACAACATAGAAACAGCAACAGAACCAAGCCTCCTCCATAGCTAGGGGAAAAGAACATGCTAGCTGCATATACATAGTAACAGAACTAAGCTTATTGCTTAACTATGGTACCATAACTGAGCTTACTGTATTGATATAGGAGCAAAACCACGCTTACTACATAGATACAGTACCATAACCCAGCTAACTACATGTACAACAATACAAAGCTTCTCCTATATTTTCAATGTTAAACTCATACGGAACACGGCTGGCACACGGACTATACACTGATGCTATCTGTGTGCTGTATGTGTTTCTCACGGCCCCATATGCTTCTATTAGCCCTTGTCATCTGCGCTGCTGGGGAAAAAAACAGATGTCTCCGTAGGGATCACACACGGTCTGTGTAAACACACGGACATGCGAGCAGCACCATATGCTATAATGGGTACATATGGTACCCATGAAAAAAGCTGATACAACATGTACCAGATACACAGGCACGTGAAGGAGGCCATAAGGTGGTCACATAGCTACGTCACACTGGAGGGGTTAGTTTCACTTTTCTTTTCATAAACATGGAAAGACAAATGAAATTCCCTAACACATATGTGAACGAGCCCTTAGGGTCTGTGCCACGATCAGTGTCAGCAGCGTCTTGGACGCAAAGTGTTTTCACTGATTCCAAAATGCTGCGTTGTACAGTATAAGCACAGTGGATGGATTTATAGAAATCTCCAAGAAACTAGTGTGGCGCCCCTGCGGCTCCAGTTGCCACAGGGTACTGCACCTCATTTAAGGTGCAGTATTCACCTCGGGTAAAGAGGGGGTTAATCACCGGTGTTCCACATACACTGTACATACAGCTTAGGCGCCTTCTCACTGGGGAGCCGGACTAGGGTGGGCAGGGGGCGGCCATCACGAAGCTTGGGACTTTCCCGGTCACTAGGACTACCACCTGGGGGACGGATTCCACTTGGGATAGAAGAGGAGCATCACACACACACACCCCTCATTATCCTCTCCGGGACCAAACCATCTTACCTGCAATTACCATCTGCTCCAGAAGACAGCAGCAGCGGCGGCTAATCAGTGGCCGCGTACCGCAGGTGGCGTCACAAAATCGTTCCATCCATCCCCCCTTCTCCGTGGACACCTCGGGGTCACAAAACCGGGCAGGCCACCCGTGACATCCATCCCCCTGAACAGTGGCGTAGCTAGGGTTTCAGCTCAGGGGGGGCAAAACATCTGAGTGGGCCCCTTACCAGGTCACCATGATAACTACGGTGGCGCAGACTAATCGTGGGTATAGTGGACCTCGGCAGATGACACTGATATTACCGCTATATGGTGACTATATAGTGGTAGATATCGGTGCTGCAGCACATACAAGAGGTCACAGTGCAGTTATAGAGGGTGACTTACAGCTGACGTTCTTTCGGATGGAGTTGTTCACCTTTTCTGTGTTTTCCATCTGGCCCAGACCGACATGACGACTTCTTCCAGCCACAACTCATCTACAGAGATTACAACAAAGACACATTTCACTCCTCACACTTCCGACCCCGAACCCCATCTAATCCCAACCTGCACAAACTCCTCATCCTGCCGTCACCCCAATACTGAGCCGCTGCTGCCGTGTGTCCCCCTATTACTGCACCTGCTGCGTGCACAAACACCGACTCCTCTTACTGCCACACATAGTAATGCCACCACTGTGCCCCCACATAATAATGCCCCCACTGTGCCCCCACATAATAATGCCACCACTGTGCCCCCCACAAAATAATGCCACCACTATGCCCCCCACATAATGCCCCCACTGTGCCCCCCACATAATAATGCCACCACTGTGACCCCACATAATAATGCCCCCACTGTGCCCCCACATAATAATGCCACCACTGTGCCCCCACATAATAATGCCCCCACTGTGCCCCCACATAATAATGCCACCACTGTGCCTCCACATAATGCCACCACTGTGCCCCCCACATAATGCCACCACTGTGCCCCCACATAATAATGCCACCACTGTGCCCCCACATAATAATGCCACCACTGTGCCTCCACATAATAATGCCACCACTGTGCCCCCACATAATAATGCCACCACTGTGCCTCCACATAATAATGCCCCCACTGTGCCTCCACATAATGCCACCACTGTACCCCCACATAATAATGCCACCACCACACATAGTAGTGCCCCCACATAATAATGCCCCCACTGTGCCCCCACATAATAATGCCATCACTGTGCCCCCACATAATAATGCCACCACTGTACACCCCACATAATAATTCCCCCACTGTGCCCACACATAATGCCATCACTGTGCCCACACATAATAATGCCACCACTGTGCCCCCACATAATAATGCCCCCACTGTACCCCCACATAATAATGCCACCACTGTGCCCCCACATAATAATGCCACCACTGTACCCCCCACATAATGCCCCCACTGTGCCCACACATAATGCCACCACTGTGTCCCCACATAATGCCACCACTGTGCCTCCACATAATAATGTCACCACTGTGCCTCCACATAATAATGTCACCACTGTGCCCCCACATAATAATGCCACCACTGTGCCCCCACATAATAATGCCACCACTGTGCCTCCCACATAATAATGCCCCCACTGTGCCCCCACATAATAATGCCACCACTGTGCCACCACTGTGCCTCCACATGCCACCACTGTTCTCCCCACATAATAATGCCACCACTGTGCCCCCACATAATAATGCCACCACTGTGCCTCCACATAATACCACCACTGTGCCCCCACATGGTAATAATGCCACCACTGTGCCCCCCACATAGTAGTGCCCCCACATAATTATGCCCCCACCGTGCCCCCTACATAATAATGCCACCACTGTGCCCCCCACATAATAATGCCAACACTGTGTCCCCACATGGCAATAATGCCACCACTGTGCCCCCCACATAGTAGTGCCCCACATAATGCCCCCACTGTGCCCCCACATAATAATGCCACCACTGTGCCCCCCACATAATGCCACCACTGTGCCCCCACATAATAATGCCACCACTGTGGCTCCCCATAATAATGCCCCCACTGTGCCCCCATATAATGCCCCCACTGTGCCCCCACATAATAATGCCACCACTGTGCCTCCACATAATGCCATCACTGTACCCCCCACATAATAATGCCGCCACTGTGCTCCCACATAATGCCACCACTGTACCCCCACATAATAATGCCACCACTGTGCCCCCACATAATAATGCCACCACTGTGCCCCCCACATAATAATTCCCCCACTGTGCCCCCACATAATAATGCCACCACTGTACCCCCACATAATAATGCCACTACTGTGCCCCCACATAATAATGCCCCCACTGTGCCCCCACATAATAATGCCTCCACATAATACCACCACTGTACCCCCCACATAATAATGTCCCCACTGTGCCCCCACATAATGCCATCACTGTGCCCACACATAATAATGCCACCACTGTGCCCCCACATAATAATGCCACCACTGTGCCCCCACATGGTAATAATGCTACCACTGTGTCCCCACATAATAATGCCACCACTGTGCCTCCACATAATGCCACCACTGTGCCCCCACATAATGCCCCCACTGTGCCTCCACATAATAATGTCACCACTGTGCCCCCACATAATAATGCCACCACTGTGTCCCCACATAATAATGCCACCACTGTGCCTCCACATAATAATGTCACCACTGTGCCCCCACAAAATAATGCCACCACTGTGCCCCCACATAATAATGCCCCCACTGTGCCCCCACATAATAATGCCACCACTGTGCCCCCACATAATAATGCCCCCACTGTGCCCCCACATAATAATGCCCCCACTGTGCCCCCACATAATAATGCCACCACTGTGCCTCCACATAATAATGCCACCACTGTGCCCCCACATAATAATGCCCCCACTGTGAACTCACATAATAATGCCACCACATAGTAAATATTAATGCCCTGTGTAAGTGCCCACATATTGCTTCTAGAAAGTAATAGAGCCCCCAGTGTTCCCGTGACGGTCACAATGGACGTGACAGAAGGACGGAGAGACAGAGGGACAGAGGGACAGAGGGACGGAGGGACATAGGGACAGAGGGACGGAGGGACGGAGGGACAGAGAAACAGAGGGACAGAGGGACAGATGGACAGAGGGACAGAGGGACAGAGGGATGGATAGACGTGGGGGGGTCTCACAGCAGGTGGGGGAGGGGGTCACAGCAGGTGGGGGAGGGGTCACAGCAGGTGGGGGAGGGGTTACAGCAGATGGAGGAAGGTGAGAGGTGGGGGAGGGGCAGCAGATGAGGGAGGGGGCAGCGGCTTATGGGGGAGGGGGTGGCAGATGGAGGGGACGCAGCAGATGGGTTCAGTGCTTCTGGATCAGGGGCAGTGACTGTTGCAGCGGGCAGCTGATGGGTGGGGGCTGGGGCAATGGCGGCGGCGGCTGAAAGGAGACAGTGTCTTTAAACTTACCGATCGCTCCCCTCACCTTCCACGGACGCTGGAGTGAAGCTGAGGGGAGTGGTCACCGGCCCCAGATCGGTCACAAGGCCGGTCTCTCCAATCAGAGCTGAGGGCGGGTGAAACTGAGGTCACCCAGCTCCAGCCAATGATCGGTGCTACAGCTGCACTGATATGGCTGGATTTTAATGTTTTAGCCATTTTCAATGGTTCGAACATTACAGTGGCTGTGATTGGCTGACGAACGCCGCTCAGCCAATCACAGCCTCCTTAGGTCCGGGGAGGAGACACCACCCCTACTGAGGTCAGGCAGAGGGCCCCTCCTCCCCGAATCTAAGGTATTTGCAGCGATCGCAGCCACCGGGGCCACGATCTCGCCATGACGTACTGGGTACGTCATGGGTCCTTAAGTACCAGGGAGCTATGACGTACCCAGTATGTTTTCAGGCTCTAGTGGCCCGCTCCCGCTTGGGGCCCCTGTGCGACTGCAGGTGCTGTCAGTGCAACGTCCCCGCCCCCTGCCCATGGGGCCCGGTGAGCAGAGAAATGAAAGGGGAGGGGCCCGGGCTGTCAGCGTGTCCAGGGCCCCCTCCTGCTCAGTGCACGATCAGCCCGCCCTGCGAAGTGTACTGTTAACGCCCCCTGCGCTGGGGCCCGGGGAGTAGAGGAATGAAAGGGGAGGGGCCTGTCAGCGTGTCCGGGCCCCGCCTCCTGCCTGCTGCTCCCCGGGCCGCTACAGGAGTCCCACTAGTAATGCCCTGATGGCGGCCCTGCCGCAGAGGTTAACTATATCGGCGCTGTGCACGCTGATATAGTTAATGGTATCGCAGCTCCAGGTGGGCCCCCTCTGAACACGGGGCCCGGGGCGGCCGCACCCTCTGCCCCCCCTGCTAGCTACGCTACTGCCCCTGACCCTTCATCGGCCCGATGACGAGTAACCCCCAGGCCCTGTGGGGTGCTCCACTGGCGTCTCCACCAGAGAAAGCACGCTGTGTCCAGACCGTGAAGACGCCTGATGGTGGACACTCGCCCTTATAGACTTAGTGTTGTGCCCTAAAAATACAAATGTTTTACTTATACACCACAATACACTATAAGATTGTGCCCACGGTCTGGACATGGTGTGTCCTGGACACATGTCCTCTCCTGTGGGGCTGTGAGTGTTCTCCGCAGGGACCACAGCGGCCGGTGCCCACAGTCAGGGTTCGGGCCACTGTGGTCTCTCTTCTATTCTTTCTGTGGAGACACAGCAATAAATTAACATCCCAGGGCTCAGGAAGCCGCACCACAGGTCAGTGTTCGCTGTGAGCTGTACACGCACAGTGCGCAGAGGATTTCTACAAATCCCATCCACTGTGCTTCTGTACTGCCCTGAGAGGGGCCCGGCCGCTTGCTCGGGCCGAGCCGCTCGAGGTCCGGGCTCGGTTTCTCGGTGGCACGAGCGCCTCCGGACCGGGGGCCACGTCGCTCTTGTTAAGGGGAGGCGGTGGGGGGTGATGGTTGTGTAACGGGTCGTGACGCCACCCACGGGTCGTGGTGACGGGGGATGCACCACCATTGCGGCTGAAGTGATGGTGGGCTCGTCCGGGATCGATGTTGCGGCCGCAGCTGAGATGTTAGCCCCTTTGTGGCTAGGGGCGCTATGTCCCGAGGCCCGGTGGGGGACTGTAAGGGCTGATGTTGTCGTCGGAGTGCAGGGCGCCGTGCCGCGGTGTAGCGTCGTGCCCGGATGGCACTGGTGTACTCACGATTGATTCACACTCAGAGTCACTGGTAAACCAAAGTTCGGAAGTGGTCGGTCCCCGCGGCTGGCTGCTGATGTCCCCTGTGGGGTTGATGGTGGCCCCTTTTCCCATGCACCTCTGGATGTTTGTGTTTCGGCCCCCCTGCCTCAGCGTTGAGCTGCCGGAGGAGCCCTCGGTTGCCCGCAGGCGCTGGCCCGTCGGTGTTTGGCCCTTGGTGGTGGCGCTCACCCGGTCTCGGTGGGCTTTTGCCTTCTTTCGGGACTTTGGGTGTGGATGAACCCGTGAGGTCCGGCCAGCAATCAGTCAATTTGCCTATACTCAGTGGCTTCTAAGCTAGGACGGGGTCCGGTACACGGTTGACTCCCCGGTTCGGGACCGGCGGGCTCCAACCCAGGCTCGGTCCGTACGGTTCCGCCGGTTGCTGTACCGGTACTCCTGCAGACGGCCACCACCGTCTGCCTGCCTGACGTTCTCTAAGGGGCCCAGGCTCCTACCCGGGTCCCTGACAGCTGCTCCTCTACCCCTCACTGTCAACTCCAAACTTGTCTAACCTCTTTCTGTTTGAACTTCCTGCCCCAGGACAGTAGTCTCCTCGGTGGGCATGCCTTTCCGCCTGACTCCGCCCACCTGGTTTGCTCTACTAGCCCTGAGGGAGGCATCAGGTCTCCCTTTCGGGTGACATGTGTGTGACCTCACAGGGGATGGGGGTGTGTGGGTTAATTACCCGATGTGTACTGTGGCTATGTGTGCAGGGAGCAGGGAGCCGGCACTGGCAGCGTGAGAGCGGGGACGCTGGTAACGAAGGTAAATATCGGGTAACCAAGGTAAGGGCTTCTTGGTTACCCGATGTTTACCGTGGTTACCAGCGTCTGCAGAAGCCGGCTCCTGCTGCCTGCACACGTAGCAGAGTACACATTGGGTAATTAACCCGATGTGTACTGTGGCTAGGTGTGCAGGGAGCCAGCGCTAAGCGGTGTGCGCTGGTAACCAAGGTAAATATCGGGTTGGTTACCCGATATTTACCTTAGTTACCAAGCGCAAGATCGCTTTCACGCGGCGCTGCTGGCTGGAGGCTGGTCACTGGTGAGCTCACCAGCAACTCGTGTAGCGACGCTCCAGCGATCCCTGCCAGGTCAGGTTGCTGGTGGGATCGCTGGAGCGTCGCTTAGTGTGACATCTCACCAGCGACCTCCTAGCAACTTACCAGCGATCCCTATCAGGTTGGATCGTTGTTGGGATCGCTGGTAAGTTGTTTAGTGTGACTTGGCCTTTAAGCGGGCTTTACACGCTACGATTTCGCTACAGCGATCTCGTTGGGGTCACGGATTTTGTGACGCACATCCGGCCGCTGTAGCGATGTCGTAGCGTGTGACTCCTAGGAGCGATTTTGGATCATTGCAAAAACGTCCAAAAATCGTTCCTCCTTGACATGGGGGTCCGCTGCCAGTTATCGCTGCTGTCGCAGGGGCGAAGTTGTTCCTCGTTCCTGCGGCAGTGCACATCGCTACATGTGACGCCGCAGGAACGAGGAACATCTCCTTACCTGCCTCCGGCCACAATGCGGAAGGAAGGAGGTGGGCGGGATGTTACGTCCCGCTCATCTCCGCCCCTCCGCTTTCATTAGGCGGCCGCTTAGTGACGTCGCTGTGACGCCGAACGGACCGCCCCCCTTAGAAAGGAGGCGGTACGCCGGTCACAGCGACGTCGCTATGCAGGTAAGTATGTGTGACAGGGGTGAAGCGATGGCCGAGAGGACCACCGCAGTGCAGAGTAGGTTACAGTACACAAGACGAGGTGCGAACAACAAGGGTATATTTATTAACAGGCGGGGAAAGATGTGGAGAAGGCAGGTTCAGGCACGGGGTATACAGTGGCAAAACGTGATTTAACAACACTTTTGTATTCTCTAGTTGGTCCACTCAATAGCACGGTGCTCCAACTATTACAGGTTCAAGAAACACAAAAACAGTCAGGTACAATGCTACTCTACACATAACCTCTCTGGCCTCTGCTAAACGGGCCACACGGATGCCGTGTTCTACCTACTGAAGCCTACTTTAGCCCCTAGTATGTGCACAATATTCAACTCACAGTGATGCTGGGGACGTGGATCCAGTCCCGGGGGCCCCCCAACAATAGTCTCATCTAAAGGTGCGCACGTCTCCTGGGCCAGGTTAAGGAGATCAAAATCGTCTTCTTGCTTCAGATTCCTCGCTGGTTCCCTGATATCTGCAAGTCTCTCTCTCGATTCAGAAGAAAACTCCAATCCTCCGAGACACACCGGCTGTGTGTTCCTTCACACGCTTCTAAAATCAAAACAGAAACTCACTTCTCTTCTTACACTCGGGCTGTCCATTAGCACACTTTCTGCAGGGGGAGCAGAACATTCCATTACCCCTCAACACGGGGAGGTTTCTGTCTCTTAAAGTGGCAGCGTGTTTCTTATTGTCCATAGCAGTAGCACCCCCCCAATATGCCTCCCCACTTAATGATGGTCGTCCTCGGCCATCACAGCTTCGAGCCCACTGTGTTTTGAAGGAAGGTTCAAACCTGTAGAGGAGACAACAATGGCAGTACAGCAGACCTAGTACATTGTTCAACATATCGGATTGGTGGAACCCCTGCAGTAGACCTCTGAGATCTTCTAAGATCTTGACTATCAGGCCCGGCTTGACTAGCTTCCGGAGGAACACTTGCTGTGGGAGCTGCAGTGGAATCTTGGCTGGTCTCTTCTTCCCATGGCAGTAATGGCTCATCCATGGGATCTCCGTTTCCGGAAGGCTGAGGATCCGCCCCTGCATCGGGGACTGTCCACCAGTCATCATCGACTTCACAGACAGATGACGTATGTTCAGGGAGTGGGGCAGAGACTGCAGGAGATCTTGGCGTAGAAAGAGCTTCAGACCGGCATGGTCGCAACATATTTCTGTGTAGTACTCTAGGGCCGGACGCTCCATTCTCAATTTGCACCTTGTAGACCGGGCCGTCAGCATACACCCGTTCGATTACTCTGTAGGGTTGAACTTCCCATCTTTCACTCAGTTTACTCTTGGGGCGTTTCTCTCTGCCTAACACTCGATCTCCAGGTTGAAGCGGTATCTCTTGAATCGGTTTAGGGCTCATATGTTCTTTCTTCTGTAGCTGTTGACAAGCCAACCGACGTATCGTCTGTAATCGTTGTTGATGTTCTTTCACCCACGAAGTGACAGTTCGTTCCATGAAATCCTCTGGCTGCTCCAAATTCAGCTCGATGATTTCTCGCCCAACTCTTCCAAACAGCAGTAGATATGGGGTGTAACCTGTAGTGGAGTGAACTCGGTTATTGTAGGCCCAGACCAGTTCTGCCAGGTAATCCGGCCAACATGCCTTCATATCTTCCTCTAATGTTCTCAGCATTTGAAGTAGAGTTCGGTTGAAGCGTTCACATGCTCCATTGCCTTGGGGATGGTAAGGTGTAGTCTGAGATCGCTCGATGTCATACATACGACATAATTCCTCCATCACCTTGCCTTGAAAACATGCACCTTGATCGGAGTGGATCCGCTTCGGGCATCCATACACCCGGATGAAGTCTTGGCAGATGGCCCGTGCCGCCGACTCAGCAGTCTGATCTCTAGTCGGGGTGACTACAGCGAACTTGGAGAAATGGTCGGTCATAACCAACCAGTATTGTAGTCCCCGAGTGGAGTGTCCCACGAGGAGATAATCAATCATCAACAGTTCTAGCGGTTCTTTGGTCTGTATGGTCTGAACGGGTGCCCTTTGTTCGGTGCTTTTAACGAGGTCGCATACTCGACATTGCCGGCAAACCTCTTCCACCACAGACTCCAACCTGGGGCAGTACACGTACTGCTGTAACTATTGGTAGGTCTTTGCAGGTCCAAAATGAGCGCCAAACTCGTGAGCTTCCTTAGCTACCTCTTGAGCCATTTTTCCGGGGATGACCACCTGCCATCTTGCTTCTATATCTTTTGGCTGTTGTCTCTTACGATATAACACTGATCCTCGAACTTCCAGTCTATCCCACTGGTGTAAGACACTCTTCATCTCGGCGTCCAGGTTAGCCCTTTCTTGTTTGTCTGGCTTCTGCTTCTCAGTTACCCAGTGTTTCATCTGTTACAGCCCTTCGTCTGCATCTTGAGCACGTCCCCATTCTTCATTGGTTCTCCCCAGGGACCGGGGCAGTGTGAAAGCCTGCCTACTCAACTGGGACGCAACCACCGAGGGTCCAAACTTGCTAAAGTCTGGCGTTTCTTCCTCCTCTAATCGTTCATCGAGATCCCCCACTGGGGTCTCCACCGTCACTCTTGACAGCCCATCCGCATTTGCGTTTTCGGTAGCAGGGCGATAACAGATGGTAAAGTCGAACTTTGCAAGGCGAGCCACCCACCATTGTTCCAAGGCTCCCAATTTGGTATTCTCAAGGTGGGCCAGAGGATTATTGTCTGTCCGGACCTGGATCTTGGTTCCTGTCAGGAAGCCAGCAAATTTCTCTGTCATGGCCCACACTAGGGCCAGGAGCTCTAGTCGAAAGGAGCTGTAATTGTGTGGGTCTCTTTTGCTGTCCCGCAGGGACCTACTGGCGTAGCCAATGACTCTCTCATGTCCATTTTGCATCTGAGACAATACGGCACCGAGTCCATGAAGGCTACCATCTGTGTACAGCAGAGCAAAGTCCGCATAGGCCAGGATCGGGGCTGAAGTAAGGGCATTCTTCATAGCCTGAAAAGCCTCATCTTGTCTCTGAGCCCAAGAGATGCCCTGGTTCTTCGACACTCCGGCGGTCCCCCTCAGCAGCTCGTTCAAAGGACCCGCCACCTTTGCGAAGTCTTTTATGAACCGGCGGTAATACCTGGCGAGTCCAAGAAATGCCTTGAGTTCCCTCACCGTTCGAGGGACTGGCCACTTCTGAATGGCCGCCACCTTTTCTGCGGAGGGTAGGACTCCATCTTGTGACACTGTTTGGCCCAGGTACTCGATCTCTCTCTTGAAGAGGTGGCATTTTTTGGGCTTCACCTTCAGGTTATGAGCCTGCAGTCTCCCGAGTACCTGTCCAAGCCGGTCAAGGTGTTCTTTGAACATGGCCGAGAACACGATGATGTCATCCAGATAGATCAGTGTCGCTTCAAAATTTAGGTCTCCCAAGCACTTTTCCATCTGCCGTTGAAACGTGCCCGGAGCATTGGAGAGTCCGAAGGGCATCCGGTTAAACTCAAACAATCCCATCGGGAGGATGAACGCGGTCTTGGCTTTGTCTTTTTCCACCACAGGTACTTGCCAGTACCCGCTTGCTAGATCCAAGGTGGAGAAGTACTTGGCCTTCCCCAAGGCCGTCAAGGATTCTTCGATTCGTGGTAATGGGTACGAGTCGCGAACGGTACAAGCGTTGAGTTTTCTGTAGTCTACACAGAACCGGATGGTTCCATCCTTTTTCTTGAGGAGTACCACCGGGGCCGCCCAAGTGCTCTGGCTGCCCTGCACTATTCCTGAATCCAGCATCTGCTTCAGTAACGTCTTTACCTCTTGGTACATCTTGGGAGGGATCTGTCGGTACCGTTCTCGAATCGGTCGAGCTTCCCCGGTCGGTATCTCATGCATGATGGCTTCAGTGCAGCCGAAATCTTCAACGTGGCGAGCGAATGCGGCCTGGTTCTCCCACAGCATAGCTTCTACTACTTGCACACGCTCAGGGCCCAGCGAATTCACATCCACTTCCATCTGACCGAGGATGGCCTTTCCACTCCACTCTGGGGATGGCATCTCTTTGGCCCTCGCAGAGACTGCTAGGGTCCACCCCACACCTTCTATCGGCGATAAGGATATCTCTTTATGACTCATTACCTCGCCTTTATGTACGTACACCAGGGCCAGATCCGTCCCTCGAGGCAAGGTGGCCTCACCGGGGCCCACATTCAAGGCTCTGATAGGGACGCGTCCTTGTTGGACCACAGCTACCGTACGAGCTATCATAACCTCTTGGTCCACTCTTCCGGTTGCTACAGGCTGAACAATCACTTCTATCCCATCGAGATTGCGATAGGTTCCCACTGGGAGGTGTAATATACTTTCTCGGCCGGGAGGCAGGATTAGAGGTTCCTTCCCAGGAGCCCTGATGACCCCTACCGTCTGATGAGATGGCACACTCTTCTGCGTCCCACAGACGCGGATCAGCCGTTGAAGTGCTTCCTGTGTAGGCTTATGTGTAGTAGCTTGCTTCCAGTATCCGGGTCCCCGTTTGGTGAACATAATCTGATCTAATTCACGTAGGACATTCATCCCCAATATTACAGGTACATTTTCGTTGATGGGCTCGGGGACTAGTAGGATCCCTTTTTTCCCCACTTCTTGCCCACAGATTCGAACATTCATCCACACAACTCCTGTGACCGGGATCGGTTGTTGATTAGCAGCAATCACTCGGATCAGGGTCTCTTTCTCTGGCCTGGCCAGTGTCTGGAAATGTTGATTGAAATATGCTTCTGGCATCGTCGTCACTTGTGACCCAGTATCTATCAAGCCATTCACTGGGACACTCTCGAATTCAGCACGTAGGATGGGACAACCAGCGATCAAATGTTCGTTATGATACGGAGCGGCCTCCCTTCTCGCCTCCCCTGCAGAGTGCCGCACTACTGCGGGGGTTGGTAGTTTAACGATGGCTTCCGTTGGCTTTGAGTGTTATTCTGGCACCCCCTGGCAATATGCCCCCGACCTCCACATCCCCAGCAGTGGATGTCTTCTCCTCGCTGGGGAATACCTCGTGCCTCTGGTGGCTGACGAGAGGAAGCCTGCAGCCTCCAGTCCCCCATTGGTAGAGCCGCGGAATTGTTGCGTGAGTATGATGTGCCAGGTTGGAAGGAGGAGGATACAGCTGGGTAAGGATGTTCACCAGACAAGTCCCTCATTCTTTGCTCCATCTGGGTCAGCTTCTCCTGTACGTTGAGAACGGATTTCTGTAAATCTTGCACCACCTGGACCAGTCCCACCTGGCAGTTTGGGTCCACTCTGGAGGTGGCGGTTTGGACGCGCACCACTCTAGATGCGTAACTTTCTTCTTTACTTCGGGCTACTGCTTCTGCTAGGATTTGACGAAAAGTAAGAGCCGGATTCACTCGGACCCGTTCAGCCAGGGCTCGCCGCAAGGATACGCTATGCAATCCCAGAATAAACTGTTCCTGGAGTATCCGGTCGGTAGAGCCTATGCCGCCGAGTCCATCTGACTCCTTTCTCTGGACCTCCGCTAACACTTCTTGTAGTGCTGTTGCATACTGAGAGATCCCTTCTTCTTCCCGCTGCAGCCTCGAAAAAAATTTGGCGCGAAGATGTCCCGCGATAGCAGTCTCACCATAGATCTCTTCCAAGAATCCAACTAACTCTTTCAGGGTACTACGGGTGGGTTCTGGTTGTAGACAGACATTTCTACGTGCTTCTCCCTCTAGGGCAGTCAAAGCGATGTCCACCTCAAGCTCTGGGCCGATGTTATACACTTTCAGGGTGCTCTGCAGCCGGGACACCCAGTCGCACAGTGCCATGTTATTGCCATCGAATTTTGGTAGCACACTAAATATGGTGCCCATTGGAAGTGTCCTTGCAGGGGTTCCACCATTGCCCACAGCACCCCCATTAATATTAGCGTTCCCGCCGTTGCTGTCTGCAACGTCTGCAACGTCCATCTTGGTGACCGTACCCTGCTCGCAGTGCCACTTGAAGCGATGGCCGAGAGGACCACCGCAGTGCAGAGTAGGTTACAGTACACAAGACGAGGTGCGAACAACAAGGGTGTATTTATTAACAGGCGGGGAAAGATGTGGAGAAGGCAGGTTCAGGCACGGGTTATACAGTGGCAAAACGTATTTAACAACACTTTTGTATTCTCTAGTTGGTCCGCTCAATAGCACGGTGCTCCAACTATTACAGGTTCAAGAAACACAAAAACAGTCAGGTACAATGCTACTCTGCACGTAACCTCTCTGGCCTCTGCTAAACGGGCCACACGGATGCCGTGTTCTACCTACTGAAGCCTACTTTAGCCCCTAGTATGTGCACAATATTCAACTCACAGTGATACTGGGGACGTGGATCCAGTCCCGGGGGCCCCTCAACAATAGTCTCATCTGAAGGTGCGCTCTTCTCCTGGGCCGGGTTAAGGAGATCAAAATCTTCTTCTTGCTTCAGATTCCTCGCTTGTTCCCTGTTATCTGCAAGTCTCTCTCTCTATTCAGAAGAAAACTCCAATCCTCCGAGACACACCGGCTGTGTGTTCCTTCACACGCTTCTAAAAGCAAAACAGAAACTCACTTCTCTTCTTACACTCGGGCTGTCCATTAGCACACTTTCTGCAGGGGGAGCAGAACATTCCATTACCCCTCAACACGGGGAGGTTTCTGTCTCTTAAAGTGGCAGCGTGTTTCTTATTGTCCATAGCAGTAGCACCCCCTAATAGGGGTGCCAGATTTTGTGCGTGACAGGCAGCGATATGCCCGTTTCGCACAAACGATGGGGGTGGGTCGCATGCTAGCGATATCGGGCCGGATATCGCAGCATGTAAAGCCACCCTTAGTTAACAAGAGCGGTAGAGCAATTTGTGACCAGCTCCAGAATAGACAGAATCATTGACTTTCCAATAGACTGAACACAGGGATATTGGCACCTTCATTTTGGGGTCTACAATATGGCGTCTCCTGCTATTTTTCAGTCTCTCCTTTCTCAGGCTTTGGGCTCTGCATTGTCTGCGGCTTTGGTGCACTGGTATCAGGGTGGGCTTTTACCTCACATATGTTTTCATATATCTCTGTAAATTGTGTATTGTTGGTGACAAGTTCCTCCTCAGCCTCAGCACTATCAATCTCCTGGAGCAATGAATGGCTCTTTGGCTCTGGTATATGTCAGGTGCATTGCAATAACGTTTAATGTGTCCTGGTCTGCCACATTTATACCAATATCTAACATATCCTCTTCTCTGAGGTCTATACACAGCAGATACATTTTCTGATGTTTCATACTGCTCTTTTGACTCATTACACCAGTCCCTGAGTATATTTACAAAGGTTTCAAAGGAGCTGGTATTCCTTAGAGTTAAGCGGGCTTTACACGCGGACGATATTGCTAGCAATTTCTAGCGATATTGAGCGTGTATGTCGCGGGCGGGGAGGGGACGCTGCGCTCCCCAACTGCTCGGGTCTGGCTGCTGCTCGGTGGTGGCTCGAGCGGTGGGCCGGATCCCGGGGACTCGAGCGGCGCTCCTCGCCCGTGAGTGAAAAGGGGGCTATGGTATTGGTGATTTTTTGTCCGTGACGCCACCCACGGTTGTGGTGAGGTTGTAACACCACCGCTGCTCTGGACGGGGATCTCGGGAGCGATGACAGGGAGCAGCTAGGATGTTGTTTTCTCCCCTCCGTGGGTAGGGGGGTTGGTTGTCCCGGGGCCCGGTGAGGGGTAGGGATGTATAGCAGGCGGGTTACGGGGCCTGGCGAGGTGCAGGGTCGCGGGGGCAGTGCTGTGCCGCACGGCACGGTGGTACTCACTCAGCCAATGATGAATACAAAGTCTCCGGTAAAACAAACGGCTGGATGGACGGGTCCCACAGACGGCTGCGGTGTCTCTCCTGCCGGCAGGTTGATGGTGACTGCCTTTCCCTGCACCTGTGTTTTGTGTACGGTTCCAATGGGTTCCCACCGGTAACCCGCTCCCCAGCTTGGATGGGTGTTGAAGGAGCGCCTATTGCCCGCAGGCTCTGGCCCTGGGAACTGTAGCCTTGGCGGTGACTGTGTTTCCCTCTATGGTTTGAGCTGTTGCCTTCAATCGGGACTTGGCTGCTGGGAAACCCCGGAGGTTCCCTTCGCTAACGGATTTGACAATTTCAACGGCGACTCCTAGCCTTGTCGGGGTCCGTAAGCCCTGCCGCATGGTGCTGGCTTCTCTTTGCTCACTGGTCCGGTACCACCGGGCCACCGCCCGTCCACGGTCCTTACGGTTTGCTCCAATAGGCCTCTCCTGCAGACGGTTACCACCGTCTGCCAACCTTGCTGTACCGTCCGGGCCACACAACCGGACGCTGTCAGTCTGCTCAGCTACCACCTCACTCTCCACTTCCCTAATTGATCTGCCACTGCTTTTCCCGCCTCCAGGACCGTGAACTCCTCGGTGGGCGGGACCAACCGCCTGGCCCACCCCCTGGTGTGGACATCAGCCCCTGGAGGAAGGCAACAAGGATTTGTGTTTGACTTCGGTGTGCCTAACCGGGGTGTGGGGTGTGTTGGTGTTGTTCTGTGACGACCTGGCTTGTCCAGGGCGCCACATAGCTGCTGGTCTTCTTCAGCGCGGCGCCATTTAGTGTGAGGCAGGGAGTGGAGGTTTCGTTATTATTCCTCTTCTGAAACACCATGACTTTGGTCTTTTGGTTGATGTGAAAGCCCATGTGGTGCTGAATGTTGCTAGCACAGCCAGGCTATCTTGGAGGCCTCTCTCGGTTGGGGAAAGCAGCAGGAGGTCATCTGCGTACAGCAGGATCTTCACCTCTCGGTCCTGCAGGCTGAGACCTGGGGCAGAGGAGAATTCCAGGGCTGCGGCCAGTCCATTTATGTAGATATTGAATAGAGTTGGGCTCAGGCTGCGGCCCTGTCTTACCCCGCGGCTCTGCCGGATGAAGGCCGTCCTCTTTCCGTTCACCTTCACGCTGCAGCGGTTCTCAGTGAATGAGTTCTTGATCATATGATAGGTTTAAGGAACAGGCCTGGGTGCCACACTGAGCAAAAGGCCTTCTTGAAGTCCACAAAACATGCAAATATTTTCCCATTTTTTTGCTGTGGACGGGAGTCTTGATGAGGCTTTGCAGGGTGTAAATGTGGTCCGTGGTGGGATGGTTTGGCATGAACCCAGCTTGACTTCTGCTGAGGGTGTCTTCTCTATCTCTATTGCCCTCCCCCGTCTCTCTCCCTCCCCCTCCCCCGTCTCTCTCTCCCTCCCCCCGTCTCTCTCCCTCCCCCGTCTCTCTCTCTCCCTCTCCCCCCTCGTCTCTCTTTCTCCCCCGTCTCTCTCTCCCACCCCCCAATCTCTCTCTCCGTCCCCGACTCTCTCTCTCCGCCGTCTCTCTTTCTCTCTCTCCCCCGTCTCTCTCCCACCCCCCAATCTCTCTCTCCGTCCCCGTCTCTCTCTCTCCGCCGTCACGTCTCTCTTTCTCTCTCTCCCCCGTCTCTCTCCCTCCCCCCATCTCTCTCTCCCCCTCCCCCCTGTCTCTCGCTCCCCCGTCTCTCTCTCTCCGCCGTCTCTCTTTCTCTCCCTCCCCCGTCTCTCTCCCTTCCCCCATCTCTCTCTCCCCCTCCCCCCGTCTCTCCCTCCCCGTCTCTCTCTCTTTCTCCCCGTCTCTCTGTCTCCCCGTCTCTCTCTCCCGTCCCCCCCATCTCTCTCTCCCTCCCCTCTCCAATCTCTCTCCCTCCCCCGTCTCTCTTTTTCTCCCCCTCCCCCGTCTCTCTCTCCCTCCCGCTCCCCAGTCTCTCTCTCTCTCTCCCTCCCCAATCTCTCTCCCTCCCCCGTCTCTCTTTTTCTCTCACTCCCCCGTCTCTCTCCCTCCCTCCCCAATCTCTCTCTCTCCCCCCGTCTCCCTCTTTGTCTCTCCCTCTCCCGTCTCTCCCTCCCCCGTCTCTCTCTCTCTCCCTCTCTCCATCTCCCTCTTTTTCTCTCCCTCCCTCCATCTCTCTCGCTTGTCTCTCTTGGACATATATACACATCTAATTGGGAATTTCTACACTGGATCTCTTCATGTGCCTTCATTTACCTCTAATTACGGGGCAGATTTATCAAAACTGTTTCAAAGAAATCCATAGCAACCAATCACAGCGCAGCTTTCATTTTACCAGAGCTGTTTCAACAGTGAGAGCTAAGCTGTGATTGGTTGCTAGGGCCAAGGAACCGTTTTGAGAATTGAGGCCTAGTGTTTCCCTGTAAGTATGGATATGTGCAGAATTTGCCTGCACAGCTGTATATGGAGATTATAAGGCTCTTTATAAAGAAGCCTCTGCTCCAGCTCCATACAGAGGTGTACTGTGGGTATGACGCCTTCATTAAACAGTTACAAGGGCCGTCCACAAGATGGCCGCCTCTGCTTCCCTCATGAGCTCAGTTACTCAGTGGTGTCATGCTGCCATCTACTTGCCAGTATGTGATAAGCCTGAATACTGAATACTAAGTGTCTTTTTAGGACGGTTTCATGCACAATAGTTTTTCTTTAAAAATATATACCATATTATTATTATTTTTTTTCCTGCCTGATCGCACAATATAAAATACACTGCGCACAATGGGAGAAATGTGTGACGCCATTTTCCACATTCACTACAATAATTGTTTAAAAAATGTGCGATATTTTGCTATTTTCCGAGGCTCTCACCATTCTGGCCCGGTTAGTCATGCAAATAAGTTGTAACCCCTTCACCACCAGGCGATTTTCTGCTTTTCATTTTTATTTTTTCATTTTCTTCTTCCAAGATCCAAAACTTGTTTATTTTTCCATCAACATAGCCGTATTTAAGTTTTATTTGTTTTTTTTTTCCTTCACATTTTTTAAACCTTTTTTTTTCACTTTTTCCTGTTTTTACTAATCTCTTTAGGTGACTTGAAGCTGCGATATTCCGATAACTTCTGCCGTACAGAACAATGTATCAGCGCTGCTCTGGACTTCTGTAATCATCATCTCCTATGAACGCCGGCTTCAGACGTGCTCCACACCGGTACGTGTTTGCAGTCAGATCTCTGATTTTCCTGCTGCTGTTAGAGGTGGGCACTACCATGCTCGGGTGCTCAGTACTCGTAACTAGTGATGAGCGGGCACTACCATGCTCGGGTGCTCAGTACTCGTAACTAGTGATGAGCGGGCACTACCATGCTCGGGTGCTCAGTACTCGTAACTAGTGATGAGCGGGCACTACCATGCTCGGGTGCTCAGTACTCGTAACTAGTGATGAGCGGGCACTACCATGATCGGGTGCTCAGTACTCGTAACTAGTGATGAGCGGGCACTACCATGCTCGGGTGCTCAGTACTCGTAATCTGGAAAGTGGATGATGGACAGGGGACTGGATCTGGAAAGTGGATGATGGACAGGGGACTAGATCTGGAAAGTGGATGATGGACAGGGGATTGGACCTGGAATGTGGATGATGGACAGGGGACTGGATCTGGAACGTGGATGATGGACAGGGGACTGGATCTGGAAAGTGGATGATGGACAGGGGACTGGATCTGGAAAGTGGATGATGGACAGGGGACTGGATCTGGAAAGTGGATGATGGACAGGGGACTGGATCTGGAAAGTGGATGATGGACATGCGACTGGATCTGGAATGTGGATGATGGACAGGGACTGGATCTGGAACGTGGATGATGGACAGGGACTGGATCTGGAATGTGGATGATGGACAGGGGACTGGATCTGGAACGTGGATGATGGACAGGGGACTGGATCTGGAATGTGGATGATGGACAGGGGACTGGATCTGGAACGTGGATGATGGAAAGGGACTGGATCTGGAACGTGGATGATGGACAGGGGACTGGATCTGGAACGTGGATGATGGATGGGGACTGGTCAGGAATACGATGGATCATTGATGTTTCCTGGTCACTGTGTGATATAATAATTTGCCGAGAAGAAAAACACTGAGACCGATTCTTGTTTTAAATTTATTTATTAGCATTAGGCAGTGAACCAAAAATTCTCATAATCAATAATAATAATACAAAGTTTAATTGTATTAAAATTGATCAAAAAGGGTTGTTCAGTATTAGAGAAGTATAAGTATTTGGGAATTCCAGGCTCAACCATTAGAGAAGTATGGCTGACCTCTCCCCTTGTCTATAGGGTATATCTGAATTGCAGATCTGGACCTTTTAGGCTTTGTTCACACTTTGCGTATTTGGTGCGGATTTTACAACTGGATTGATAAAATTAAATCTGCAGTGTTTATGCGTGGAGAAAAAAAACCCTCCATATTTCATGCCAGGCCGGCAGATTACCTGCAAGATTTAAGGATCCACAGTGAAATGAATATGTAAAATCCGCTACAGAAATCGGCATGCTGTAAATAAAAAAATAAAAACAGCATAAAAAAAAGCTGATTTCCATATGGATTGTGCCCCACACAGACTGGAATGGGGGTGAGAGGAAGATAAACTCACCCACTTTCCTGGGGTGGAAAAATAAGTTGTGTGTAAAATCCGCATCAAACCTGCGAGGTGTGAACGCAGCCTAAAACAGCGGAACTGCCCCAGATTACATAGAAGACAGCGATCTTTCTCCAATACTGATCGCCCCCTTTTGTTGTATGTCTTTGGAGTGTGGGAGGAAACCGGAGACCCCGGAGGAAACCCACGCAAACACGGGGAGAACATACAAACTCCTTGCAGATGTTGTCCGCAAAGCACCAGTGTAAATCACCACTGAGCCACCGTGCCGCCCATACTGCCTGCCTGATGCCGCACATGCAATACAATTTACACTCCAGGAATATCGTCCTCACCTCTTAATGACTTTAGGACAAAAACAGAACAAATAAATTTGGAAAAAAACCATCTCTACGAGAAAAAGGGTCAAAAATATCGCAGATGGATGATAAACGGAAAAACCGTGTCTGGTCATTGAGAGGTTAAGGCTCACAATGTACATAATATACAAAAATACAATTAACTACTACAATATACATAATATACAAATATACACTTAACTACTAATTAGGATAAGCCTCACAATATACATAATACACAATAAACTGCTAATGTCTGTAGTGAACCAGCTCTGTCCGTGTATGAGCGTCCTCGTCGTGTGACGTCCGTCTGTGTTCTGTAATGTGTAAGGTATGTTCACACTGTGTCTTTTTTTTTCCCGCCCCTAAAACCGTCGTATTTTTTTGCTTTTTCTTAGCGTCTTCCCGTTTTATCCATCGGATTAAAAAGAAGTACAAAAATGCTGATAAAAAGCAAAACAAACGGAAAAAAAGGGATAAAATTTACACTGAAAGATTATCGTGAATAAGCGAGCGTTCGCTCACGACATCTTTGCTTGCACACTGGCGCCTGCCTGGATCAACAGACTCAGGTGGGATGTAATGGACAGACTAGAGCCACTCAGTACTCGTAATCTGGAAAGTGGATGATGGACAGGGGACTGGATCTGGAAAGTGGATGATGGACAGGGGACTAGATCTGGAACGTGGATGATGGACAGGGGACTGGATCTGGAAAGTGGATGATGGACAGGGGACTAGATCTGGAAAGTGGATGATGGACAGGGGACTGGATCTGGAAAGTGGATGATGGACAGGGGATTGGACCTGGAATGTGGATGATGGACAGGGGACTGGATCTGGAACGTGGATGATGGACAGGGGACTGGATCTGGAAAGTGGAAGCAGGACCCCCAGAACCCTGAAACCCTTTATCCCCTATACAGGGATTTGGAATTTCACAGGGCCCTGGAGATCACTATAGCAGAACAGGGACTCCTCTCCCATCACCATTCACGGCAGGAAGACGGCGTGGCGATCGGAGCAGAAGTCGCTGGAGCGGACTCCGGTGGTGACGTAACAGCCCCTCATCAGAACAAGCGGAAACAACGCTGGTCCTGATGAATCGGGCCCCGCTACAAAAACTCCATATATATAATAAGCAATAGGATAAAAAATACGCCCCGATGACGCCTTTTTCACTCGTTTTGTGTTTTGGGCCAAAAAATCCCCTTAAAAAGTTGTCAAAAAAAATTATTAAAAAGGTTACTCAAAAACGGAAAAAGCGTCGACAAAGCGCTTCAGGAAATGAACAAAAAACCGTTCAGACGCTGAAAAAACGCCAGAAATAAGTGATCGTCCTGAAAAACGGATGATCACTTAACAGAAAAGACACAATGTAGTGTGTGATCCGTCTTGTGATCGTTTTGAGGCTTCAGATGGAGACTGTCACAAGAGCGGTATTTTCATTGACTTGTCCGCCCAATTCGTGGCCCCACTCACTAACTGGAACTGAAAACAGAGAATTTTTATTAGGAGACATGAAAAAATAATGTTATTAGCACCAAAACCCCTGAACATGCCCTAAGAATACAGGCCCCTCCATACATACCTGCTGGTGTCGTCCTCATTGCTTTGTGAGTGTTATACAAATGGAAAGGTCCAGAACCAAATCGACGCTTCTGTAAGAAAAGATTACTTATATCAAAACAAGATCACAGATTCAGGGAAGAAAGAAGTGATGGGAGGAGAGAGATGGAGCAGGAACGATGGTACAACCGGGAGAGATGGAGGAAGAACGATGGTACAACCGGGAGAGATGGAGGAGGAACGATGGTACAACCGGGAGAGATGGAGGAGTAACGATGGTACAACCGGTTGAGATGGAGGAGGAACGATGGTACAACCGGTTGAGATGGAGGAGGAAAGATGGTACAACCGGGAGAGATGGAGGAGGAACGATGGTACAACTGGGAGAGATGGAGGAGGAACAATGGTACAACTAGAAGAGATGGAGGAGGAACAATTGTACAACTGAGAGAGATTGAGGAGGAGCAATCGTACAACTGGAAGAATTGAAGGAGTAACGATGGTACAACCGGGAGAGATGGAGGAGGAATCATCGTACAACTGAGAGAATTGGAGGAGGAACGATGGTACAAATGAGAGAAATACACACTACAAAGACATTGTACTTCCCCTGACATATAACATACAGGACACATGTATATACAGATATACACTACAAAGACATTGTACTGCCCCTCACATGTAACATATAGGACATAATCCTAACCCTAGCCATGCTGAAAAATTTCCAGATCATCACCGATCCTCCACCAAATATCACAGTGGGTGCAAGACACTGTGGCTTGTACACCTCTCCAGTTCTCCGTCTAACCATTAGATGACCAGGTGTTGGACAAAGCTGAAAATTAGACTCATCAGGGAAGACTATCTTACTCTAGAAATTGGGCAGATTAAACTTTGCGAAGGACGTATTAATAAAGCCGCATACAAGGTTATCCTGGACAAACAGCTGCTTCCTTCTGCTCAGGCAATGTTCCCCAACTCTGAGGACTAGTTTTTCCAGCAGGACAATGTGCCATGACACACAGCTAGGTCAATCAATGTGTGGATGAAGGACAACCACATCAAAACCCTGTCATGGCCAGCCCAATATCCAGACCTGAACCCCATTGAAAACCTCTGGAATGTAATCAAGAGGAAGATGGATAGTCACAAGCCATCAAACAAAGAAGGATTGCTTACATTTTTACACCAGGAGTGGTATACGGTCACCCAAAAGCAGCGTGAAAGACTGGTGGAAAGCAGCCAAGACGCATGAAAGCTGTGATTATAAATCATGGTTCTTCCACAAAATATTGATTTCTGAACTTTTCCTGAGGTAAAACATTATTAGTATTGTTGTTTCTTAATGATTATCAACTTTTTTGCCAGAGCTGTACAGTATGTGAGGATGGTGGGTGTGTCGCTGTGGTACATACCTTTTAGGAGCCTTTTAGGAGCCTTTTGGGAGCCTTTTAGGCTAGAGTCACACTAGCATATGGCATCCAATGCCTATCATCCGATACGATATGCCAGTGACCGAGGTCATGTGAGTGTGTACACATCTGGTGATCAGGTTTCTGCTGTAGATGAGCTCCCCACAAGTAGCCTGTAATATGCACAGGACATAATCCATGTGCAGGTTGATGTTTCTTACACACTCACATTGTGACTCTAACCTCACCACGAATCGCCTCCATCTTCGTCCTCTGTGTCCCTGTGAATGTGCAGATCTGACTGCGGGTGACGTTCTTATGGAACTAGGTCATTGTGATGTCATAGCATAGAACGTCTGGATCCTCGTGATGTCATAGAAGGCAGTGATGTCATCAGAGCTTTTCATGCCACGTGGTCTTTTCATTTGATAGCAGTAAATAGGGAATAAAAGACAAGTAAAGAAATCTAGTTAAATATCTTCAAAATAAAGAAATATATCCCCTTATAAAGAAACCATGAAATATCATCTAATATAAAAGAAAAATAGTGCACAAAGAACCAAAAAACAGATGACTCCGATGGCCTCCCCCACTATGAACCCTCAGCCCCCACGTGTAAAGGAAAGGGTCAAAGACTAAGGTATCAGGAGGACCCCTAACAAACCCCCTCTCCAATGGCCTCCAATGGGGCAGGTACAAGCTCTGACAACCACGTACACTAGTATTGTGACCTTTATAATAAAAATACCAGCAAAAATAATAAAAGTGGTGTAACTTTAGATGTGAGGCTCAATAGGGAGTGGTTCTCAAAGTTAGATCTAGAGTCATTCATTCTTTGTGGGACATTTACACAATACTAGGGACCATCAGCAGTATCCATCCCTGCCGCCCTGTATTTTATATGTCACACCAGGACAGTTATGGAAACTAATACAACCTAACTAGAACCGGGGACCTTTTGGTTTCACATTTGGTTTTCAGAATTTGGGGAACACCCTAATGGACACTAAACAGACCCCATTACACATTAAGGGATAAGTATTATTTTTTTTAAAGTCCATCATGTGACTAATACAGTTCACAACAAAACTGCCTACTATGTTGTCCTCTCCAAACTGTACCCCCCTCCTCACATTGTCCCCCTACACAGTATGATGGCTACCACAGCCGCCCATATAGTATATCCACAACAGCCCCCTAATATACACTATGATGTCCACCACAGCCCCCCCCATGCAGTACGATATCCACCACTGTCTCCAAATATATAGTATGGTAACCACCACAGCCGCCCATATATACAATGATGTCCTCCACCATTCCCTATATCCAGTATAATGCCCACGACAGCACCACACAGTATAATATCCACTACAGCCACTTAGTATATAATATGATGTCCACCACAGCCCCATATACAAATGGTCACCACAGCCGCATATATAGTATAATGTCCCCCACAGACAGCCCCTCTGTAATGTTCCCACAGACTGTCCCTCTTGTAATGTCCCCACAGCAAGCCCCTCTTGTAACGTCCCCACATCCAGCCCCTCTTGTAATGTCCCCACAGACAGACGCTCTTGTAATGTCCCCACAGCCAGCCCCTCTTGTAATGTCCCCACAGACAGACGCTCTTGTGATAGCCCTGTAAATCTCTCTTGTAATGTCCCCACAGCCAGCCCCTCTTGTAATGTCCCCACAGCCAGCCCCTCTTGTAATGTCCCCACAGCCAGCCCCTCTTGTAATGTCCCCACAGCCAGCCCCTCTTGTAATGCCCCCACAGCCAGCCCCTCTTGTAATGTCCCCACAGCCAGCCCCTCTTGTAATGCCCCCACAGCCAGCCCCTCTTGTAATGTCCCCACAGCCAGCCCCTCTTGTAATGTCCCCACAGCCAGCCCCTCTTGTAATGGCCCCACAGCCAGCTCCTCTTGTAATGGCCCCACAGCCAGCCCCTCTTGTAATGGCCCCTCAGCCAGCCCCTCTTGTAATGTCCCCACAGCCGGCCCCTCTTGTAATGTCCCCACAGCCAGCCCCTCTTGTAATGTCCCCACAGCTAGCCCCTCTTGTAGTGGCCCCACAGCCAGCCTCTCTGTAATGTCCCCTCAGCCAGCCCCTCTTGTAATGTCCCCACAGCCAGCCCCTCTTGTAATGTCCCCACAGCCAGCCCCTCTTGTAATGTCCCCACAGCCAGCCCCTCTTGTAATGTCCCCACAGCCAGCCCCTCTTGTAATGGCCCCACAGCCAGCCCCTCTTGTAATGGCCCCACAGCCGGCCCCTCTTGTAATGTCCCCACAGCCAGCCCCTCTTGTAATGGCCCCACAGCCAGCCCATCTTGTAATGTCCCCACAGCCAGCCCCTCTTGTAATGTCCCCACAGCCAGCCCCTCTTGTAATGTCCCCACAGCCAGCCCCTCTTGTAATGGCCCCACAGCCAGCCCCTCTTGTAATGGCCCCACAGCCAGCCCCTCTTGTAATGTCCCCACAGCCAGCCCCTCTTGTAATGTCCCCACAGCCAGCCCCTTCTGTGATAGCCCTGTAAGTCTCTCTTGTAATGTCCCCACTGTCCAGTTACAACTTCAAGGGAA
Source organism: Anomaloglossus baeobatrachus (assembly GCF_048569485.1). Lineage (NCBI taxonomy): Eukaryota > Metazoa > Chordata > Amphibia > Anura > Aromobatidae > Anomaloglossus > Anomaloglossus baeobatrachus. The sequence continues at coordinate 521,359,469 of NC_134353.1, forward strand.
GAGAGGGCTGGTGTTCTGCAATTTGTGTTTGGATTTCCAATTTCCTCACCATCAGCACCTACCTCCAGGATAGACCACCACCAAGGAAGTCATCTTCGCTACAGGGATGTGCCAGTGTTTAATGATTCCAGCACTGAGATAGGTGAACACTTGCAAAACTTTGAGATGCTAATGCGTATGCACCAGTTGCCCACAGATGAGTGGTCCAAATACTTCTGGACAAGCTTGCCGGTCCGGGCCCAGGAGGCTGTCCGATCACTTGGGCCTCAGGACTGCTTGGACTACAGAATTATTAAGGACACTTTGTTGGCCCTTTTTACCATAACACCTGAGAGACATCGCACTAAGTTCCGGACTATGTCTCGCCAGGGTGTCTCGTACGTCGAATTTGGCAGTCAACTCCGACGACACTGTAATCGCTGGCTCGATGGTCGGGCTGCCCATCCCACTGCTGCCACCAATGGTGGAGACACGGGGCTCAGTGGGTGCTCTCGTCCACTAAAACCCGCCGCCTTTAGAAAGACAGCGTGGCTCAGGGCTCATCCCAACTGAACGCCGGCCTCCTTAACCGTGGGCGGAACACTACTCAGACAACACAGGGTGAGGGAACCACAATAATTAGACTTTATTGGATCCCCAAACAATTAACGGCACATAACACATAACCAGCAAAACACACAAATGTAACAGGCAACAGAGTCTCACCCTTCCGCTGGCTCACCAGGGATTTAGAATGTCCATGCCTCAGAGGTTCCAGGGCTATTTACTCCAATCCAGCAGCACCCCGCTTTTGGCGGGCACCCACCGAGAAAGGAATAATGCCAGATTCAGGAAGCTGTGTAAGGTCTGCAAAGTCTGTAACAGGTGACTGAACTGTCCCAACCTGAGTGTCCTCCTTAGGTAGTCCTGGTATGATGTTACACTCCTGGCAGCCGGAGTCGAAATCCCTAGGCTGTGGATATGGTCTCCAACCGGAACCGGAGCCCCTAGATTGAAGCCATAAGATATCCTGATCCTCTAGTCAGCTCCGAAGAGCTTAGACTGGATCCATCAGCATCCAACAACCTTCATCAACCCTGGTGGCTTAAAGAAGTCCCTTTTATAGCCATAACCTTCCCTTAGGATACACTGAGTCCTCATCGATTGGTTGGACAAGATTGCTTCTCCCATTGGATGAATTTCAAGCTGCATGGATAATGTTCATTTAAATGATGTGCATAGAAAGGCTTTGTGCGCACGTGTGCGTAATTCATGCAGTTACGCTGCGCTTTGTAGCGCAGCGTAACTGCATGCGTCCTGCGTCCCCTGCACAATCTATGGAGATTGTGCAGGGGCCGTGCGCACGTGGCGTCTTAGAGCGCAGCGCTTCGGCTGCTGCCCGAAGCGCTGCGTTCAAGAAGTGACATGTCACTTCTTCCGTGCGCTTTGCCGGCAGCCCCTGCTCTGTCTATGGCAGGAGCTGCAGGCAGAGCGCATGGAATCGGCTTTTTTTTTTTTTTTCTACGGACATTTTCTGCAGCGATTTGAAGCGCACGTGTGCTCTTCAGATCGCTGCAGAAATTTCTGCAGGGCTAGTACGCAACGTGCGCACATAGCCAAAGACTCAGTATATCTACATGTAGACCATTGTCACCGACTAGACAATGGCTACTAAGGTAATTACATTATCAATACACAACTACAATGATTACTGGAAAAGTCTGGAGAACAATACGTCTGGCTTTCAGTGGCCAACACAATTACATTGAGTCAACAAGAGTCTTGTAAAAACAATGAGGGACTTCCCCCCCCCCCCATCTATAGACAATCTATCATGCTGTCTGGCTGGATTTTAAGAAACTTTAACCCATGAGAGTTCATGTCGTCACAGTCCCCACTGTCCAGTTACAAAGTCCAGACATAGCCTAGAAAGGAGAAATTAGATTTCCATGCTTTCACAAAATTATTTTCCAGCAATAGGATATTTGAGAGTAACCCGGGGCATTAATCCATGGGCCCCAGATATTTTTGAACTTTTTAATTGCATTTCTTTTTTTATACACTTTTTTTCTAAACAAATCAGCCATTGATTCTTAATACATTCACCTGTGGATGGGGAGGAAGGTTGTATCCAGTGAGAAATAGTTTTTCTAGCAATATACATGATTCTGGATATACTGGTTACTACCAGATCCTCTGCAGGAAAATCTGGAATAATACCCAATATACATAATTTGGGATGAGGATTCATTACTATACCATAAAATGTATGGATTATGTCCAAAACATCATTCCAAAATGGGCCAATTGCCCTGTGTTCCCACATCATGTGTATGTGTAGCACCCACGGGGCAAGGGGTCAAGTGTTACTCGTCGCCGGGCCAGTGATATCAGGTCTGTGGATGTCACGGGTGGCCCTGCCCGGCTTCGTGGCCCCGAGGCATACAATAAAAAGGGAAGGATGATGGTGGATGAGAGGATGGGAATAGCTTGTCTCGTGACGCCACCTATGGTATGCGGCCAGGGATTAGCCACCGCTGCAGGTGATGTCCTCCGGGGTTGATGGTGTCGCAGCAAGGATGTTTCTGCTCCCCACAGGTGGAGCGGGCCCCGGGGAGGAGGATGAGGGTTGTAGTGATGTCTAGCGCCGAAGCGCGGGACGCCAGCAATAAGAGGCTGAGTCAGCTGCTGCGGGTCCAGGTATCTTTACTTACAGTTCCAATGGAGCCTCAGGGTACCGGTCTCTGCCGTGATGGGCCCCAGCCGATCCCGGATCCTTTGGAGGTCTATAACAATCCGGAAGTCCGAGGGCCCTTCCTGTTTGCGCTTTTTGAAGATGAATTCTTGTGGCCTAAAGCTACTTGGGGATCCCGTTCCTTGTAGTTATGGCTTCCGTCCCGTGTGCAGGTGACACGGGTCCACAGTGGGGTCTTTCTAATCACAACTACAGGCCCTATGTGCCACTGAGCTCCGGGAACTAGTGGTGGTCAGAGGGACATACAATCCCCCTGCCCTACAGATTCTGGTGATCCAGCTTGAAGTCTGTTCCACTCTAGGACTCTGCACCTTGCTTCTCCGCCGGTCCCGAGGGAGCAATGAAGCTCTCCCCTAAGCGACCGTATTAACTCCTCCGTCCCATAGGAGCTACTGAGAAACCCGTCTGCTCCTTTCCTCTCCTGCTGGAGAACTCCTAACTCGTGTTGCGCCTAACTCCCCCTGGTGTCTGCTCCTCCACTAGTTCCCTGTAACTAGTGGGTGGCAGCCCCCCCATGTTTGGTGACTATCTTCAGATCTGACCCTAGCCCAGTCCCCAATGGGGAGGGCAACCTGATTGTGTGTATGAGTTTGTGTGTAGTGGAGCCGGTACTGACCTCCTCTGGATCCAGGATGAGTACCGCACCTTAAGTGAAATGCAGTACCCTGTGGAGACTGAAGCCTCAGGGGCATCATATATGGGATGGGCATTTGGTAAGCCACATCTTGGACAGTTAGAGTCCATCCTCAGTCACAACCCACTGCCCCCCCCTCCCGATATCAGCTCCCTGATCTGGTGCTCTTATCAATTACACATTCTAGCCACTTTGCCTCCTGGCGATATTAGCCACAGCGCTTCATCACATTACAGCTACATTGCCCCCTGACAAAGTTAGTCCCAGTTCCCCATCACGTTCCAGCCACATTGCCCCCTGATGATATTAGTCACAGTGCTCCATCACTTTCCAGCCTCATTGACCCCTGACAATATTAACCACAGTTCCCCATCACATTCCAGCCATATTGCCCCGTGATGATGTTAGCTACAGTGCCCCATCACTTTCCTGCCACATTGCCCCTTAACGATATTGGCTACAGTGCCCCACCACGTTACAGCCACATTGGCCCCTAATGATATTAGTCTCAGTGCCCCATCACTGTCCTGCCACGTTGTCCCCAGTGCCCCATCACGTTACAGCCACATTGACCCCTAATGATATTAGTCACAGTTCCCCATCACTTTCCAGCCTCATTGGCCCCTGATAATGTTAGCCACAGTGCCCCATCACATTACAACCATATTGCCCCTAATAATATTAACCACAGTGCCCCATCATATTTTAGCCACATTGCTCCCTGGTGATGTTAGTGTCGCGCCCACGGGGCCTCAGGGCTACTCATCACTGGGCCAGTAGTATTTGGAGTTGCTGTGAATGGTCTGACCCGGCTCTGTGGCCCCGTCGGTGTCAATAAAAGAGTGCAAGGGTGACCGTTATGGGGGATGATGGGGTTTGCTTTGCAGCGCCACTCGTGGTATGCGGCCAACGATCAGCCACCGCTGTGAGATGTTGCTCTCCTCTGGGGCGGATGGTCACGCAGATCAGATGGTCCAGCTCCCCACAGGTAGAGCTCGGCTCCAGGGAGGACGATGGTGGGGGGAGTAGCAGTCATCGGGGCCAGAGCTCGTGGTAACGACGCCGGCAATGACAGGATGACACCAGGACTGCGGACAAAGTTCTTTAACTCACTGTCAGGTCGTCACCCTTGGAGTGCCGGTTTCTGCCGTGATGGGCCCCAGCCGATCTCGGATGATTCAGAGGCCACCACCGGTGTTGTGCAGTGTGAGACCGTCCTTCCTTGCGCTCTGTAGTGTGGATTCCCATGGTGTGAAGCTACTTGGGGACCCCAGTGTCCTCGGGTTTAGTTCCCGTCCCCTTCGTAGGCAGCGCAAATCATTTGTGGGCTGACCGTGGTCTTGACGCCTGACTCTATATGCTGCTGTGCCCCGGGACCTTTGTGGTGGGCAATGGGACATGAAATCCCCCTTCCCTGCAGATTCTAATGGCGCAACGTGGAGTGTACGCCACCCTAGGGTTCTGCACCCTGACTGCGCCGGTCCCGAAGGCGCTGTTAGGCTCTCCCGTGTTTCTCCTCTGTCTCACCAGCTCCACCGGTCGTCTCCTGCTTCTTCCAGTCTGCCCGGTCCTAACTGAAGGAGCTCTAAAGCACGCCCTCCAGCGACCGCGGTCCTGTGAGTCCCTAATGTTCTGGCACTCTCTCAGTCGGTCCCGGGAGAGCTCTTAAGCACTCCTCCCGGTCGGTCCCTCTGAGGGGAGCTATGCAACACACCCCTCAGCAACCCTACTTCTTCTGTGTCTCAGACTATTCTTTTTTTTTTTTAACTCTTTATTACCAATAATTTCCATTAAGACATAGAAAAAAGAAAAGCGAATTGCATAGATATACACACACACAGCCTGTGGGCAAGGGTGGCGCTTGTCAGCCATGTTTATTTAATCCTAACATATAATATCTTACACTTTACAACTTGCGTCCCTCTAGCTATTGCTAAACTACAACTCCCAGCATGAAAAGCATGATAGGGTTGTAGTTTGGGAACAAAACAATTTAAAGGAACAGTTCGGAGTAATAAATCTGTGATTTTCTTCATTTTTCATTTCTTTACATGGTATTTTTGGTGCAATGTAAACAGGGGCTGGCACATTTTACCCGGGGGGCAATCATAAGGCAGTGGCCCTCAAGTTGCAGTGGCCTATCTTTGGTCTGTTTATCTCTGGCCGCTGAATTAAAACAGCAGTGGTAACAGACTTTATGAACAGACTGGTGCATATATATTGGAACAGAACCGCGCTTACTGCTTACATAGATACTGCAACAGAACCAATATGACTACATAGATATGGGAACTGCAAGGAGCTTACTACAGAGATATAGGAACAGAACTGAGCTTACTGCAGAGATATGGGAGCAGAACCGAGCTTACAACAGAGATATGGGAGCAGAACCGAGCTTACTACAGAGATAAGGGAGCAGAACCAAGCTTACTACACAGATATGGGAGCAGAACCGAGCTTACTACAGAGATAAGGGTGCAGAAGCAAGCTTATTATATAGATAAGGGAGCAGAACCAAGCTTACTACAGAGATAAGGGTGCAGAACCAAGCTTACTACAGAGATAAGGGAGCAGAACCAAGCTTACTACAGAGATAAGGGTGCAGAACAAAGCGTACTACAGAGATAAGGGAGCAGAACCAAGCTTACTACAGAGATGAGGGAGCAGAACCAAGCTTACTACAGAGATAAGGGTGCAGAACCAAGCTTACTACAGAGATAGAAGATCAGAACTGAGCTTACTGCAAAGATAAGGGAGCAGAACCAAGCTTACTACAGAGATATGAGAGCAGAACCAAGCTTACTACAGAGATAAGGGAGCAGAACCAAGCTTACTACAGAGATAAGGGAGCAGAACCAAGCTTACTACAGAGATAAGGGTGCAGAACTGAGCTTACTGCAGAGAGAAGGGAGCAGAACCAAGCTTACTACAGAGATAAGGGAGCAGAACTGAGCTTACTACAGAGATAAGGGTGCAGAACCAAGCTTACTACAGAGACACAAGATCAGAACTGAGCTTACTGCAACGATAAGGGAGCAGAACCAAGCTTACTACAGAGATAAGGGAGCAGAACCAAGCTTACTACAGAGATAAGGGAGCAGAACCAAGCTTACTACAGAGATATGAGAGCAGAACCAAGCTTACTGCAGAGATAAGGGAGCAGAATCAAGCTTACTACAGAGATAAGAGAGCAGAACTGAGCTTACTACAGAGATAAGAGAGCAGAACTGAGCTTACTACAGAGATAAGGGAGCAGAACTGAGCTTACTGTACCCATACAACAAAATTGTACTTGGTTTACAACATAGAAACAGCAACAGAACCAAACCTCCTCCATAGCTAGGGGAAAAGAATATGCTGACTGCATATACATAGTAACAGAACTAAGCTTACTGCTTAACTATGGTACCATAACTGAGCTTATTGTATTGATATAGGAGCAAAACCACGCTTACTTCATAGATAGAGTACCATAACCCAGCTTACTACATGTACAACAATACAAAGCTTCTCCTATATTTTCAATGTTAAACTCATACGGAACACGGCTGGCACACGGACTATACACTGATGCTATCTGTGTGCTGTACATGTTTTTCACGGCCCCATAGGCTTCTATTAGCCCTTGTCATCTGCGCTGCTGGGAAAAAAAACCCAGATGTCTCCGTAGGGATCACACACGGTCTGTGTAAACACACGGACATGCGAGCAGCACCATATGCTATAATGGGTACATATGGTACCCATAAAAAAAGCTGATACAACACGTACCAAATACGGTACACAGGCACGTGAAGGAGGCCATAAGGTGGTCACATAGCTACATCACAGTGCAGGGGTTAATTTCACTTTTTTTTTCATAAACATGGAAAGACAAATGAAATTCCCTAACACTTATGTGAACGAGCCCTTAGGGTCCGTGCCCACGATCAGTGTCAGCAGCGTCTTGGATGCAAAGTGTTTTCACTGATTCCAAAATGCTGCGTTGTACAGTATAAGCACAGTGGATGGATTTATAGAAATCTCCAAGAAATTAGTGTGGCGCCCCTGCAACTCCAGTTACCACAGGGTACTGCACCTCATTTAAGGTGCAGTATTCACCTCGGGTAAGGAGGGGGTTAATCACCGGTGTTCCACATACATTTTACATACAGCTTAGGCGCCTTCTCACTGGGGAGCCGGACTAGGGTAGGCAGGGGGTGGCCATCACGAAGCTTGGGACTTTCCCGGTCACTAGGACTACCACCTGGGGGACGGGTTCCACTTGGGATAGAAGAGGAGCATCACACACACACACACACCCGGCAGTCAAGTCGGGGCTTCAGTTCTGGCGACACGACACCATTCTCCTTTTTCTTCTCATGGGGCCTGCGGCTTGGAGCGAGATGCTCACGCGTTCCCCTCTCCTGAAGGGACACCCCTAGCACACTTTCTAAACATCGGTGGCTTCCTCCAACTCATCTGAGGTCGACGGGGCCCAACACGGCGGTGTCCGGTGCCTCCCGGGCAATACAAAGACTGTTAGTAAAGACACCTGGAACCGCAGCAGCCGACTCGGACTCTTATTACCGGCGCCAACAGCCACTACCCCCCTCATTATCCTCCCCGGGGCCTACTCCACCTGAGGGGAGCCAAACCATCTTACCTGCAATTACCATCTGCTCCAGAAGACAGCGACAGCAGCAGCGGCTAATCCCTGGCCGCATACCGCAGGTGGCGTCACAAAATCATTCCATCCATCCCCCCTTCTCCGTGGACACCTCGGGGTCACGAAACCGGGCAGGCCACCTGTGACATCCATCCCCCTGACCCTTCACCGGCCCGGCGACGAGTAACCCCCAGGCCCTGTGGGGTGCTCCACTGGCGTCTCCACCAGAGAAAGCACGCTGTGTCCAGACCGTGAAGACACCTGATGGTGGACACTCGCCCTTATAGACTTATGGCCCTGTCACACACAGAGATAAATCTTTGGCAGATCTGTGGTTGCAGTGAAATTGTGGACAATCAGTGCCAGTTTTGTGGCTACATACAAATGGAACAATATGTCCATGATTTCACTGCAACCACAGATCTGCCAAAGATTTATCTCTGTGTGTGACAGGGCCTTTAGTGTTGTGCCCTAAAAATACAAATGTTTTACACATACACCACAATACACTATAAGATTGTGCCCACGGTCTGGACATGTTGTGTCCTGGACACGTCCTCTCCTGTGGGGCTGTGAGTGCTCTCCGCAGGGACCACAGCGGCCGGTGCCCACAGTCAGGGTTCGGGCCACTGTGGTCTCTCTTCTATTCTTTCTGTGGAGACACAGCAATAAATTAACATCCCAGGGCTCAGGAAGCCGCACCACAGGTCAGTGTTCGCTGTGAGCTGTACACGCACTGTGGGCAGAGGATTTCTAGAAATCCCATCCACTGTGCTTCTGTACCGCCCTGAGAGGGGCCCGGCCGCTTGCTCGGGCCGAGCCGCTCGAGGTCCGGGCTCGGTTTCTCGGTGGCACGAGCGCCTCCGGACCGGGGGCCACGTCGCTCTTGTTAAGGGGAGGCGGTGGGGGGTGATGGTTATGTAACGATTCGTCACGCCACCCACGGGTCGTGGTGACGGGGGATGCACCACCGTTGCGGCTGAAGTGATGGTGGGCTCGTCCGGGATCGGTGTTGCGATGTTAGCTGAGATGTTAGCCCCTCCGTGGGTAGGGGCGGTATGTCCCGGGGCCCGGCGGGGGACTGTAAGGGCTGATGTTGTCGTCGGGGTGCAGGGCGCCGTGCCGCGGTGTAGCATCGTGCCCGGATGGCACTGGTGTACTCACGATTGATTCACACTCAGAGTCACTGGTAAACCAAAGTTCGGAAGTGGTCGGTCCCCGCGGCCGGCTGCTGATGTCCCCTGTGGGGTTGATGGTGGCCCCTTTTCCCGTGCACCTCTGCATGTTTGTGTTTCGGCCCCCCTGCCTCAGCAGTGGTAGCCCGCTCCCCGGCGTTGAGTTGCCCGCAGGCGCTGGCCCGTCGGTGTTTGGCCCTTGGTGGTGGCGCTCACCCGGTCTCGGTGGGCTTTTGCCTTCTTTCGGGACTTTGGGTGTGGATGAACCCGTGAGGTCCGGCCAGCAATCAGTCAATTTGCCTATACTCAGTGGCTTCTAAGCTAGGACGGGGCCTGAGTACCCTCCTGTTGGTGCTCCGGTACACGGTTGACTCCCCGGTTCGGGACCGGCGGGCTCCAACCCAGGCCCGGTCCGTACGGTTCCGCCGGTTGCTGTACCGGTACTCCTGCAGACGGCCACCACCGTCTGCCTGCCTGACGTTCTCTAAGAGGCCCAGGCTCCTACCCGGATCCCTGACAGCTGCTCCTCTACCCCTCACTGTCAACTCCAAACTTGTCTAACCTCTTTCTGTTTGAACTTCCTGCCCCAGGACAGTAGTCTCCTCGGTGGGCATGCCTTTCCGCCTGACTCCGCCCACCTGGTTTGCTCTACTATCCCTGAGGGAGGCATCAGGTCTCCCTTTCGGGTGACGTGTGTGACCTCACAGGGGATGGGGGTGTGTGGGTTAATTACCCGATGTGTACTGTGGCTATGTGTGCAGGGAGCAGGGAGCCGGCACTGGCAGCGTGAGAGCGAGGACGCTGGTAACGAAGCTAAATATCAGGTAACCAAGGTAAGGGCTTCTTGGTTACCCGATGTTTACCGTGGTTACCAGCGTCTGCAGAAGCCGGCTCCTGCTGCCTGCACACGTAGCAGAGTACACATTGGGTAATTAACCCGATGTGTACTGTGGCTAGGTGTGCAGGGAGCCAGCGCTAAGCGGTGTGCGCTGGTAACCAAGGTAAATATCGGGTTGGTTACCCGATATTTACCTTAGTTACCAAGCGCAGGATCGCTTTCACGCGGCGCTGCTGGCTGGGGGCTGGTCACTGGTTGCTGGTGAGATCACCAGCAACTCGTGTAGCGACGCTCCAGCGATCCCTGCCAGGTCAGGTTGCTGGTGGGATCGCTGGAGCGTCGCTTAGTGTGACATCTCACCAGCGACCTCCTAGCAACTTACCAGCGATCCCTATCAGGTTGGATCGTTGTTGGGATCGCTGGTAAGTTGTTTAGTGTGACTTGGCCTTTAAGCGGGCTTTACACGCTACGATTTCGCTACAGCGATCTCGTTGGGGTCACGGATTTTGTGACGCACATCCGGCCGCTGTAGCGATGTCGTAGCGTGTGACTCCTAGGAGCGATTTTGGATCATTGCAAAAACGTCCAAAAATCGCTCCTCGTTGACATGGGGGTCCGCTGCCAGTTATCGCTGCTGTCGCAGGGGCGAAGTTGTTCCTTGTTCCTGCGGCAGTGCACATTGCTACATGTGACGCCGCAGGAACGAGGAACATCTCCTTACCTGCCTCCGGCCACAATGCGGAAGGAAGGAGGTGGGCGGGATGTTACGTCCCGCTCATCTCCGCCCCTCCGCTTTCATTAGGCGGCCGCTTAGTGACGTCGCTGTGACGCCGAACGGACCGCCCCCTTAGAAAGGAGGCGGTACGCCGGTCACAGCGACGTCGATATGCAGGTACGTATGTGTGACAGGGGTGAAGCGATGGCCGAGAGGACCACCGCAGTGCAGAGTAAGTTACAGTACACAAGACGAGGTGCGAACAACAAGGGTATATTTATTAACAGGCGGGGAAAGATATGGAGAAGGCAGGTTCAGGCACGGGGTATACAGTGGCAAAACGTGATTTAACAACACTTTTGTATTCTCTAGTTGGTCCACTCAATAGCACGGTGCTCCAACTATTACAGGTTCAAGAAACACAAAAACAGTCAGGTACAATGCTACTCTACACATAACCTCTCTGGCCTCTGCTAAACGGGCCACACGGATGCCGTGTACTACCTACTGAAGCCTACTTTAGCCCCTAGTATGTGCACAATATTCAACTCACAGTGATGCTGGGGACGTGGATCCAGTCCCGGGGGCCCCTCAACAATAGTCTCATCTGAAGGTGCGCACGTCTCCTGGGCCAGGTTAAGGAGATCAAAATCTTCTTCTTGCTTCAGATTCCTCGCTGGTTCCCTGTTATCTGCAAGTCTCTCTCTCGATTCAGAAGAAAACTCCAATCCTCCGAGACACACCGGCTGTGTGTTCCTTCACACGCTTATAAAATCAAAACAGAAACTCACTTCTCTTCTTACACTTGGGCTGTCCATTAGCACACTTTCTGCAGGGGGAGCAGAACATTCCATTACCCCTCAACACGGGGAGGTTTCTGTCTCTTAAAGTGGCAGCGTGCTTCTTATTGTCCATAGCAGTAGCACCCCCCAATAGGGGTGCCAGATTTTCTGCGTGACGGGCAGCGATATGCCCGTTTCGCACAAACGATGGGGGTGGGTCGCATGCTAGCGATATCGGGCCGGATATCGCAGCATGTAAAGCCACCCTTAGTTAACAAGAGCGGTAGAGCAATTTGTGACCAGCTCCAGAATAGACAGAATCATTGACTTTCCAATAGACTGAACACAGGGATATTGGCACCTTCATTTTGGGGTCTACAATATGGCGTCTCCTGCTATTTTCCAGTCTCTCCTTTCTCAGGCTTTGGGCTCTGCATTGTCTGCGGCTTTGGTGCACTGGTATCAGGGTGGGCTTTTACCTCACATATGTTTTCATATATCTCTGTAAATTGTGTATTGTTGGTGACAAGTTCCTCCTCAGCCTCAGCACTATCAATTTCCTGGAGCAATGAATGGCTCTTTGGCTCTGGTATATGTCAGGTGCATTACAATAACGTTTAATGTGTCCTGGTCTGCCACATTTATACCAATATATAACATATCCTCTTCTCTGAGGTCTATACACAGCAGATACATTTTCTGATGTTTCATACTGCTCTTTTGACTCATTACACCAGTCCCTGAGTATATTTACAAAGGTTTCAAAGGAGCTGGTATTCCTTAGAGTTAAGCGGGCTTTACACGCGGACGATATTGCTAGCAATTTCTAGCGATATTGAGCGTGTATGTCGCGGGCGGGGAGGGGACGCTGCGCTCACCAACTGCTCGGGTCCGGCTGCTGCTCGGTGGTGGCTCGAGCGGTGGGCCGGATCCCGGGGACTCGAGCGGCGCTCCTCGCCCGTGAGTGAAAAGGGGGCTATGGTATTGGGGATTTATTGTCCGTGACGCCACCCACGGTTGTGGTGAGGTTGTGACACCACCGCTGCTCTGGACGGGGATCTCGGGAGCGATGACAGGGAGCAGCTAGGATGTTGTTTTCTCCCCTCCGTGGGTAGGGGGTTTGGTTGTCCCGGGGCCCGGTGAGGGGTAGGGATGTATAGCAGGCGGGTTACGGGGCCTGGCGAGGTGCAGGGTCGCGGGGGCAGCGCTGTGCCGCACGGTACGGTGGTACTCACTCAGCCAATGATGAATACAAAGTCTCCGGTAAAACAAACGGCTGGCTGGACGGGTCCCACAGACGGCTGCGGTGTCTCTCCTGCCGGCAGGTTGATGGTGACTGCCTTTCCCTGCACCTGTGTTTTGTGTACGGTTCCAATGGGTTCCCACCGGTAACCCGCTCCCCAGCTTGGATGGGTGCTGAAGGAGCCCCTTTTGCCCGCAGGCTCTGGCCCTGGGAACTGTAGCCTTGGCGGTGACTGTGTTTCCCTCTATGGTTTGAGCTGTTGCCTTCAATCGGGACTTGGCTGCTGGGAAACCCCGGAGGTTCCCTTCGCTAACGGATTTGACAATTTCAACGGCGTCTCCTAGCCTTGTCGGGGTCCGTAAGCCCTGCCGCATGGTGCTGGCTTCTCTTTGCTCACTGGTCCGGTACCACCGGGCCACCGCCCGTCCACGGTCCTTACGGTTTGCTCCAATCGGCCTCTCCTGCAGACGGTTACCACCGTCTGACAACCTTGCTGTACCGTCCGGGCCACACAACCGGACGCTGTCAGTCTGCTCAGCTACCACCTCACTCTCCACTTCCCTAATTGATCTGCCACTGCTTTTCCCGCCTCCAGGACCGTGAACTCCTCGGTGGGCGGGACCAACCGCCTGGCCCACCCCCTGGTGTGGACATCAGCCCCTGGAGGAAGGCAACAAGGATTTGTGTTTGACTTTGGTGTGCCTAACCGGGGTGTGGGGTGTGTTGGTGTTGTTCTGTGACGACGTGGCTTGTCCAGGGCGCCACATAGCTGCTGGTCTTCTTCAGCGCGGCGCCATTTAGTGTGAGGCAGGGAGTGGAGGTTTCGTTATTATTCCTCTTCTGAAACACCATGACTTTGATCTTTTGGTTGATGTGAAATTGACTCGCCCACCCCAGGGCTATGGGACACCCGGTGCTGGGCCGGACTAGTCCGGTGGTAGTCAGTGGTGGCTGGGCCCGGCTCCGTGGCCCTGGTGGGTGTCAGTATAATATGTGGCTTAATGAATAAGTTTGTGTTCGTGACGCCACCTGTGGTATGCGGCTATTAAGCCGCCGCTGCTGTGTGAGGCCTCCGGGATGATGTTATGGCAGCAATGGTGGTACTGCTCCCCACAGGTGGAGCAATGCCCGGGGCACAGATGGTGCTTGTGAATGTCTATGCAGTTGAAATAACAGAGACCACTTCAAGGGTGCAGTTCAAGTTCTTTACTCACACTTCTTGTCACAGCGCTGTAGGGACCCTTGGACTGCTGGGACCACTGTCAGGGACCTCCGCCGTTTCTGGGTGATTCTGAGAGTGAAAGCCGGTACCCTTCTCTTAGTGTCTCTTTCTTCTGCTGTCTTCCTTAGCCTTGCCTTTAATAGGATAAACCTGGCTTGGCCTCCACTGCAGCCTCCAGGCTGGAGGGTCACCTGTCGGCTGATTACCCCTTTTCTGGAAGTTCTGCTATGGGTTCTGGCCCGGGGAGTCTACAACGTTCCCTGGGCCTCGGTTTTTACTGTTTGGAGATGATCTTTGCACTCCTCCAGTCTCTAGGGACCGTCCCCTGTCGCAGCTTGATCCCTCCACCGATGTTCTTGTGGAACAGGCCACCCTAGCTCTAAACTGCCCCGACAGCTATACAGACTACCCGTGGCCCTGCGACTCCTTCTGTCTTCTACGTGGTGTCACCTGGACCTCTGGGTCCCAGGATCTTCACCAGGAAGCGTCTCCTTCTGTTTCTCTGCTCCTGTCTGACTTGGAGCTTTCTTTCCTTCTTTCTTTCTTTCTTTCTTCCTCCTTGCCTGCCTCCAGCAGGCCTCCTCCTCCCTCCTTTCTCTCGTTCTTCTTCCCCAACTACATGCTGGCTCTTCACATTCTCCTTCCCTGAGGTAGACTGACTAACCTAGACCTTCCTCTCTGTCCCTGCTCTCAGATGGCTCCTCCCACCTCCCCATTTGCTCTGTTCTACCCTATAGGAGCAGGGATGGGTCTTACGACCCCTCCCAGCATGCAGCATGGGAGGGCTGTCTGCCACTTTCCCTGGTCCCAGTGTGTTCCTAGCAATGGGTGTAGTGTGGATTTACCAGGGGACCGGAGTTCACTCTCTTCCTCTCTCAGAATGGGGCATCACACCGCTGGATGGGGTGCAATGACCTGTGGCGACGGAAGCCTCAGGGGCGCCACAAAAGCCCATGTGGTGCTGAATGTTGCTAGCACAGCCATGCTATCTTGGAGGCCTCTCTCGGTTGGGGAAAGCAGCAGGAGGTCATCTGCGTACAGCAGGATCTTCACCTCTCGGTCCTGCAGGCTGAGACCTGGGGCAGAGGAGAATTCTAGGGCTGCAGCCAGTCCATTTATGTAGATATTGAATAGAGTTGGGCTCAGGCTGCGGCCCTGTCTTACCCCGCGGCTCTGCCGGATGAAGGCCGTCCTCTTTCCGTTCACCTTCACGCTGCAGCGGTTCTCAGTGAATGAGTTCTTGATCATATCATAGGTTTAAGGAACAAGCCTGGGTGCCACACTGAGCAAAAGGCCTTCTTGAAGTCCACAAAACATGCAAATATTTTCCCATTTTTTTGCCGTGGACGGGAGTCTTGATGAGGCTTTGCAGGGTGTAAATGTGGTCCGTGGTGGGATGGTTTGGCATGAACCCAGCTTGACTTCTGCTGAGGGTGTCTTCTCTATCTCTATTGCCCTCCCCCGTCTCTCTCCCTCCCCCTCCCCCGTCTCTCTCTCCCTCCCCCCGTCTCTCTCCCTCCCCCGTCTCTCTCTCTCCCCCTCCCCCCTCGTCTCTCTCCCTCCCCCGTCTTTCTCTCTCCCCCTCCCCCCTCGTCTCTCTTTCTCCCCCGTCTCTCTCTCCCACCCCCCAATCTCTCTCTCCGTCCCCGTCTCTCTCTCTCCGCAGTCTCTCTTTCTCTCTCTCCCCCGTCTCTCTCCCACCCCCCAATCTCTCTCTCCGTCCCCGTCTCTCTCTCTCTGCCGTCCCGTCTCTCTTTCTCTCTCTCCCCCGTCTCTCTCCCTCCCCCCATCTCTCTCTCCCCCTCCCCCCTGTCTCTCCCTCCCCCGTCTCTCTCTCTCCGCCGTCTCTTTCTCTCCCTCCCCCGTCTCTCTCCCTCCCCCCATCTCTCTCTCCCCGTCTCTCTCTTTCTCCCCCGTCTCTCTGTCTCCCCCGTCTCTCTCTCTCCCGTCCCCCCATCTCTCTCTCCCTCCCCTCTCCAATCTCTCTCCCTCCCCCGTCTCTCTTTTTCTCCCCCTCCCCCGTCTCTCTCTCCCTCCCGCTCCCCAGTCTCTCTCTCTCTCTCCCTCCCCAATCTCTCTCTCTCCCTCCCCCGTCTCTCTTTTTCTCTCACTCCCCCGTCTCTCTCTCTCCCTCCCCAATCTCTCTCCATCTCCCCGTCTCCCTCTTTTTCTCTCCCTCCCCCCGTCTCTCTCTCTCCCTCCCCCCGTCTCTCTTTCTCTCCCTCCCCCGTCTCTCTCTCTCCCTCCCCAATCTCTCCCCCTCTCCCTCTTTTTCTCTCCCTCCCTCCATCTCTCTCGCTTGTCTCTCTTGGACATATATACACATCTAATTGGGAATTTCTACACTGGATCTCTTCATGTGCCTTCATTTACCTCTAATTATGGGGCAGATTTATCAAAACTGTTTCAAAGAAATCCATAGCAACCAATCACAGCGCAGCTTTCATTTTACCAGAGCTGTTTCAACAGTGAGAGCTAAGCTGTGATTGGTTGCTAGGGCCAAGGAACCGTTTTGAGAATTGAGGCCTAGTGTTTCTCTGTAAGTATGGATATGTGCAGAATTTGCCTGCACAGCTGTATATGGAGATTATAAGGCTCTTTATAAAGAAGCCTCTGCTCCAGCTCCATACAGAGGTGTACTGTGGGTATGACGCCTTCATTAAACAGTTACAAGGGCCGTCCACAAGATGGCCGCCTCTGCTTCCCTCATGAGCTCAGTTACTCGGTGGTGTCATGGTGCCATCTACTTGCCAGTATGTGATAAGCCTGAATACTGAGTGCCCTGAATAATAAGTGTCTTTTTAGGACGGTTTCATGTACAATAGTTTTTCTTTAAAAATATATACCATATTATTATTTTTTTTCCTGCCTGATCACACAATATAAAATACACTGCGCACAATGGGAGAAATGTGTGACGGCATTTTCCACATTCACTACAATAATTGTTTACAAAATGTGCGATATTTTGCTATTTTCCGAGGCTCTCACCATTCTGGCCCGGTTAGCCATGCAAATAAGTTGTAACCCCTTCACCACCAGGCGATTTTCTGCTTTTCATTTTTATTTTTTCATTTTCTTCTTCCAAGATCCAAAACTTGTTTATTTTTCCATCAACATAGCCGTATTTAAGTTTTATTTGCTTTTTTTTTCCTTCACATTTTTTAAACCTTTTTTTTTCACTTTTTCCTGTTTTTACTAATCTCTTTAGGTGACTTGAAGCTGCGATATTCCGATAACTTCTGCCGTACAGAACAATGTATCAGCGCTGCTCTGGACTGCTGTAATGATCATCTCCTATGAACGCCGGCTTCAGAAGTGATCCACACCGGTACGTGTTTACAGTCAGATCTCTGATTTTCCTGCTGCTGTTAGAGGTGGGCACTACCATGCTCAGTACTCGTAATCTGGAAAGTGGATGATGGACAGGGGACTGGATCTGGAAAGTGGATGATGGACAGGGGACTAGATCTGGAAAGTGGATGATGGACAGGGGACTGGATCTGGAAAGTGGATGATGGACAGGGGACTGGAACTGGAATGTGGATGATGGACAGGGGACTGGATCTGGAACATGGATGATGGACAGGGGACTGGATCTGGAACATGGATGATGGACAGGGGACTGGATCTGGAATGTGGATGATGGACAGGGGACTAGATCTGGAAAGTGGATGATGGACAGGGGACTGGATCTGGAACGTGGATGATGGACGGGGACTGGTCAGGAATACGATGGATCATTGATGTATCCTGGTCACTGTGTGATATAATAATCGCCGAGAAGAAAAACACTGAGACCGATTCTTGTTTTAAATTTATTTATTAGCATTAGGCAGTGAACCAAAAATTCTCATAATCAATAATAATAATACACAGTTTAATTGTATTAAAATTGATCAAAAAGGGTTGTTCAGTATTAGAGAAGTATAAGTATTTGGGAATTCCAGGCTCAACCATTAGAGAAGTATGGCTGACCTCTCCCCTTGTCTATAGGGTATATCTGAATTGCAGATCTGGACCTTTTAGGCTTTGTTCACACTTTGCGTATTTGGTGCGGATTTTACAACTGGATTGATAAAATTAAATCTGCAGTGTTTATGCGTGGAGAAAAAAAAGTCCTCCATATTTCATGCCCAGCCGGCAGATTACCTGCAAGATTTAAGGATCCACAGTGAAATGAATATGTAAAATCCGCTACAGAAATCGGCATGCTGTAAATAAAAAAATAAAAACAGCATAAAAAAAAGCTGATTTCCATATGGATTGTGCCCCACACAGACTGGAATGGGGGTGAGAGGAAGATAAACTCATCCACTTTCCTGGGGTGGAAAAATAAGTTGTGTGTAAAATCCGCATCAAACCTGCGAGGTGTGAACGCAGCCTAAAAGAGCGGAACTGCCCCAGATTACATAGAAGACAGCGATCTTTCTCCAATACTGATCGCCCCCTTTTGTTGTATGTCTTTGGAGTGTGGGAGGAAACCGGAGACCCCGGAGGAAACCCACGCAAACACGGGGAGAACATACAAACTCCTTGCAGATGTTGTCCGCAAAGCACCAGTGTAAATCACCACTGAGCCACCGTGCCGCCCATACTGCCTGCCTGATGCCGCACATGCAATACAATTTACACTCCAGGAATATCGTCCTCACCTCTTAATGACTTTAGGACAAAAACAGAACAAATAAATATGGAAAAAAAATCATCTCTACGAGAAAAAGGGTCAAAAATATCGCAGATGGATGATAAACAGAAAAACCGTGTCTGGTCATTGAGAGGTTAAGGCTCACAATGTACATAATATACAAAAATACAATTAACTACTACAATATACATAATATACAAATATACACTTAACTACTAATTAGGATAAGCCTCACAATATACATAATACACAATAAACTGCTAATGTCTGTAGTGAACCAGCTCTGTCCGTGTATGAGCGTCCTCGTTGTGTAACGTCCGTCTGTGTTCTGTAATGTGTAAGGTATGTTCACACTGTGTCTTTTTTTTCCCCGCCCCTAAAACCGTCGTGTTTTTTGCTTTTTCTTAGCGTCTTCCCGTTTTATCCATCGGATTAAAAAGAAGTTCAAAAATGCTGATAAAAAGCAAAAAAAACGGAAAAAAAGGGATAAAATTTACACTGAAAGATTATCGTGAACAAGCGAGCGTTCGCTCACGACATCTTTGCTTGCACACTGGCGCCTGCCTGGATCAACAGACTCAGGTGGGATGTAATGGACAGACTAGAGCCACTCAGTACTCGTAATCTGGAAAGTGGATGATGGAGAGGGGACTAGATCTGGAACGTGGATGATGGACAGGGGACTGGATCTGGAAAGTGGATGATGGACAGGGGACTGGATCTGGAAAGTGGATGATGGACAGGGGACTAGATCTGGAAAGTGGATGATGGACAGGGGACTGGATCTGGAAAGTGGATGATGGACAGGGGACTGGATCTGGAAAGTGGAAGCAGGACCCCCAGAACCCTTTAACCCCTATACAGGGATTTGGAATTACACAGGGCCCTGGAGATCACTATAGCAGAACAGGGACTCCTCTCCCATCACCATTCACGGCAGGAACACGGCGTGGCGATCGGAGCAGAAGTCGCTGGAGCGGACTCCGGTGGTGACGTAACAGCCCCTCATCAGAACAAGCGGAAACAACGCTGGTCCTGATGAATCGGGCCCCGCTACAAAAACTCCATATATATAATAAGCAATAGGATAAAAAATACGCCCCGATGACGCCTTTTTCACTCGTTTTGTGTTTTGGGCCAAAAAATCCCCTTAAAAAGTTGTCAAAAAAAATTATTAAAAAGGTTACTCAAAAACGGAAAAAGCGTCGACAAAGCGCTTCAGGAAAAGAACAAAAAACCGTTCAGACGCCGAAAAAAATGCCAGAAATAAGTGATCGTCCTGAAAAACGGATGATCACTTAACAGAAAAGACACAATGTAGTGTGTGATCCGTCTTGTGATCGTTTTGAGGCTTCAGATGGAGACTGTCACAAGAGCGGTATTTTCATTGACTTGTCCGCCCAATTCGTGGTCCCACTCACTAACTGGAACTGAAAACAGAAAATTTTTATTAGGAGACATGAAAAAATAATGTTATTAGCACCAAAACCCCTGAACGTGCCCTAAGAATACAGGCCCCTCCATACATACCTGCTGGTGTCGTCCTCATTGCTTTGTGAGTGTTATACAAATGGAAAGGTCCAGAACCAAATCGACGCTTCTGTAAGAAAAGATTACTTATATCAAAACAAGATCACAGATTCAGGGAAGAAAGAAGTGATGGGAGGAGAGAGATGGAGGAGGAACGATGGTACAACCGGGAGAGATGGAGGAGGAACGCTGGTACAACCGGGAGAGATGGAGGAGGAACGATGGTACAACCGGGAGAGATGGAGGAGGAACGATGGTACAACCGGGAGAGATGGAGGAGGAACGATGGTACAACCGGGAGAGATGGAGGAGGAACGATGGTACAACCGGGAGAGATGGAGGAGGAACGATGGTACAACCGGGAGAGATGGAGGAGGAACGATGGTACAACCGGGAGAGATGGAGGAGGAACGATGGTACAACCGGGAGAGATGGAGGAGGAACGATGGTACAACCGGGAGAGATGGAGGAGGAACGATGGTACAACCGGGAGAGATGGAGGAGGAACAATCGTACAACTGGAAGAATTGGAGGAGTAACGATGGTACAACTGGGAGAATTGGAGGAGGAACAATGGTACAACTGGGAGAGATGGAGGAGGAACAATCGTACAACTGGAAGAATTGGAGGAGTAATGATGGTACAACTGGGAGAATTGGAGGAGGAACGATGGTACAAATGGGAGAAATACACACTACAAAGACATTGTACTTCCCCTGACATGTAACATTCAGGACACATGTATATACAGATATACACTACAAAGACATTGTACTGCCCCTCACATGTAACATACAGGACATAATCCTAACCCTAGCCTTGCTTAAAAATTTCCAGATCATCACCGATCCTCCACCAAATTTCACAGTGGGTGCAAGACACTGTGGCTTGTACACCTCTCCAGTTCTCCGTCTAACCATTAGATGACCAGGTGTTGGACAAAGCTGAAAATTAGACTCATCAGGGAAGATTACCTTACTCTAGAAATTGGGCAGATTAAACTTTGCGAAGGACGTATTAATAAAGCCGCATACAAGGTTATCCTGGACAAACAGCTGCTTCCTTCTGCTCAGGCAGTGTTCCCCAACTCTGAGGATTGTTTTTTCCAGCAGGACAATGCGCCATGACACACAGCTAGGTCAATCAATGTGTGGATGAAGGACCACCACATCAAAACCCTGTCATGGCCAGCCCAATATCCAGACCTGAACCCCATTGAAAACCTCTGGAATGTAATCAAGACGAAGATGGATAGTCACAAGCCATCAAACAAAGAAGGATTGCTTAAATTTTTACACCAGGAGTGGTATACGGTCACCCAAGAGCAGCGTGAAAGACTGGTGGAAAGCAGCCAAGACACATGAAAGCTGTGATTATAAATCATGGTTATTCCACAAAATATTGATTTCTGAACTTTTCCTGAGGTAAAACATTATTAGTATTGTTGTTTCTTAATGATTATCAACTTTTTTGCCAGAGCTGTACAGTATGTGAGGATGGTGGGTGTGTCGCTGTGGTACATACCTTTTAGGAGCCTTTTAGGAGCCTTTTGGGAGCCTTTTAGGCTAGAGTCACACTAGCATATGGCATCCAATGCCTATCATCCGATACGATATGCCAGTGACCGAGGTCATGTGAGTGTGTACACATCTGGTGATCAGGTTTCTGCTGTAGATGAGCTCCCCCACAGGTAGCCTGTAATATGCACAGGACATAATCCATGTGCAGGTTGATGTTTCTTACACACTCACATTGTGACTCTAACCTCACCACGAATCGCCTCCATCTTCGTCCTCTGTGTCCCTGTGAATGTGCAGATCTGACTGCGGGCGATGTTCTTATGGAACTAGGTCATTGTGATGTCATAGCATAGAACGTCTGGATCCTCGTGATGTCATAG
This sequence comes from Anomaloglossus baeobatrachus, assembly GCF_048569485.1. Taxonomy (NCBI): domain Eukaryota; kingdom Metazoa; phylum Chordata; class Amphibia; order Anura; family Aromobatidae; genus Anomaloglossus; species Anomaloglossus baeobatrachus. The sequence continues at coordinate 521,381,538 of NC_134353.1, forward strand.
AAGGCAGTGATGTCATCAGAGCTTTTGATGCCACGTGGTCTTTTCATTTGATAGCAGTAAATAGGGAATAAAAGACAAGTAAAGCAATCTAGTTAAATATCTTCAAAATAAAGAAATATACCCCCTTATAAAGAAATATAATAATAAATGAAATATCATCTAATATAAAAGAAAAATAGTGCACAAAGAACCAAAAACCAGATGACTCCGATGGCCTCCCCCCACTATGAACCCTCAGCCCCCACGTGTAAAGGAAAGGGTCAAAGACTAAGGTATCAGGAGGACCCCTAACAAACCCCCTCTCCAATGGCCTCCAATGGGGCAGGTACAAGCTCTGACAACCACGTACACTAGTATTGTGACCTTTATAATAAAAATACCAGCAAAAATAATAAAAGTGGTGTAACTTTAGATGTGAGGCTCAATAGGGAGTGGTTCTCAAAGTTAGATCTAGAGTCATTCATTCTTTGTGGGACATTTACACAATACCAGGGACCATCAGCAGTATCCATCCCTGCCGCCCTGTATTTTATATGTCACACCCCAGGACAGTTATGGAAACTAATACAACCTAACTAGAACCGGGGAGCTTTTGGTTTCACATTTGGTTTTCAGAAGTTGGGGAACCCCCTAATGGACACTAAACAGACCCCATTACACATTAAGGGATAAGTATTATTTTTAAAGTCCATCATGTGACTAATACAGTTCCCAACAAAACTGCCTACTATGTTGTCCTCTCCAAACTGTACCCCCCTCCTCACATTGTCCCCCTACACAGTATGATGGCTACCACAGCCGCCCATATAGTATATCCACAACAGCCCCCTAATATACACTATGATGTCCACCACAGACCCCCCCCCATGCAGAACGATATCCACCACAGTCTCCAAATATATAGTATGGTAACCACCACAGCCCCCCATATATACAATGATGTCCTCCACCATTCCCTATATACAGTATAAAGCCCACGACAGCACCACACAGTATAATATCCACTACAGCCACTTAGTATATAATATGATGTCCACCACAGCCCCATATACAATATGGTCACCACAGCCGCATATAGAGTATAATGTCCCCCACAGATCTTTATATAGTACTAGAAGGTGGCCCGATTCTACGCATCGGGTATTCTAGAATTTACGTATTGTGTAGTTCATGTATGATTTTTGCTATATATATATAGATGTTGTTGTGTGTAGTTACCAAGTGTTTGTGTAGGGGCTGTACATGTTCTGGGTGTTGTCTGGGTGTGGCGGGGGGTGAGAGCGGTGTTGTTTGTGTGTTGCGTTGTGTGTGTTGCGTGTGTTGCGTTGTTTGTGTAGCGCTGTGTGTCTGTAGCATTGTGTGTGTGTGTGTGTTGCGTGGTTTGTGTGTGTTTTGGGGGGAGGTATGTTTTGTGAAGTGTGTGTGTTGCGCCGTATGTGTGTATATTTATGTATGCCACGGTGTCTGTGTGTTGGGTGTTGTGTGTGTGTGCAGCGTTGTCTGTGTGTGTGTGGGTGTCTGTGTAGGGCGGTGTTTGTGTTTCCCAATGTGTGTGTGTTGTGCAGTGCGCGTGTGTGTGTGTGTTGGGGGGAGGTGTGCACCTCCCATCGTGCTCCATCCCTTATGCTGCGCACCCCCCATCGTGCTCCATCCCCCAAGCTGCGCACCACCCATCGTGCTCCATCCCCCATGCTGCGCACCCCCCATCGAGCTCCATCCCCCATGCTGCGCATTCCCCATCGTGCTCCATCCCCTATGCTGCGCATTCCCCATCGTGCTCCATCTCCCATGCTGCGCCCTCCCAAACGTGCTCCATCCGCCATGCTGCGCACTCCCAAACGTGCGCCATCCGCCATGCTGCGCACTCCCAAACGTGCTCCATCCGCCATGCTGCGCACTCCCAAACGTGCTCCATCCGCCATGCTGCGCACTCCCCATCGTGCTGCATCCCCCATGCTGCGCACTCCCCATCGTGCTCCATCCGCCATGCTGCGCACTCCCAAACGTGCTCCATCCGCCATGCTGCGCACTCCCAAACGTGCTCCATCCGCCATGCTGCGCACTCCCAAACGTGCTCCATCCGCCATGCTGCGCACTCCCAAACGTGCTCCATCCGCCATGCTGCGCACTCCCAAACGTGCTCCATCCGCCATGCTGCGTACTCCCAAACGTGCTCCATCCGCCATGCTGCGCACTCCCAAACGTGCTCCATCCCCCATGCTGCGCACTCCCAAACGTGCGCCATCCGCCATGCTGCGCACTCCCAAACGTGCTCCATCCGCCATGCTGCGCACTCCCAAACGTGCGCCATCCGCCATGCTGCGCACTCCCAAACGTGCTCCATCCGCCATGCTGCGCACTCCCAAACGTGCTCCATCCGCCATGCTGAGCACTCCCCATCGTGCTGCATCCCCCATGCTGCGCACTCCCCATCGTGCTCCATCCGCCATGCTGCGCACTCCCAAACGTGCTCCATCCGCCATGCTGCGCACTCCCAAACGTGCTCCATCCGCCATGCTGCGCACTCCCAAACGTGCTCCATCCGCCATGCTGCGCACTCCCAAACGTGCTCCATCCGCCATGCTGCGCACTCCCAAACGTGCTCCATCCGCCATGCTGCGCACTCCCAAACGTGCTCCATCCGCCATGCTGCGCACTCCCAAACGTGCTCCATCCGCCATGCTGCGCACTCCCAAACGTGCTCCATCCGCCATGCTGCGCACTCCCAAACGTGCGCCATCCGCCATGCTGCGCACTCCCAAACGTGCTCCATCCGCCATGCTGCGCACTCCCAAACGTGCTCCATCCGCCATGCTGCGCACTCCCCATCGTGCTGCATCCCCCATGCTGCGCACTCCCCATCGTGCTCCATCCGCCATGCTGCGCACTCCCAAACGTGCTCCATCCGCCATGCTGCGCACTTCCAAACGTGCTCCATCCGCCATGCTGCGCACTCCCAAACGTGCTCTCCCAAACGTGCTCCATCCGCCATGCTGCGCACTCCCAAACGTGCTCCATCCACCATGCTGCGCACTCCCCATCGTGCTGCATCCCCCATGCTGCGCACTCCCCATCGTGCTCCATCCGCCATGCTGCGCACTTCCAAACATGCTCCATCCGCCATGCTGCGCACTCCCAAACGTGCTCCATCCGCCATGCTGCGCACTCCCAAACGTGCTCCATCCGCCATGCTGCGCACTCCCAAACGTGCTCCATCCGCCATGCTGCGCACTCCCAAACGTGCTCCATCCGCCATGCTGCGCACTCCCAAACGTGCTCCATCCGCCATGCTGCGCACTCCCAAACGTGCTCCATCCGCCATGCTGCGCACTCCCAAACGTGCTCCATCCGCCATGCTGCGCACTCCCAAACGTGCTCCATCCGCCATGCTGCGCACTCCTAAACGTGATCCATCCGCCATGCTGCGCACTCACCCCCCATAGTGCTCCATCCCCCATGCTGCCCGCAGCATCAGCCTCTGTGGCCGCAGCATCAGCCTCTGTGCCCGCAGCATCAGCCTCTGTGCCCGCAGCATCAGCCTTTTCTGTCCCCAGCATCAGCCTCTCTCCTCCCAGCCTACCCCAGCCTCAGCCTCCCCCAACATCAGCCTCTCTTCTCTCAGCCTCCCGCTCCCAGCCTTCCCCAGGATCAGCCTCTCTCCTTCCAGCCTCCTCCAGCACGCCGTGCTCCTCTGCCGACACTCACACACCCGATCGCATACACTCACACACACACACCCACACCCACCCGATCGCATACACTCACACCCACCCGATCGCATACACTCACACCCACCCGATCGCATACACTCACACACACCCGATCGCATACACACACACATTGACGATATTACACATACGCGCTCACACTCACAACATCCGGAGATACCACATGCTTCTGGTCATGTGATCCTCCGGCAGGTCCTGAAAGCTCACAGCACAGGATCGCCGCCGAGAAGCAAGCGATATCCCAGGATGTTGTGAGTGTGTGGATGTAATGTGTGTGTGAGGTGTGTGTGAGAGTGAGTGTGATCTGATGTGTGTGTGTGTACTCACCTGGGAGTCGGGGTCCGTGTCAGTTGGGCCAGAGCGAGCGTGCATTGCGTGAGGGGGGCGGGGCCTGCAGAGATCCGGGGCGAGAGGCCAATCCGTGTGGGGGGGCGGGGCCATGGCGAGCCCAGCGGCCAATCAGCTTTGTGTCACCGTAACACAATTTTGGAGCATGACAGACAGACAGACAGACAGACAGAATAAGGCAATTATATATATAGATGGTCAGCATATACCAAAATTTAAGGTCAATAACAGTCGTTAATAAAGTATGGTCCCCTACAGCCACCTATACAGTATTGTCACCGCAGTCCCCGTTACAGTATGAAGTTTCCACAGCACCCAGTATATTATCCTATGTAGTATGCTATCCCCACAGCCCCCCAGTATAATATCCCCTATATATCCTATGTAGTATGCTATCCACACAGCTCCCAGTATAATGTCCCCTACATATCCTATGTAGTATTCTATCCCCACAGCCCCCCAGTATAATGTCCCCTACATATTCTATGTAGTATGCTATCCACACAGCTCCCAGTATAATGTCCCCTACATATCCTATGTAGTATTCTATCCCCACAGCCCCCAGTATAATGTCCCCTACATATTCTATGTAGTATGCTATCCACACAGCTCCCAGTATAATGTCCCCTACATATCCTATGTAGTATTCTATCCCCACAGCCTCCAATATAATGTCCCCTACATATCCTATGTAGAATGCTATCCCGACAGCCCTCAGTATAATATCCCCCACATATCCTATGTAGTATGCTGTCCCCACAGCCTCCAGTATAATGTCCTCCACATATCCTATGTAGTATGCTATCCCCACAGCCCTCAGTATAATATCCCCCACATATCCTATGTAGTATGCTATCCCCACAGCCCCCAGTATAATATCCCACACATATCCTTTCTAGTATTCTATCCCCGCAGCTCCCAGTATAATATCCCCCACATATCCTATGTAGTATGCTATCCCGATAGCCCCCAGTATAATATCCCCCACATATCATATGTAGTATGCTATCCCGACAGCCCTTAGTATAATATCCCCCACATATCCTATGTAGTATGCTATCCTGACTGCCCCCAGTATAATATCCCCTACATATCTATGTAGTATGCTATCCCGACAGCCCCCAGTATATCCCCCACATATCCTTTCTAGTATTCTATCCCCACAGCTCCCAGTATAATGTCCCACACATATCCTATGTAGTATGCTATCCCCACAGCCCCCAGTATAATATCCCCCACATATCCTTTCTAGTATTCTATCCCCACAGCTCCCAGTATAATATCCACCACATATCCTATGTAGTATGCTATCCCGACAGCCCCCAGTATAATATCCCCCACATATCCTATGTAGTATGCTATCCCGACAGCCCCCAGTATAATATCCCCCACATATCCTATGTAGTATGCTATCCCGACAGCCCCCAGTATAATATCCCTCACATATCCTATGTAGTATGCTATCCCGACAGACCCCAGTATAATATCCCCCACATATCCTATGTAGTATGCTATCCCGACAGCCCCCAGTATAATATCCCCCACATATCCTATGTAGTATGCTATCCCGACAGCCCCCAGTATAATATCCCCCACATATCCTTTCTAGTATTCTATCCCCACAGCTCCTAGTATAATGTCCCACACATATCCTATATAGTATGTTATCCCCACAGCCTCCCATATAATATGGTCTCGTTACAGGAATTAGAATTAATATTGTTGTAAAAAAATGACGATATGGGGGTGATAAGAGACATCGCTGGATGAGAGCTATGACAGGGGTGTTAATATACAGGGTGGGCTAGGGGGTTTGTTTATATGTAAAATCACCCCTAAAACCAGTAGCGTAGCTAGAGAAAGGGGGGGGGCAGAGGGTGCGGCCGCCCCGGGCCCCGTGCTCAGAAGGGGCCCACCTGGAGCTGCGATACCATTAACTATATCAGCGTGCACAGCGCGCGCCGATATAGTTAACCTCTGCGGCAGGGCCGCCATCCGGGCATTGCTAGTGGAACTCCTGTAGCACTAGCGGGCCCGGTGAGCAGCAGGCAGGAGGGGGAACCTGGACACGCTGAGAGGCCCCTCCCCTTTCATTCCTCTGCTCCCCGGGCCCCAGCGCAGGGGGCGTTGACAGTACACTTTGCAGGGCGGGCTGGTCGTGCAGTTAGCAGGAGGCGGGTCCTAGACACGCTGACAGCCCGGGCCCCTCCCCTTTCATTTCTCTGCTCACCGGGTCCCATGGGCAGGGAGCGGGGACGTTGCACTGACAGCACCTGCAGTCGCACAGGGGTCCCAAGCGGGAGCGGCCACTAGAGCCTGAAAACGTACTGGGTACGTCATAGCTCCCTGGTACTTAAGGACCCATGACGTACCCAGTACGTCATGGCGAGATCGTGGCCCCGGTGGATGCGATCGCTGCACATACCTTAGATTCGGGGAGGAGGGTCCTCTGCCTGACCACTGGAGGGGTGGTGTATCCTCCCCGGACCTAAGGAGGCTGTGATTGGCTGAGCGGCGTTCGTCAGCCAATCACAGCCACTGTAATGTCCCAACCATTGAAAATGGTTGAAACATTAAAATCCAGCCATGATCAGTGCAGCTGTAGCACCGATCATTGGCTGGAGCTGGGTGACCTCAGTTTCACCCGCCCTCAGCTCTGATTGGAGAGACCGGCCTTGTGACCGATCTGTCCAATCACTGTGGATCTGGGGCCGGTGACCACTCCCCTCAGCTTCACTCCAGCGTCCGTGGAAGGTGAGGAGAGCGACCGGTAAGTTTAAAGACACTGTCTCCTTTCAGTCGCCGCCATTGCCCCAGCCCCCACCCTTCAGCTGCCGCCATTGCCCCAGCCCCCACCCATCAGACGCCGGCTGCAGCAGTCACTGCCCCTGATCCAGCAGCACTGAACCCGTCTTCTGCGTCCCCTTCATCTGCCACCACCTCCCCCATCAGCCACTGCCCCCCCTCCCTCATCTGCTGCCCCTCTCCCTCATCTGCTGCCCCTCTCCCACCTTCCTCCATCTGCTGTGATCTCCCCACCTGCTGTGAGACCCCCCCACCTGCTGTGAGACCCCCCCACCTGCTGTGAGACCCCCCCACCTGCTGTGAGACCCCCCCCCACCAGCTGTGAGACCCCCCCACCTGCTGTGAGACCCCCCCACCTGCTGTGAGACCCCCCCCACCTGCTGTGAGACCCCCCCCGTCCATCCGTCCCGCTGTCCATCCATCCCTCCGTCCATCCGTCCCTCCGTCCATTCGTCCCTCCGTCACGTCCATTGTGACCGTCACGGGAACACTGGGGGTCTATTACTTTCTAGAAGCAATATGTGGGCACTTACACAGGGCATTAATATTTTCTAGGGGGCAATATTACCATCTAGAGAACAGAAAGGAGGCATTTTACTGTGTAAAGGGCACAATGGTGGCATTAATATGTGGGGGCACAGTGGTGGCATTATGTGGGGGCACAGTGGTGGCATTATTATGTGGGGGCACAGTGGTGGCATTATTATGTGGGGGCACAGTGGTGGCATTATTATGTGGGGGGCACAGTGGTGGCATTATTATGTGGGGGCACAGTGGGGGCATTATGTGGGGGCACAGTGGTGGCATTACTATGTGAGGGCACAGTGGGGGCATTACTATGTGGGGGCACAGTGGTAGCATTATTATGTGGGGGCACAGTGGTGGCATTACTATGTGGGGGCACAGTGGTGGCATTACTATGTGGGGGCACAGTGGTGGCATTATTATGTGGGGGCACAGTGGTGGCATTATTATGTGGGGGCACAGTGGGGGCATTATTATGTGGGGGCACAGTGGTGGCATTGTTATGTGGGGGCACAGTGGTGGCATTATTATGTGGGGGCACAGTGGTGGCATTATGTGGGGGGCACAGTGGGGGCATTATTATGTGGGGGCACAGTGGTGGCATTATTATGGGGGGGCACAGTGGTGGCATTATTATGGGGGGGCACAGTGGTGGCATTATTATGTGGGGGCAAAGTGGTGGCATTAATATGTGGGGGGCACAGTGGTGGCATTATTATGTGGGGGCACAGTGGTGGCATTACTATGTGGGGGCACAGTGGTGGCATTATTATGTGGGGGCACAGTGGTGGCATTATTATGTGGGGGCACAGTGGTGGCATTATGTGGGGGCACAGTGGTGGCATTATGTGGGGGCACAGTGGTGGCATTATTATGTGGGGGCACAGTGGTGGCATTATGTGGGGGGCACAGTGGTGGCATTATGTGGGGGGCACAGTGGGGGCATTATTATGTGGAGGAACAGTGGGGGCATCATTATGTGGGGGCACAGTGGGGGCATTATTATGTGGGGGGCACAGTGGTGGCATTATTATGTGGGGGCACAGTGGTGGCATTATTATGTGGGGGCACAGTGGTGGCATTATTATGTGGGGGGCACAGTGGTGGCATTATTATGTGGGGGGCACAGTGGTGGCATTATTATGTGGGGGGCACAGTGGTGGCATTATTATGTGGGGGGCACAGTGGTGTGATTATTATGTGGGGGGCACAGTGGTGGCATTATTATGTGGGGGGCACAGTAGTGGCATTATTATGTGGGGGCACAGTGGTGGCATTATTATGTGGGGGGCACAGTGGGGGCATTATTATGTGGGGGGCACAGTGGTGGCATTATTATGTGGGGGCACAGTGGTGGCATTATCATGTGGGGGCACAGTGGTGGCATTATTATGTGGGGGCACAGTGGTGGCATTATGTGGGGGCACAGTGGGGGCATTATTATGTGGGGGCACAGGGGTGGCATTATTATGTGGGGGCACAGTGGTGGCATTACAATGTGTGGCAGTAAGAGGAGTCGGTTTTTGTGCACGCAGCAGGTGCAGTAATAGGGGCACACACGGCAGCAGCGGCTCAGTATTGGGGTGACGGCAGGAGGCGGAGTTTGTGCAGGTTGGGATTAGATGGGGTTCGGGGTCGGAAGTGTGAGGAGTGAAATGTGTCTTTGTTGTAATCTCTGTAGATGAGTTGTGGCTGGAAGAAGTCGTCATGACGGTCTGGGCCAGATGGAAAACACAGAAAAGGTGAACAACTCCATCGGAAAGAACGTCGGCTGTAAGTCACCATCTATAACTGCACTGTGACCTCTTGTATGTGCTGCAGCACCGATATCTACCACTATATAGTCACCATATAGCGGTAATATCAGTGTCATCTGCCGAGGTTCCACTATACCCACGATTAGTCTGCGCCACCGTAGTTATCATGGTGACCTGGTAAGGGGCCCACTCAGATGTTTTGCCCCCCCTGAGCTGAAACCATAGCTACGCCACTGACTAAAACCCATCCTACATTCATGATATATGTGAGACTCATGAAAAAGTAGAGTCCCTGTGGTTGGAGATAAAAGGAGAGAGAAAGAATAATAAAATACTGATAGGGGCATGTTATAAAGAAGAAGACGGCCAGAGAGCCCCATAGGGGTGAACAGGCCCATGACGATCGGGAGGGTTAGGGTAGGAAAGAGTTAAGTGCTAAGGTTGGAGGCACATAGGGGCTGCCTGATTGGTGGGAGAGTCGGGAAAAGGGATTGGGTGAGGGACAAGATATGGGAGGGTTGGTGTGTGGGTATAAAGGGGGCTGTGCAGAGGTCACTGCCCCTTTTGACCTACAGACAGCGTGTCCCCCCTGCGCTGCTGCCTCCCTGACTGAAGAATGGTGGCGGTGCTGGAGCTGGGGGGGGCATCTGAGGACATCTGCGAGGATGCGTCTGCGGGGCTGGAGCGGCTTCTCTGCTCCTGCGCCCGGACCTGCGCTCGGCGGGCGCGACCGCCGGAGCGCTACTCCCCCGTCGGGGGGGGGAGAAGACAGATTTAGGAGCCCCTTCGGGGACCCTCCGGGGCAGCGGAGTGCACCTCACCTTCAAACGTGTCTCCGGCCGCCGGGAGGAATCCTCGTCGGAGATTCCGCGGGCCGGGGGTGGGCGGAGCTTATGCGAGGCCTACTTCCGGTCTGCGGCCTGCACGGCCACGGACCAGAGCAGCGGCAGCCCCCAGTGAGGTGCGGGCTGGGGGTGGCGCCCGGCACCACAGAGCGGACGGGGAGACTCCCTGCAGACGGCAGGGGAGAGAGCATGGATCGAGGGGCGGCACGGATCGGAGCGGTAGTCGGAGGGGGCTGGTGGCAGGGTCATGCGGTCGGCAGGGCCCTTGCGGCGGTCTGTTATTACGGTACCTCCCAGCAGGGATCAGGCTGGGGGGTGTTCCTGGCATCCGGACGGAGAGGCACGGCCTTCCTGCAGTCGGCAGGGAGGGGGACCACCGGGAGCTACAGAGAGTACAGCGGTGCAGCAGGAGGGGGCAGCAAAGAAGGATGGCGGCAGGACGCCGCGCCGCGGCATGAAACAGAGGACAAACAGGAGGTGCACGGAGGAGCAGGGTGCGGTGACCGTGGGGGTTGACGGCCGCCAGGTGCGGGCTGTCCCCTCGCTGGTCCCCCCAGCGGACTTCAGCAGCTCTTCTTATTCGGGCGAGGAAGAAGGACCGGAGGAGGCGGCAGGACGGATGAACGGCAGCAGGATGTTCGCGGTACGGCTGCTCCGGATTCGGTTCAGAGGCAGCCCGGTGAGAGAACAACCAATATGTTTAATGTTGTGGGTAGTGTTAGCGGGGACGGGGGTTCCACCGCGGGGAGTGGTTTGCCGGGGGTTTAGTGCAGTCGGTCAGTCGGGGTTACCCGGGGCGGAGTTTTGGGGGCAGCTGCTAGGGGTGTTGCAGGGATTGTCGGCTGAGCGGTCAGGTCGAAGCGGGCCTGGGTCCCTGGCGGGGGGCGTGGGTGGGTCCCACGGTCGGGGTGGCTGCCGGTGGTACCGGTGCGCGAGGTAGAGACTTAGGAGGTTGTGCTGGTGGTCGTTGCGGGTCAGGCGGACGGCGCGGCGGCCGTGGCGTGGGTTAGCGAGGACGTGGAAAAGGATGATGAGGTTGTGCGTTTGGATGTTAGGGCACGGAGCGAAGTTACGGGTGCTTTGGGAGTCCGTTAGGGGTGCATTTAAAAAAGGAGGTGAGGGAGTAGATAAGAAAAGGGGAGTATGGGGAAATATTTTCCTGCTTCCCTTGGAAAAGTTTAATTTGGATACAGTGAAGGCAAGTGAATCTGAAAGATAAGGAGGATAAAAAACAAAAAAAAAAAAAAAAAAAAAAAAAAAAGGGGGAGGTGTAGGTTGATCCCGAGGACGTTTACTAACTGGCATTGGAAGGCTATGCGGCCGGGCATCTGGTGGGAACACAAAGATATATGTTTTGGGGATGCGTTTGATAACGGCTCCGGCGCAGCCCTTTTGAGGTGGTGCCAGGGGCCCGGGTGCGAGTGGCGGGCCTTTGGCTGGAAAAAAGAAAGGGGCGTGTTGGAAATTTAGTGAAGGGCAATGTAAGTTTGGGGGCAGCGTGTCAGTTCAAACACGAGTGTTCCGGTTGTGGAGGTTTCCCACTCTTTGGCCAGGTGTTTCAAAGGGGGAAAGAAAAGTCGGGGGAAGGTTTTGGTAACAGGGAGGACGCTAGTGAGGGTCGAGGGATGCGTCCCTATTTAAATAGATATCCGGATGACCGGGCGGCGGAGCTGTTTGCTACGGGTTTTATGGAAGGTTTCCGGGTTCCGGTTGATTTTGGGGCGCCGGTGTTTCGCCCGGGTAATTCTGGGTCCGGAAAAGGACATCCGGAGGTGGTGACGGAAAGGCTGCAGAAGGAGGTGGAGCGGGATGGATGGCGGGCTCTGGTCCAGGACCCGTCACTCCCCAACTTGAGGGTTTTCGCTGCTGGGAGTGGTACCCAAGAAGGAGTCGAACGAGTATCGGCTCCTTCATCATCTCTCTTACCCGGCTGGGTTGTTGGTGAACGGCGGGATTTCACCCGAGTGCCGGCGGTCTGTTATGTATCGTTTGACAAGGCGTTGGAGTTAGTGTGGGTAGTGGGCAAGGGGCCCCGATGACCAAGGCGGACGTGGAAGCAGCTTTACGGTTACTTCCGGTGCACCCAGAGAGTTTTTTCACCTTTGGGGGTGCAGGTGGGATGGGCAGACTATGTGGAGCAGTGCCTGCCCATGGGTTGTTCTATTTCGTGCGCTTAGTTTGAAGCGTCAGTTCGTTTGTGGAATGGGTAGTCAGGGAGGTGGCGGGTGTCCACTCAGGGATACACTATTTGGATGATTTCTTTTGCGTGGGCCCAGTGGGCTCCTCGGTTTGTTTCTTGCTGTTATTTACATGAGAACGCATTGCAGGAAGCCTGGGATTCCGGTGGCACGGGGGAAGACAGAAGGGCCAGTGACGTCCCTGTGTTTCTTGGGCATTGAAATTGACACGGTGGCTATGGAATGCCGATTGCCGGAGGACGAGCTGCGTGTTTTGAAGGTGTCGGTGCAGTTGTTGCACTGGGCTAAGAGGGTGCGGTTACAGGATTTCAGTTGGTCCTTGGGAAGTTGAATTTTGCCGGTCGCACTAGGCCTATGGGGCGAATATTTAACAGGCGTCTGGCAAGCGCAATGGCAGGGGGTGATTGCTACAAATTATTTGTCAGAGTGACAATGACAATAAAAGGAGGTTTGCTGGTGTGGGGCTGCATTCCTTGAATGATACAAAGGACGGACGTTATGGGTGAACAGGGCAGTATCAGATATCCAGCTGGAACTGTTTATTGATGCGGCGGGGGCATCAGTTTTTGGGGCAATTTTAGGACGCATTGATGTGTGGGCTAATGGCCACGGCTTTGGGTGGAAAAAGGGGTTGGTGACATATTTGGCGCTGGTGGAAATGTTCCCCCATCATAGTGGCGATGGAGTTTTGGGGCCCAGAATTTGCGGGCAAGAAGCTTGGTGTGCATTGTAATGACATGGCAGTGGTGTATTTCGATCAATTCATGGTCGTCAAAATCGCCCCCGGTGGTGTGCTACTTGAGACATCTGGTGTTGGGGTTGCTTAGAACTCAACAGGTGCGTGGTGGCGCAGCATGTGCCCGGAGTGCAAAGTGTAGTGGCTGATGCGCTCTCGGTTTCAGTCCCACAGGTTCAGGCGACTGGTGCCAGGAGCGGACAAGGTTGGAGAACTAAGCCCGGCATGGCTGTGTGACCTGGCGTCGGGTAGCATTTGAGGGAATCAGGAGACCGGTGACTGAGGCTACTTGTGCCGATACCAGGCTGTGTGGCGGGAATGGGAGGAATTGGAGAAGGCGGATTTTATGGAGCTTGGTTAGACAGGCCGAGTGCTGGAGGTTTTGTCATTGATTAGCTGGGATTTTTCAGCAGGCCGGTCCGTTTCGGTGATGATTACAAGTTGGGCGGTGTTGGCCTTCTTGTTTAAATGCAAGGGGTTCGGGACGTGGCAAAGGCTTTTCTGGTGCGGTAGGGAAAAAAGGGTTTTTAAAAGGACGCGTGGTCGCGAGACAGGAGACGGCCACTATTGTTTCCGTCGTTGATTGGTTGGTGATGTGTTTGGGGGATATATGCTCGTACGATTAGGTACGAGGCTGTTTAAGGTTGCCTTCGTATTGGCATTTTCGGGGCTTTCTGCATCAGAGAATTTGGTAGCCCTGCCAGGCATGCGGTAGGCGGGCTGTTATTAGAGGTTGTTACGCTTGGTAAGGATGGCGCGAGTGCCGGCATGGTTTTCGATAGACAGACCAAATAGGTGGGGGACGTCTGGTGACATGGTTTGAATTGCCAGGGCACCACCTATGCCCAGGGGTTCAGGTGGCGGAACTCTTGCAGGTGTGGGGTGGCTACCCCGGTGTTTCTTTAGACATGTGGATGGATCTGCCTTATCGTGATTCCAGTATGGCAGTGTTGAAGACGGCTTTAGTAAGGGCCGGGGGAGTAGCCAAGGGATTATGGGCCCACTCCTTTCGGATTGGGGCAGCGACCGAAGCGGCTACGTGGGGGGGCTGAGTGAGGATTGGACCCGGTGGATTGGGAGCTGGGATTCCTCCAGGTTTCGTTTGTATATTAAACCACATCTGATCAGGTGATGTTTGGTGACAGGGGGGGGTCCTTTATTGAGGATGGTTTGGTGGGCAGTCTCTTCGTGCGGAGCGGCGATGTAGGAAGCCCGTGTGAAATGGCTCGGAGTTCGGGGCATGACTTGGAGTAGAGTTCGCCCTGAATTGGTGTATTATAGCCGGATTGACAAGGAACCTGTTGTTTTAATGCTGCATGTGGGGGGGAATGACTTTGGAGTGTGGACGGCGTGAGAGTTAAAAGGGAGAGCAAGTTGGACTTACTTCATTTGTGGAGGGCGTTCCATGGCATTGGGATTGTGAGGTCCGATATGGTAGCCCGAAGGCAGTGGCGTTTTAGGAGTGGATCGGATTAACAGGGCCTGGGAAAAAATGGAACCGGGCGATTGGCAGGTTTGGAGCGTGGAACGGAGGTTGGTGGTTCGATTCGAGGAGTTGGAGAAGTCCACTGAGCAGTATTTGAGGTCCATTCTCACGGATGGTGGTTGGATTTGTGGACGTTGAGTTTGAAGGATGGAATAGAACGAGCATTGGTGGTGTGGGGGGCCCGGGCCAAGTAAGGTGTCACTTGGCCGGTCTGTGGCGGGGTGATAGGTCCGTTCAGAGAGGTTTGGTGTACCGACAGTAGGTTTGTTGGTATGAAGCCACTCAGGGGGAGTGGCGTTGAGTTGGATGGGAACTTGTAGGCGGAGGTCCTGCAGGTTCTGGGGAGGGGTAATTAACGATGGAACGTTAATTACCCTACACCTCGGGTCGGTTGGTCACGGCCGAGGTGGTCCCCTGGGCCGGTTGGAGGTTACGGCCGGGGGATAGGAATGATGGTTTGGCTCTCGGATGGACCTATCAGGTGTCATTTTGTGGAGAATATGTATATATGTACAGGTTCAGGTGTTAATGGGGTGGCATGTTGAGCCACAAGTTTGGTACATATATACTGTTGAATAAAGCTGTGGCCATTCGGCAATAAAGTTGGAGTCTGTGTCGTTACTAATATGTTTAAATTAACGGGAAGTTTGTCACTGGAGACCCGTTTATCCCTTATAGATACGTCAAGACGGCCAGAGAGCCCCATAGGGGTGAACAGGCCCATGACGATCGGGAGGGTTAGGGTAGGAAAGAGTTAAGTGCTAAGGTTGGAGGCACATAGGGGCTGCCTGATTGGTGGGAGAGTCGGGAAAAGGGATTGGGTGAGGGACAAGATATGGGAGGGTTGGTGTGTGGGTATAAAGGGGGCTGTGCAGAGGTCACTGCCCCTTTTGACCTACAGACAGCGTGTCCCGCCCACCCGCCCTGCAATAATGTAAAAAAAAAAAAAAAAGAATAATATATAAATGAATAAATAAATAAAAATGATAATAATAATAAAAAGAATAAAGAGTATATATAAAAAAAAAAAAAAAAAAGAAATTAATAAAAAATGGAAAATAAATGTGAAATATATAAAAAAAAAAAAAAAAGGATGTTGTTTTCTTTTGAGTTGTTGTCACAGCGGGGTGATAGGTCCGTTCAGAGAGGTTTGGTGTACCGACAGTAGGTTTGTTGGTATGAAGCCACTCAGGGGGAGTGGCGTTGAGTTGGATGGGAACTTGTAGGCGGAGGTCCTGCAGGTTCTGGGGAGGGGTAATTAACGATGGAACGTTAATTACCCTACACCTCGGGTCGGTTGGTCACGGCCGAGGTGGTCCCCTGGGCCGGTTGGAGGTTACGGCCGGGGGATAGGAATGATGGTTTGGCTCTCGGATGGACCTATCAGGTGTCATTTTGTGGAGAATATGTATATATGTACAGGTTCAGGTGTTAATGGGGTGGCATGTTGAGCCACAAGTTTGGTACATATATACTGTTGAATAAAGCTGTGGCCATTCGGCAATAAAGTTGGAGTCTGTGTCGTTACTAATATGTTTAAATTAACGGGAAGTTTGTCACTGGAGACCCGTTTATCCCTTATAGATACGTCAAGGCATGGACGCTGGGCCGTACAGGCTCTCTGCTCCTTCCCCACAGAGAGTCAGTGTGTGTATAGCTCGGTGGTGTGTGCGACACTTATTGGTTCCTTCAGGCTGATGTCTATCACCCGCTGCCTGTCCCCATCGTAGATGAAGTAGTGAAACACGTGACACTGGAGTTCTCTTGGCAAACCAAACTTTAACAGTTTATTCCTTTCACTGCATTGATAAACATGGCCTGAACTTCTCATGGTCTTGCTGATACTGCATATTGGGGTACTCTCTCTCGACCTATCCCCGCTAACTTGGATCTTGTCTGTATTGTCCCCACAGCCAGCCCCTCTTGTAATGTCTCCTCAGCCAGCCCCTCTTGTAATGTCCCCTCAGCCAGCCCCTCCTGTGATAGCCCTGTAAGTCTATCTTGTAATGTCCCCACAGCCAGCCCCTCCTGTGATAGCCCTGTAAGTCTATCTTGTAACGTCCCCACAGCCAGCCCCTCTTGTAATGTCCCCACAGCCAGCCCATCTTGTAACATCCCCTCAGCCAGCCCCTCTTGTAATGTCCCCACAGCCAGCCCCTCCTTTGACAGCCCTGTAAGTCTCTTTTGTAATGTCCCCACAGCCAGCCCCTCCTGTGATAGCCCTGTAAGTCTATCTTGTAACGTCCCCACAGCCAGCCCCTCTTGTAATGTCCCCACAGCCAGCCCCTCTTGTAATGTCCCCACAGCCAGCCCCTCTTGTAATGTCCCCACAGCCAGCCCCTCTTGTAATGTCCCCTCAGCCAGCCCCTCTTGTAATGTCCCCACAGCCAGCCCCCTCTTGTAATGTCCCCACAGCCAGCCCCTCTTGTCATGTCCCCACAGCCAGCCCCTCTTGTAATGTCCCCACAGCCAGCCCCTCTTGTAATGTCCCCACAGCCAGCCCCTCTTGTAATGTCCCCACAGCCAGCCCCTCTTGTGATAGCCCTGTAAGTCTCTCTTGTAATGTCCCCACTGTCCAGTTACAAAGTCCAGACATAGCCTAGAAAGGAGAAATTAGATTTCCATGCTTTCACAAAATTATTTTCCAGCAATAGGATATTTGAGAGTAACCCGGGGCATTAATCCATGGGCCCCAGATATTTCTGAACTTTTTAATTGCATTTTTTTTTTATACACTTTTTTGCTAAACAAATCAGCCATTGATTCTTAATACATTCACCTGTGGATGGGGAGGAAGGTTGTATGCAGAGAGAAATAGTTTTTCTAGCAATATACATGATTCTGGATATACTGGTTACTACCAGATCCTCTGCAGGAAAATCTGGAATAATACCCAATATACATAATTTGGGATGAGGATTCATTACTATACCATAGAATATATGGATTATGTCCAAAACATCATCCCAAAATGGGCCAATTGCCCTGTGTTCCCACATCATGTGTATGTGTAGCACCCACGGGGCAAGGGGTCAAGTGTTACTCGTCGCTGGGCCAGTGATATCAGGTCTGGGGATGTCACGGGTGGCCCTGCCCGGCTTCGTGGCCCCGAGGCGTACAATAAAAAGGGAAGGATGATGGTGGATGAGATGATGGGAATAGCTTGTCTCGTGATGCCACCTATGGTATGCGGCCAGGGATTAGCCACCGCTGCAGGTGATGTCCTCCGGGGTTGACGGTGTCGCAGCAAGGATGTTTCTGCTCCCCACAGGTGGAGCGGGCCCCGGGGAGGAGGATGAGGGTTGTAGCATACCTCCCAACCGTCCCGGATACAGCGGGACAGTCCCTCGTCTGAGCCTTTGATCCCGGGTCCCGCCCGTGAGGCTGTTTGTCACGGCTCCACCCACCCACTGTAGCCCCGCCTCGCTGTTTCTCCCTTCTACTATTCATTACAGAGCCGAGCGCGCACCTACTCCTGTGACTGCTGCTGAGGTATGAATCACCCCCTGCAGCAGAGCGACCCCCCTGCAGCAGAGCGACCCCCCCCCTGCAGCAGAGCCCCCCCCCCTGCACCAGAGCCGACCCCCCCCAGTCCCGGAGCCTGCGTTTGTCGGCAGCTGTTCTCTGATTCCCCGTGTGCGGCTTCTCACTGCTGCAGACACGCGGGGAGTCAGGACGCTGAGGAGACCGTGCAATCAGCACTTATCTCCTGCAGATAGCAGTGACAATAACCTATGCAGAGTGACATCTGCAGGCTTCTATTACCGATCAGTGGTCTCCTGCCTGTGGAGCAGAGCTGCTGGGTCCTAGCTTCCCAACAGCTTCAGCTCTGCTTTATCCTGGCTCCTCTACCAGTTAAAGGGAACATGTCAGCAGAAATTTCACAATAAAAATAAAAGATTCCCCTCTCCAGCTCCTGGGCTGCTTCTAGAAAGGTTCCTGTTGTTATTGTGCCCCCTTTGAGACCTACAAAAATACTTTATGAAGTCTTACCTTTTTGTATGCAAATGTGTTTTTATGGTCACGGGGGCGGGCTGTCTGGCGTCCGTTATTCCCCCTCCTGCCGCTTTACGCAGTCCCCCATTGCTCATTTACATACACAAGGACGCCTTCCTCATGTAACTGTCCTCCCGAAGTTTTGCGCATGTGAACGCTTTTTCAGGTGATTGCGCAGGCACGAGATTATGGGCGGCGCTGTGATTGTCATCAGCAGCGTTAACCAAGTACCCGCCCATAATCTCGTGCCCGCACTTTTCCCTCTGACTCCACCGTTATGCGCAAGTGCTGGCCATATGAACCATGTTACCTATTACTGCTTGCACGAGATTATGGGCGGGTACTTGGATGACTTTGCTGATGACAATCACAGCGCCGCCCATAATCTCGCGCCCACGGTAATAGGTAACGTGGTTCATATGGCCAGTGCTTGCGCATAACGGTGGAGGCAGAGTGAGAAGCGCGGGCACGAGATTATGGGCAGGTACTTGGATGACGCTGCTGATGACAATCACAGCGCCGCCCATAATCTCGCGCCCATGGTAATAGGTAACGTGGTTCATATGGCCAGTGCTTGCGCATAACGGTGGAGGCAGAGTGAGAAGCGCGGGCACGAGATTATGGGCGGGTACTTGGATGACTTTGCTGATGACAATCACAGCGCCGCCCATAATCTCGCGCCCACGGTAATAGGTAACGTGGTTCATATGGCCAGTGCTTGCGCATAACGGTGGAGGCAGAGTGAGAAGCGCGGGCACGAGATTATGGGCAGGTACTTGGATGACGCTGCTGATGACAATCACAGCGCCGCCCATAATCTCGCGCCCATGGTAATAGGTAACGTGGTTCATATGGCCAGTGCTTGCGCATAACGGTGGAGGCAGAGTGAGAAGCACGGGCACGAGATTATGGGCGGGTACTTGGATGACGCTGCTGATGACAATCACAGCGCCGCCCATAATCTCGCGCCCATGGTAATAGGTAATGTGGTTCATATGGCCAGTGCTTGCGCATAACGGTGGAGGCAGAGTGAGAAGCGCGGGCACGAGATTATGGGCGGGTACTTGGATGACGCTGCTGATGACAATCACAGCGCCGCCCATAATCTCGCGTCCACGGTAATAGGTAACATGGTTCATATGGCCAGTGCTTGCGCATAACGGTGGAGGCAGAGTGAGAAGCGTGGGTACAAGATTATGGGTGGGTACTTGGGTAACGCTGCTGATGACAATCACAGCGCCGCCCATAATCTCGCGCCTGCGCAATCACCTCAAAAGCGTTCACACTTTGCACAGTGCTTACTCCCGCGAGAGTGGCACTGGGCATGCACAAAACTTCAGGAGGACAGTTACATGAGGAAGGCGTCCTCATGTATGGAAATGAGCAATGGGGGACGGCGTACAACGGCAGGAGGGGGAATAACGGACGCCAGGCAGCCCGCCCCCGTGACCATAAAAACAGATTTGCATACAAAAAGGTAAGACTTCATAAAGTATTATTTTAGGTCTCAAAGGGGGCACAATAGCAACAGGAACCTTTCCAGAATTCATCCCAGGAGCTGCAGAGGGGAATCTTTTATTTTTTTTGCTAAATTTCTGGTGACAGTTTCCCTTTAAAGGGAACCTATCAGGTGCAATCTGCACTCAGAGCCAGGAGCAGTTCTGGGTGTATATTGCTAATCCCTCCCTAACTGTCCCTGTATACACTAGCATAGATAAAGGCATCTATAGAAAAAGTATTTTTAAAGAGCTTATATCTTATGCTAATTAGCGCGGGGACTAGTCCCAAGGGCGTTACTTCACTTGGCTAGTCGGCTCATATAGCGTGTTAGTACTCACACAGGGGCGTAATAACATGCTAACATGCTATGCGAGCCGACTAGCCAAGTGAAGTAACGCCCTTGTGACTAGTCCCCGCGCTCATTAGCATAAGATATAAGATCTTTAAAAATATTTGTTCTTGATCTCTTTATCTATGCTAGTGTATACAGGGACGGTTAGGCAGGCATTAGCAATATACACCCAGAACTGCTCCTGGCTCTGAGTGCATATTGCACCTGACAGGTTCACTTTAAAGGGAACCTGTCACCAGATTTGGGGCCTATAAGCTGCGGCCACCACCAGCGGGATCTTATGTACACATTCTAACATGCTGCATACCTCCCAACCGTCCCGGATACAGCGGGACTTTCACGCTTTACGTTGTTTGTCCCGTTGCCACGGGCGGGACGGCCGGCTCCCGGGCTCCGCCCACCCACTCTCTCTCCGCCTCCCTGCTTTTCCCTCCTACCATCCTAGTAGACGTGGCATAGAGAGGAGCGCTGCCTGTGCTGCTGCTGGTACAGTAAACTAATCTCCCCAGCGCTGATTTCCCTCCCTCCCCCCTCACCCCCGGCCGGAGCCTGTCTGTGCGGTCGGCCGGCCGCCTGTCTGTGCGGTCGGCCCGCCACCTGTCTGTGCGGGCGCCCCCCGCCGCCTGTCTGTGCGGGCGCCCCCCGCCGCCTGTCTGTGCGGGCGCCCCCCTGCCGCCTGTCTGTGCGGGCGCCCCCCTGCCGCCTGTCTGTGCGGGCGCCCCCCGCCGCCTGTCTGTGCGGGCGCCCCCCGCCGCCTGTCTGTGCGGGCGCCCCCCTGCCGCCTGTCTGTGCGGGCGCCCCCCTGCCGCCTGTCTGTGCGGGCGCCCCCCCTGCCGCCTGTCTGTGCGGGCGCCCCCCGTCGCCTGTCTGTGCGGGCGGCCCGCCGCCTGTCTGTGTGGGGGCGGCCCGCCGCCTCATTGTGCGGGCGGCCGGCCGCCTCTCTCTGCGGGCGGCTGGCCGCCTCTCTGTGCGGGCGGCCCGCCGCCTGTCTGTGAAGGCGGCCGGCCGCCTGTCTGTGCGGGCGCCCCCCGCCGCCTGTCTGTGCGGGCGGCCCGCCGCCTCATTGTGTGGGCGGCCGGCCGCCTCTCTCTGCGGGCGGCTGGCCGCCTCTCTGTGCGGGCGGCCCGCCGCCTGTCTGTGAAGGCGGCCGGCCGCCTGTCTGTGAAGGCGACCGGCCGCCTCACTGTGGCTGCCTGCGTGTCCGTGCTGGAGGCCCGCCGGCTGCCTGCGTGTCCGTGCTGGAGGCCCGCCGGCTGCCTGCGTGTCCGTGCTGGAGGCCCGCCGGCTGCCTGCGTGTCCGTGCTGGAGGCCCGCCGGCTGCCTGCGTGTCCGTGCTGGAGGCCCGCCGGCTGCCTGCGTGTCCGTGCTGGAGGCCCGCCGGCTGCCTGCGTGTCCGTGCTGGAGGCCCGCCGGCTGCCTGCGTGTCCGTGCTGGAGGCCCGCCGGCTGCCTGCGTGTCCGTGCTGGAGGCCCGCCGGCTGCCTGCGTGTCCGTGCTGGAGGCCCGCCGGCTGCCTGCGTGTCCGTGCTGGAGGCCCGCCGGCTGCCTGCGTGTCCGTGCTGGAGGCCCGCCGCCTGTCTGTGAAGGCGGCCGGCCGCCTGTCTGTGAAGGCGACCGGCCGCCTCACTGTGGCTGCCTGCGTGTCCGTGCTGGAGGCCCGCCGGCTGCCTGCGTGTCCGTGCTGGAGGCCCGCCGGCTGCCTGCGTGTCCGTGCTGGAGGCCCGCCGGCTGCCTGCGTGTCCGTGCTGGAGGCCCGCCGCCTGTCTGTGAAGGCGGCCGGCCGCCTGTCTGTGAAGGCGACCGGCCGCCTCACTGTGGCTGCCTGCGTGTCCGTGCTGGAGGCCCGCCGGCTGCCTGCGTGTCCGTGCTGGAGGCCCGCCGGCTGCCTGCGTGTCCGTGCTGGAGGCCCGCCGGCTGCCTGCGTGTCCGTGCTGGAGGCCCGCCGCCTGTCTGTGAAGGCGGCCGGCCGCCTGTCTGTGAAGGCGACCGGCCGCCTCACTGTGGCTGCCTGCGTGTCCGTGCTGGAGGCCCGCCGGCTGCCTGCGTGTCCGTGCTGGAGGCCCGCCGGCTGCCTGCGTGTCCGTGCTGGAGGCCCGCCGGCTGCCTGCGTGTCCGTGCTGGAGGCCCGCCGGCTGCCTGCGTGTCCGTGCTGGAGGCCCGCCGGCTGCCTGCGTGTCCGTGCTGGAGGCCCGCCGGCTGCCTGCGTGTCCGTGCTGGAGGCCCGCCGGCTGCCTGCGTGTCCGTGCTGGAGGCCCGCCGGCTGCTTACGTGTCCGTGCTGGAGGCCCGCCGGCTGCTTGCGTGTCCGTGCTGGAGGCCCGCCGGCTGCCTGCGTGTCCGTGCTGGAGGCCCGCCGGCTGCCTGCGTGTCCGTGCTGGAGGCCCGCCGGCTGCCTGCGTGTCCGTGCTGGAGGCCCGCCGGCTGCCTGCGTGTCCGTGCTGGAGGCCCGCCGGCTGCCTGCGTGTCCGTGCTGGAGGCCCGCCGGCTGCCTGCGTGTCCGTGCTGGAGGCCCGCCGGCTGCCTGCGTGTCCGTGCTGGAGGCCCGCCGGCTGCCTGCGTGTCCGTGCTGGAGGCCCGCCGGCTGCCTGCGTGTCCGTGCTGGAGGCCCGCCGGCTGCCTGCGTGTCCGTGCTGGAGGCCCGCCGGCTGCCTGCGTGTCCGTGCTGGAGGCCCGCCGGCTGCCTGCGTGTCCGTGCTGGAGGCCCGCCGCCTGTCTGTGAAGGCGGCCGGCCGCCTGTCTGTGAAGGCGACCGGCCGCCTCACTGTGGCTGCCTGCGTGTCCGTGCTGGAGGCCCGCCGGCTGCCTGCGTGTCCGTGCTGGAGGCCCGCCGGCTGCCTGCGTGTCCGTGCTGGAGGCCCGCCGGCTGCCTGCGTGTCCGTGCTGGAGGCCCGCCGGCTGCCTGCGTGTCCGTGCTGGAGGCCCGCCGGCTGCCTGCGTGTCCGTGCTGGAGGCCCGCCGGCTGCCTGCGTGTCCGTGCTGGAGGCCCGCCGGCTGCCTGCGTGTCCGTGCTGGAGGCCCGCCGGCTGCTTGCGTGTCCGTGCTGGAGGCCCGCCGGCTGCCTGCGTGTCCGTGCTGGAGGCCCGCCGGCTGCCTGCGTGTCCGTGCTGGAGGCCCGCCGGCTGCCTGCGTGTCCGTGCTGGAGGCCCGCCGGCTGCCTGCGTGTCCGTGCTGGAGGCCCGCCGCCTGTCTGTGAAGGCGGCCGGCCGCCTGTCTGTGAAGGCGACCGGCCGCCTCACTGTGGCTGCCTGCGTGTCCGTGCTGGAGGCCTGCCGGCTGCCTGCGTGTCCGTGCTGGAGGCCCGCCGGCTGCCTGCGTGTCCGTGCTGGAGGCCCGCCGGCTGCCTGCGTGTCCGTGCTGGAGGCCCGCCGGCTGCCTGCGTGTCCGTGCTGGAGGCCCGCCGGCTGCCTGCGTGTCCGTGCTGGAGGCCCGCCGGCTGCCTGCGTGTCCGTGCTGGAGGCCCGCCGGCTGCCTGCGTGTCCGTGCTGGAGGCCCGCCGGCTGCCTGCGTGTCCGTGCTGGAGGCCCGCCGCCTGTCTGTGAAGGCGGCCGGCCGCCTGTCTGTGAAGGCGACCGGCCGCCTCACTGTGGCTGCCTGCGTGTCCGTGCTGGAGGCCCGCCGGCTGCCTGCGTGTCCGTGCTGGAGGCCCGCCGGCTGCCTGCGTGTCCGTGCTGGAGGCCCGCCGGCTGCCTGCGTGTCCGTGCTGGAGGCCCGCCGGCTGCCTGCGTGTCCGTGCTGGAGGCCCGCCGGCTGCCTGCGTGTCCGTGCTGGAGGCCCGCCGGCTGCCTGCGTGTCCGTGCTGGAGGCCCGCCGGCTGCCTGCGTGTCCGTGCTGGAGGCCCGCCGGCTGCTTGCGTGTCCGTGCTGGAGGCCCGCCGGCTGCTTGCGTGTCCGTGCTGGAGGCCCGCCGGCTGCCTGCGTGTCCGTGCTGGAGGCCCGCCGGCTGCCTGCGTGTCCGTGCTGGAGGCCCGCCGGCTGCCTGCGTGTCCGTGCTGGAGGCCTGCCGGCTGCCTGCGTGTCCGTGCTGGAGGCCCGCCGCCTGTCTGTGAAGGCGGCCGGCCGCCTGTCTGTGAAGGCGACCGGCCGCCTCACTGTGGCTGCCTGCGTGTCCGTGCTGGAGGCCTGCCGGCTGCCTGCGTGTCCGTGCTGGAGGCCCGCCGGCTGCCTGCGTGTCCGTGCTGGAGGCCCGCCGGCTGCCTGCGTGTCCGTGCTGGAGGCCCGCCGGCTGCCTGCGTGTCCGTGCTGGAGGCCCGCCGGCTGCCTGCGTGTCCGTGCTGGAGGCCCGCCGCCTGTCTGTGAAGGCGGCCGGCCGCCTGTCTGTGAAGGCGACCGGCCGCCTCACTGTGGCTGCCTGCGTGTCCGTGCTGGAGGCCCGCCGGCTGCCTGCGTGTCCGTGCTGGAGGCCCGCCGGCTGCCTGCGTGTCCGTGCTGGAGGCCCGCCGGCTGCCTGCGTGTCCGTGCTGGAGGCCCGCCGGCTGCCTGCGTGTCCGTGCTGGAGGCCCGCCGGCTGCCTGCGTGTCCGTGCTGGAGGCCCGCCGGCTGCCTGCGTGTCCGTGCTGGAGGCCCGCCGGCTGCCTGCGTGTCCGTGCTGGAGGCCCGCCGGCTGCTTGCGTGTCCGTGCTGGAGGCCCGCCGGCTGCTTGCGTGTCCGTGCTGGAGGCCCGCCGGCTGCCTGCGTGTCCGTGCTGGAGGCCCGCCGGCTGCCTGCGTGTCCGTGCTGGAGGCCCGCCGGCTGCCTGCGTGTTTGTGCTGAACGGGTGTGGATGGGGAGTGGATATGGGCGTGACTGTGAAATGGGTGTGGTTAGGGGGCGTGGCCTAAAAATTTGCCACGGCGCGCTACGCGCGCCGCAAACTTTGTCCCTCTTTTCCTTCTTTAAAAGTTGGGAGGTATGGTTGTAGTGATGGCTGGCGCCGAAGTGCGGGGCGCCAGCAATAAGAGGCTGAGTCAGCTGCTGCGGGTCCAGGTATCTTTACTTACAGTTCCAATGGAGCCTCAGGGTACCGGTCTCTGCCGTGATGGGCCCCAGCCGATCCCGGATCCTTTGCAGGTCAGTAACACACACGCACAGCCCTATACTCCTACACACAGCATACAGAAAGCCATGGAACCCATAGGGTGGAGGGGCGACATGACTAGAGGGAAGGGAAGGAGTGATGGGGTTAATGGAAACAGGAATGGTTTGTTTATAAGGCAGAATAGAGGGATTGGTGGGTAGGAGGAGTTCCCTGGAGGAAGAGGTGGGACAGTTGAGGGGTGTAAGTAAAGGACCTTGACTTACCCCCCTCTCTCTTGACTTCCGGATATGGAACGATCTGACTGGAGAGGTTCCTATAAGGTGTCAGGACGTCACCTTCTATTTCTCCATGGAGGAGTGGGAGTATTTAGAAGGACACAAAGATCTGTACAAGGACGTCATGATGGAGGTTCCCCAGCCCCTCACATCACCAGACTTCCGGATATGGAACGATCCGGACGTGCGACAGGATGGCTGCTATCCGGGACCAGCGGATTCATCATGGCAGTGCACGGGCCCCTGGCAGCGCGGTCCCACGTCTTGGCTGCTGGGGGTTAACCCGTTGGCACTTTCCCCTCGCTCCCCTGTCAGCTGCGGGCGGCGTCCCCCCCCTCCCTCATCTCTCAGGTACTGGCCGTGTGCGGGGGGAGCGAGGAGGAGATGCGAGAGCCCCTTCGGGGACCCTCCGCGGTAGTGACGTGGGGCAGGGCAGTACTTAGCTGCTGCTCCGGCCGCTTGAGGAATCTCCGTCCGGGCCGCGGCAACCGGGAAGGGGGCGTGGCTAGTCTGCGGCCTACTTCCGGTCCGAGACGCGGCCTGGATTGCTGGATGCGGCGGCTCCCGGACGGGGAGAGCGCCCGGCTGTGACAGAGGCCAGCTTTACCCCTCGCGGACGGCGGGGGGGGGCCGCGGAGCTGCAGCCAGTGGTGGGTCCGGCACCAGGGCAGGCGGGCCTGGTGCGACGGGTGCCCAGGAGGCGGCGGTGAGTGGGGTGACAGCAGGGGCCCTGCAGTTTCTGCTTGGTCACCCAGATCAGGGTGCAGCTCCCGGCCGCGGCGGTCTCCCCCAGGAGGGGGAGGGCCCAGCGGACAGAGGCTTTCACGGGCCCAGGAGGGCTGGATGCGGCGGCTCCTGGCCAGGAGAGCGCCCGGCGAGGACGGAGGCCAGCATTATCCCCCCCCCGCGAGTGGAGGGGGGGGGGGCCCGGGGGGCTGCAGCCAGCAGGGGGTCCGGCACCAGGGCAGGCGAGCCTGGTGCGACGGATGCCCGGGAGGCGTCGGTACGTGGGGGTGACGACGGGGGCCCTGCGGTCCCTGCCTGGTCACCCAGAGCAGGCGTGCAGCTCCCGGCAGCGGCGGTCTCCCCCAGGGGGGGGAGGGCCCGGCGGACGGATGCCTTCTGGGCCCAGGAGGGCAGAAGGCTGGCGGCTCTGGATGGGAGTCTGCTGGCAGCGGGTCGGGCCACAGGTACTCCCCCGTCCTTGCAGGCAGCGGGGGGGGGGGGTCGGGCCAGAAGATGAGGCCCGCGCTGGCAGCCCGTGGGACGGGACGGTTTCCGGGGTTGTCGCCGCGGGACAGAAGATGGAGCTTGGAGGATGGTGCCCACGCGGCGTACCAGGAGGACGGCCGTGGTGGTGGCAGCGCTTCGGCGGCGTCTGCGTTACATGAGCCAGAGGCGGTTGGCTCCAGCGAGGAGGAGGAGGAAGCAGCGACGGAAGAATCAGATGTCCGGATGGCATGACTTTTATTCCAGGATACGCCGGGTCGCGGTCGGGTGAGACGGCCGTGGATTCGGCAGGGTTGGGGCGCAGTTGGTGGGGGGGCGGCTGCGGACACGGCAGCGCCGAGTGGGTTTTTGTGTTTTGATCAGGCATGGGGTATTTTACTGCAGTGGTATATACGGTTGTGGAGAGTGCGCATGCACCGCCGGGGGCATGGACGGGATCGGTGGTTAGTGGGCGCAGGTGCGGCAAGCAGAGTGAGGGCGCATGAGGCGGCAGGGGAGCATTTTCGGGCAGAGGCGGCAAGGGCTGTGACAGAGTGAGTGGTGAAGAAAGAAGACGGGGTGAGGTGGTGCGTCTGGATGACAGTGGCCAAGTGTGAGAGGTATGGGTACTTCGAAGGCCCGTTGGGGGGGGGCTCACCTGCTGGAGGATGTGAGGGATAAGATTTGAATGGGGGAAAGTGTAGAAATAATTTCGTTGCTCCCCCTGGAACAGTGGCACCTGGATTAGGTTAAGCCAAGTGATTCCGGGAAGGATAAGTAGAGGGGGGGGAGCGCCGGTGGAGGCTCACCCCTCGTACATTTGCAACGTGGCTGCGGGCATTTGCGTTTTTGGCAAGGGTATCAGGGGAAGGAATTGGGTAATTGGTTCGGCATGGTTTGGTTATATGGATCCATTTGGGGTGGCGTGTTAGGTCATATGGCGGTTTAGTCTGGCTTCAGTACGCCGAGTAATTTCAGCAAGGGAAGGTGTTGCGTGCCGGTATGCGGTAGGATCATACGGGCACATCCTTAGGGCTGCAGTGGATGGCGGCTCCTAGTCAGCCCCTTTTGGGGGGCAGTTGGCGGTTCGGGGCTTGGAACCCCGGCGACACGGACAATGAGGGTTGTTTGGGGGGCATAGAATGATGGGTGGTGCAGATTTGGCGCGGACGGTTGTCTTAAGCATAAGTGTTGGGTGGTGGTAAAGATCATAGTAATTCTGTGTCTTTCTATTTGTATTGGTGGATCTTCGCCTCCTTATTGGAAGTTTGCGCTGGGCTAGGGGACGCCTGGTGGTTGTCGGTGGAAATAGGGGTCAGGAAGTGGCTTTGGGCAGGATGGGTGGGCCATTCGGGGCCCTCCTTGTCATGATTGGGTTTCTCTGTTGGGGGGGTAGTGCCGGAAATGAGCCGTATATAGATGTATATATTTCGGCTTGTTCAAAACGTATCTTATCTGGAGGAGTCATCGGTGTATGCCTGCTTGGCTCCAGAATTGTCGGCGGTTTATTATGTGTCGTTTGACAGAGGGTGGGATTTGGTAAAGGCGGTGAGCCGTGGAGCATTGATGGCAAAGGCGGTTTTGGAGGTGGCATTAGGTTGTTACTGGTCTACCCTGCTAGCTAGCAGTTCGGGTGCTGCGGGGGGGAGGGGAGTTATTATTATGTTGATCGGTGGGGGCTAATGGGTTTTGTCCCATTTTATGTTCCTTTGGAGGCGGTTATTCCTTGGTGGAGTGTTTGGTGCGTGGTGTGTCCAAGCTTACACCTCTCATTCATTATAGGTTGATTCTCTTTCCATCGGGTTGGCGGGTTGATGATTCGTTTGGGTTGATTGTTTCATTGCAGATGGTGGTGGATACTCTTTTTTTTTTTTTTGGGCCGGTTGGCGCAGGCGAAGACTGAGGGTCCAACGCCAGTGATACGGTTTGTGGGGGATAAAGTTTGATGTTATGGTCAGAGAGGTAGGCTTCGTGGGTAATGGGGTGGTCCTATGGGCTGTGATAGAGGCAGTTAGGCCAGCTAAGACGGTGTGGTTTCAGGCGGTGCAGTCTTTGCTGGGGCGGTCGAACCACGGGTGTAGAGTTACGCCGCTGGGGCGAGTGTCTGCTGGACGGCTGGCGATGGCTGCGCCGAGGGTGCAGCCATCGGATCATTTGTGTGGGTCACGAGGGAGATCAATGATGATCTGATGGTGTAGGAGGTTTTTTGTTTTTCTTACGGCGATTTAGTGGCCGCGGATTCTGGCTGGGTAAGGTGGTACCTGATGGAACGTGGCTGCGGTACTCGGTTGCAGCGGGTCCAGTTGTTTTCGGGTTGGGCATCGTGGGTAGCACTTCCAATCGGTGGTAGGGGTCGAGTTGTGGAGGTTGGTAGTTTTTTCCGAGAGGAAGGTGTGCTGTCATTCTGACTATCAGTTGGTGGAGAATTAGATTAATAGTTGGTTTGCTAATCCTGGGGCCAAGGGTGGCGTACTTGTGGCAGTTGGTTTCTCAATTGTATGCGTTTTTAAAAAAAAAAAAAAAAAATTTATGCGTGGCGCAACCAGTACTGGGGGTTCGCCAAGGGTATAGCAGCTGCTTTGTTTCCTTCCAGTTCTGCAGGTTTCGGGAGTTGAGGCCGGGTAGCAGACGAGGTGGGCACGGTGTGTCCGGAGGGCTTGTGGAGTCTGGTGTGGCTGTGTTGGGGAGCGGCTCGGAGCTCAGTGACTGAGGTTATTTGGTGCTGATATCTAGAAGTGTGGGGGGCGCGGATAACGTGGTTTGGGGCCATGTGTGAGGAAAGCCTGGTGGAGTATTTGGTGGCGGCGTTGGCAGTGGTGAGTAACGGTTTTCAGGTTGCTAGGCCGGCGTCGGCAGTGGAGCAGAGGGTGGCGGCTGTGGCTGTCTTGTTGAGGATTAGATGTGGAGAGATGTTTTCACAGGATCTTAGTGCGTGGCAGGCCTTGAAGGGGTTTTGTCGTACGGGTGTGAGGGAGCGGGACACAAGGGTCCGTCTCCGTTGTTTTGTGGCAGCGTTTGGTGAGTGTTTTGTGGTTGCTATGTTCATCTGAGCACGAGCGGGTTTTGTTTCCTCTTGTCCACAACGGTTCGTGTTAGCCTTTTGGGGGGCTTTGAGATTGTGGGGTTGGTCAGCCCATCTACGGTTAAGAGCGGAGGTTGAATGTTGGAGGATGTGTCCGCGGTGGTGCAGTGGGTTGAGTGCCGGCTTCGTCGCTCACCGAATCAGGTTAGGCGGATGGTGAAGGTTGGTGTTGTTGTATGCAGTCCCGGGTGCGGAATTATGTTATGAGGATGCCCAGGGTTATTGTTGTGTCACGTTAGTTAAGGTACCATTTTGTGGCAGTGCTGCAGACTTGATTGCAAGTGGCGGGGGTGGGCGCCCGGAATACTACGGGTCGTATTCCCTCTGGATTGGGCTGCCACAAAGGCCCCTCGGTGGTCTCAGAAAAGGGGTTGTGAAAAGTATTGGGAGGTGGGAGTCCTCCCGTTTGTCGGCGTTACGTTTGGCCTCAGTTGTTATCGGGTTAAGGCCAATGGGGGCGTTTGAGTAATTTTGGGAGTGGAATGGGTTGGTGTAACAGGTTGGTGTTATCTGTGGATTTATAACCTCTGGGTTTTGTGGTGAGGGTGTGCCTCATTTGGATATTTGGGCATTCGTTGGTTCTCGGGGCCTCGGGGGTCTGAGGCTCGCCCGAATTTTGCCAGTTGGGTCTGGACGGGTCGATGGTACTGGTCCAGTAAGTGGGAGGCAGCGATTTGGTACCTCGAGAAGTTATTTATGAATGTTTAAAAAAAAAAAAAAAATTGTTGTTGGTTTGTTGCATTGTGGAAGACATACCCGGGCTTAAGCGTGGGGTAGTTTTGATAGTGTGACCAGGTTGGAATGGCGTGGGGCTCGTGCGGTAGGCAGTATCAATCGAGCCTTATTGGGGGCGGCGCCAAAGTTGGTGACGCTGAACTGGTGGTTTTGGAGATGCGATGGGGGTGTATCTTAACGTTATTGGTGCTGTTTTGTGGACGCTGTGATTGCGTGGAGGTGTGGTACAAGCTTTTGGTGTGTGGCGGGTCCAGGCCACGTAAGGAGTCACGTGCCCTGTCCTGTGGCGGGGGGTAGGTCTGGTCCAGAGGCGGTTGAAGGCAATGGTAACTGGACAGAGAGACACCATCTTGGTATGGTGGCTCCAGGTTCCGGGATGTTGCAGGCACGGGGTTCTGCAAAGTTGGGGGGTTAATCCGTAGGTGATTAATACCTCATCTCTGGGTCGGTGTGTTGCGGCCAGGGATACTGGGGTGAGAAGTGGTTCCTGGACTGGGCCTACCCAGGGTTGTATATTTACTGTATTGGTTACTGTGTTACCTATTGTTATTTGTTGGGGTCGCCCGTTGGACGGCGCCCCCTTGTGTTAGTATGTAAATAATAGGTAATAAAGGCTGCTGTGGCCAATTTTAAACCAAGTCACATGCAGTCCGTGTATTATTTACAGATGGTAATGGTGGGTAACACACACAGCACGACTGGAGAATCCTTTCTCAATGGTCAAGCTGTATACACACACGCACAGCCCTATACTCCTACACACAGCATACAGCTGTATACACACACGCACAGCCCTATACTCCTACACACAGCATACAGCTGTATACACACACGCACAGCCCTATACTCCTACACACAGCATACAGCTGTATACACACACGCACAGCCCTATACTCCTACACACAGCATACAGCTGTATACACACACGCACAGCCCTATACTCCTACACACAGCATACAGCTGTATACACACACGCACAGCCCTATACTCCTACACACAGCATACAGCTGTATACACACACGCACAGCCCTATACTCCTACACACAGCATACAGCTGTATACACACACGCACAGCCCTATACTCCTACACACAGCATACAGCTGTATACACACACGCACAGCCCTATACTCCTACACACAGCATACAGCTGTATACACACACGCACAGCCCTATACTCCTACACACAGCATACAGCTGTATACACACACGCACAGCCCTATACTCCTACACACAGCATACAGCTGTATACACACACGCACAGCCCTATACGCCTACACACAGCAAACAGCTGTATACACACACGCACAGCCCTATACTCCTACACACAGCATACAGCTGTATACACACACGCACAGCCCTATACTCCTACACACAGCATACAGCTGTATACACACACGCACAGCCCTATACGCCTACACACAGCATACAGCTGTATACACACACGCACAGCCCTATACTCCTACACACAGCATACAGCTGTATACACACATGCACAGCCCAAAGGAAAAACTCCAGCATCCATGTCTTTATAAAAATAGAACTCCGCCTTTATTTAGATAAGGTTAAAATTCCATTAAAAGTCCATTAATGAACAAGAGAGACGCGTTTCGAACGCTGGAACGTTCTTAATCATCACGCACAGCCGTATACACACACGCACAGCCGTATACACACACGCACAGCCGTATACACACACGCACAGCCGTATACACACACGCACAGCCGTATACACACACGCACAGCCGTATACACACACGCACAGCCGTATACACACACGCACAGCCGTATACACACACGCACAGCGTACAGCCATATACACAAACGCACAACCATATACACACACGCACAGCCGTATACACACACGCACAGCGTACAGCCATATACACGCACGCACAGCCGTATAAACGCACGCACAGCCGTATAAACGCACGCACAGCCGTATAAACGCACGCACAGCCGTATACACGCACGCACAGCCGTATACACCCACGCACAGCCGTATACACCCACGCACAGCCGTATACACCCACGCACAGGCGTATACACCCACGCACAGGCGTATACACCCACGCACAGGCGTATACACCCACGCACAGGCGTATACACCCACGCACAGCCATATACTCGCACGCACAGCCATATACACACACGCACAGCCATAGACACACACGCACAGCCATAGACACACAGGCGTATACATACATGTACAGCCGTATACACACACGCACAGCGTACGGCCGTATACACACACGCACAGCGTACAGCTGTATACATGTACACAGAGCCGTATACACACGCACAGCGTACAGCTATATATACATACATATACAGACACATATACAGATATAGTCACATAGAAGCGTATACATATTTGAAAACATTCACATATAAATAATCAGACACATAGACAGACACAATCCTATACATACACACATACTGGGGGGCTTTTACTTTTGATGATTGGGGGACACTTCTCTCCTCTTCTTGTCTCCCGTGCGCTCCACTTGTTTGATGGTAAATCCCACGGGCTAAAGGACCTGTGGTGACGTCCTGCCCATGTGATCAGAAGGGGCGGGGCTTCAGCAACACAGCTGATACCAGAAAGAAACTCCAGGTGGTCCTGGAGTTGTTTATAATAGAAGCGGGGGTCTGAGGTAAGATCCCAAAATGGGGGAGGGGGCCGCAGGGGGAGAGGGGGATGGGAAGCCTGCATGATTACAGTGGATGGGAGGAAGCATGGCCACACCCACTAACCAAGCTGGTCACTCCCACTACCCAATATAGAAAATATACTCCGGCACACTATAGAAAAATGCGAAGAAGAGTCCAATATGATGCTCAAAAAATGTCTTTATTATAAACGTAAGATTGTCCAACGTTTCTACCCATCAAGGGTTTTCTTCAAGGACTATGAAAGATGAGACTAGATTTCTTAAACGAGCACCAGAAACACGTCAGGTGAATCAACTATTGGTATCCGAAAAGGTACTAAAAGGACCAGTTTGAGATCACCTTGATTCTTCAAACTACTGGAGAACCATTTGGACTCATTCCCAAGTCTATAGCACTAACTACTCACCTATATAGGTCAATCGGACTTGAACGTGGTCCTGGACCCTTTTTACACATTGGCCTCACCCATGAGAATTATTTGGTCTATGACCCCTAAGGGATTAACACACCGATCACATTTGTAAGAAACGGCGGAGGTCTTTCTTTCATTTCTTTGCTCATATGACCCGATGTCTTGATCTCAAACTGGTCCTTTTAGTACCTTTTCGGATACCAATAGTTGATTCACCTGACGTGTTTCTGGTGCTCGTTTAAGAAATCTAGTCTCATCTTTCATAGTCCTTGAAGAAAACCCTTGATGGGTAGAAACGTTGGACAATCTTACGTTTATAATAAAGACATTTTTTGAGCATCATATTGGACTCTTCTTCGCATTTTTCTATAGTGTGCCGGAGTATATTTTCTATATTGACTGTCCTTTCTCCTGAGCACCTACAACAAAGATTGGTTGAGCCAGGTTTTATCCTCTATATACTCCCACTACCCAGGCAGCTTCGTCTAGCCACTGGGATGTAGCCGCAACACTTGTCTGATGCTCTTCGGCTGAACGGAGGCAGCGCGCGCTGCAGGAAGCCATTATAACACACATGGCCGCGTACTGTGAACTGCGCACGGCCGTGTCTCCTGTACTATGCGGCCGGTCAGCACTGTGTGCACCTGTAATGTCAGTGTGCCCGGCCGCATCATAGTACAGGAGACACGGCCGCACGCAATTCACTGTGCGCGGCCATGTGCTATAATGACATTATGCAGCAGGCGGCCGACCCTCTACAATAGCTGGGAGAGCAGCCCGGAGGGCAATTGGCCCCCTGCCTCCCGGCCCAGCCCGCCCCTAGACACTACCATGCTCGGGTGCTCTGTACTCGTAACTAGTAATGAGCGGGCACTACCATGCTCGGGTGCTCAGTACTGGTAACTAGTGATGAGCGGGCACTACCATGCTCGGGTGCTCAGTACTCGTAACTAGTAATGAGCGGGCACTACCATGCTCGGGTGCTCAGTACTGGTAACTAGTGATGAGCGGGCACTACCATGCTCAGGTGCTCAGTACTCGTAACTAGTGATGAGCGGACAATACAATGCTCGGGTGCTCGGTACTGGTAACTAGTGATGAGCGGGCACTACCATGCTCGGGTGCTCTGTACTCGTAACTACTGATGAGCGGACAATACCATGCTCGGGTGCTCGGTACTGGTAACTAGTGATGAGCGGGCACTACCATGCTCGGGTGCTCAGTACTTGTAACTGGTGATGAGCGGGCACTACCATGCTCAGGGGCTCAGTACTGGTAACTAGTGATGAGCGGGCACTACCATGCTCGGGTGCTCTGTACTTGTAACTAGTGATGAGCGGGCACTACCATGCTCGGGTGCTCTGTACTTGTAACTAGTGATGAGCGGGCACTACCATGCTCGGGTGCTCTGTACTCGTAACTAGTGATGAGTGGGCACTACCATGCTCGGGTGCTCAGTATTTGTAGCGAGCTGTTGGACGCTTGGATGGGCGCGATTCCAATAAACGAGTATAATGGAAGACAATGGGGAACTCAAGTATTCCGGAAGATCTTCCATTATTCTCGAGTCCATCCGAGCGTCCAACTGCTTGTTACGAATACCATTGATTGTACATTATTGATTTTGTTCCTGAAGAAGGGGTCGTATGACTCTGAAACGCGTAGAACAATAAAATCAGATACTTTTAATCTCCAGCAATCTCCTTCTGGCAGCGCGGATTAACTCTTTTCTTCCACCCACTTATATCACCCATCATTACTAGTAAGACATCAGACTCCAGGACAACGATATGTAATCACTGGTGTTCCCCAAACCTATGGCTCAGGGGCCACATGTGGCTCTCAGGACCCCTGCTGGCACTTCCCGAGCTGCTAATGGCTGCAGACACTATTGTGCAGCAGTGGCGCTAGGAATGGGGGGGTTTGGAGACATATTATGTCACGTGTATATGGCTTTCACCAACGTGGCTGCAACCTATGAAAAGTCGGGGACCGGTGCCTTTGAGGAAGGAAGCACAGGAGCTATCGAGCCCAGCAAGTGGGAGTATGGAAAAGGGAAAGAGGGAGTTAAAATGGTGCAAAAGGTGTTTTTTCGACTTGCAGGTAGGAGCCAATCGGCTTTTCAGCTGTGTATTTGCGCTCTTTTTGTTACAGTGCCAGCATGGTATATTGGATTTCAAAAAATCTCATATACAATACTGAAGAATATACCTTACAGTTCAAAATTTCAGGGTCACTTAGATATTTCCTTATTTTTGAAAGAAAAGCACTTTTTTTTCCAATGAAGCTAAATTAAATGAAACAGAAATCCCCTCTATACGTTGTTAATGTGGTAAATGACTATTTTAGTGGCAAACGTCTGTTTTTTAATGCAATATCTACATAGGTGTATAGAGGCCCATTTCCAACAACCACCACTCCAGTGTTCTGATGGTACATTGTGTTTGCTAACTGTGTTAGAAGGCTAATGGATGTTTAGAAAACCAGTGACAACCCTTGTTTAAGTATGTTAGCACAGCTGAAAACAGTTTTGCTGATTAGAGAAGCTATAAAACTGACCTTCCTTTGAGCTAGTTGAGAATCTGGAGCATTACATTTGTTGGTTCCATTAAACTCTCAAATGGCCAGAAAAAGAGAACTTTCATGTGAAACTCGACTGTCTATTCTTATTCTTAGAAATGAAGGATATTCCATGCGAGAAATTGCCAAGAAACTGAAGATTTCCTACAACGGTGTGTACTACTCCCTTCAGAGGAGAGCACAAACAGGCTGTAACCAGAGTAGAAAGAGAAGTGGGAGGCCGCGCTGCACAACTGAGCAACAAGACAAGTACATTACAGTCTCTAGTGTGAGAAATCCACGCCTCACAGGTCCTCAACTGGCAGCTTCATTACATAGTACCCAGAAAACGCCAGTGTCACCGTCTACAGGGAAGAGGAGACTCTGGGATGCCGGCCTTCAGGGCAGAGTGGCAAAGAAAAAGCCATATCTGAGACTGGCTAATAAAAGGAAAAGATTAATATGGGCAAAAGAACACAGACATTGGACAGAGGAAGATTGGAAAAAAGTGTTATGGACAGACGAATCAAAGTTTGAGGTGTTTGGATCAAACAGAAGAACATTTGTGAGACGCAGAACTGCTAAAAAGATGCTGGAAGACTGCCTGACGCCTTCTGTCAAGCATGGTGGAGGTAAGTGATGGTCTGGGGTTGCTTTGGTGCTGGTAAAGTGGGAGATTTGTACAATGTAAAAAGGATTTTGAATAAGGAAGGCTATCACTCCATTTTGTAACGCCATGCCATACCCTGTGGACAGCGCTTGATTGGAGCCAATTTCATCCTACAACAGGACAATGATCCAAAGCCCAAATTATGCATGAATTATTTAGGGAAGAAGCCGGCAGCTGGTATCTATCTGTAATGGAGTGGCAGCCCAGTCACCAGACCTCAACCCTATAGAGCTGTTGT
This sequence comes from Anomaloglossus baeobatrachus, assembly GCF_048569485.1. Lineage (NCBI taxonomy): Eukaryota > Metazoa > Chordata > Amphibia > Anura > Aromobatidae > Anomaloglossus > Anomaloglossus baeobatrachus. Next base: position 521,418,679 of record NC_134353.1, read on the forward strand.
GGGAGCAGCTTGACCGTATGGTGCGAAAAGTGCCCATCAAGCCAATCCAACTTGTGGAGGGGGGAAGCATGGGGCAAAATATCTCCAGATTACCTCCGCTAATTAACAGCTAGAATGCCAAAGGTCTGCAAAGCTGGAATTGCTGCAGAGGAGCATTCTGTGCCGAAAGCAAAGTATGAAGGAGAAAATTATTATTTCACGTAACAATCATTATTTCTGACCTCGTCACTGTCTGGACGATATTCTCTATTCATTACGCAACTCATCTGATAAATAAAGTAGGATTCTTCATGGAAAAGACAAAATTGTCTGGGGGACCCCAAAACTTTTGAACTGTAGCACATCCACAGATTAGATTACGGCTGCGTTCACACTGGCGTATGTTGTCTCTTGCGAGAGAATCGGATTGATTGAGCAAAAGACGTGGCTCAAATTCTGCTCCGAGTGTGACCCGAGTGATATTTACTGTGATCTGATTCTCCCGCATGGAGAGGTTCATTTCTCCATCTTCTCCGTTGCCTGTCCCGGATGTCATCTGAGTGCCGTACAATGTTTTCCACGCTCCGGGTGCGCGCCGTCTGGTATACGCTACCACTCGCAGCGTGCAGCAAATCGGCATGAGAAAAAAACCCACGAAAAATAACACTGGGTCGGATAGCCCTCGTCCCTGTTATACGCTCGTGTGAGCGAACCCTTAGGGGTACTTTGCACGTTGCGACATCGCACCTGCGATATCGTCGGGGTCAAATCGAAAGTGACGCACATCCGGCGCCGGTAACGATGTCGCAACGTGTAATGCCTATTAGAGAAGATGAACGAGCGTGAAACGGTCACAAATCGGTGATCTGTGTCACGTCGTTCATTTTCATAATGGTGCGTCCGCAGGTACGATGTTGTTCCTCGTTCCTGCGGCAGCGCACATCGCTGTGTGTGAAGCCGCAGGAGCGAGGAACATCTCCTTACCTGCCTCCACCGGCTATGCGGAAGGAAGAAGGTGGGCGGGATGTTTACGTCCCGCTCATCTCCGCCCCTCCGCTTCTATTGGCCGCCTGCCGTGTGACGCCGCACGACCCTCCCCCTTAGGAAGGAGGCGGGACGCCGGCCAGAGCGATGTCGCAGGGCAGGTAAGTGCGTGTGAAGCTGCCGTAGCGATAATGTTTGCTACGGCAGCTATCACAAGATATCGCGGGTGCAACGGGGGCGGTGACTATCACGCTCGGCATCGCTAGCATCGGCTAGCGATGTCACAGCATGCAAAGTACCCCTTATTCTTAGGGTGTGACCCAATATGGACACCCTCGCTCAATTTTGCAGTGCCACCATTATATTAGGGCAAATATGGACTGGGGGAGGACACAGCAGATGTCCACTATGTATTGTATAGAGCAAAATGTTATACAGATGCCTTGGTCCTCACTAGCTTAACCTAATGCACCACCAGGGGAAAGCTACTTTTGAAGCGGCATTGCCCCCATAGCTGGCGGCACCCTATGCAAGTGCATATGTAGTACTACGGTAAATGTCCACCCTCGATATGGACACCCAAGGTATAGGATGCCCCTCTAATAACCAGAGTAAAGAGGGGCGACACAGTGTACCCCTTGCTCCAAGGGTGGATGTACGTTGTCTCCAACCTGTGCACCTATGCAAGGGTGCGGGAGGTTGGTGGTCCCACAACCATCTACAAATCAGCTTCTGTCTATTACTCTGCAGAATTAATTACCTGGCTCACAATTACTGGGGTCTCAGTAGAGATACATAAGGGGGGCACTCAATGTTCAGACACCGGAGAAGCGGCCCATATTCTGCTCTTCTTCAGGGTACCTTACTGGGGGGCACTAAATGCTGAGATACCAGAGAAGCGGCCCATATTCTGCTCTTCTTCAGGGTACCTAAGGGGGGGGGGCACTAAATGCTGAGATACCAGAGAAGCGGCCCATATTCTGCTCTTCTTCAGGGTAATGAGGGGGGGGCACTAAATGCTGAGATTCCAGAAAAGCGGCCCATATTCTGCTCTTCTTCAGGGTGATAAGGGGGGGCACTCAATGTTAACACTCCGAAGAAGCGGCCCATATTCTGCTCTTCTTCAGGGTACATAAGGGGGGAACCCAATGCTGAGACACCGGAGAAGCAGCCCATATTCTGCTCTTCTTCAGGGTATCTAAGGGGGGGGGCACTCAATGTTGAGACACCGGAGAAGCGGCCCATATCCTGTTCTTCAGGGTACATAAGGGGGGGCACTAAATGCTGAGATACCAGAAAAGCGGCCCATATTCTGCTCTTCTTCAGGGTACATAAGGGGGGGGGCACTCAATGTTAACACACCGGAGAAGTGGCCCATATTCTGCTCTTCTTCAGGGTCATAAGGGGGGGGAACTCAATATTGAGACACCGGAGAAGCAGCCCATATTCTGTTCTTCTTCAGGGTGCATAAGGGGGCACTCAATGTTATGACACCAGAGAAGAGAAGCAGCCCATATTCTGCTCTTCTTCAGGGTCCATAAGGAGGGGCACTCGAAGTTAACACACCGGAGAAGCGGCCCATATTCTGCTCTTCTTCAGGGTACATAAGGGGGGGGGCACTCAATATTGAGACACCGGAGAAGCAGCCCATATTCTGCTCTTCTTCAGGGTACATAAGGGGGCACTCAATGTTGAGACACCAGAGAAGCAGCCCATATTCTGCTCTTCTTCAGGGTAGATAAGGGGGGCACTCAATGTTGACACATCGGAGAAGCGGCCCATATTCTGCTCTTCTTCAGGGTTCATAAGGTGCGGCACTCAATGTTGACACACCAGAGAAGCAATCCATATTCTGCTCTTCTTCGGGGTACATAAGGTGCAGCACTCAATGTTGACACACCAGAGAAGCGGCCTATATTCTGCTCTTCTTCAGGGTAGATAAAGGGGCACTCAATGTTGACACACCAGAGAAGCAGCCCATATTCTGTTCTTCTACAGGGTACATAAGGGGGCACTCAATGTTGAGACACCGGAGAAGAGGCCCATATTCTGCTCTTCTTCAGGGTACATAAGGGGGGGCACTCAATGCTGAGACACCGGAGAAGCGGCCCATATTCTTTTCTTCTTCAGGGTACATAAGGGGGGGCACTCAATGTTGAGACACCGGAGAAGCGGTCCATATTCTGCTCTTCTTCAGGGTACATAAGGGGGCACTCAATGTTGACACACCAGAGAAGCAATCCGTATTCTGCTCTTCTTCGGGGTACATAAGGTGCAGCACTCAATGTTGAGACACCGGAGAAGCGGTCCATATTCTGCTCTTCTTCAGGGTACATAAAGGGGCACTCAATGTTGACACACCAGAGAAGCAGCCCATATTCTGTTCTTCTACAGGGTACATAAGGGGGCACTCAATGTTGAGACACCGGAGAAGAGGCCCATATTCTGCTCTTCTTCAGGGTACATAAGGGGGGGCACTCAATGCTGAGACACCGGAGAAGCGGCCCATATTCTTTTCTTCTTCAGGGTACATAAGGGGGGGCACTCAATGTTGAGACACCGGAGAAGCGGTCCATATTCTGCTCTTCTTCAGGGTACATAAGGGGGCACTCAATGTTGAGACACCGGAGAAGAGGCCCATATTCTGCTCTTCTTCAGGGTACATAAGGGGGGGCACTCAATGCTGAGACACCGGAGAAGCGGCCCATATTCTTTTCTTCTTCAGGGTACATAAGGGGGGGCACTCAATGTTGAGACACCGGAGAAGCGGTCCATATTCTGCTCTTCTTCAGGGTACATAAAGGAGCACTCAATGTTGACACACCAGAGAAGCAGCCCATATTCTGTTCTTCTACAGGGTACATAAGGGGGCACTCAATGTTGAGACACCGGAGAAGCGGCCCATATTCTACTCTTCTTCAGGGTTAATAAGGGGGGGCACCCAACGTTGACACATCAGAGAAGCGGCCCATATTCTACTCTTCTTCAGGGTTTATAAGGGGGGGCACTCAATGTTGAGACACCGGAGAAGCGGCCCATATTCTACTCTTCTTCAGGGTTTATAAGGGGGGGCACCCAACGTTGACACATCAGAGAAGCGGCCCATATTCTACTCTTCTTCAGGGTTTATAAGGGGGGGCACCCAATGTTGAGACACCGGAGAAGTGGCCCATATTCTGCTCTTCTTCAGGGTACCCTCTGCAATCATGTCACCTACCAAACCTAATAAAGCAAGCGGTTGTCACGGCCCGACCCTATTATTACCATCCACAGGTAGCGACATAAACTTTTATAAGGTTTTCGATAATACCTTCATAGAGAATATAATAAAATAAGAACAAAATCAGATTTATACAAAGACTCAATATATTGGGATAAATAAATAAATAAATATGATTAAAATTAGATGATAAATTAAAAGATCATACAGACACAAAAGAAGTACCGATTTACATCTCAGGCTTGGGTCCGGGTAGAACCGTGCTCCTGGGGCAAAAGTAAAAAAAAAAGTGACACTCCATAAGCGGAAACAATGGAAAGAAAGACAAGCTTTTTTGGGGACCCCAAGTGGTGGCTCTCGAGTGCCGTATTGTATCCTGCAGGTGGTCTTCAGTTCTGCTGGTACGTTTGGTTCTGTATCTGTGCTTTAGCCCTTAATATCCAGTGAGCTTGGGGAAACTAATACAGTAGTAAAATATGGCGCTCATTGATTATGGTCGGCATTGTCCCTGCAACTAAACCATCTTCTCTCTTAAAAAATTAGCATATTATTTACCTTTTTTTTTAGTAAATCAAATTGTAAGACTGAAACCCCCATCATTCATCCAGTGAGGTATTAAAGGGGATGTGTCATCAGAAAATGACCTACGGTTTAAAGGTATAAGCACACAACATCTTATTTGCGCAGCGTTCTTGTAGGTGAAGTGGCTTTAGGAAAACTTTTTTTTTTTCTCTAAAGCATCTTCCTGGCAGGGTCGCTTTTACATTGCGGAATATTGTATTCATTTTTTTCGGAGGTTTGGCGGCTCTTTTTCAGACGGAATCTACCTAAAAAAGACGCTGTGTGCACACACTCTTAAAAAAAAAAAAAAAAATCTTGCAATTTTCACAACAGCCACTAGGGTTTTTTCCTCATATTTCCTCTTCTTTCAGGAAATGCACATGTACATTAGCAGCAATAATCTGACCCTATTTTTTTTTTTTTGTATTGAAGCATCTAATGAGCGTGTGCACGGGTCAGTATGAAGTGAGAAGGAAGAAGTAAACTGTGACATTACCCATTATGATTTGTGGATCATGTGTTATGAGCTGTGTACAGAGGTGTTATCACTCATTGTACAGAAGGAGAAGGTGAGCTGTGACATCGACTATTGTGAATGATGGATTCTTTGTCATTTACTGTTTATAGAGGAGATATGAGTCACTGTGCAGGAGTGGGAGGTGGTGATCTGTGACATCACTTAATGTGACTGGTTGATCCTGTGTTATCTACTGTATATAGAGGTGTTAATAGTCATTGTACAGAAGGAGGAGGTAAGCTGTGACATCACCTATTGTGCATGGTGGATCCTGTGTTATTTCCTGTATATAGAAGTGTTATCAGTCATTGAACAGGAGAAGAATGAGGTGAGCTGTGACATCACCTATTGTGAATGGTGGATCCTGTTATCTACTGTATATAGAGGTGTTATCAGTCATTGTACAGAAGGAGGAAGTGAGCTGTGACGTCACATATTGTGAACGGTAAATCCTGTGTTATCTACTGTATATAGAGGTGTTATCAGTCATTGTACAGAAGGAGGAGGTGAGCTGTGACATCATCTATTGTGAATGTTGGGTCCTTTATATCTACTGTAAATAGGTGTTATCAGTCATTGTACAGTAGGAGGAAGAGGTGAGCTGTGACATTACCTATTGTAAATGGTGGATCCTGTCTTATCTAATGTATATAGAGATGTTATCAGTCATTGTAGAGGAGGGGGAGGAGGAGAGCTGTGATATCACCTGTTGTGAATGGTGGATCTTGTGTTATCTACTGTATATAGAGGTGTTATTAGTCATTGTACAGGAGGATGAGGTGAGCTGTGACATCACTTACTGTACTGTATACAGAAGTGTTATGTTACTGTATTGGAGGAGGAAGAGGTGATCTGTGACATCGCCCATTGTGATTGGAAGATTCTGTGTTATCAGCTGTGTATAGAGGTGTTATCAATCACTCTAATCCTGTCTGTGATGATAATGAGGCTGCTGAAAACTCAGAAAGAATAGGAAATATGAGTCTAAAATAGTCTTGGTGGAAAGTGTGAAAATTACTGTTTTTAACATCCATTGTGATATGGCAAAAAAAATTGCCAAAAATGTTTAAAAATACGTCAGACAGAAAAAAAATAATTTCAGGTCATTTTCTGATAATACGTTTAATTGAAGGCTTATATGCCATCATATACCGTCATCAATGGGACAATGGGAGTCCAGGGCTATGGTCTACCTGCTGGGAGTTGTAGTTTTACAATAGCAATATAGCCGCAGGTTGGAGAACGCTGCCCTGGCTCGGCACACAAGATCCTCGCATGGATTCTGACACGTATGATATAAAAATATATGGTTCGTGTTGAAATATGGCCTTTTTCAAAAAAGTACAAAAAAACCCCAAAAACCTAAGCCACTGATAGGAAGCAATCAGCAAAGTAATAAGGATTCGTCGTCACTAGTGCTGCTCTCCGAGAGCGGGTGGGGGGTCGGTCGTTCACAATGGACGTGTACCCCCAAAGGCTCCTCATGGCAAGAAGATGCACAGCTACGCGGCTGCGCCATCCCCTGAATTTGGACATTCGCTGAGCTGTCTAAGTGGCCGGAGTTTTTCAATGGCAATTGTTTATGGCTATGGGTCCTTTCCGGTACAGGCACCAAATAAAAAGCACCCAAGAGTTCAGCCGAAGACGTCTCTCCGGGGTCTTCCCTTATGGCTGGATTAAAATACCCATGGCAAGGGTTTTCAGAGTCCGACGACGCAGAAGACGTCTCTGCGCGAGTCTGTGGCAGGACGGTTAGAGGAACCCCCCGTTCCGGATCCACCTGGTGGTCCGCAGAATCAGAACTGTCGCCCTCTTGGCTAGAAGTCTGTGTTTCTGTGTTTAAGGTTTCGGGAGGGGTGATAGGGCTCGGCCAGGTGTCTTCACCTCTGCCGGGGTCCGTCTCCCCGAACTGGGCCTGTGAGAGGAGCGATGACGTCAGGAGGGGGATTTGTCCTCTTGCGCGGGGGCGATGGAATAATCTGTTCTAAAGTCTTCCAAGACGTCTTCTGGAGGAAGCCCTTCTGGAAGAATGTCGCCTCATCTGCCGTCGCATTGCCGTACGGATGTTCTGTAGCATGGACACCTGGGAAAAAAAAAGAAATATAGGGGAATAACTGGACAGATCATTGTATCCTGTAATACTCTGCGCTGCTGAAGGACGCGGCTCCTAATTCTGTCTGTAATCTCTGAAGATTATGACACGGCCTCTTGTGCAGCTCTGCCCTTAACCCCTTTACGACCAAGAACGTACCAGTACGTCCTTTGTCATGTTGCGGTAATCACTGCTGGCTGCTGCAGTGAGCTGGCAGTGATCCCTGCACATGTCTGCTGATTTGAACAGCAGACATGTGGGGCTAACAGACGCAGGTGGATCCGCGATCCATCCGCGCCTGTTAACCTCTTAGATCGTGCGGTCAAAATGTGACAGAGCGATTTAAATGACAGAAGTGGGGATTGTGCCGTTCCCCGCCGCCATCGGAGGCCCTGTGATGCGTTCACGGGGAGCTGACGGTTGCCATGGTAGCACAGGGCCATGTGATAACTCCTGTCGCTATCATGACGTATTTCCTATTAGAGCCAGCAGAGTAGCGGCTGTAACAAGAATGCAGCGTTTCTGCTGATCAGAGCTGTGCAGCTCTGATCAACAGAAATGAATGAGCAATCAGACTGCTGATCCTTATAGTCCCCTAGGGGGACAAGTAAAATAAAAAAAATGTAAAAAAAAAGTTTGAAAAAATATAAAAACCCTAAAAGTTCAAATTCACCCCATTGAAAAAAAAATAGTTGAAAATAAATATATGCATATTTGGTATCGCCGCGTTCAAAAATGCCCGATCTATCAAAATATAAAATCAATTAATCTGATCGTGGCGAGAAAAAAATTCCAAAAGCTAAAATTAAGTTTTTTGGTCGCTGCAAAAAATAAGCCATCACCGAGCCCCATATCCCAAAAAATGAGAACACTACAGGTCTCAGAAAATGGCGCCAAAAGGGAGACTTTTTTTGGACAAAATTCTGAATTTTTTTAACCCCTTAGATAAAAGTAAACCTATACATGTTTGGTGTCTACGCACTCGTCCTGACCTGAGGCATCACACCCACACATCAGTTACCATATAGTGAACACGGTGAATCAAATATCCCAAAAACAATCATTCAATCGCAATTTCTTTGCAATTTCACCGCACTTGGATTTTTTTTCCTCATTTTTCAGTACACTGTATGGTACAAGTAATGGCTTCTTTCAAAAGCACAACTCATCCCACAAAAACTAAGCCTTTTAGATGGTAAGATTGAAGGAAATATACAAAAGTTGGGGTTCTTAGAAGAGGGCAAGGAAACAACAAAAATGAAAAACAGAAAATCGTCCGGGGGTGACTACAAACTTTACATGTCTAACCATACACGTGCACACTCAGCTCAGCTGAGCGTGCATGTGCTTTCAGTAGGGAGAAGGGAATAAGCTGCTGTCAGAAACCTCTGGCGGCAGCTTATCTCCTATGAGCACCAAGGATCGGGGGTTGAACCTAAATAGGCATGACCCTTCTTTCTTTGGCACTTTTTTGGAGGGGTAGCCACAATAGCCCACATAAACATGAGACAGTTGACTGGTTCTTCTGAAATCACAGCTTTTGGCAGATGTCTATGACCCCCTTAACGTGAGATTGGTCACCGCTGACACACTCCTCAACTGAAACACTCTGTGCTGCAGAAAGAATACAGTTTAATAAAACATGGAAGTGTATTTACTTGGGAGTCACTGACAGCTGGAAAGTCTTCAACAGGAGGAATGAGCCCCTGTGCGATGAGCTGCCCGTAAGAAGGAGGAGCCTCGCGTCTCACAAACTCCGCCTCTAAACGGGTCATTTGTGTTTCAAAAGCCCTGAAAAATAAAAAGTATACAAGCATTCATTAAACATAAAAAACATGAGAGCTCAAGGCTACCTATCGAATATGCTCATAAACATATTGAATTTGACTAATTTGGTTAAAATGGCGGACTTGTTCCAGAAAAAGTACTGCTGTTGTACTGCAGCTCAGCCCAATACTTATTGCTGGTCTCCTCCAGTAACAGCGCCACTCCTGCTCATTGGCCGTGCATTATTTTTGCCTATTAATTTGAATGCAATAAACCATTGGTCCAGTATTGAACCCCTGAGGTCCTTCCATTGGTCCAGTATTGAACCCCTGAGGTCCTTCCATTGGTCCAGTATTGAACCCCTGAGGTCCTTCCATTGGTCCAGTATTGAACCCCTGAGGTCCTTCCATTGGTCCAGTATTGAACCCCTGAGGTCCTTCCATTGGTCCAGTATTGGACCCCTGAGGTCCTTCCATTGGTCCAGTATTGAACCCCTGAGGTACTTCCATTGGTCCAGTATTGGACCCCTGAGGTACTTCCATTGGTCCAGTATTGAACCCCTGAGGTCCTTCCATTGGTCCAGTATTGAACCCCTGAGGTCCTTCCATTGGTCCAGTATTGAACCCCTGAGGTCCTTCCATTGGTCCAGTATTGAACCCCTGAGGTCCTTCCATTGGTCCAGTATTGAACCCCTGAGGCCCTTCCATTCATGCTCAGTACTCGTAACTAGTGATGAGCGGGCACTACCATGCTCGGGTGCTCTGTTCTTGTAACTAGTGATTAGCGGGCACTACCATGCTCGGGAGCTCTGTACTGGTAACTAGTGATGAGCGGGCACTACCATGCTCGGGAGCTCAATACTGGTAACTAGTGATGATCGGGCACTACCATGCTCGGGAGCTCAATACTGGTAACTAGTGATGATCGGGCACTACCATGCTCGGGTGCTCAGTACTGGTAATTAGTGATGAGCGGGCACTACCATGCTCGGGTGCTCAGTACTGGTAACTAGTGATGAGCGGGCACTACCATGCTCAGGTGCTCAGTACTCGTAACTAGTGATGAGCGCGCACTACCATGCTCGGGTGCTCAGTACTCGTACTCAGTGATGAGTGAGCACTACCATGCTCGGGTGCTCGGTACTCGTAACTAGTGATGAGTGGGCACTATCATGCTCGGGTGCTCAGTACTGGTAACTAGTGATGAGCGGGCACTACCATGCTCGGGTGCTCTGTACTGGTAACTAGTGATGAGCGGAAACTACCATGCTCGGGTGCTCAGTACTCGTAACTAGTGATGAGTGGGCACTACCATGCTCGGGTGCTCAGTACTCGTAACTAGTGATGAGCGGGCACTATCATGCTCGGGTGCTCTGTACTCGTAACTAGTGATGAGCGGGCACTACCATGCTCGAGTGCTCGGTACTAGTAACTAGTGATGAGCGGGCACTACCATGCTCGGGTGCTCGGTACTCGTAACTAGTGATGAGCGGGCACTACCATGCTCGGGTGCTCTGTACTCGTAACTAGTGATGAGTGAGCACTACCATGCTCGGGTGCTCTGTACTGGTAACTAGTGATGAGCGGGCACTATCATGCTCGGGTGCTCTGTACTCGTAACTAGTGATGAGTGGGCACTACCATGCTCGAGTGCTCGGTACTAGTAACTAGTGATAAGCGGGCACTACCATGCTCGGGTGCTCTGTACTCGTAACTAGTGATGAGCGGGCACTACCATGCTCGGGTGCTCGGTACTAGTAACTAGTGATGAGCGGGCACTACCATGCTCGGGTGCTCTGTACTCGTAACTAGTGATGAGTGGGCACTACCATGCTCGGGTGCTCAGTACTCGTAACTAGTGATGAGCGGGCACTATCATGCTCGGGTGCTCTGTACTCGTAACTAGTGATGAGTGGGCACTACCATGCTCGAGTGCTCGGTACTAGTAACTAGTGATGAGCGGGCACTACCATGCTCGGGTGCTCGGTACTCGTAACTAGTGATGAGCGGGCACTACCATGCTCGGGTGCTCTGTACTCGTAACTAGTGATGAGTGAGCACTACCATGCTCGGGTGCTCTGTACTGGTAACTAGTGATGAGCGGGCACTATCATGCTCGGGTGCTCTGTACTCGTAACTACTGATGAGTGGGCACTACCATGCTCGAGTGCTCGGTACTAGTAACTAGTGATAAGCGGGCACTACCATGCTCGGGTGCTCTGTACTCGTAACTAGTGATGAGCGGGCACTACCATGCTCGGGTGCTCGGTACTAGTAACTAGTGATGAGCGGGCACTACCATGCTCGGGTGCTCTGTACTCGTAACTAGTGATGAGTGGGCACTACCATGCTCGGGTGCTCAGTACTCGAAACTAGTGATGAGCGGGCACTACCAGGGGCTGGCACATTTTACCCTGGGGGCAATCATAAGGCAGTGGCCCTCAAGTTGCAGTGGCCCATCTTTGGTCTGTTTATCTCTGGCCGCTGCAGTAAAACAGCAGTGGTAACAGACTTTATGAACAGACTGGTGCATATATATTGGAACAGAACCGCGCTTACTGCTTACATAGATACTGCAACAGAACCAATATGACTACATAGATATGGGAACTGCAAGGAGCTTACTACAGAGATATGGGAGCAGAACCGAGCTTACTGCAGAGATATGGGAGCAGAACCGAGCTTACTACAGAGATATGGGAGCAGAACCGAGCTTACAACAGAGATATGGGAGCAGAACCGAGCTTACTACAGAGATATGGGAACAGAACTGAGCTTACTACAGAAATATGGGAACAGAACCGAGCTTACTGCAGAGATAAGGGAGCAAAACCAAGCTTACTGCAGAGATAAGGGAGCAGAACCCAGCTTACTACAGAGATAAGGGAGCAGAACCAAGCTTATTACTGAGATAAGGGTGCAGAACCGAACTTACTGCAGAGATAAGGGAGTAGAACCAAGCTTACTACAGAGATATGGGAGCAGAACTGAGCTTACTACAGAGATATATGAGCAGAAGCAAGCTTACTACAGCGATAAGGGTGCAGAACAGAGCTTACTACAGAGATAAGTGTGCAGAACCAAGCTTACTAAAGAGATAAGGGTGCAGAACCGAGCTTACTGCAGAGACATGGGAGCAGAACCGACCTTACTACAAAGATATGGGAACAGAACCGAGCTTACTACAGAGATATGAGAACAGAACCGAGCTTACTACAGAGATATGGGAACAGAACCGAGCTGACTGCAGAGATAAGGGAGCAGAACTGAGCCTACTTCAGAGATATGGGAGCAGAACCGAGCTTACTACAAAGATATGGGAACAGAACCGAGCTTACTACAGAGATATGGGAACAGAACCGAGCTGACTGCAGAGATAAGGGTGCAGAACCGAGCCTACTACAGAGATAAGGGAGCAGAACCAAGCTTACTACAGAGATAAGGGTGCAGAACCGAGCCTACTACAGAGATAAGGGAGCAGAACCAAGCTTACTACAGAGATAAGGGTGCAGAACCGAGCTTACTACAGAGATAAGGGAGCAGAACCGAGCTTACTACAGAGATATGGGAGCAGAACTGACCTTACTACAGAGATAAGGGAGCAGAACCAAGCTTACTACAGATATAAGGGAGCAGAACCGAGCTTACTACAGAGATAAGGGAGCAGAACCGAGCTTACTACAGAGATAAGGGAGCAGAACCAAGCTTACTACAGAGATAAGGGAGCAGAACTGAGCATACTGTACCCATACAACAAAATTGTACTTGGTCTACAACATAGAAACAGCAATAGAACCAAGCCTCCTCCATAGCTAGGGGAAAAGAACATGTAAGCTTATTGCTTAACTATGGTACCATAACTGAGCTTACTGTATTGATATAGGAGCAAAACCACGCTTACTACATAGATACAGTACCATAACCCAGCTAACTACATGTACAACAATACAAAGCTTCTCCTATATTTTCAATGTTAAACTCATACGGAACACGGCTGGCACACGGACTATACACTGATGCTATCTGTGTGCTGTACATGTTTTTCACGGCCCCATATGCTTCTATTAGCCCTTGTCATCTGCGCTGCTGGGAAAAAACCCAGATGTCTCCGTAGGGATCACACACGGTCTGTGTAAACACACGGACATGCGAGCAGCACCATATGCTATAATGGGTACATATGGTACCCATAAAAAAAGCGGATACAACACGTACCAGATACACAGGCACGTGAAGGAGGCCATAAGGTGGTCACATAGCTACGTCACAGTGCAGGGGTTAATTTCACTTTTCTTTTCATAAACATTGAAAGACAAATGAAATTCCCTAACACATATGTGAAGGAGCCCTTGCGGTCCGTGCCCACGATCAGTGTCAGCAGCGTCTTGGACGCAAAGTGTTTTCACTGATTCCAAAATGCTGCGTTGTACAGTATAAGCACAGTGGATGGATTTATAGAAATCTCCAAGAAACTAGTGTGGCGCCCCTGCGGCTCCAGTTGCCACAGGGTACTGCACCTCACTTAAGGTGCAGTATTCACCTCGGGTAAGGAGGGGGTTAATCACCGGTGTTCCACATACACTGTACATACAGCTTAGGCGCCTTCTCACTGGGGAGCCGGACTAGGGTAGGCAGGGGGCGGCCATCACGAAGCTTGGGACTTTCCCGGTCACTAGGACTACCACCTGGGGGGACGGGTTCCACTTGGGATAGAAGAGGAGCATCACACACACACACACACCCGGCAGTCAAGTCGGGGCTTCAGTTCTGGCGACACAACACCACTTATTCTCCTTTTTCTTCTCATGGGGCCTGCGGCTTGGAGCGAGATGCTCTCGGGTCCTCCTCTCCTGAAGGGACACCCCTAGGACACTTTCTAAACATCGGTGACTTCCTCCAACTCATCCGAGGTCGACGGGGCCCAGCACGGCGGTGTCCGGTGCCTCCCGGGCAATACAAAGACTGTTAGTAAAGACACCTGGAACCGCAGCAGCCGACTCGGACTCTTATTACCGGCGCCAACAGCCACTGCCCCCCTCATTATCCTCCCCGGGGCCAAACCGTCTTACCTGCAATTACCATCTGCCCCGGAAGACAGCGACAGCAGCAGCGGCTAATCCCTGGCCACGTACCGCAGGTGGCGTTACAAAATCATTCCATCCATCCCCCCTTCTCCGTGGACACCTCGGGGTCACAAAACCAGGCAGGCCATCCGTGACATCCATCCCCCTGAACAGTGGCGTAGCTAGGGTTTCATCTAAGGGGGGGGGGGCAAAACATCTGAGTGGGCCCCTTACCAGGTCACCATGATAACTACGGTGGCACAGACTAATCGTGGGTATAGTGGAACCTCGGCAGATGACACTGATATTACCGCTATATGGTGACTATATAGTGGTAGATATCGGTGCTGCAGCACATACAAGAGGTCACAGTGCAGTTATAGATGGTGACTTACAGCCGACGTTCTTCCAGATGGAGTTGTTCACCTTTTCTGTGTTTTCCATCTGGCCCAGACCGTCATGACGACTTCTTCCAGCCACAACTCATCTACAGAAATTACAACAAAGACACATTTCACTCCTCACACTTCCGACCCCGAACCCCATCTAATCCCAACCTGCACAAACTCCGCCTCCTGCCGTCACCCCAATACTGAGCCGCTGCTGCCGTGTGTCCCCCTATTACTGCACCTGCTGTGTGCACAAACACCGACTCCTCGTACTGCCACACATAGTATTGCCACCACTGTGCCCCCACATAATAATGCCCCCACTGTGCCCCCACATAATAATGCCCCCACATAATAATGCCACCACTGTGCCCCCCACATATTAATGCCACCACTGTGCCCCCACATAATTATGCCACCACTGTGCCCCCACATAATAATGCCACGACTGTGCATCCACATAATAATGCCACCACTGTGCCTCCACATAATAATGCCACCACTGTGCCCCCCACATAATAATGCCACCACTGTGCATCCACATAATAATGCCACCACTGTGCCCCCACATAATAATGCCACCACTGTGCCCCCACATAATGCCACCACTGTGCCTCCACATAATAATGCCCCCACTGTGCCTCCACATAATGCCACCACTGTGCCCCCACATAATAATGCCACCACTGTGCCTACACATAATAATGCCACCACTGTGCCCCCACATAATAATGCCACCACTGTGCCCCCAGATAGTAATGCCACCACTGTGCCCCCACATAATAATGCCACCACTGTGCCTCCACATAATAATGCCACCACTGTTCCCCACACATAATAATGCCACCACTGTGCCCCACATAATAATGCCACCACTGTGCCCCCACATAATAATGCCACCACTGTGCCCCCCACATAGTAATGCCACCACTGTGCCCCCACATAATAATGCCACCACTGTGCCGCCACATAATAATGCCACCACTGTGCCCCACACATAATAATGCCACCACTGTGCCCCCACATAATAATGCCACCACTGTGCCCCCACATAATAATGACACCACTGTGCCCCCACATAATTATGCCACCACTGTGCCTCCACATAATAATGCCCCCACTGTGCATCCACATAATTATGCCACCACTGTGCCCCCACATAATAATGACACCACTGTGCCCCCACATAATAATGCCACCACTGTGCCCCCACATAATAATGACACCACTGTGCCCCCACATAATAATGCCACCACTGTGCCCCCACATAATAATGCCCCCACATAATAATGCCACTTCTGTGCCTCCACATAATAATGCCACCACTGTGCCCCCCACATAATGCCACCACTATGCCCCCACATAATAATACCACCACTGTGCCTCAACATAATGCCTCCACTGCGTCCCCACATAATAATGCCACCACTGTGCCTCCACATATGCCACCACTATACCCCCACATAATGCCACCACTGTGCCCCCCACATAATGCCACCACTGTGCCCCCCACATAATAATGCCCCCACTGTGCCCCCACATAATGCCCCCACTGTGCCTACACATAATAATGCTACCACTGTGCCTCCACATAATAATGCCCCCACTGTACCCCCCACATAGTAATCCCACCACTGTGCCCCCACATAATAATGCCCCTAATGTCTAACAGCAGGTGGGGTGTGTCTCACAGCAGGTGGGGTGTGTCTCACAGCAGCTGGGGGGTGTCTCACAGCAGCTGGGGGGTGTCTCACAGCAGCTGGGGGGGTGTCTCACAGCAGCTGGGGGGTGTCTCACAGCAGGTGGGGGGGTGTCTCACAGCAGGTGGGGGTGGGTGTCTCACAGCAGGTGGGGGTGGGTGTCTCACAGCAGGTGGGGGGGTGTGTCTCACAGCAGGTGGGGGTGTGTGTCTCAAAACAGGTGGGGGTGGGGTCACAACAGGTGAGGGGTGGGGTCACAACATGTGGGGGTGGGGTCACAACAGGTGGGGGAGGGATCACAGCAGGTGGGGGTGGGATCACAGCAGGTGGGGGTCACAGCGGGTGGGGGTCACAGCGGGTGGGGGTCACAGCAGATGGAGGAAGGTGAGAGGTGGGGGAGGGGCAGCAGATGAGGGAGGAAGGCAGCGGCTTATGGGGGAGGGGGTGGCAGATGGAGGGGATGCAGCAGATGGGTTCAGTGCTGCTGGATCAGGGGCAGTGACTGCTGCAGCTGGCGGCTGATGGGTGGGGGCTGGGTAATGGCGGCGGTTGATGGGTGGGGGCTGGGGTAATGGCGGCGGCTGAAAGGAGACAGTGTCTTTAAACTTACCGATCGCTCTCCTCACCTTCCACGGACGCTGGAGTGAAGCTGAGGGGAGTGGTCACCGGCACCAGATCCACAGTGATTGGACAGATCGGTCACAAGGCCGATCTCTCCAATCAGAGCTGGGGGCGGGTGAAGCTGAGGTCACCCAGCTCCAGCCGATGATCGGTGCTACAGCTGCACTGATCAGGGCTGGATTTTAATGTTTCAGCCATTTTCAATGGTTGGAACATTACAGTGGCTGTGATTGGCTGACGAACGCCGCCCAGCCAATCACAGCCTCCTTGGGTTCGGGGAGGAGACACCACCCCTCCAGAGGTCAGGCAGAGGGCCCCTCCTCCCCGAATCTAAGGTATTTGCAGCGATCGCAGCCACCGGGGCCACGATCTCGCCATGACGTACTGGGTACGTCATGGGTCCTTAAGAACCAGGAAGCTATGATGTACCCAGTACGTTTTCAGGCTCTAGGGGCCTGCTCCCGCTTGGGGCCCCTGTGCAATTGCATGTGCTGGCAGTGCAACGCCCCCGCCCCCTGCCCATGGGACCCGGGGAGCAGAGGAATGAAAGGGGAGGGGCCCGGGCTGTCAGCGTGTCCGGGCCCCGCCTCCTGCTCGACCAGCCCGCCCTGCGAAGTGTACTGTCAACGTCCCCTGCGCTGGGGCCCGGGGAGCACAGGAAGGAAAGGGGAGGGGCCTGTCAGCGTGTCCGGGCCCCGCCTCCTGCCTGCTGCTCACCGGCCCGCTACAGGAGTTCTACTAGTAATGCCCTGATGGCGGCCCTGCCGCAGGGGTTAACTATATCGGCGCGCGCTGTGCACGCTGATATAGTTAACCCGTTAACGACCCGTGACGTACTGGGTACGTCATGGATCGTGTGCCGTTAAGCCCCGCCCCCTGCCGCGGGCAGGCGGCGATCCGTGCACATATCAGCTGTTTTCAACAGGTGACATGTGTGCCTGCTAGCCGCGGATGGGATCGCTTCCACCCGTGGCCATTAACCCCTTACATATCGCTGCCAAAATCTGGCAGCGATATGTATATGCGCGCCGCCATGACAGTCACTTACCCCGCCCCACCGGAAGTCACGTGGCATGATCACGTGACTTTCTGTGGTTGCCATGGTAGCACAGGGTCATGTGATGACGCCTGTAGCTACCATGACTCACTTCCTCTCAATGCCGGAATACAGCTGTCACGCTCCCCGGGTCCTCGGCTCCCCTCCCCGGGTCCTCTGCTCCGCTCCCCGGGTCCTCAGCTCCACTCCCCGGCTCACCTGCCCTGCTCCCCGCTCTCCAACCTCCGGTGCCCGTCCTTCCCAGGCCCCCTGGTCTCCGCTCCCGGCGCCCGACGGCTTCCCAGGTCCTGGCCGGCTCCCCTGCGTCCTCCTCTCAGCTTCCTTCCCTGGCTTCTGGCACCCGCGCCGCGCGCACGCGCATTAGGGCGCGCGCGCGGTCACTGACCCTTTCTTAAAGGGCCAGTGTCAAATTACAGGAAATGATGCACATAGGCACAGGGTATATAGGGGGTTAATGTCCAAGGGAGCGGGGCCTGTTCTTCGTGTTTTCCCAAGCTAGGAGTCAGGTCTCCTTGTGTTTTGTGAGATACTTACCTCTCTATCTTCTAGAGCCGATCCTGCATCGCCATCCGGTTCTGCGGTACCTCGAACCCCGAACACTGTCCATCTGCCATCCTGACAGTCCGTACCATCTCGGATCCCTGCGGTGACCCGTCATCTCGCTCCAACGGTTCCGGACCCTGCCTGACACCATCACGGCTTCCGAACCTGAGCTCCGTCACCCGGACCACCATCAGTGACCTCGTGGTCCCAGGGACTTCTCCATTTTCTCCCAGTGCACGGACTGTCCTGCTACCTACAGTGCTCCGGCTACCGGACTCCTGTCCCTCATCCGGGAGTTCGGCCCAGTGGATCCACCTCCAGGGTCTACCCGTCCATCTGGCCCTAACAACAGCTCTGTAGCTGAGATCTGCAGATAGTGCAGAGCGATCGGATTGCTGATAGCTATAGCCCCTGTGAGACTGTGACCGGGGTTATCTATGACGGCCGGTATGTCTCGCCCCGGTTGTGCTCACTCTATGATAATCCACTATAGGGTTAATGCTGTTTTCCCTACAGGCTGAAGGGAGGGATAAATAGATTCAGGAACAAGGGCAGGTGTGCCGGGTGTGAGGGAGTGATCACATCTCCCTGAGTTCTCTGCCGGAAAGGCACCTATGTACTATTATGGACTTTTTCTTTGGAATAAACTGTGTGCTGTGAACCTTGGTGCCTGGATCCTGTGTCTTCTGCAGCGCAGCCGACGACGCTACCTCACATATGGTGGAGAATGCGGGCATGACAGCCGGTGAGGTGTAGCATTCATCCCTGGTGACCCAGCTGCGCATGTCCTGGATTCGAGCGGCTATACTACAGCCCAAACCCGGCGACGCCATGGAGGACATAATAAAGCATTTGGCTCAGGCTAATGCACAGCAGCAACAGGCTAATGCACAGCAGCTACAAACCAATGCACACCTGCTCCAATCCTTGCAAGTGCAGGAAAAAAAATTCCAAGAACAGATGGATCAGGCCAATGCACGTCAGCAGCAAGCCTTGCAATTGCAGGAAAAAAGGCACCAAGAACAGATGGTTCTCCTGGCCAAGTCGATCCGTGCCGGACCGGCAGCAACAACCCAGGGACCGGGTGACGACGGCAGCGTCCGGAAAGCGGTGAGACAAGCGTTGCAAAAGATGACCCCGGGTGATGATGTGGAAGCGTTCCTGGCGGTGTTTGAACGGGTGGCCGAGCGGGAAAAGCTGCCGACCCCGCAGTGGGCTGAGGTATTGTCACCTTATCTAACGGGGGAACCCCAAAAAGCATACCTGGACCTCTGTACCGAGGACGCCATTGACTATGTGACCCTGAAAGCCGAAATACTGGCTCGGTTGGGGGTGAATACCTATGTACGGGCTCAGCGGGTAAATCAGTGGTTCTATGAGGAAGCCAAACCCGTACGCTCCCAGGCCTATGACTTGTTACATCTTGTAAAAAAGTGGTTGCAGCCTGACACTCTGAGCCCGGCGCAAATGGTGGAAAGGGTAGTAGTGGATCGTTTTGTGCGCACTTTACCCGTCACCGTTCAACGGTGGGTCGGACAGGGTGACCCGAGTACCCTGGACCAATTAGTGTCCCTGGTAGAGCGGCATGTGGCTACGCAGGACTTGATACGGGACACTGAGACTTTGCGTACCGCCCGTCGGTCCGGCCCCTCCAAGCCTAGGGCCAAGGACCCACCGCTGACACCGGTGAGGGAGTCCGCTACCGTCCCGTCTGAAGCCGCACCCTCCGTCCCTGAGGTCCGGAAAACTATGTACCCTAAACGACAACTCGTCAAGGGGGTGTCCTTCCCTATTAGATGTTGGCGGTGCCAGCGGGTGGGACATATGGAAGCCCAGTGTCCACTCACCACGGAGCCCATGGATTGTGGGGTTACCCGGCGGGGTTCAATGTATGCTCAGGTGGTGTGTACCGCTGACCTGGTCTACCCAGAGACTGAGCCCCACTTGTGCCAAATTCAGGTGAATGGATGTCCGGTTACAGGCTTGTTGGATTCCGGAAGCTTAGTGACCCTCGTGCGATCAACCCTAAGGGCTAAAGTAAAGGCCACCGGACGTACCGTGGGGGTGGTTTGCATACATGGGGACCGCCGAGACTATCCCACGGGGATAGTCACCATCACAGCACCTTGCGGTCAGGTGCAACATGAGGTGGGACTTATTAATACTCTTCCCTATGATGTGATCCTAGGAAGGGATCTGCCCTATTTTTGGACTTTATGGAAGGGACCTCCTAAGTCCCCTCAGATATTGGTCAGTCCGGGACCTGAGCCCTACAATCCTGAATCCGGGACGCCT
Source organism: Anomaloglossus baeobatrachus (assembly GCF_048569485.1). NCBI lineage: Eukaryota > Metazoa > Chordata > Amphibia > Anura > Aromobatidae > Anomaloglossus > Anomaloglossus baeobatrachus. The sequence goes on from NC_134353.1 coordinate 521,439,466, forward strand.
GCCGTAGGGGTCCCCATGATAGGGACAGGATGTGAACCTGATAGGTCGCCCCTAGAGGTATTGGCAGGAGAGGCTGAGACGGTCGAGCCCATCCCGGAGTTGGAGGCGTCCCCGGATACGTTTGGGACAGCCCAACTCCAGGACCCTACATTAATACATGCCCGGAGTCGGGTGACAGTAGTTGACGGGGTGGCACAACTGCCTGGTGCCCAGGTAAGATACCCCCATTTCGCTCTTAAGCAGGATTTACTCTACCGGGTAGATGAAATACGGGGCGTAGGGGTAGAGCAGTTGGTGGTGCCCCAGCCGTATCGCCGGCGGGTCCTCGACTTGGCTCATAAACACCTGATGAGTGGTCACCTAGGGGTCAAGAAAACGCAGGAGCGAATATTGCAAAGGTTCTATTGGCCCGGGGTCTTTGGGGAGGTAAAACGGTTCTGCGAAACCTGCCCGGAGTGTCAGCTTACCGCACCCCTGACCCACTTTCGCAGTCCGTTGGTACCGTTACCCATTATAGAAGTCCCTTTTGAACGGATAGGGATGGATCTGGTGGGGCCCCTCGTAAAGTCTGCTCGAGGGCACCAGCATATCCTAGTGATCGTTGACTATGCCACCCGGTATCCAGAGGCGATACCTCTGAGACATACTGCAGCCAAGCTTATAGCTCGGGAGTTGTTTGCTGTGTTCTGCCGGGTGGGGTTGCCCAAGGAGATCCTTACGGATCAGGGGACCCCATTCATGTCTAAAGTGACCAAAGAGCTATGCCGGCTACTCCAGATCAAGCAGTTGCGTACGTCTGTGTATCATCCTCAGACGGATGGTTTAGTGGAACGATTCAATAAAACCCTGAAAACCATGCTCAAAAGGGTGATTTCCAAAGACGGGAAAGACTGGGATATGATGCTTCCCTATTTGATGTTTGCCATACGAGAGGTGCCACAGGCATCCACGGGGTTTTCGCCTTTTGAATTGTTATACGGGCGACATCCCCGGGGATTGTTGGACCTGGCAAAAGAAACCTGGGAGCAGGAGCCCACCCCCCATAAAAGTGTGATTGAACACATTTTGGGTATGCAGAACCGCATAAGCGCGGTCATGCCAATTGTGAAGGAGCATTTACAGGAGGCTCAGGCCGCGCAAAGCAGCCGCTACAATAGACAAGCCACCGTGCGGACCTTTAATCCCGGGGATCGGGTGTTGGTATTGATTCCCACGGCAGAGAGTAAATTCCTGGCTCAGTGGCAAGGCCCCTACGAGATAAAGGAAAGAGTCGGGGTGGTTAACTATAAAGTGTTGCAGCCCGGTAGGCGGAAACCTGAACAAATATACCATGTCAACCTATTAAAACCTTGGCAGGAACGGGAAAACCTGATGGCTGTTTTTTCCCCACCTCCCTCCTCTTCGGGTCGTTCACATCCGGCTCCAGCGACCTCCGGAGAGGACGAACCGGAAGTAAGGATTGGAGAAGCCCTCACCAAGACACAGAGGCGAGAGGCCAGACGGTTGGTTCAGCAGAACCCCGATGTCTTCTCCGAGCTGCCCGGTAGGACCAGTCTGATACGACATGATATTGTCACCGAGCCCCACCTGAAGGTACGCCTGAAGTCATACCGGGTACCGGAGGCTCGACGACAAGCCATATCAGAGGAAGTAAAGTCAATGTTACGCCTGGGGGTCATCGAAAAATCCCGGAGTGAATGGGCTAGTCCGATTGTCCTAATACCAAAACCCGATGGCTCCTTAAGGTTCTGCAATGACTTTAGGAGATTGAACGAAATATCCAAGTTTGATCTCTACCCCATGCCCCGGGTGGATGAGCTGATTGATAGGCTGGGACAGGCGCGATATTTTACCACGCTCGACCTGACCAAGGGGTACTGGCAGGTGCCACTAACGGAGTCCGCCAAGGAGAAAACCGCTTTTGTTACGCCGGAGGGTCTCTTCCACTATGTTGTCTTGCCTTTTGGGTTACATGGCGCTCCGGCCACGTTCCAGAGGTTGATGGACTTAGTGCTGGAACCCCACCAGGCGTATGCATCAGCGTACCTTGATGACATCATTATTTACAGCTCCGATTGGCAGACCCACTTGAAACAGGTACAAGCGGTGGTGGACGCGCTTCGAACAGCCGGATTGACAGTCAATCCCAAGAAATGTGCGTTGGGACTCACGGAAGCCCGCTACTTGGGCTACGTAATAGGCCAAGGAGTGATTAAGCCCCAAATTAACAAAGTTGAGGCGATCCAGAAGTGGCCTAGACCCCTGACCACGAAGCAGGTTAGGGCCTTCCTGGGTATCGTGGGGTACTACAGGAGGTTTGTAAAAGATTTTGCGGGACTATCAGCCCCCTTGACGGACCTTCTCAAAGGCAAGAAGTCCGTCATGGTGCACTGGACTCCGCAGGCCGAGGACTCCTTCCGGGCCCTGAAGGGGGTCCTGTGCGGACAGCCCGTTCTTGTAAACCCTGATTTCCGGAAAGAGTTCATAGTACAGACTGACGCCTCGGAGGTCGGCCTGGGGGCAGTGCTGTCTCAGGTGGTTCAGGGGGTGGAACACCCCGTCACCTTCTTAAGTAGGAAGCTCACCCCTCCCGAGCGGAATTATAGCGTAGTGGAGAAGGAGTGCCTGGCGATCAAGTGGGCCTTGGAGTCCCTACGCTATTACCTGCTGGGACGTCAGTTTCGCTTGGTGACGGATCACTCTCCACTGGTCTGGATGAGGTCCGCCAAGGAACGGAATGCCCGGGTTACCCGGTGGTTCCTTTCTCTGCAGAACTTCCGGTTTACGGTTGAACACCGGGCCGGTAGGTTGCAGGGCAACGCCGATGCCTTGTCCCGCGGCCCGTGTTTGATGGCAGGAGTTCAACCCCGTACGCTTGAACTGAGGGGGGGGGTATGTGAGACTGTGACCGGGGTTATCTATGACGGCCGGTATGTCTCGCCCCGGTTGTGCTCACTCTATGATAATCCACTATAGGGTTAATGCTGTTTTCCCTACAGGCTGAAGGGAGGGATAAATAGATTCAGGAACAAGGGCAGGTGTGCCGGGTGTGAGGGAGTGATCACATCTCCCTGAGTTCTCTGCCGGAAAGGCACCTATGTACTATTATGGACTTTTTCTTTGGAATAAACTGTGTGCTGTGAACCTTGGTGCCTGGATCCTGTGTCTTCTGCAGCGCAGCCGACGACGCTACCTCACACCCCCTAGGGCTAAAATAAAAAAAAAGTTTTAAAAAATTAAAAAAAATAAAAAAACCTAAAAGTTCAAATCACCCCCCTTTCACCCCATTGAAAATTAAAGGGTTAAAAAAATAAAAAATATATACATATTTGGTATCGCCGCGTTCAGAAATGCCCGATCTATCAAAATATAAAATCAATTAATCTGATCAGTAAACGGCGTAGTGGCAAAAAAATTCCAAACGCCGAAATTACGTTTTTTTGGTCGCCGCAAATTTTGCGCAAAATGCAATAACAGGCGATCAAAACGTAGCATCTGTGCAAAAATGGTACCGTTAAAAACGTCAGGTCGAGACGCAAAAAATAAGCCGTCACTGAGCCTCAGGTCCCAAAAAATGAGAACTCTACGGGTTTTGGAAAATGGCGCAAAACGTGCGCCACTTTTTTGGGACAAGCTTGTGAATTTTTTTTAACCCCTTAGACACAAGTAAACCTATACATGTTTGGTGTCTACAAACTCGCACTGACCTGAGGCATCACATAGATACATCAGTTTTACCATACAGTGAACACAGTGAATAAAATATCCCAAAAACTATTGTACAATCACACTTTTTTTGCAATTTTTCCGCACTTGGAATTTTTTTGCCGTTTTCCAGTACACCATATGGTAAAACTTATGGTTTCATTTAAAAGTACAACTCGTCCCGCAAAAAACAAGCCCTTACATGGCAAGATTGATGGAAAAATAAAAAAGTTACGGCTCTCGGAAGAAGGGGAGCAAAAAACAAAAACGCAAAAACGGAAGGTGCCCGGGGGCTGAATGGGTTAATGGTATCGCAGCTCCAGGTGGGCCCCCTCTGAGCACGGGGGGCCCGGGGTGGCCGCACCCTCTACCCCCCCCGCTAGCTACGCTACTGCCCCTGACCCTTCATCGGCCCGGTGACGAGTAACCCCCAGGCCCTGTGGGGTGCTCCACTGGCGTCTCCACCAGAGAAAGCACGCTGTGTCCAGACCGTGAAGGCGCCTGATGGTGGACACTCGCCCTTATAGACTTAGTGTTGTGCCCTAAAAATACAAATGTTTTACACATACACCACAATACACTATAAGATTGTGCCCACGGTCTGGACATGGTGTGTCCTGGACACATGTCCTCTCCTGTGGGGCTGTGAGTGCTCTCCGCAGGGACCACAGCGGCCGGTGCCCACAGTCAGGGTTCGGGCCACTGTGGTGTCTCTTCTATTCTTTCTATGGAGACACAGCAATAAATTAACATCCCAGGGCTCAGGAAGCCGCACCACAGGTCAGTGTTCGCTGTGAGCTGTACACGCACAGTGGGCAGAGGATTTCTACAGATCCCATCCACTGTGCTTCTGTACCGCCCTGAGAGGGGCCCGGCCGCTTCTTCCGCTTGCTCGGGCCGAGCCGCTCGAGGTCCGGGCTCGGGTTCTCGGTGGCACAAGCGCCTCCGGACCGGGGGCCACATCGCTCTTGTTAAGGGGAGGCGGTGGGGGGTGGTGGTTATGTAACGGGTCGTGACGCCACCCACGGGTCGTGGTGACGGGGAATGCACCACCGTTGCGGCTGAAGTGATGGTGAGCTCGTCCGGGATCGGTGTTGCGGCCGCAGCGGAGATGTTAGCCCCTCCGTGGGTAGGGGCGGTATGTCCCGGGGCCCGGTGGGGGACTGTAAGGGCTGATGTTGTCGTCGGGGTGCAGGGCGCAGTGCCGCGGTGTAGCGTCGTGCCCGGATGGCACTGGTGTACTCACGATTGATTCACACTCAGAGTCACTGGTAAACCAAAGTTCGGAAGTGGTCGGTCCCCGCGGCCGGCTGCTGATGTCCCCTGTGGGGTTGATGGTGGCCCCTTTTCCCGTGCACCTCTGGATGTTTGTGTTTCGGCCCCCCTGCCTCAGCAGTGGTAGCCCGCTCCCCGGCGTTGAGCTGCCGGAGGAGCCCTCGTTTGCCCGCAGGCACTGGCCTGTCGGGTGTTTGGCCCTTGGCGGTGGTGCTCACCCGGTCTCGGTGGGCTTTTGCCTTCTTTCGGGACTTTGGGTGTGGATGAACCCGTGAGGTCTGGCCAGCAATCAGTCAATTTGCCTATACTCAGTGGCGTCTAAGCTAGGACGGGGTCTGAGTACCCTCCTGTTGGTGCTCCGGTACACGGTTGATTCCCCGGTTCGGGACCCAGACCCGGTCCGTACGGTTCTGCCGGTTGCTGTACCGGTACTCCTGCAGACGGCCACCACCGTCTGCCTGCCTGACGTTCTCTAAGGGGCCCAGGCTCCTACCCGGGTCCCCGACAGCTGCTCCTCTACCCCTCACTGTCAACTCCAAACTTGTCTAACCTCTTTCTGTTTGAACTTCCTGCCCCAGGACAGTAGTCTCCTCGGTGGGCGTGCCTTTCCGCCTGACTCCGCCCACCTGGTGTGCTCTACTAGCCCTGAGGGAGGCATCAGGTCTCCCTTTCGGGTGACATGTGTGTGACCTCACAGGGGATGGGGGTGTGTGGGTTAATTACCTGATGTGTACTGTGGCTATGTGTGCAGAGAGCAGGGAGCCGGCACTGGCAGCGTGAGAGCGGGGACGCTGGTAACGAAGGTAAATATCGGGTAACCAAGGTAAGGGCTTCTTGGTTACCCAATGTTTACCGTGGTTACCAGCGTCCGCAGAAGCCGGCTCCTGCTGCCTGCACACGTAGCAGAGTACACATCGGGTTATTAACCCGATGTGTACTGTGGCTAGGTGTGCAGGGAGCCAGCGCTAAGCGGTGTGCGCTGGTAACCAAGGTAAATATCGGGTTGGTTGGCGCTGCTGGCTGGGGGCAGGTCACTGGTTGCTGGTGAGCTCACCAGCAACTCGTGTAGCCACGCTCCTGCGATCCCTGCCAGGTCAGGTTGCTGGTGGGATCGCTGGAGCGTCGCAGTGTGACATCTCACCAGCAACCTCCTAGCAACTTACCAGCGATCCCTATCAGGTTGGATCGTTGTTGGGATCGCTGGTAAGTTGTTTAGTGTGACTGGGCCTCTAGTTAACAAGAGCGGTAGAGCAATTTGTGAGCAGCTCCAGAATAGACAGAATAATTGACTTTCCAATAGACTGAACACAGGGATATTGGCACCTTCATTTTGGGGTCTACAATATGGCGTCTCCTGCTGTTTTCCAGTCTCTCCTTTCTCAGGCTTTGGGCTCTGCATTGTCTGCGGCTTTGGTGCACTGGTATCAGGGTGGGCTTTTATCTCACATATCTTTTCATATATCTCTGTAAGGCTAGTTTCACACTTGCGTTGGACGGCTTCCGTAGCATTGCGTTGTGTGACGGATGCAACGGATGCGTTGCATATAGTGGCACAACGGATGCTACAGATCGTGCAAAACAACGGAAAGCTTTTTTTTTTTTACAGTTTTACCGGCAGCAGACTATTGTGAACGATCAGCTGATCGCTCTCAATAGCCGGCGGCCGGTAGCTCAGCTGAGCGCTGTCACTTGCCGGCGGCCAGGCATGCCGGCGGGCGGGCGCTGAGCGCTGTCACTTGCCGGCGGCCGGGCATGCCGGCAGAAGGGCGGGTACTCAGCTGAGCGCTGTCACTTGCCGGCGGCCAGGCATGCCGGCAGGCGGGCGCTGAGCTGAGCACTGTCACTTGCCGGCGGCCAGGCATGCCGGCGGGCGGGCGCTCAGCTGAACGTTCGGCCACTGCGAGACAAAATAAAGTTTGTGATTTAAAAAAAGAAAAAAAAAGGATTCCGCTGCTCAAAAAAACGTTACAAGCTGCGTTCCTCGCGCTGGGCGGAAGCAACGGAGCGTCGCCCAGCGGAAGCAACGCAGGTCCTTTTGGCACAATCCGTCATCCATACAAGTCTATGGGAAACAGCGGAATCCGCTGTTTTCCAAAAGGGCGGATTGTAACGGAAGGCAGCGATGTGTGCTGCCGCAGGAGCGACGAACCACAACGAAAAACAACCATTACCGATTTTTGAGTTTGGGACGACCTCTCCATGGTGAACGATTTTCACCATTTTTGAGGTCGCTTAAGGTCGCTGGTCAGTGTCACACGCTGCGATATCGTTAATGACGCCGGATGTGCGACGATAAAACATTAACGATATCGTAGCGTGTAAAGCCCCCTTTACTCTTGTGGTGTAATCTACATTACAACGATTTGCCATTGAATACAGAAAATTCGCATGATCCTGAGACATATCTAGACAATTGTAAACAGTTGTGTACAGAGCCAGATAATTATTCCAGAAGAGTGTAGCATCATCATATCGCCTGAATCTGGACATTGCTGAGGGCTTTTTACCCCTAGTATCTCTTCCACCTATGATGCGTTGCGATTCCTTCCTTCTTAGCTCTGCACCGGTGCAGTTATCACCCATTTGTTCAGATCTTAGCTGTGGCCTTTAATGACCTGCGACTCTGCTGTCCGGTGGCTCTGACCGAAGAAGTGACCATCACCTTGCAGGACGCCTTGGAGAAGGTACAAACAGTCATTTCGAGCACTCGGTTCTTGGAGTTCTGCAGGAACGTCTCCTCTTTTTTTGTTCTGTCTCCTTCATAGGTCGTTAAATCCATCCTGACGTTCCACCGAGCCGAGGATGCTGCATTCAGCCCCCAGGAGCGGGAACTCTTTATCCAATTCTGCACTGTCTTTTTGGAGGACCTGACCCCGTATCTGAACCGCTGCTTACAGGTCCTCTTTCCTCCAGCGCAAAGAGCACAAATACTTGGTACAAACAAAAGGTTTATGTTCTAATAATAATTCCCGATCGTAAAGTACAATCTGTCCCCTGCGTTCCTCCAGAGCTGTATTCACAATTCTGGAGGGTGATGAGTTTGTCTCTGGCTGCACTACCTGCTTGTTCAGTGTCTATACAGAGATGGATGGAATGAGAAGAATTGTTTTTCATCTATTCAGGCAAAAGAAAATGAATTCTGCCAGAATGTGGAGTTGCAGATAGCGTGTTATTTTTAGGATTCACCATTGTCAATAGAAATCAGCAGAAGTGTGAATATAGCACTGAAGTATAATACAGCTTTACAAGTCAGAGTCACTGTAAGATGAGTAATTTATATGCACAGTGACTCCACCAGCAGAATAGTGAGTGCAGCTCTGGAGTATAATACAATATCTGTAATGTATGTACACAGTGACTGCAGCGGCAGAATAGTGAGTGCAGCTCTGAAGTATAATACAGGATCTGTAATGTATGTACACAGTGACTGCACCAGCAGAATAGTGAGTGCAGCTCTGGAGTATAACAGAGGATCTGTAATGTATGTACACAGTGACTGCACCAGCAGAATAGTGAGTGCAGCTCTGGCGTATAATATAGGATGTAACTCAGGATCGGTAAGGTAATGTAATGTACACAGTGACTCCACCAGCAGAATAGTGAGTGCAGCTCTGGAGTATAATACAGGATGTAAATCCAGATCATTGCAGGATAAGTAATCTAATGTACGTACACAGTGATAATACAGGAGGTAACTCATGAACAGTACAAGATATGTAATGTATGTACACAGTGACAGCACCAGCAGAATAGTGAGTGCAGCTCTGGAGTATAATACTGGAGGTAACTCAGGATCAGTAATGTAATGTATGTACACAGTGACTGCACCAGCAGAATAGTGAGTGCAGCTCTGGAGTATAATACTGGAGGTAACTCAGGATCAGTAATGTAATGTATGTACACAGTGACTGCACCAGCAGAATCGTGAGTGCAGCTCTGGAGTATAATACAGGAGGTAACTCAGGATCAGTAATGTACAGTTAGGTCCAGAAATATTTGGACAGTGACACAATTTTCGCGAGTTGGGCTCTGCATGCCACCACATTGGATTTGAAATGAAACCTCTACAACAGAATTCAAGTGCAGATTGTAACGTTTAATTTGAAGGTTTGAACAAAAATATCTGATAGAAATTGTAGGAATTGTCACATTTCTTTACAAACACTCCACATTTTAGGAGGTCAAAAGTAATTGGACAAATAAACCAAACCCAAACAAAATATTTTTATTTTCAATATTTTGTTGCGAATCCTTTGGAGGCAATCACTGCCTTAAGTCTGGAACCCATGGACATCACCAAACGCTGGGTTTCCTCCTTCTTAATGCTTTGCCAGGCCTTTACAGCCGCAGCCTTCAGGTCTTGCTTGTTTGTGGGTCTTTCCGTCTTAAGTCTGGATTTGAGCAAGTGAAATGCATGCTCAATTGGGTTAAGATCTGGTGATTGACTTGGCCATTGCAGAATGTTCCACTTTTTTGCACTCATGAACTCCTGGGTAGCTTTGGCTGTATGCTTGGGGTCAATGTCCATCTGTACTATGAAGCGCCGTCCTATCAACTTTGCGGCATTTGGCTGAATCTGGGCTGAAAGTATATCCCGGTACACTTCAGAATTCATCCGGCTACTCTTGTCTGCTGTTATGTCATCAATAAACACAAGTGACCCAGTGCCATTGAAAGCCATGCATGCTCATGCCATCACGTTGCCTCCACCATGTTTTACAGAGGATGTGATGTGCCTTGGATCATGTGCCGTTCCCTTTCTTCTCCACACTTTTTTCTTCCCATCATTCTGGTACAGGTTGATCTTGGTCTCATCTGTCCATAGAATACTTTTCCAGAACTGAGCTGGCTTCATGAGGTGTTTTTCAGCAAATTTAACTCTGGCCTGTCTATTTTTGGAATTGATGAATTGTTTGCATCTAGATGTGAACCCTTTGTATTTACTTTCATGGAGTCTTCTCTTTACTGTTGACTTAGAGACAGATACACATACTTCACTGAGAGTGTTCTGGACTTCAGTTGATGTTGTGAACGGGTTCTTCTTCACCAAAGAAAGTATGCGGCGATCATCCACCATTGTTGTCATCCGTGGACGCCCAGGCCTTTTTGAGTTCCTAAGCTCACCAGTCAAATCCTTTTTTCTCAGAATGTACCCGACTGTTGATTTTGCTACTCCAAGCATGTCTGCTATCTCTCTGATGGATTTTTTCTTTTTTTTTTCAGCCTCAGGATGTTCTGCTTCACCTCAATTGAGAGTTCCTTAGACCGCATGTTGTCTGGTCACAGCAACAGCTTCCAAATGCAAAACCACACACCTGTAATCAACCCCAGACCTTTTAACTACTTCATTGATTACAGGTTAACGAGGGAGACGCCTTCAGAGTTAATTGCAGCCCTTAGAGTCCCTTGTCTAATTACTTTTGGTCCCTTGAAAAAGAGGAGGCTATGCATTACAGAGCTATGATTCCTAAACCCTTTCTCCGATTTGGATGTGAAAACTCTCATATTGCAGCTGGGAGTGTGCACTTTCAGCCCATATTATATATAGAATTGTATTTCTGAACATGTTTTTGTAAACAGCTAAAATAACAAAACTTGTGTCACTGTCCAAATATTTCTGGACCTAACTGTATGTACACAGTGACTGCACCAGCCGAATCGTGAGTGCAGCTGTGGAGTATAATGCAGGATGTACTCAGGATAAGTAATGTATGTACACAGTGACTGCACCAGCCGAATCGTGAGTGCAGCTGTGGAGTATAATGCAGGAGGTAACTCAGGATCAGTAATGTATGTACACAGTGACTGCACCAGCAGAATAGTGAGTGCAGCTGTGGAGTATAATGCAGGATGTACTCAGGATCAGTAATGTAATGTATGTACACAGTGACTGCACCAGCAGAATAGTGAGTGCAGCTGTGGAGTATAATGCAGGATGTACTCAGGATCAGTAATGTATGTACACAGTGACTGCACCAGCAGAATCGTGAGTGCAGCTGTGGAGTATAATGCAGGATGTACTCAGGATAAGTAATGTAATGTATGTACACAGTGACAGATCCAGCAGAATAGTGAGTGCAGCTGTGGAGTATAGTGCAGGATGTACTCAGGATAAGTAATGTAATGTATGTACACAGTGACAGATCCAGCAGAATTGTGAGTGCAGCTGTGGAGTATAATGCAGGATGTACTCAGGATCAGTAATATATTTAGGAGAGGGGTGCTCCAAAATACCATAGCAAAAATAGGGGTGGACCCAGATTTTTCTGGAGCCCAGCCCTGTCAGCACAAACTCATTAACTTGTTATAGAAAAGAGAACAAGAGTTTTTATAGTGCAAAAGAGTAACAAAAAAATTTTTATTAGACAATAGTGGGGAAAATATCCAAACAGTCATTAAAAGCAGATAAAAACATTAATGACGGATTACCCCTACATAGGGCATGATACAAAAATTAAGATGTAATTACATGAGGCGTATGGGTAACACATACTCAGTGGTGCAGAGACAGCACGTGGGTATTATCTTAACAGTCTGCAAAAAAGCATTATGAGATCATTTTACCAAACACAATTGCTGCAGTATTCTGTACTAAACACAAAGTTTTTAGGGTATATGTATATGAGGCATACAAATATAGCACTCTCATTTATATAAAGACACCATGTAAATGATGTCTAGCATTCAGCAAAAACACTTTAAAGTCATACTGCCAAACAAGAACGCTGCGATGTAAAATCACAGCTGTGATTTAGTTCAAAATCCCACTGGAAGCCTGCACGCATAAATACCAGTGCCTGTGACGCCCAGTATCAGTCCGACCAAGTAAGGGGGGGAAGAAAACTCCGCCAGTAATTAGAGCCTCTGGAAGACCTACGTACGTTTCGATATTGAGAGTGATTAATCTTCGTCAGGGAGGAGGCAAGAAGTGTCATCCATCCCCTGTGACAGGCTTTTAAATATGCCATTGTGATTGCCGCAGACCCGGAAGTCTCGCTCGCGGCAATCACACCTGGAGCCGGACGAAATCGCGCGAGATGACGGCCATCACGTCACCATCGCGCATGCGCGGGAGCGGGGACGCGTCACCAAGGCTCCCGCGCATGCGCGCGACGCGGAGATGGCCCCAGCTGCGCGCGCACGAACGGCACCAGATGCGATCGCACGGAGACAGCCGGACATCGCAACAGAGGTAAGTATAGGCAAATCTCTCTGAGCATGAAATAATGCAACAATATTCAGAAGTTTAAGGAGAACATAACCATATCATATGAGGAAGTCCGTCTTTAATTTTTCATATGGATCAGGAGAAGTGATGAATCCCACAGGGCGGGCATATGGTCATTTTCTAGGTCCTATTAATAAAGAGGATACGCATAAATAAATAAGCCTGAACAATAGGGAGGGATGCACAAAAATTGAGGCAAGTTAAAAACAAATAAAATCATTAAATAAAAAGACAGAGGATACAGGTGAGAGAGCAAATGGCAATTTCACAATGAGGATAGGCATAATCAAATAACAAATAAGATGAAAATGTATGCATAGCGCATATATAATATATGCATAAACGTGACCATAAGAAACACAAAATCAAGTGACACCCAGGAGAAAAAGAAGCTATACAAAGTCAGAGAAGTATCATGACTATAAGAAGGGGGCATAACTCACTGATTCATTTAGGCCCTTGGGAGCCAGTGTGTCCAGGGTCACTATCCACTTGGTCTCACACTGCGCCAAGCGTTTCTTAAGATCGCCACCTCTGATCCCCCCGTTACTACATCAATCCCCCTTATCTTCAACTTTGAGGGGTCACAGGAGTGGTATGATCTGAAATGCCTGGGCAGTGTTTTGAGTGTTGTAAGGTCCTCCTCCGTCTTGGCTGCAGCAATGTCCCTCACGTGCTCCCTGATCCTAATGCGGAGTTCCCTGGAGGTGAGTCCCACATAGGTCAGGGGGCACGTGCATGTCGCGAAATATACCACATGTGTGGTTGCACACGTGATGTAATGTTTGATATTATAAATTTTCTGTCCATTAGATGAGCAGAATGTATGACTACGGAGGACATTGCAGCACGCCACACAGTGGCCACAAGGAAAACAACCCTGTAGAGGACCGTGAGAACCAAAAAGATTAACTCGGGGTGGAACATAGTGGCTCTGGACCAGCATGTCCCTCAAATTCCTTGCTCTCCTAGATGTCATAAGGGGGTCCTGGGTGAGCACACTAGCCAGAGTTGGATCAGTCATCAAAACCGGCCAGTGTTTCTTCAGAATCTGACGTATGGTCCCCCATTCCTGGCTGTGTGTTCCAATGAACCGCACCGCGGCATCGCGTTGTGCCGACTTCTTCGGGGTATCAGTGAGCAGTTGCAACCGGGGGGTCATTTTGGCCCGATTATAACCCGCCCTGATGCTTCTACCACTGTAGCCCCTCTCCCGGAAACGATCCAGGAGGTCAGCCGACTGGGCTTCGAAGCTATCATTGGAGGAGCAAATCCGCCTCATCCTCAGATATTGTCCGGTAGGAATGGCACGAATTGTTGATGGATTATGATCCGATGTAGCATGTAATAGAGCGTTTACGGAAGTCGTCTTCCGAAAGACGTCCGTCTGGATCAATCCCCTCTGATCCACCTTAATCAAGATGTCGAGGAAGTCTATCCTATGTCTACTACTTTTGTAAGTGAGCTTGATGTTAAAGTCATTGATGTTTAATTGTCTCATGAATAAGTCCAGCTGCTCAGCTGTGCCCTGCCACACAAACAGTTTGATCTTATCATTTTCATCTTATTTGTTATTTGATTATGCCTATCCTCATTGTGAAATTGCCATTTGCTCTCTCACCTGTATCCTCTGTCTTTTTATTTAATGATTTTATTTGTTTTTAACTTGCCTCAATTTTTGTGCATCCCTCCCTATTGTTCAGGCTTATTTATTTATGCGTATCCTCTTTATTAATAGGACCTAGAAAATGACCATATGCCCGCCCTGTGGGATTCATCACTTCTCCTGATCCATATGAAAAATTAAAGACGGACTTCCTCATATGATATGGTTATGTTCTCCTTAAACTTCTGAATATTGTTGCATTATTTCATGCTCAGAGAGATTTGCCTATACTTACCTCTGTTGCGATGTCCGGCTGTCTCCGTGCGATCGCATCTGGTGCCGTTCGTGCGCGCGCAGCTGGGGCCATCTCCGCGTCGCGCGCATGCGCGGGAGCCTTGGTGACGCGCCCCCGCTCCCGCGCATGCGCGATGGTGACGTGATGGCCGTCATCTCGCGCGATTTCGTCCGGCTCCAGGTGTGATTGCCGCGAGCGAGACTTCCGGGTCTGCGGCAATCACAATGGCATATTTAAAAGCCTGTCACAGGGGATGGATGACACTTCTTGCCTCCTCCCTGACGAAGATTAATCACTCTCAATATCGAAACGTACGTAGGTCTTCCAGAGGCTCTAATTACTGGCGGAGTTTTCTTCCCCCCCTTACTTGGTCGGACTGATACTGGGCGTCACAGGCACTGGTATTTATGCGTGCAGGCTTCCAGTGGGATTTTGAACTAAATCACAGCTGTGATTTTACATCGCAGCGTTCTTGTTTGGCAGTATGACTTTAAAGTGTTTTTGCTGAATGCTAGACATCATTTACATGGTGTCTTTATATAAATGAGAGTGCTATATTTGTATGCCTCATATACATATACCCTAAAAACTTTGTGTTTAGTACAGAATACTGCAGCAATTGTGTTTGGTAAAATGATCTCATAATGCTTTTTTGCAGACTGTTAAGATAATACCCACGTGCTGTCTCTGCACCACTGAGTATGTGTTACCCATACGCCTCATGTAATTACATCTTAATTTTTGTATCATGCCCTATGTAGGGGTAATCCGTCATTAATGTTTTTATCTGCTTTTAATGACTGTTTGGATATTTTCCCCACTATTGTCTAATAAAAATTTTTTTGTTACTCTTTTGCACTATAAAAACTCTTGTTCTCTTTTCAGTAATATATTTGCAGAGTTTTTCAGCCTTTGTAATGTGATATATTATTTTTCCTTTTTTTCCCCCTCTCAGGTGTCGCCCCCTCTCACCTCTCCCGTTACGGCAATCTGGGTTCTATCAATGTGGTTCCGCTGCATGAAGCCTTGGAGGGTTTATTACCTCAGAAGGAGCCTGACATTATCCCCACACCCGAGGCCGAGCCGGAGAAATCTCAACCATCCATAGAGAAGGCGGAAACGAAGATGAAGGAGGATGCACAGATTGTGTCCGCGGTGTCTGAGCTTCCGGCCGGAGATGACGCCCCATGACGGCCATTTTTGTGAATGAAGTCTACATTGGGGAGAGGGATGTCAATATATATATATATGGGGCCCGGGACAGACATCAGCCGTTACCTGGAGCCACAATGACTCCGACATTTACATCCGAACTCTGTCAAATCCGTCTTCATTATTGATCATACAGCGCTCGCACTTTTGGGTACTCATGGGTGTGGTGAACTCAAAGCTGCATTTTGGGAATGAGAACAGTCATCTGATTGGTTGCCAGAAGTGTGTAATATATATATGATATTCCGCTAATCAAATACCTTTTTAAAGGGGTTGTATGTATTTATAAAAATAAAAAAATACCTTTTTATTACTTCTGTCTCTTTAATTGTTTTTGGGTTTCAGTGGTCGGGTATTACTGATTCCAGTATTGTCACTTACCGGTTTGTGTGTTGCTGTTTCAATAAAATCAGTGTTTTATCAGCAGAAGATTATCACTACACTAGCTGTTTTGTGTCACCTATTCTGTGTAGCTCCACCCACATCACTGATTGGCGGTGGCTTTCTGCCTGTGAACAGTGTACACGGATAGCTGCCAATCAGTGGTTTGGGTGCGGTTATACAGAGCTCGGCATTCAGAGGGATGGTAGATCTGCAGCTGAGAAAACTGGGACTATATCAAAACTGCAAAAAGCAGCTTAGCAAGTGACACATCGCTGGAATCAGGGTCTCTGCCCCTACATCATCCTACTCTCAGATTACATAGCAACAACCTGGTGATCGATTCCTTTACCTCCAATGTTTTGTTCTGATGTCTCTCGCGTGATTCTTGTGCAGTACCCTTATGGCCTCCTTCATACGTCCATGCAAAACACTAACAGTTTGCACAGTCTGTGGTGAAGGTGTGTATGTGTGCCTGAGTGCGTCTTTTACTTGTGCTATCCCTGTGACATCTGGATAACACTCGGACAGCATTATCTGCTATACTTACCTGTCTCCAGCGCTGCTGTTAGATATGGGTCTGTGGTGACTGCAGTGAATATTCATGAGGGATAATGAGTGGGCCCGGAAGCAACAGCAGCTCCCAAGATAGGTAAGTATAAAAATTCTTTATTTTTATGTCACCTGTGTTTTCTCCGGTATTTGTCACACAAATCACATCAATGTGCGCTTCGTGTGAGGCCTGTACTGCCGGAGAAAAACAACTATGTTGCCATGTGGAGCACACGGACAAATGGTCCGTGTCAAAACACGGACGTGTGTGCAGACCCATTAAATTTAAGGGGTCTACGTGTGTCCGTGTCTACGATACGTGTGAAAACGGACGTCACACGTACCAGAGACACGGATGTATAAAGGAAGCTTTAAACAGTTACAAGGGCCGTCCACAAGATGGCCGCCTCTGCTTCCCTCATGAGCTCAGTTACTCGGTGGTGTCGGTGCCATCTACATCAGTATGTGATAAGCCTGAACACTGAGTGCCCTGAATAAGTCTCGCTTTAGGATTGTTTTGTACACGATAGTAGTTTAAAAAAACAAAACAAAACTACTAAGCAGAGGTCTGGGAAGTAGCGAGGCATTAACATATATAATACATCGAAAAGTTGCAGAATAGTCTCATATATAATATATATATAACATTTATTAGCTGTAGTACCTGGCGTTTCTCGGAATAGTGACCAAGTGTCTCTGTCACTCTCCCTATCTCCCTCTCTCACTGTCTGTCTCCCTCTGTGTGTGTGTGTGTGTGTGTGTGTGTGTGTGTGTGTGTGTCTCTCTCTCTCTGTGACTCTGTGTGTGTGTGTGTGTGTGTGTGTGTGTGTCTATTTCTCTCTGTTGTCTGTGTCTCTGTCATTCTGTGTGTCTGTGTCTCCCTCTCTGTTGTCTTTGTGTCTCTCTGTGTGTCTCTCTCTCTCTGTTGTCTGTGTCTCTCTCTGTCTGTGTCTCTCTGTGTCTCTGTGTATCTCTCTCTCTGTGACTCTGTGTGTGTGTGTGTGTGTGTGTGTGTGTCTGTCTCTCTCTCTGTTGTCTGTGTCTGTCATTCTGTGTGTGTGTGTGTGTGTCTCTCTCTCTCTCTGTATCTCTCCCTGTGTGTCTGTCTCTCTCTCCCTGTGTCTGTGTGTCTCTCTGTGTGTGTCTCTCTGTCTGTGTCTCCCTCTCTGTTGTCTTTGTGTCTCTCTGTGTATCTCTCTCTCTCTGTGACTCTGTGTGTGTGGCTCTCTTTCTGTCACTCTGTGTCTGTCTCTGTTTCTGTGTTTCTCTCTGTCTCTGTGTATCGCTCTCTGTCATTCTCTCTCTGTCATCCTCTCTCTCTCTCTGTGTGTCTGTGTCTCTCTCTGTTGTCTCTCTGTGTCTCTTTCTCTGTGTCATTCTCTCTCTCTCTGTCATTCTCTCTCTGTGTCTGTGTCTCTCTCTGTGTCTCTCTCTGTGTGTATCTCTGTGTTTCCGTGTGTGTGTGTGTGTGTGTGTGTGTGTGTCTCTCAAATCAATCATATTGGTTTTATTGGCAGGACCAGTGTTGCCAAAGCAAGAAAAAGTCTGACAGAGGAGTGGGTTAGGGCTGTGGGGATGGGGTGTCAGGGGCACAATTTGGCAAATGATGGTCCATTTGGAGGTCTTTAGTTCCCCTCATCTTATGACATGTGGTGACATATTGGGCGGCGATCTGCACCATTGATTCTTCTTCCCCCAGTAGGATGCGGAGTTTCATGTCCTCGTCCATGGATGGAAAGTCCGGGGTATGGGTGGTAAGCTTCTGGAAGTGGGAGGCCCTCACTGCTGAGTATTTGTTACAGTGCAGCAGGAAGTGCGTCTCGTCCTCCAGAGCCCCCTGCTGGCAGTGCTGGCACAGTCTGCTCTCCCGCGGCTTGTATGTCTGTCGGTGCCGCCCTGTTTCCACCTCTAGGCTGTGGGCACTCAGTCTGTACAGGCTCAGGGTCTGCCTGTCTTTGGGGTGGCGTAACCTTTCCAGATATGGGGCCAGAGTGCAGTCCCTTTGCAGTGACCGGTAGACGGTGAGTTTCTGGGCGTTCTCTAATTCACTCATCCAGTCCTCTATGTATTGCATCTTGCGGCTCTCTGAGATCTCTTTTATTTGGGCTTTTGTCAGGGTGTGTTGCTGACTTTGGCTGGACTGGCTGCCGGGGTTCCTGGCTTGCTCTGGGCTCTGGCTCAGCAGGGCTTTACAATTGTAGGAGCTGGGGTTGCTGTTCTGTATGTGTGCCTGGTGTGATAGCGCCATCTTGTGTATACTGAGCCATAAAGGGAATTGGCCCAGCTCTGCCCGACAGGCTATGTTTGAGGTGGTGCGATGGACTTGGAGGAGATATTTGCAGAACTCCAGATGGAAGTCTTCCCCCAGAGTGTGGGAGCTGGAAGATTAGGGAAGCCGGAGAGAAAAGGAGCGGGCGGAACCTCAAAGTGTGAAGCAGTCCCGGTGTAGGTCCGGGCTGTGGGTAGCCGTAGTGGGAGCCGGGTGAAGAAGATTAGCCGGGCACATCCCCACTGGAGGAGACGTCAGGGCAGGCTTTCCCCAGCTAAGGAAAACGGGAAGTCATCTGTAACTGCCGGTCTTGGAAAGAGTTGTGAAATAAAGAATGTCTTTTATTTGCATCGAATCCTGCCTGGAGAGTGTTTATACGTCGGACGACATCTGCACCACCACACTCTGCCCCACCAAGACATCTCCTGTCCCGATAGTGATGGCGGAGCCAGGGGTAAGCCTGACAGCAAGGGTCACGACTACAAGCCCCGAGGCACCCCTGGCACCCCGTTACATGTGGCGTAGTCGGCAGGATCCGGATTCTATGCAAGGGGTCCCTAACCGAGAAGATGGAGATCAAGTGGTGCCTAGGGCACAGGATCCAGATTTTCAGAGAAGGTTCCCGATCCCATGGTGGGAAGAAGAAACCGTGCCTGAGGCGTGGGACCGGGCACAAGATGGCGGCAAGATGGCCGTCGTCTTCAAGGACACAGAAAGCGCGCGAAAAGTTGGCGCCAAGAGAAGAGCCTGGGGCTGGCCGGTGCCGAAAAAAAAGTTCGGAGTACTCCGCCCAAAGAGGGGAGGTGCCGGTCCCAGGGCACGGCTGAAGACGTGAAGTGGGCGGTGTTCCCAAGAGAAAGAAGAACCGCCGCGGAGGGGTCGACCTGATGTGTGAGACTGGGGGTGGAGTATACCCAAGAGTGGGAAAAGCAAGCCCGCCTCCACTTCCTCCAGCATCTCCACTGACCCTGACGCCCTTACTAGTGACTCGTGATACAGGCAAGATGGAGAACGCCGAGGAACTGCAAACTGCGTTGAGCGCGCCTGGTCTGGAGAGAAGCCACCAGAAGCAGATTGCGGCTGCGTCTGCGGAGGGATTTCCCTCTCACTTGCCGCCCATACCCGGAGGACCGGGACGGGCCACCAAAGTGACCTGGGTGACGACGTGGGACGCGGTAACCGGAGAGACCACGACCGAGGTCCGAGCGACGTACACCGCTCAGCTGCCAGCAGGGAACCGGCTCTTGGGAACCCCATATCTAGAGACACCCCCGCCAGTCGCGGCGAGACCCTCGACACCCGTTCCAGATCCGGCTCCGGAAGAATCATACGCCCGGAAGCTAGAGAGGGACAATTGGGGCTTCTTTTGGGACCCAGTACAGCCGTCACCCCTACCTCAACGAAAGTCCCCGTCACCAGAGCCCGACCCGGTACAGGAGCGACTGCTTGCCGAGACCGTGGCCCGGGAAATGATGGCTGGTTCCCGGAGTGAGGAGTTCGAGCAGCAGTGCACCACAGGAATTGTGGTGAAGTTCAATCAGAAGGAGGGTTACGGCTTCATCAAGGATGAAGAGACCGGCGATGACTACTTTTGTAACAGAGTGAACCTGGACATTGAAGGCCTACCCCAGCGCCTGCACACGTTATATCCGGGGGAAAAGGTCCGGTTTATGCGAGAGGTGGGATGCCGAGGCCTCTTTGCAGTTGGCGTAACCCGGATGCCTACCTCACAAGAGGCTGCTCAATGGCAGCAAGAACTGGAGTGGGAGGAATGCCAGTACCGGCGGCGGTCGCAGCCAAGACCGGTGCTAGCTGAACTCTCCCAACCGAGACGCACCTTGGCCGTAGCTCCTGAAGTGATGCTCGGACCGACCGCTGACCCGGAGAAGGGAACCCCGGCGGTGCTGGCTATTAACCAAAACATAACCACGCATCCGGTAATCATCATGGGCAGCCCCCAGCCGTCCCGTGCAGCGACCCCCTAACCCCCGTCGGGGGTAAAAGAGGCAAAGCCGGAGACTGAAACACCGGAGCCCACCGTCAGTTATGAGCCCTTCCGGAGGCTGCGCCGGTTGCCCGGACAGTCTCTGTCGGAGTACGTGCAGGCCCAACGAGCCGAATGGCAACGTGCATATCATCCGGAGTGACTTTTCAAGACCGGAAGATGGCTGGCCTGTTTTCGTTAGACACCGGCGTTGTTTTTGAACCGGAAGAAGTTTGCTGTTTGTACCGTTCAAGTTGCTGAGCCCGGAAGGAACCTGCTGCTGGACTGAGCCAGGGGCCCCCTCCGCGTCATTAAGAAGAAGAAGTTTTTCGAGTTGTGTTCCTGCCGTTTAACATCTAAGACCGGGAGTGCTGCAAAAGCCTCCGAGCAGAAACTCCACTAAGACCGGGAGTGCCTGCCAACGGCCTCCGGGCACGACTAAGACCGGGAGCTTCCAGGAGGAACTCCGGGCACTGGACTGGTGCGCCCCTTGCAGTTGCCCCAAAGGTGAACTTGCTTGTCGTTTCCTTGCAATGATCCTGTTGTTTTTTATGTATAGTTTTAGATTCATGCCTTGCCGGGAGGCTCAGGCTTAAAGAGGGGAGGTATGTAAGGGGTGGGCAGACCCCTTACAAAGGAGTACAGTTAACCCGGGAATGTTGTTATTAATAAAAATGTTTTTATTATTATTGTATTGTTTTAGTGGGTTCCCCTAGTGGCCGGGTAGGACGGCTGTCACCACAGTGGAGAGGAGGAGCCGGCAGAAGCAAGGGGAGGGAGGAGAAGTGTTGTTGAGAAAAGTGTGAGTTGGAGAGGCAGTTGTGTCCGGGACGGGAGAAAGGAAGCAGAGAAGGGGCAGAGTGTGGGAGCTGGAAGATTAGGAAAGCCGGAGAGAAAAGGAGCGGGCGGAACCTCAAAGTGGGAAGCAGTCCCGGTGTGGGTCCGGGCTGTGGGTAGCCGTAGTGGGAGCCGGGTGAAGAAGATTAGCCGGGCACATCCCCACTGGAGGAGACGTCAGGGCAGGCTTTCCCCAGCTAAGGAAAACGGGAAGTCATCTGTAACTGCCGGTCTTGGAATGAGTTGTGAAATAAAGAATGTCTTTTATTTGCATCGAATCCTGCCTGGAGAGTGTTTATACGTCGGACGACATCTGCACCACCACACTCTGCCCCACCAAGACATCTCCTGTCCCGATAGTGACGGCGGAGCCAGGGGTAAGCCTGACAGCAAGGGTCACGACTACAAGCCCCGAGGCACCCCTGGCACCCCGTTACAGTGGTATAGCTGCTGGTCTTCTTCAGCGCGGCGCCATTTCGTGTGAGGCAGGGAGTGGAGGTTTCGTTATTATTTCTCTTCTGAAACACCATGACTTTGGTCTTTTGGTTGATGTGGAAAGCCCATGTGGTGCTGAATGTTTCTAGCACAGCCAGGCTATCTTGGAGGCCGCTCTCGGTTGGGGAAAGCAGCAGGAGGTCATCTGCGTACAGCAGGATCTTCACCTCGTGGTCCTGCAGGCTGAGACCTGGGGCAGAGGAGAATTCCAGGGCTGCGGCCAGTCCATTTATGTAGATATTGAATAGAGTTGGGCTCAGGCTGCGGCCCTGTCTTACCCCGCGGCTCTGCCGGATGAAGGCCGTCCTCTTTCCGTTCACCTTCACGCTGCAGCGGTTCTCAGTGAATGAGTTCTTGATCATGTCATAGGTTCTGCCATCTATTCCGCTCTAGAGGAGTTTAAGGAACAGGCCTGGGTGCCACACTGAGCAAAAGGCCTTCTTGAAGTCCACAAAACATGCAAATATTTTCCCGTTTATTTGCCGTGGACGTGAGTCTTGATGAGGCTTTGCAGGGTGTAAATGTGGTCAGTGGTGGGATGGTTTGGCATGAACCCAGCTTGGCTTCTGCTGAGGGTGTCTTCTCTATCTCTATTGCCCTACCCCATCTCTCTCCCTCCCCCTCCCCCCGTCTCTCTCTCCCTCCCCCCCTTCTCTCTCCCTCCTCCCTCCCCCGTCTCTCTCTCTCCCCCTCGTCTCTCTCCTTCCCTGTCTCTCTCTCTCCCCGTCTCTCTCTCCCGCCCCCCAATCTCTCTCTCTGTCCCCAATCTCTCTCCCTCCCCCGTCTCTCTTTCTCTCTCTCCCCCGTCTCTCTCCCTCCCCCCATCTCTCTCTCCCCCTCCCCCCGTCTCTCCCTCCCCCTAATCTCTACCTCCCCCTAATCTCTCTCTCCGTCCCCAATCTCTCTCCCTCCCCGTCTCTCTTTCTCTCTCTCCCACCCCCCGTCTCTCCCTCCCCCGTCTCTCTCTCCAATCCCACCATCTCTCTCCCTCCCTCCCGCGTCTCTCTTTTTCTCTCCCTCCTCCCGTCTCTCTCTCCCTCCCTCCCCCCGTCTCTCTCTCTCCCTCCCCAATCTCTCTCCCTCCCCCTCGTCTCTCTCCCGTCTCCCGCCCCCCCATCTCTCTCTCCCTCCCCTCCCCAATCTCTCTCCCTCCCCGTCTCTCTTTATCTCTCCCTCCCCGTCTCTCTCTTCCTCCCGCCCCCTTGTCTCTCTCTCTCCCTCCCCAATCTCTCTCCCTCCCCCATCTCTCTTTTTCTCTCCCTCCCCCGTCTCTCTCTCTCCCTCCCCAATCTCTCTCCCTCCCCCGTCTCTCTTTTTCTCTCCCTCCCCCGTCTCTCTCTCTCCCTCCCCAATCTCTCTCCCTCCTCCCGTCTCTCTCTCTCTCTCTCCCTCCCCAATCTCTCCCCCTCTCCCTCTTTTTCTCCCCCTCCCTCCATCTCTCTCGCTTGTCTCTCTTGGACATATATACACATCTAATTGGGAATTTCTACACTGGATCTCTTCATGTGCCTTCATTTACCTCTAATTATGGCGCAGATTTATCAAAACTGTTTCAAAGAAATCCATAGCAACCAATCACAGCGCAGCTTTCATTTTACCAGAGCTGTTTCAACAGTGAGAGCTAAGCTGTGATTGGTTGCTAGGGCCAAGGAACCGTTTTGAGAATTGAGGCCTAGTGTTTCTCTGTAAGTATGGATATGTGGCGCCCCTGACCTGGTCAGGCACCACTGAGTACTGCACCCATGCTGGGGACAGTACAATACAGGTAATCCAGAAGGCTGACCGAGGTGTGACTACACAGGCGCATAGTGATCAGGTCTCACACATGTACCTTTGGGAGGACCCCTGGGGATCCCAGGAGGGGGCAAAGCCTTCACCTCCACTGGAATAGTGGAGGGGGCCAAAAGCCTCCATCTCCACTCAAGGGGTGTGGTAAGAGAGCCTGGTTGCTAGGTGGCGTAGGCAAGAACAGGAGAGGAGGAGCAGTGAGCCGGTTTAGTGCAGAGTCCAGGGAGCTCAGAGAAGAGCAGACCCCTGGGGCTGTTGCAGTCTAACAGCGCCCGCGCAGTGGCTACCGACGGGGGAGAACGGTCGCCTAGGAGTGCTACCCGAAATCCATCTTCAGCTAAAGAGAGAGCACGGAGTGGGAAGTAAGGAGACTGCTAGGGAGTACCAGGCCCAAACGGGCGGCAGATCCCGGAGCGGGGATAGATCCACCTTTCCTTGCTAAACCTGCCGGTGTGGGGCCCTCAAAGCCCACACCACAACACCCAAAAGCCGCAGCCACGTAGCCACAGTTAGGGCCCATAGTTCACAGGAGGCAAGCAGCTGGAGTGATCTGGTCCAGGCGACAAGCAAACGGCAACCAAACGAGGGGAGCAGTTACTTCCCTGGGTGACCCCCATAGGGACTAAAAGTCGGGGTTACCCCAAACCACCAAGGGCTAAGGAAGGCGAGTCGGTAGTCACCCTCATCAGTCAGCCCGAAGGATACCTGGTTCCAGCCTGGTTCATCCCAGCTACGCCCGGGTTACTCACTCTGCCACCTTCTGTGAGTAAAACCCCTGAAAGACATTCTGCTTGTGTGGAGTTATTCTGCGCCTTGTGGTTCTACACACCTACACAGGGCCCTGGGGCTTGCCTCACTCTCAGGAGGCCACTACAACTGACTGCACCCACCATCAGCCCCAGGCATCCCTTAACCTGCAGTGGCGGTCCCCACTGACGGCAATTCTGAGAGTGGCGTCACGACAATCCTAAAAGAAGATCTCCTACCTGTGACCAGACTGAGCCAGTGGAGTCCCTGAAGGTAATGCACCGACACAGCGTTCTCGGGGCTTCACATCTGGCGTCACGAACAGGATAAGGACTAGACCTGTCCAGACAGGTGACCATGTGCCTGGGCGGTCCGCTAGAAAAATTGGAAGCGCCGCCATATTGCCACCATGAAAAGCGCGCTGAAAAACAACAGCAGCCCGCGCTGGGAGAAGTTACCGCCCACGAAGAGGTGTGGCTACCCAGAGATCCCCTGCAGAGTCCTGACCTCGCCAGTGAAGAGAGCGGAAGCGTTCAGAGACGTCGGGACAGAAAGGGAGCCAGAAGTCTGCTGCTAGAGAAAATGGCGTCTGAACACCGAGACCCAGAGCCAGGCTCCACTGCCTGGTGGTGTCGGGAGCTTGCCGAGTTCTGCGATCAACTGGAGGCCAGGGTCGGAAGGCAGATCAGAGAGGGACGTGCGGAGTTTCTGGAAATGACCGCGGCGGTTCAGGCCTATGAGGGGAGAGCCGCGCGCCGAGTGCCAGACCGGACGGTGACGACTCAGACCCCGATGCTGCCAACGATGGGTGAGTCCAGTGTTGCCCCTGCCAGCGCGAGTGCCCCGATCCCTGCTGCCATGCCCGCGGTCCCTGAAGAGGCGTCCGGCGCGGCGACGCTGAAGCAGGCCGCAGCCACGCCAGGTGCAGCCCGCCAAGCCCAGGCCGCCGCAGCGATGCCCTGCTCGGCCCACCGAGACCCGGTCCCTGCAGCAACGCCCAGTCCGGCCGCAAAGATCCGGCTGCCACCGCGACCCTCATCCATGCCGCGGGTGTGACGCTGACCCAGGCCGCCGCCTTGCTAGGCCCGGCCCGCCAAGACCCCACCGCAGCAGCGACGCTCATCCACGCCGCAGGCGAGGTGCTGAACCAGGCCGCAGCCACGCCAGGTGCGGCCCGCCAAGCTCCGGTCGCTGCAGCGACGCCCAGCCCAGCCTGCACAGATCCCATCGCAGCTGCGACGCCAATTCAGGCCGCCGCCATGCAGGGCGCGGCCCGCCAAGACCAGGCCGCCGCCATGCCGGGCGCGGCCCGCCAAGACCAGGCCGCCGCCATGCCAGGCGCGGCCCGCCAAGACAAGACAGACGTACCATTGTTTACCCCGGCCTGCAAGGCCAGAGCAGACACCGCTCCCCAGTCTAAAGAGGTCCCTGCTAGGAAGTCCCTGATAGGTGCGGACCCCGAATACTGGAGACTGAAGGCTGACCTGGAGGTCAAGTTCCCACAGGAGATGGTGGACCGGTATCTGCTCCCTCCGCATACCCCCAAGGCGACTTCTGCAGCAACCACGCCAAAGAGTCCCCCGCCCGGGCCTGCTGATGACCACCCATCCCCGGCGCTGCCACAACAGGAGTGTTCGGAAGAACTAAGGGGGAGGGGAGGCCAGGAAGCTGAGGAGCTGACCCCGGAGCCATCAGCAGTGGATTCATACCCCGAGCCAGAGATGTTGCCATACTCCCGCTGGGACGAAGAAGACCCGATACCTTCCGCTGAAGAAGATCTGCCCAAAAGCCTCACCTGGGAGCTTGTAAGCTGTACCTCGCAGAATCCAGCCCGCAAGACACGGCGCCGTAACAGAACCCAGTCTTTCCCTGCACCGCAGTCCCCAGAGCAGAGAGATGAAATAACGGCCAGAGACCTAGAGGAGAAACGGTTCCTGAGAAGAGCCAAAGCCCAGGTCAGAGGACCCCTTTGTCGAGGAGTAGTGGAAGATTTTAGCCTAAAATCAGGATACGGCTTCATAGTAGCACCTGGTATGAAAGAAGGCATTTTTGTCAACAGAAGAGACGTTAGAGCTCATTTGCCCAGAGGACATCCTGGAAGGAACCTAAGGATGGGAGACACAGTGCAGTTTACCATGCATCAAGGAGAAAGAGGCTGGTATGCCCTAGATGTTACGCCATGTCCTAAAGAAAAAGAAACAGACACAGAGGAAGAAAGGAAAGATAGAGAAAGAACCGACAAAGAACCCACCGATGAGACCACCACGGACGATGAAAGAGATCGAGAAACCAACAGGTGCCGCAGCCCTACAGGCCCAAGCCCTGGTGAGGAGGAATCTGCATAAAGTAAGAAGTACAACAAGTTACTGTTTTGACCAGTTTGAAAGTTTGCAACGTTACTGTTTAAGAGATGTGCCCACATAAACTAATGTGAGAAATGAACCTTAAGGCTATGAACTGGCTATAGCCACAAACTCTCGCAGTGTAAATAGTTACACCAGAGGGCACCACCACTACCAGAGTCAGCCTGTTTAGGGGCTTGGCTCGTCTGCAACCAGGGAGCACGTCCGTATATAGGGCCTTGGCTTACCTGCAACCAGAGAGCATGCCTGTTTATGGGGCCTGGCTCTCCACCACAAAGAGGGTACCTGGTCAACACCAACTGTGAAGGCCGCCTCTGGATCCTGCCAGAAGTGGCTGAAGGCGCGGCTTCACCAGGCCAGGTATGCCCTGAAGACCACTAGACCATGAAAGCCGCCTCTACATCCTGCCAGAAGTGGCTGAAGGCGCGGCCAACGGGAGAGGAAGATTGGAGGAAAGGTCTGGGGAAACGGATGGCCCAGACCTGGTTACCAAAAGGACCGGTGACCTGCCTCCTGAAAGGGTTTAGGGTGGGTTAACGGACTTGTGGGTGGAGGGTGGTGATGTATGGTACCTGGTGGTTTTAAAACGTTTTACCATGTTTTAATGTTTTATGCATTTTAAAATGTTGTCTTGCAGCCCGAGGACGTGCTGGTGATAACTAAGGGGGAATGTGGCGCCCCTGACCTGGTCAGGCACCACTGAGTACTGCACCCATGCCGGGGACAGTACAATACAGGTAATCCAGAAGGCTGACCGAGGTGTGACTACACAGGCGCATAGTGATCAGGTCTCACACATGTACCTTTGGGAGGACCCCTGGGGATCCCAGGAGGGGGCAAAGCCTTCACCTCCACTGGAATAGTGGAGGGGGCCAAAAGCCTCCATCTCCACTCAAGGGGTGTGGTAAGAGAGCCTGGTTGCTAGGTGGCGTAGGCAAGAACAGGAGAGGAGGAGCAGTGAGCCGGTTTAGTGCAGAGTCCAGGGAGCTCAGAGAAGAGCAGACCCCTGGGGCTGTTGCAGTCTAACAGCGCCCGCGCAGTGGCTACCGACGGGGGAGAACGGTCGCCTAGGAGTGCTACCCGAAATCCATCTTCAGCTAAAGAGAGAGCACGGAGTGGGAAGTAAGGAGACTGCTAGGGAGTACCAGGCCCAAACGGGCGGCAGATCCCGGAGCGGGGATAGATCCACCTTTCCTTGCTAAACCTGCCGGTGTGGGGCCCTCAAAGCCCACACCACAACACCCAAAAGCCGCAGCCACGTAGCCACAGTTAGGGCCCATAGTTCACAGGAGGCAAGCAGCTGGAGTGATCTGGTCCAGGCGACAAGCAAACGGCAACCAAACGAGGGGAGCAGTTACTTCCCTGGGTGACCCCCATAGGGACTAAAAGTCGGGGTTACCCCAAACCACCAAGGGCTAAGGAAGGCGAGTCGGTAGTCACCCTCATCAGTCAGCCCGAAGGATACCTGGTTCCAGCCTGGTTCATCCCAGCTACGCCCGGGTTACTCACTCTGCCACCTTCTGTGAGTAAAACCCCTGAAAGACATTCTGCTTGTGTGGAGTTATTCTGCGCCTTGTGGTTCTACACACCTACACAGGGCTCTGGGGCTTGCCTCACTCTCAGGAGGCCACTACAACTGACTGCACCCACCATCAGCCCCAGGCATCCCTTAACCTGCAGTGGCGGTCCCCACTGACGGCAATTCTGAGAGTGGCGTCACGACAATCCGAAAAGAAGATCTCCTACCTGTGACCAGACTGAGCCAGTGGAGTCCCTGAAGGTAATGCACCGACACAGCGTTCTCGGGGCTTCACAGATATGTGCAGAATTTGCCTGCACAGCTGTATATGGAGATTATAAGGCTCTTTATAAAGAAGCCTCTGCTCCAGCTCCATACAGAGGTGTACTGTGGGTATGACGCCTTCATTAAACAGTTACAAGGGCCGTCCACAAGATGGCCGCCTCTGCTTCCCTCATGAGCTCAGTTACTCGGTGGTGTCGGTGCCATCTACTTGCCAGTATGTGATAAGCCTGAATACTGAGTGCCCTGAATAATAAGTGTCTTTTTAGGACGGTTTCATGCACAATAGTTTTTCTTTAAAAATATATACCATATTATTATTTTTTTTCCTGCCTGATCGCACAATATAAAATACACTGCGCACAATGGGAGAAATGTGTGACGGCATTTTCCACATTCACTACAATAATTGTTTAAAAAATGTGCGATATTTTGCTATTTTCCGAGGCTCTCACCATTCTGGCCCGGTTAGTCATGCAAATAAGTTGTAACCCCTTCACCACCAGGTGATTTTCTGCTTTTCATTTTTATTTTTTCATTTTCTTCTTCCAAGATCCAAAACTTGTTTATTTTTCCATCAACATAGCCGTATTTAAGTTTTATTTGTTTTTTTTTCCTTCACATTTTTTAAACCGTTTTTTTTTCACTTTTTCCTGTTTTTACTAATCTCTTTAGGTGACTTGAAGCTGCGATATTCCGATAACTTCTGCCGTACAGAACAATGTATCAGCGCTGCTCTGGACTTCTGTAATCATCATCTCCTATGAACGCCGGCTTCAGACGTGCTCCACACCGGTACGTGTTTACAGTCAGATCTCTGATTTTCCTGCTGCTGTTAGAGGTGGGCACTACCATGCTCGGGTGCTCAGTACTCGTAACTAGTGATGAGTGGGCACTACCATGCTCGGGTGCTCAGTACTTGTAACTAGTGATGAGCGGGCACTACCATGCTCGGGTGTTCAGTACTCGTAACTAGTGATGAGCGGGCACTACCATGCTCGGGTGCTCAGTACTTGTAACTAGTGATAAGCGGGCACTGGTGCTCTGTACTTGTAACCAGTGATGAGCGGGCACTACCATGCTCGGGTGCTCAGTACTCTTAACTAGTGATGAGTGAGCACTACCATGCTCGGGTGCTCTGTACTCGTAACTACTGATGAGTGAGCACTACCATGCTCGGGTGCTCTGTAATCGTAACTACTGATGAGTGAGCACTACCATGCTCGGGTGCTCTGTACTCGTAACTACTGATGAGCGGGCACTACCATGATCAGGTGCTCAGTACTCGTAACTAGTGATGAGTGAGCACTACCATGCTTGGGTGCTCAGTACTCGTAACTAGTGATAAGTGGGCACGACCATGCTCAGGTGCTCAGTATTCGTAACTAGTGTTGAGGAGGCACTACCATGCTCGGGTGCTCAGTACTCGTAACTAGTGATAAGTGGACACTACTATGCTCGGGTGCTCAGTACTCGTAACTAGTGATAAGTGGGCACTACCATGCTCGGGTGCTCGGTACTCGAAACTAGTGATGAGCGGGCACTACCATGCTCGGGTGCTCAGTACTCGTAACTAGTGATGAGCGGGCACTACCATGCTCGGGTGCTCAGTACTCGTAACTAGTGATGAGCGGGCACTACCATGCTCGGCTGCTTGGTACTTGTTAAGTGCAGTTGGAAGCTTGGATGGGCGCTACTCGAGCACCCACGTATTATAAAAATCAATGCAGGACTCAAGCATTTTTCCGGGAAATATTCCCATTCACTTCCATTATATTTCAGCTCTTGACTCGCGCCCATCCAACCATACAACTGCTCTTAACGAATTCCAAGCATTGTAGTGCCCGCTCATCACTAGTTACGAGTACCGATCATTGTAGTGTCCACTCACCACTAGTTACGAGTACCGAGCAGCGTAGTGCCCACTCACCACTAGTTACGAGTACTAGTCATTGTAGTGCCCGCTCATCACTAGTTACAAGTACTGGTCATTGTAGTGCCCGCTCATCACTAGTTACGAGTACCGACCAGTGTAGTGATTGCTCATCACTAGTTACGAGTACTAGTCATTGTATTGCCCACTCACCACTAGTTACGAGTACTGGTCATTGTAGTGCCCGCTCACCACTAGTTACGAGTACCGACCAGTGTAGTGATTGCTCATCACTAGTTAGCAGCAAATCTTCTAGGTCCTGTTAGCTTCCCCATCACATTTTCAGATATATTGAACCCACAGTGCTCCCTTAAAATGTTAGCCAAAGTGTCCATTATCCTGACAGTCACGAATCCCCTTAGACTATGTCAGCCACGATACCCCAGACCATGCAGCCACAGAGGATCATGGCATTAGCAGTCACAGTCCACACACTGCGCTGCCGGACCTTATTCTCAGAGGTCTCCTGCTTCTCCTGCATCAGAACATTGCAGCCTCGTCTACAGAAGAAAGCACTTCCAATAGTGCTATAGATTTGGTAATTAGGTTGTAGTGAGGGTCCCAAACCAGTGGCCTGTGGATGACTGCTCAGGTGAGCTCCGCTCCTGCTGTTATTGGTATCTATAGGTGTATTTTTACTTGTTGAGGAGGACACTCATGGCCATTATTACTTTCTTGAGGCACCACATTAAAACAGAATAACTGCACAAAAAGCGAAAAGACCCCAATAATGAGAATCCGACCCCAACCACCTTCCATGAGATGGGAAGATAAATAAATAAAGATGGACAGGGGACTGGAACGTGGATGATGGACAGGGGACTGGACCTGGAAAGTGGATGATGGACAGGGGACTGGATCTGGAAAGTGGATGATGGACAGGGGACTGGATCTGGAAAGTGGATGATGGACAGGGGACTGGATCTGGAAAGTGGATGATGGACAGGGGACTGGATCTGGAAAGTGGATGATGGACAGGGGACTGGATCTGGAAAGTGGATGATGGACAGGGGACTGGATCTGGAAAGTGGATGATGGACAGGGGACTGGATCTGGAATCTGGATGATGGACAGGGGATTGGACCTGGAAAGTGGATGATGGACAGGGGACTGGATCTGGAAAGTGGATGATGGACAGGGGATTGGACCTGGAAAGTGGATGATGGACAGGAGACTGGACCTGGAAAGTGGATGATGGACAGGGGACTGGACCTGGAAAGTGGATGATGGACAGGGGATTGGACCTGGAAAGTGGATGATGGACAGGGGACTGGATCTGGAAAGTGGATGATGGACAGGGGACTGGACCTGGAAAGTGGATGATGGACAGGGGATTGGACCTGGAAAGTGGATGATGGACAGGGGACTGGACCTGGAAAGTGGATGATGGACAGGGGATTGGACCTGGAAAGTGGATGATGGACAGGTGCCTGGATCTGGAAAGTGGATGATGGACAGGGGACTGGACCTGGCAAGTGGATGATGGACAGGGGACTGGATCTGGAAAGTGGATGATGGACAGGGGCCTGAATCTGGAAAGTGGATGATGGACAGGGGACTGGATCTGGAACGTGGATGATGGACGGGGACTGGTCAGGAATACGATGGATCATTGATGTATCCTGGTCACTGTGTGATATAATAATCGCCGAGAAGAAAAACACTGAGACCGATTCTTGTTTTAAATTTATTTATTAGCATTAGGCAGTGAACCAAAAATTATAATTATAATAATACAAAGTTTAATTGTATTAAAATTGATCAAAAAGGGTTGTTCAGTATTAGAGAAGTATAAGTATTTGGGAATTCCAGGCTCAACCATTAGAGAAGTATGGCTGACCTCTCCCCTTGTCTATAGGGTATATCTGAATTGCAGATCTGGACCTTTTAGGCTTTGTTCACACTTTGCGTATTTGGTGCGGATTTTACAACTGGATTGATAAAATTAAATCTGCAGTGTTTATGCGTGGAGAAAAAAAAGTCCTCCATATTTCATGCCAGGTCGGCAGATTACCTGCAAGATTTAAGGATCCACAGTGAAATGAATATGTAAAATCCGCTACAGAAATCGGCATGCTGTAAATAAAAAAATAAAAACAGCATAAAAAAAAGTTGATTTCCATATGGATTGTGCCCCACACAGACTGGAATGGGGGTGAGAGGAAGATAAACTCACCCACTTTCCTGGGGTGGAAAAATAAGTTGTGTGTAAAATCCGCATCAAACCTGCGAGGTGTGAACGCAGCCTAAAAGAGCGGAACTGCCCCAGATTACATAGAAGACAGCGATCTTTCTCCAATACTGATCGCCCCCTTTTGTTGTATGTCTTTGGAGTGTGGGAGGAAACTGGAGACCCCGGAGGAAACCCACGCAAACACGGGGAGAACATACAAACTCCTTGCAGATGTTGTCCGCAAAGCACCAGTGTAAATCACCACTGAGCCACCGTGCCGCCCATACTGCCTGCCTGATGCCGCACATGCAATACAATTTACACTCCAGGAATATCGTCCTCACCTCTTAATGACTTTAGGACAAAAACAGAACAAATAAATATGGAAAAAAAACATCTCTACGAGAAAAAGGGTCAAAAATATCGCAGATGGATGATAAACGGAAAAACCGTGTCTGGTCATTGAGAGGTTAAGGCTCACAATGTACATAATATACAAAAATACAATTAACTACTACAATATACATAATATACAAATATACACTTAACTACTAATTAGGATAAGCCTCACAATATACATAATACACAATAAACTGCTAATGTCTGTAGTGAACCAGCTCTGTCCGTGTATGAACGTCCTCGTCGTGTAACGTCCGTCTGTGTTCTGTAATGTGTAAGGTATGTTCACACTGTGTCTTTTTTTTCCCCGCCCCTAAAACCGTCGTGTTTTTTTGCTTTTTCTTAGCGTCTTCCCGTTTTATCCATCGGATTAAAAAGAAGTACAAAAATGCTGATAAAAAGCAAAAAAAACGGAAAAAAAGGGATAAAATATACACTGAAAGATTATCGTGAACAAGCGAGCGTTCGCTCACGACATCTTTGCTTGCACACTGGCGCCTGCCTGGATCAACAGACTCAGGTGGGATGTAATGGACAGACTAGAGCCACTCAGTACTCGTAATCTGGAAAGTGGATGATGGACAGGGGACTGGATCTGGAACGTGGATGATGGACAGGGGACTGGATCTGGAAAGTGGATGATGGACAGGGGACTAGATCTGGAAAGTGGATGATGGACAGGGGACTGGATCTGGAAAGTGGATGATGGACAGGGGACTAGATCTGGAAAGTGGATGATGGACAGGGGACTAGATCTGGAAAGTGGATGATGGACAGGGGACTGGATCTGGAAAGTGGATGATGGACAGGGGACTGGATCTGGAACGTGGATGATGGACAGGGGACTGGATCTGGAAAGTGGAAGCAGGACCCCCAGAACCCTGAAACCCTTTAACCCCTATACAGGGATTTGGAATTACACAGGGCCCTGGAGATCACTATAGCAGAACAGGGACTCCTCTCCCATCACCATTCACGGCAGGAACACGGCGTGGCGATTGGAGCAGAAGTCGCTGGAGCGGACTCCGGTGGTGACGTAACAGCCCCTCATCAGAACAAGCGGAAACAACGCTGGTCCTGATGAATCGGGCCCCGCTACAAAAACTCCATATATATAATAAGCAATAGGATAAAAAATACGCCCCGATGACGCCTTTTTCACTCGTTTTGTGTTTTGGGCCAAAAAATCCCCTTAAAAAGTTGTCAAAAAAAATTATTAAAAACGTTACTCAAAAACGGAAAAAGCGTCGACAAAGCGCTTCAGGAAATGAACAAAAAACCGTTCAAACGCCGAAAAAAATGCCAGGAATAAGTGATCGTCCTGAAAAACGGATGATCACTTAACAGAAAAGACACAATGTAGTGTGTGATCCGTCTTGTGATCGTTTTGAGGCTTCAGATGGAGACTGTCACAAGAGCGGTATTTTCATTGACTTGTCCGCCCAATTCGTGGTCCCACTCACTAACTGGAACTGAAAACAGAGAATTTTTATTAGGAGACATGAAAAAATAATGTTATTAGCACCAAAACCCCTGAACGTGCCCTAAGAATACAGCCCCTCCATACATACCTGCTGGTGTCGTCCTCATTGCTTTGTGAGTGTTATACAAATGGAAAGGTCCAGAACCAAATCGACGCTTCTGTAAGAAAAGATTACTTATATCAAAACAAGATCACAGATTCAGGGAAGAAAGAAGTGATGGGAGGAGAGAGATGGAGGAGGAACGATGGTACAACCGGGAGAGATGGAGGAGGAACGATGGTACAACCGGGAGAGATGGAGGAGGAACGATGGTACAACCGGGAGAGATGGAGGAGGAACGATGGTACAACCGGGAGAGATGGAGGAGGAACGATGGTACAACCGGGAGAGATGGAGGAGGAACGATGGCACAACCGGGAGAGATGGAGGAGGAACGATGGTACAACCGGGAGAGATGGAGGAGGAACGATGGTACAACCGGGAGAGATGGAGGAGGAACGATGGTACAACCGGGAGAGATGGAGGAGGAACGATGGTACAACCGGGAGAGATGGAGGAGGAACGATGGTACAACCGGGAGAGATGGAGGAGGAACGATGGTACAACCGGGAGAGATGGAGGAGGAACGATGGTACAACCGGGAGAGATGGAGGAGGAACAATCGTACAACTGGAAGAATTGGAGGAGTAACGATGGTACAACTGGGAGAATTGGAGGAGGAACGATGGTACAACTGGGAGAGATGGAGGAGGAACAATTGTACAACTGAGAGAGATGGAGGAGGAACAATCGTACAACTGGAAGAATTGGAGGAGTAATGATGGTACAACTGGGAGAATTGGAGGAGGAACGATGGTACAAATGGGAGAAATACACACTACAAAGACATTGTACTTCCCCTGACATGTAACATACAGGACACATGTATATACAGATATACACTACAAAGACATTGTACTGCCCCTCACATGTAACATACAGGACATAATCCTAACCCTAGCCTTGCTTAAAAATTTCCAGATCATCACCGATCCTCCACCAAATTTCACAGTGGGTGCAAGACACTGTGGCTTGTACACCTCTCCAGTTCTCCGTCTAACCATTAGATGACCAGGTGTTGGACAAAGCTGAAAATTAGACTCATCAGGGAAGATTACCTTACTCTAGAAATTGAGCAGATTAAACTTTGCGAAGGACGTATTAATAAAGCCGCATACAAGGTTATCCTGGACAAACAGCTGCTTCCTTCTGCTCAGGCAATGTTCCCCAACTCTGAGGATTGTTTTTTCCAGCAGGACAATGCGCCATGACACACAGCTAGGTCAATCAATGTGTGGATGAAGGACCACCACATCAAAACCCTGTCATGGCCAGCCCAATATCCAGACCTGAACCCCATTGAAAACCTCTGGAATGTAATCAAGACGAAGATGGATAGTCACAAGCCATCAAACAAAGAAGGATTGCTTAAATTTTTACACCAGGAGTGGTATACGGTCACCCAAGAGCAGCGTGAAAGACTGGTGGAAAGCAGCCAAGACGCATGAAAGCTGTGATTATAAATCATGGTTATTCCACAAAATATTGATTTCTGAACTTTTCCTGAGGTAAAACATTATTAGTATTGTTGTTTCTTAATGATTATCAACTTTTCTGCCAGAGCTGTACAGTATGTGAGGATGGTGGGTGTGTCGCTGTGGTACATACCTTTTAGGAGCCTTTTAGGAGCCTTTTGGGAGCCTTTTAGGCTAGAGTCACACTAGCATATGGCATCCAATGCCTATCATCCGATACGATATGCCAGTGACCGAGGTCATGTGAGTGTGTACACATCTGGTGATCAGGTTTCTGCTGTAGATGAGCTCCCCCACAGGTAGCCTGTAATATGCACAGGACATAATCCATGTGCAGGTTGATGTTTCTTACACACTCACATTGTGACTCTAACCTCACCACGAATCGCCTCCATCTTCGTCCTCTGTGTCCCTGTGAATGTGCAGATCTGACTGCGGGTGACGTTCTTATGGAACTAGGTCATTGTGATGTCATAGCATAGAACGTCTGGATCCTCGTGATGTCATAGAAGGCAGTGATGTCATCAGAGCTTTTGAGGCCACGTGGTCTTTTCATTTGATAGCAGTAAATAGGGAATAAAAGACAAGTAAAGAAATCTAGTTAAATATCTTCAAAATAAAGAAATATACCCCCTTATAAAGAAACCATGAAATATCATCTAATATAAAAGAAAAATAGTGCACAAAGAACCAAAAACCAGATGACTCCGATGGCCTCCCCCCACTATGAACCCTCAGCCCCCACGTGTAAAGAAAAGGGTCAAAGACTAAGGTATCAGGAGGACCCCTAACAAACCCCCTCTCCAATGGCCTCCAATGGGGCAGGTACAAGCTCTGACAACCACTTACACTAGTATTGTGACCTTTATAATAAAAATACCAGCAAAAATAATAAAAGTGGTGCAACTTTAGATGTGAGGCTCAATAGGGAGTGGTTCTCAAAGTTAGATCTAGAGTCATTCATTCTTTGTGGGACATTTACACAACACCAGGGACCATCAGCAGTATCCATCCCTGCCGCCCTGTATTTTATATGTCACACCCCAGGACAGTTATGGAAACTAATACAACCTAACTAGAACCGGGGACCTTTTGGTTTCACATTTGGTTTTCAGAATTTGGGGAACCCCCTAATGGACACTAAACAGACCCCATTACACATTAAGGGATAAGTATTATTTTTTTTAAAGTCCATCATGTGACTAATACAGTTCACAACAAAACTGCCTACTATGTTGTCCTCTCCAAACTGTACCCCCCTCCTCACATTGTCCCCCTACACAGTATGATGGCTACCACAGCCGCCCATATAGTATATCCACAACAGCCCCCTAATATACACTATGATGTCCACCACAGCCCCCCCATGCAGTACGATATCCACCACAGTCTCCAAATATATAGTATGGTAACCACCACAGCCCCCCATATATACAATGATGTCCTCCACCATTCCCTATATACAGTATAAAGCCCACGACAGCACCACACAGTATAATATCCACTACAGCCACTTAGTATATAATATGATGTCCACCACAGCCCCATATACAATATGGTCAACACAGCCGCATATAGAGTATAATGTCCCCCATAGATCTTTATATAGTATGGTCAGCATATCCCAAAATTTAAGGTCAATAACAGTCGTTAATAAAGTATGGTCCCCTACAGCCCCCTATACAGTATTGTCACCGCAGTCCCCGTTACAGTATGAAGTTTACACAGCACCCAGTATATTATCCTATGTAGTATGCTTTCCCCACAGCTCCCAGTATAATGTCCCCTACATATTCTATGTAGTATGCTATCCCCACAGCTCCCAGTGTAATGTCCCCTACATGTCCTATGTAGTATGCTATCCCCACAGCCCCCAGTATAATATCCCCCACATATCCTATGTAGTATGCTTTCCCCACAGCTCCCAGTATAATGTCCCCTACATATCCTATGTAGTATGCTATCCCCACAGCTCCCAGTGTAATGTCCCCTACATATCCTATGTAGTATGCTATCCCCACAGCCCCCAGTATAATGTCCCCTACATGTCCTCTGTAGTATGCTATCCCCACAGCTCCCAGTATAATGTCCCCTACATGTCCTGTGTAGTATGCTATCCCCACAGCCCCCAGTATAATATCCCCCACATATCCTATGTAGTATGCTTTCCCCACAGCTCCCAGTATAATGTCCCCTACATATCCTATGTAGTATGCTATCCCCACAGCCCCCAGTATAATGTCCCCTACATGTCCTATGTAGTATGCTATCCCCACAACTCCCAGTATAATGTCCCCTACATGTCCTAAGTAGTATGCTATCCCCACAGCCCCCAGTATAATATCCCCCACATATCCTATGTAGTATGCTTTCCCCACAGCTCCCAGTATAATGTCCCCTACATATCCTATGTAGTATGCTATCCCCACAGCCCCCAGTATAATGTCCCCTACATATCCTATGTAGTATGCTATCCCCACAGCCCCCAGTATAATATCCCCTACATATCCTATGTAGTATTCTATCCCCACAGCCCCCCAATATAATGTCCTCTACATATCCTATGTAGTATGCTATCCCGACAGCCCTCAGTATAATATCCCCCACATATCCTATGTAGTATGCTATCCCCACAGCCTCCAGTATAATGTCCTCCACATATCCTATGTAGAATGCTATCCTGACAGCCCTCAGTATAATATCCCCCACATATCCTATGCAGTATGCTATCCCCACAGCCCCCAGTATAATATCCCCCACATATCCTATGTAGTATACTATCCCGACAGCCCCCAGTATAATGTCCCCTACATATTCTATGTAGTATTCTATCCCCACAGCCCCCCAGTATAATGTCCCCTACATATCCTATGTAGTATGCTATCCACACAGCCCCCAGTATAATGTTCCCTACATATCCTATGTAGTACTCTATCCCCACAGCCCCCCAGTATAATATCCCCCACATATCCTATGTAGTATTCTATCCCGACAGCCTCCAGTATAATGTCCCCTACATATCCTATGTATTATGCTATCCCGACAGCCCCCAGTATAATATCCCCCACATATCCTATGTAGTATTCTATCCCCACAGCCCCCAGTATAATGTCCTCCACGTATCCTATGTAGAATGCTATCACGACAGCCCTCAGTATAATATCCCCCACATATCCTATGTAGTATGCTATCCCGACAGCCCCCAGTATAATGTCCCCTACATATCCTATGTAGTATGCTATCCCCACAGCCCCCAGTATAATGTCCCCCACATATCCTATGTAGTATGCTATCCCCACAGCCCCCAGTATAATGTCCCCTACATATCCTATGTAGTATTCTATCCCCACAGCCCCCCAGTATAATGTCCCCTACATATCCTATTGTCAGGTTTCCAGGTTTTCCAGTTCTCTTTGGAAAGAGCTTGCCCTCGGTTAACATGGAGTTTACTGTTCTGTTGCCCTACTTCCTGTCCAGCTGCTTAAAAGGCCGCCTCTAAGCCTAGTCCAGTGCCTGAGTATACTGCTTGCTGTGTGCTCCTGCCTTGCTGCTTCTACTTCCTGATTACCTTTGGATTCTCCTGAAAGACTACCGACCGACTCTGGACCATACCCGGTTTCTTCAAGCTGTGCCCGGACTCCGTCTGCCGTCTTCGGTCAGCACTTCTGCCCGGTTCCTTCCGGTTCATAACCACTCTGGACTATCATCCCGTACGGACACTTCTGGACCTTACCGTTTGCCCCTTGTGTCCCGGCTGCTGCGCATTTAGGCCTTCCGGGGTGATTGCCGGACAGTCCCTGTATAGGGGTTCGCTCTGGTGGTCTCCCTGGGGGAGTCCGGTGCGTGGCCCCGGGAATTCCCTCCGCTCTGTTTCGGGAAGGTATTTCGTGTGTTTGTTCTGCTGTGTTTGTTCTGCTGTGTTTGTTCCGTTGTGTATCTACCGTGGTTACATATTATAAACATCTTGTACCAAGAACTCGTCTCTGGTTGTCATTGCCCTAACGCTATCGAAATCCTCAGAACATACAATAGTATTACACCTATGTAGTATTCCATCCCCACAGCCCCCCAGTATAATGTCCCCTACATATCCTATGTAGTATGCTATCCCGACAGCCCCCAGTATAATGTCCTCCACATATCCTATGTAGTATGCTTTCCCCACAGCTCCCAGTATAATGTCCCCCACATATCCTATGTAGTATGCTATCCCCACAGCCCCCCAGTATAATGTCCCCTACATATCCTATGTAGTATGCTATCCACACAGGGCCCAGTATTAGGTCTCCTACATATCCTTTGTAGTATTCTATCCCCACAGCCCCCCCAGTATAATGTCCCCTACATATCCTATGTAGTATGCTATCCACACAGCCCCCAGTATAATGTTCCCTACATATCCTATGTAGTACTCTATCCCCACAGCCCCCCAGTATAATATCCCCCACATATCCTATGTAGTATTCTATCCCAACAGCCTCCAGTATAATGTCCCCTACATATCCTATGTAGTATGCTATCCACAAAGGGCCCAGTATAATGTTCCCTACATATCCTATGTAGTACTCTATCCCCACAGCCTCAAATATAATGTCCTCCACGTATCCTATGTAGAATGCTATCACGACAGCCCCCAGTATAATATCCCTCACATATCCTTTCTAGTATTCTATCCCCACAGCTCCCAGTATAATATCCCCCACATATCCTATGTAGAATGCTATCCCCACAGCCCCCAGTATAATATCCCCCACATATCCTTTCTAGTATTCTATCCCCACAGCTCCCAGTATAATGTCCCACACATATCCTATGTAGTATGTTATCCCCACAGTCTCCCAGTATAATGTCCCACACATATCCTATGTAGTATGTTATCCCCACAGTCTCCCATATAATATGGTCTCGTTACAGGAATTAGAATTAATATTGTTGTAAAAAAATGACGATATAGGGGTGATAAGAGACATCGCTGGATGAGAGCTATGACAGGGGTGTTAATATACAGGGTGGGCTAGGGGGTTTGTTTATATGTAAAATCATCCCTAAAACCCATCCTACATTCATGATATATGTGAGACTCATGAAAAAGTAGAGTCCCTGTGGTTGGAGATAAAAGGAGAGAGAAAGAATAATAAAATACTGATAGGGGCATGTTATAAAGAAGAAGGCATGGACGCTGGGCCGTACAGGCTCTCTGCTCCTTCACCACAGAGAGTCAGTGTGTGTATAGCTCGGTGGTGTGTGCGACACTTATTGGTTCCTTCAGGCTGATGTCTATCACCCGCTGCCTGTCCCCATCGTAGATGAAGTAGTGAAACACGTGACACTGGAGTTCTCTTGGCAAACCAAGCTTTTACAGTTTATTCCTTTCACTGCATTGATAGACATGGCCTGAACGTCTCATGGTCTTGCTGATACTGCATATTGGGGTACTCTCTCTCGACCTATCCCCGCTAACTTGGATCTTGTCTGTAATGTCCCCACAGACAGCCCCTCTTCTAATGTCCCCACAGACAGCCCCTCTTGTAATGTCCCCACAGCCAGCCCCTTTTGTTATGTCCCCACAGACAGCCCCTTTTGTAATGTCCCCACAGCCAGCCCCTCTGTAATGTTCCCACAGACAGCCCCTCTGTAAATGTGGCGCCCTGGACAAGCCAGGGGCCACAGAGAACAACACCAACACACCCCACACTCCCGGTCAGGCACACCAAAGTCAGACACAAAACCCTTGTTGCCTTCCTCCAGGGGCTGATGATCACACCAGGGGGTGGGCCAGGCGGTTGGCCCCGCCCACCGAGGAGTTCACAGTCCTGGAGGCGGGAAAAGAAACAGTTGAGTTAGGGAAGTGAAAGTGGAAGGAGGAAAGTGGCAGTTAAGCAGCCTGAAGTTGGTCCGGGTGTGTGGCCCGGACGGATCAGCAAGGTTGGCAGACGGTGGTGACCGTCTGCAGGAGTGGCCTATCGGAGTTTACCGTAAGGACCGTGGACGGGCGGTGGCCCGGCGGTACCGGACCGGTACGCAAAGAGAAGCCAGCACCATCTGGCAGGGGCTTACGGACCCCGGCAAAGCTAGGAGTCGCCGTGAATTTGCCAAATCCGTCAGCGAAGGGAACCTTCTGGGTTTCCCAGCAGCCAAGTCCCGACAGAAGGCAACCGTCCAACCGAGAGAGGGAAACACAGTCACCGCCAAGGCTATAGTTCCCAGGGCCAGAGCCTGCGCGCAAAAGGGTCTCCTCCAGCCCATATCCAAGCTGGGGAGCGGATTACCGGTGGGAACCCATTGGAACCGTTTACAGTACGTAGGTGCAGGGAAAGGCAGTCACCATCAACCTGCCGGGAGAAACAACACCGCAGCCGTCTGTGGGACCCGTCCATCCAGCCGTGTGTTTTACCGAGAACTGTGTCCTCATCATTGGCTGAGTGAGTACCACGGTGCCGTGCGGCACAGCGCTGCCCCCGCGACCCTGCACCTCACCAGGCCCTGTAACCCGCCTGCCATCCTTCCCTACCCCATCACCGGTCCCCGGGACAACCAACCCCCTACCCACGGAGGGGAGAACTAACATCAAAGCTGCTCCCTGTAACCGCTCCCGGGATCCCCGTCCAGAACAGCGGTGGTGTCACCAATCTCACCACAACCGTGGGTGGCGTTACGGACAATATCAAATCCCCACAATCAAATCCCCCCCTTTTCACTCACGGGCGAGGAGCGCCGCTCGAGTCCCTGGGATCCGGCCCACCGCTCGAGCCACCACCGAGCAGCAGCAGCCGCAGTAGCAGCGGCCGAACCCGAGCAGTGGGAGAGCGCAGCGTCCCCTCCTCCGCCCGCGACATAATGTTCCCACAGACAGCTCCTCTGTAATGTTCCCACAGCCAGCCCCTCTTGTAATGTTCCCACACCCAGCCCCTCTTGTAATGTCCCCACAACCAGCCCCTCTTGTAATGTCCCCACAACCAGCCCCTCTTGTAATGTCCCCACAACCAGCCCCTCTTGTAATGTCCCCACAACCAGCCCCTCTGTAATGTCCCCACAGACAGCCCCTCTTGTAATGTCCCCACAGACAGCCCCTCTTGTAATGTCCCCACAGCCAGCCCCTCTTGTAATGTCCCCACAGCCAGCCTGTCTTGTAATGTCCCCTCGGCCAGCCCGTCTTGTAATGTCCCCACAGCCAGCCCGTCTTGTAATGTCCCCTCAGCCAGCCCCTCTTGTAATGTGCCCACAGCCAACCCCTCTTGTAATGTCCCCACAGCCAGCCCCTCTTGTAATGTCCCCACAGGCAGCCCCTCTTGTAATGTCTCCACAGGCAGCCCCTGTTGTAATGTTCCACAGCCAGCTCCTCTTGTAATGTCCCCACAGACAGCCCATCTTGTAATGTCCCCTCGGCCAGCCTGTCTTGTAATGTCCCCTCAGCCAGCCCCTCTTGTAATGTGCCCACAGCCAACCCCTCTTGTAATGTCCCCTCAGCCAGCCCCTCTTGTAATGTGCCCACAGCCAACCCCTCTTGTAATGTCCCCACAGCCAGCCCCTCTTGTAATGTGCCCACAGCCAACCCCTCTTGTAATGTCCCCTCAGCCAGCCCCTCTTGTAATGTGCCCACAGCCAACCCCTCTTGTAATGTCCCCACAGCCAGCCCCTCTTGTAATGTCTCCACAGCCAGCCCCTGTTGTAATGTTCCACAGTCAGCTCCTCTTGTAATGTCCCCACAGACAGCCCCTCTGTAATGTCCCCACAGCCAGCCCCTCTTGTAATGTCCCCACAGCAACCCCTCTTGTGATGTCTCTACAGCCAGCCCCTCTTGTAATGTCCCCACAGCCAGCCCTTCTTGTGATAGCCCTGTAAATATCTCTTGTAATGTCCCCTCAGCCAGCCCCGGATTCATTACTATACCATAAAATGTATGGATTATGTCCAAAACATCATCATACCAAAATGGGCCAATGGTATGTGTAGCACCCACGGGGCAAGGGGTCAAGTGTTACTCGTCGCTG
Organism: Anomaloglossus baeobatrachus; assembly: GCF_048569485.1. Taxonomy (NCBI): domain Eukaryota; kingdom Metazoa; phylum Chordata; class Amphibia; order Anura; family Aromobatidae; genus Anomaloglossus; species Anomaloglossus baeobatrachus. The sequence continues at coordinate 521,483,558 of NC_134353.1, forward strand.
GGCCAGTGATATCAGGTCTGGGGATGTCACGGGTGGCCCTGCCCGGCTTCGTGGCCCCGAGGCGTACAATAAAAAGGGAAGGATGATGGTGGATGAGATGATGGGAATAGTTTGTCTCGTGACGCCACCTATGGTATGCAACCAGAGATTAGCCACCGCTGCAGGTGATGTCCTCCGGGGTTGGTTGATGGTGTCGCAGCAAGGATGGTTCTGCTCCCCACAGGTGGAGCGGGCCCCAGGGAGGAGGATGAGGCTTGTAGTGATGGCTAGCGCCGAAGTGCGGGGCGCCAGCAATAAGAGGCTGAGTCAGCTGCTGCGGGTCCAGGTATCTTGGTCCAGGTATGTTTACTCACAGTTCCAATGGAGCCTCAGGGTACCGGTCTCTGCCGTGATGGGCCCCAGCCGATCCCGTATCCTTTGGAGGTCTATAACAATCCGTAAGTCCGTGGGCCCTTCCTGTTTGCGCTTTTTGAAGATGAATTCCCGTGGCCTAAAGCTACTTGGGGATCCCGGTCCTTGTAGTTTTAGCTTCCGTCCCGTGTGCAGGTGACCCGGGTCCACAGTGGGGTCTTTCTAATCACAACTACAGGCCCTTTGTGCCACTGAGCTCCGGGAACTAGTGGTGGTCAGAGGGACATACAATCCCCCTGTCCTACAGATTCTGGTGATCCAACTTTAAGTCTGTTCCACTCTAGGACTCTGCACCTTGCTTCCCCGCCGGTCCCGAGGGAGCAATGAAGCTCTCCCCTCAGCGACCGTATTAACTCCTCTGTCCCATAGGAGCTACTGAGAAACCCGTCTGCTCCTTTCCTCTCCTGCTGGAGAACTCCTAACTCGTGTTGCGCCTAACTCCCCCTGGTGGCTGCTCCTCCCCTAGTTCCCTGTAACTAGTGGGTGGCAGCACCCCATGTTTGGTGACTATCTTAAGATCTGACCCTAGCCCGGTCCCCAATCGGGAGGGCAACCTGATTGTGTGTATGAGTTTGTGTGTAGTGGAGCCGGTACTGACCTCCTCTGGATCCAGGATGAGTACCGCACCTTAAGTGAGCTGCAGTACCCTGTGGCGACTGAGGCCTCAGGGGCATCACATATGGGATGGGCATTTGGTAAGCCACATCTTGGACAGTTAGAGTCCAGCCTCAGTCACCACCCACTGCCCCCCCCTCCCGATATCAGCTCCCTGATCTGGTGCTCTTATCAATTACACGTTCTTTCCACTTTGCCCCCTGGCGATATTAGCCACAGCGCTTCATCACATTACAGCTACATTGCCCCCTCACAAAGTTAGTCCCAGTTCCCCATCACGTTCCAGCTACATTGCTCCCTGACGTAGTTAGCCACGTCACATTACAGCCACATGCCCCATGACAATGTTAGCCACACAGTGTCCTATCACTTTCCTTCCACATTGTCCCCAGGGCCCCATCACGTTACAGCCACATTGCCCCCTGATGATATTAGTGACAGTTCCCCATCACTTTCCTGCCACATTGGCCTCTGAAAATATTAGCCACAGTGCTCCATCACTTTCCAGCCTCATTGACCCCTGACAATATTAACCACAGTGCTCCATCACATTACAGCCATATTGCCCCGTGATGATGTTAGCTACAGTGCCCCATCACTTTCCTGCCACATTGCCCCTTAACGATATTGGCTACAGTGCCCCACCACGTTACAGCCACACTGGCCCCTAATGATATTAGTCTCAGTGCCCCATCACTGTCCTGCCACGTTGTCCCCAGTGCCCCATCACGTTACAGCCACATTGGCCCCTAATGATATTAGTCACAGTTCCCCATCACTTTCCTGCCTCATTGGCCCCTGATGATGTTAGCCACAGTGCCCCATCACATTACAACTATATTGCCCCTAATATTAACCACAGTGCCCCATCATATTTTAGCCACATTGCTCCCTGGTGATGTTAGTGACGCGCCCACGGGGCCTCAGGGCTACTCATCACTGGGCCAGTGGTATTTGGAGTTGCTGTGATTGACCTGACCCGAGTCCGTGGCCCAGTCGGTGTCAATAATAGAGTGCAAGGGTGACCGTAATGGGGGATGATGGGGTTTGCTTTGCAGCGCCACTCGTGGTATGCGGCCAACGATCAGCCACCGCTGTGAGATGTTGCTCTCCTCTGGGGCGGATGGTCACGCAGATCAGATGGTCGAGCTCCCCACAGGTAGAGCTCGGCCCCAGGGAGGACGATGGTGGGGGGAGTAGCAGTCATCGGGGCCAGAGCTCGTGGTAACGACGCCGGCAATGACAGGATGACACCAGGACTGCAGACAAAGTTCTTTAACTCACTGTCAGGTCGTCACCCTTGGAGTGCCGGTTTCTGCCGTGATGGGCCGCAGCCGATCTGGGATGATTCAGAGGCCACCACCGATGTTGTGCAGTGTGAGACCGTCCTTACTTGCGCTCTGTAGTGTGGATTCCCATGGTGTGAAGCTACTTAGGGACCCCAGTGTCCTCGGGTTTAGTTCCCGTCCCCTTCATAGGCAGCGCAAATCACTTGTGGGCTGACCGTGGTCTTGACGCCTGACTCTATATGCTGCTGTGCCCCGGGACCTTTGTGGTGGGCAATGGGACATGAAATCCCCCTTCCCTGCAGATTCTAATGGCGCAACGTGGAGTGTACGCCACCCTAGGGTTCTGCACCCTGACTGCGCCGGTCCCGAAGGCACTGTTAGGCTCTCCCGTGTTTGTCCTCTGTCTCACCAGCTCCACCGGTCGTCTCCTGCTTCTTCCAGTCTGCCCGGTCCTAACTGAAGGAGCTCTAAAGCACGCCCTCCAGCGACCGCGGTCCTGTGAGTCCCTAATGTTCTGGCACTCTCTCAGTCGGTCCCGGGAGAGCTCTTAAGCACTCCTCCCGGTCGGTCCCTCTGAGGGGAGCTATGCAACACACCCCTCAGCAACCCTACTTCTTCTGTGTCTCAGACTATTCTTTTTTTTTTTTTTTTAACTCTTTATTACCAATAATTTCCATTAAGACATAGAAAAAAGAAAAGCGAATTGCATAGATATACACACACACAGCCTGTGGGCAAGGGTGGCGCTTGTCAGCCATGTTTATTTAATCCTAACATATAATATCTTACACTTTACAACTTGCGTCCCTCTAGCTATTGCTAAACTACATCTCCCAGCATGAAAAGCATGATAGGGTTGTAGTTTGTGAACAAAGCAATTTAAAGGAACAGTTCGGATTTATAAATCTGTGATTTTCTTCATTTTTCATTTCTTTACATGGTATTTTTGGTGCAATGTAAACAGGGGCTGGCACATTTTACCCTGGGGGGCAATCATAAGGCAGTGGCCCTCAAGTTGCAGTGGCCCATCTTTGGTCTGTTTATCTCTGGCCGCTGCATTAAAACAGCAGTGATAACAGACTGATACATATATATTGGAACAGAACCGCGCTTACTGCTTACATAGATACTACAACAGAACCAATATGACTACATAGATATGGGAACTGCAAGGAGCTTACTACAGAGATATAGGAACAGAACCGAGCTTACTGCAGAGATAAGGGTGCAAAACCGAGCTTACTACACAGATATGGGAGCAGAACCGAGCTTACTACAGAGAAAAGGGAGCAGAACCGAGCTTACTGCAGAGATAAGGGAGCAAAACCAAGCTTACTACAGAGATACGGGTGCAGAACTGAGCTTACTACAGAGACAAGGGTGCAAAACCAAGCTTACTACAGAGATAAGGGTGCAAAACCGAGCTTACTACAGAGATAAGGGTGCAAAACCAAGCTTACTACAGAGATATGGGAACATAACCAAGCTTACTGCAGAGATAAGGGTACAAAACCAAGCTTACTGCAGAGATAAGGGTACAAAACCAAGCTTACTGCAGAGATAAGGGTACAAAACCAAGCTTACTACAGAGATAAGGGTGCAACCGAGCTTACTGCAGAGATAAGGGTGCAAAACCAAGCTTACTACAGAGATATGGGAACAGAACCAAGCTTACTGCAGAGATAAGGGTGCAGAACTGAGCTTACTACAGAGATAAGGGTGCAGAACTGAGCTTACTACAGAGATATGGGAGCAGAACTGAGCTTACTACACAGATATGGGAGCAGAACTGAGCTTACTACAGAGATAAGGGTGCAGAAGCAAGCTTACTACAGAGATAAAAGTGAGGACTGAGCTTTTTGCGGAGATAAGGGAGCAGAACTGAGCTTTTTGCGGAGATAAGGGAGCAGAACCAAGCTTACTACAGCGATAAGGATGCAGAACCAAGCTTACTAAAGAGATACAAGATCAGAACTGAGCTTACTGCAGAGATAAAGGTGCAAAACCAAGCTTATTACAGAGATCAGGATGCAGAACCAAGCTTACTACAGAGATGGAAGATCAGAACTGAGCTTACTGCAAAGATAAGGGTGCAAAACCAAGCTTACTACAGAGATCAGGATGCAGAACCGAGCTTACTACAGAGATGGAAGATCAGAACTGAGCTTACTGCAGAGATAAGGGTGCAGAACTGAGCTTACTGCAGAGATATGGGAGCAGAACCAAGCTTACTGCAGAGATAAGGGTGCAGAACCAAGCTTACTACAGAGATAAGGGAGCAGAACCAAGCTTACTACAGAGATAAGGGAGCAGAACTGAGCTTACTACAGAGATAAGGGAGCAGAACCAAGCTTACTACAGAGATAAGGGTGCAGAACCAAGCTTACTACAGAGATAAGGGTGCAGAACCAAGCTTACTACAGAGATAAGGGAGCAGAACCAAGCTTACTACAGAGATATGGGAGCAGAATTGAGCTTACTACAGAGATAAGGGAGCAAAACCAAGCTTACTACAGAGATAAGGGAGCAGAACCAAGCTTACTACAGAGATAAGGGAGCAGAACCAAGCTTACTACAGAGATAAGGGAGCAGAACCAAGCTTACTACAGAGATAAGGGAGCAGAACCAAGCTTACTACAGAGATAAGGGAGCAGAACCAAGCTTACTACAGAGATAAGGGAGCAGAACCAAGCTTACTACAGAGATAAGGGAGCAGAACCAAGCTTACTACAGAGATAAGGGAGCAGAACCAAGCTTACTACAGAGATAAGGGAGCAGAACCAAGCTTACTACAGAGATAAGGGTGCAGAACCAAGCTTACTACAGAGATAAGGGTGCAGAACCAAGCTTACTACAGAGATAAGGGAGCAGAACCAAACTTACTACAGAGATAAGGGAGCAGAACTGAGCTTACTACAGAGATAAGGGAGTAGAACCAAGCTTACTACAGAGATATGGGAGCAGAACCAAGCTTACTACAGAGATAAGGGTGCAGAACCAAGCTTACTACAGAGATAAGGGTGCAAAACCAAGCTTACTACAGAGATATGGGAACATAACCAAGCTTACTGCAGAGATAAGGGTACAAAACCAAGCTTACTGCAGAGATAAGGGTACAAAACCAAGCTTACTGCAGAGATAAGGGTACAAAACCAAGCTTACTACAGAGATAAGGGTGCAACCGAGCTTACTGCAGAGATAAGGGTGCAAAACCAAGCTTACTACAGAGATATGGGAACAGAACCAAGCTTACTGCAGAGATAAGGGTGCAGAACTGAGCTTACTACAGAGATAAGGGTGCAGAACTGAGCTTACTACAGAGATATGGGAGCAGAACTGAGCTTACTACACAGATATGGGAGCAGAACTGAGCTTACTACAGAGATAAGGGTGCAGAAGCAAGCTTACTACAGAGATAAAAGTGAGGACTGAGCTTTTTGCGGAGATAAGGGAGCAGAACTGAGCTTTTTGCGGAGATAAGGGAGCAGAACCAAGCTTACTACAGCGATAAGGATGCAGAACCAAGCTTACTAAAGAGATACAAGATCAGAACTGAGCTTACTGCAGAGATAAAGGTGCAAAACCAAGCTTATTACAGAGATCAGGATGCAGAACCAAGCTTACTACAGAGATGGAAGATCAGAACTGAGCTTACTGCAAAGATAAGGGTGCAAAACCAAGCTTACTACAGAGATCAGGATGCAGAACCGAGCTTACTACAGAGATGGAAGATCAGAACTGAGCTTACTGCAGAGATAAGGGTGCAGAACTGAGCTTACTGCAGAGATATGGGAGCAGAACCAAGCTTACTGCAGAGATAAGGGTGCAGAACCAAGCTTACTACAGAGATAAGGGAGCAGAACCAAGCTTACTACAGAGATAAGGGAGCAGAACTGAGCTTACTACAGAGATAAGGGAGCAGAACCAAGCTTACTACAGAGATAAGGGTGCAGAACCAAGCTTACTACAGAGATAAGGGTGCAGAACCAAGCTTACTACAGACATAAGGGAGCAGAACCAAGCTTACTACAGAGATATGGGAGCAGAATTGAGCTTACTACAGAGATAAGGGAGCAAAACCAAGCTTACTACAGAGATAAGGGAGCAGAACCAAGCTTACTACAGAGATAAGGGAGCAGAACCAAGCTTACTACAGAGATAAGGGAGCAGAACCAAGCTTACTACAGAGATAAGGGAGCAGAACCAAGCTTACTACAGAGATAAGGGAGCAGAACCAAGCTTACTACAGAGATAAGGGAGCAGAACCAAGCTTACTACAGAGATAAGGGAGCAGAACCAAGCTTACTACAGAGATAAGGGAGCAGAACCAAGCTTACTACAGAGATAAGGGAGCAGAACCAAGCTTACTACAGAGATAAGGGTGCAGAACCAAGCTTACTACAGAGATAAGGGTGCAGAACCAAGCTTACTACAGAGATAAGGGAGCAGAACCAAACTTACTACAGAGATAAGGGAGCAGAACTGAGCTTACTACAGAGATAAGGGAGTAGAACCAAGCTTACTACAGAGATATGGGAGCAGAACCAAGCTTACTACAGAGATAAGGGTGCAGAACCAAGCTTACTACAGAGATAAGGGAGCAGAACCAAGCTTACTACAGAGATAAGGGAGCAGAACTGAGCTTACTACAGAGATAAGGGAGCAGAACCAAGCTTACTACAGAGATATGGGTGCAGAACTGAGCTTACTACAGAGATAAGGGTGCAGAACTGAGCTTACTACAGAGATAAGGGTGCAGAATTGAGCTTACTACAGAGATAAGGGTGCAGAACTGAGCTTACTACAGAGATATGGGAGCAGAACCGAGCTTACTACAGAGATAAGGGAGCAGAACTGAGCTTACTACAGAGATAAGGGAGCAGAACTGAGCTTACTACAGAGATAAGGGAGCAGAACCGAGCTTACTACAGAGATATGGGAGCAGAATTGAGCTTACTACAGAGATAAGGGAGCAAAACCAAGCTTACTACAGAGATAAGGGAGCAGAACCAAGCTTACTACAGAGATAAGGGAGCAGAACCAAGCTTACTACAGAGATAAGGGAGCAGAACCAAGCTTACTACAGAGATAAGGGAGCAGAACCAAGCTTACTACAGAGATAAGGGAGCAGAACCAAGCTTACTACAGAGATAAGGGAGCAGAACCAAGCTTACTACAGAGATAAGGGTGCAGAACCAAGCTTACTACAGAGATAAGGGTGCAGAACCAAGCTTACTACAGAGATAAGGGAGCAGAACCAAGCTTACTACAGAGATAAGGGAGCAGAACTGAGCTTACTACAGAGATAAGGGAGTAGAACCAAGCTTACTACAGAGATATGGGAGCAGAACCAAGCTTACTACAGAGATAAGGGTGCAGAACCAAGCTTACTACAGAGATAAGGGAGCAGAACCAAGCTTACTACAGAGATAAGGGAGCAAAACTGAGCTTACTACAGAGATAAGGGAGCAGAACCAAGCTTACTACAGAGATATGGGAGCAGAACTGAGCTTACTACAGAGATAAGGGTGCAAAACCAAGCTTATTACAGAGATATGGGAACATAACCAAGCTTACTGCAGAGATAAGGGTAAGAAACCAAGCTTACTGCAGAGATAAGGGTACAAAACCAAGCTTACTACAGAGATAAGGGTGCAAAACCGAGCTTACTACAGAGATAAGGGTGCAACCGAGCTTACTGCAGAGATAAGGGTGCAAAACCAAGCTTACTACAGAGATATGGGAACAGAACCAAGCTTACTGCAGAGATAAGGGTGCAGAACTGAGCTTACTACAGAGATAAGGGTGCAGAACTGAGCTTACTACAGAGATATGGGAGCAGAACTGAGCTTACTACACAGATATGGGAGCAGAACTGAGCTTACTACAGAGATAAGGGTGCAGAAGCAAGCTTACTACAGAGATAAAAGTGAGGACTGAGCTTTTTGCGGAGATAAGGGAGCAGAACTGAGCTTTTTGCGGAGATAAGGGAGCAGAACCAAGCTTACTACAGCGATAAGGATGCAGAACCAAGCTTACTAAAGAGATACAAGATCAGAACTGAGCTTACTGCAGAGATAAAGGTGCAAAACCAAGCTTATTACAAAGATCAGGATGCAGAACCAAGCTTACTACAGAGATGGAAGATCAGAACTGAGCTTACTGCAAAGATAAGGGTGCAAAACCAAGCTTACTACAGAGATCAGGATGCAGAACCGAGCTTACTACAGAGATGGAAGATCAGAACTGAGCTTACTGCAGAGATAAGGGTGCAGAACTGAGCTTACTGCAGAGATATGGGAGCAGAACCAAGCTTACTGCAGAGATAAGGGTGCAGAACCAAGCTTACTACAGAGATAAGGGAGCAGAACCAAGCTTACTACAGAGATAAGGGAGCAGAACTGAGCTTACTACAGAGATAAGGGAGCAGAACCAAGCTTTCTACAGAGATAAGGGTGCAGAACCAAGCTTACTACAGAGATAAGGGTGCAGAACCAAGCTTACTACAGAGATAAGGGAGCAGAACCAAGCTTACTACAGAGATAAGGGAGCAGAACTGAGCTTACTACAGAGATAAGGGAGTAGAACCAAGCTTACTACAGAGATATGGGAGCAGAACCAAGCTTACTACAGAGATAAGGGTGCAGAACCAAGCTTACTACAGAGATAAGGGAGCAGAACCAAGCTTACTACAGAGATAAGGGAGCAGAACTGAGCTTACTACAGAGATAAGGGAGCAGAACCAAGCTTACTACAGAGATATGGGAGCAGAACTGAGCTTACTACAGAGATAAGGGTGCAGAACTGAGCTTACTACAGAGATAAGGGTGCAGAATTGAGCTTACTGCAGAGATAAGGGTGCAAAAACAAGCTTACTACAGAGATAAGGGTGCAGAACCAAGCTTACTACAGAGATAAGGGAGCAGAACCCAGCTTACTACAGAGATAAGGGAGCAGAACCGAGCTTACTACACAGATATGGGAGCAGAATTGAGCTTACTACAGAGATAAGGTAGCAGAATTGAGCTTACTACACAGATAAGGGTGCAGAACTGAGCTTACTACAGAGATAAGGGTGCAGAACTGAGCTTACTACAGAGATAAGGGTGCAGAATTGAGCTTACTACAGAGATAAGGGTGCAGAACTGAGCTTACTACAGAGATATGGGAGCAGAACCGAGCTTACTACAGAGATAAGGGAGCAGAACTGAGCTTACTACAGAGATAAGGGAGCAGAACTGAGCTTACTACAGAGATAAGGGAGCAGAACCGAGCTTACTACAGAGATATGGGAGCAGAATTGAGCTTACTACAGAGATAAGGGAGCAAAACCAAGCTTACTACAGAGATAAGGGAGCAGAACCAAGCTTACTACAGAGATAAGGGAGCAGAACCAAGCTTACTACAGAGATAAGGGAGCAGAACCAAGCTTACTACAGAGATAAGGGAGCAGAACCAAGCTTACTACAGAGATAAGGGAGCAGAACCAAGCTTACTACAGAGATAAGGGAGCAGAACCAAGCTTACTACAGAGATACAGGAGCAGAACTGAGCTTACTACAGATATACAGGAACAGAACCGAGCTTACTGTACCCATACAACAAAATTGTACTTGGTCTACAACATAGAAACAGCAACAGAACCAAGTCTCCTCCATAGCTAGGGGAAAAGAACATGCTGACTGCATATACATAGTGACAGAACTAAGCTTATTGCTTAACTATGGTACCATAACTGAGCTTACTGTATTGATATAGGAGCAAAACCACGCTTACTACATAGATACAGTACCATAACCCAGCTAACTACATGTACAACAATACAAAGCTTCTCCTATATTTTCAACTCATACGGAACACGGCTGGCACACGGACTATACACTGATGCTATCTGTGTGCTGTACATGTTTCTCACGGCCCCATATGCTTCTATTAGCCCTTGTCATCTGCGCTGCTGGGAAACATAAAACAGATGTCTCCGTAGGGATCACACACAGTCTGTGTAAACACACGGACATGCGAGCAGCACCATATGCTATAATGGGTACATATGGTACCCATGAAAAAAGCGGATACAACACGTACCAGATACACAGGCATGAGAAGGAGGCCATAAGGTGGTCACATAGCTACGTCACACTGGAGGGGTTAGTTTCACTTTTCTTTTCATAAACATGGAAAGACAAATGAAATTCCCTAACACATATGTGAACGAGCCCTTAGGGTCCGTGCCACGATCAGTGTCAGCAGCGTCTTGGACGCAAAGTGTTTTCACTGATTCCAAAATGCTGCGTTGTACAGTATAAGCACAGTGGATGGATTTATAGAAATCTCCAAGAAACTAGTGTGGCGCCCCTGCGGCTCCAGTTGCCACAGGGTACTGCACCTCATTTAAGGTGCAGTATTCACCTCGGGTAAGGAGGGGGTTAATCACCGGTGTTCCACATACACTGTACATACAGCTTAGGCGCCTTCTCACTGGGAAGCCGGACTAGGGTAGGCAGGGGGCGGCCATCACGAAGCTTGGGACTTTCCCGGTCACTAGGACTACCACCTGGGGGACGGGTTCCACTTGGGATAGAAGAGGAGCATCACACACACACACACACCCGGCAGTCAAGCTTCAGTTCTGGCGACATGACATCACTTATTCTCCTTTTTCTTCTCATGGGGCCTGCGGCTTGGAGCGAGATGCTCTCGGGTCCTCCTCTCCTGAAGGGACACCCCTAGGACACTTTCCAAACACCGGTGGCTTCCTCCAACTCATCCGAGGTTGACGGGGCCCAGCACGGCGGTGACCGGTACCTCCCGGGCAATACAAAGACTGTTAGTAAAGACACCTGGAACCGCAGCAGCCGACTCGGACTCTTATTACCGGCGCCAACAGCCACTGCCCCCCTCATTATCCTCCCCGGGGCCAAACCGTCTTACCTGCAATTACCATCTGCCCCGGAAGACAGCGACAGCAGCGGCGGCTAATCCCTGGCCGCGTACCGCAGGTGGCGTCACAAAATCATTCCATCCATCCCCCCTTCTCCGTGGACACCTCGGGGTCACGAAACCGGGCAGGCCACTCGTGACATCCATCCCCCTGAACAGTGGCATAGCTAGGGTTTCAGCTCAGGGGGGGCAAAACATCTGAGTGGGCCCCTTACCAGGTCACCATGATAACTACGGTGGCGCAGACTAATCGTGGGTATAGTGGACCTCGGCAGATGACACTGATGTTACCGCTATATGGTGACTATATAGTGGTAGATATCGGTGCTGCAGCACATACAAGAGGTCACAGTGCAGTTATAGATGGTGACTTACAGCCGACGTTCTTTCGGATGGAGTTGTTCACCTTTTCTGGGTTTTCCATCTGGCCCAGACCGACATGACGACTTCTTCCAGCCACAACTCATCTACAGAGATTACAACAAAGACACATTTCACTCCTCACACTTCCGACCCCGAACCCCATCTAATCCCAACCTGCACAAACTCCGCCTCCTCCCGTCACCCCAATACTGAGCCGCTGCTGCCGTGTGTGCCCCTATTACTGCACCTGCTGCGTGCACAAAAACCATGCTCCTCTTACTGCCACACATAGTAATGCCACCACTGTGCCCCCACATAATAATGCCACCACTGTGCCCCCACATAATAATGCCCCCACTGTGCCTCCACATAATAATGCCACCACTGTGCCCCCACATAATAATGCCACCACTGTGCCCTCACATAATAATGCCACCACTGTGCCTCCACATAATAATGCCACCACTGTGCCCCCACATAATAATGCCACCACTGTGCCCCCCACATAATAATGCCACCACTGTGCCCTCACATAATAATGCCACCACTGTGCCCCCACATAATAATGCCACCACTGTGCCCCCACATAATAATGCCACCACTGTGCCCCCCACATAATAATGCCACCACTGTGCCCTCACATAATAATGCCACCACTGTGCCCTCACATAATAATGCCACCACTGTGCCCCCACATAATAATGCCACCACTGTGCCCTCACATAATAATGCCACCACTGTGCCCCCCACATAATAATGCCACCACTGTGCCCTCACATAATAATGCCACCACTGTGCCTCCACATAATAATGCCACCACTGTGCCCCCACATAATAATGCCACCACTGTGCCCTCACATAATAATGCCACCACTGTGCCTCCACATAATAATGCCACCACTGTGCCCCCACATAATAATGCCACCACTGTGCCCTCACATAATAATGCCACCACTGTGCCCTCACATAATAATAATGCCCCCACTGTGCCCCCACATAATAATGCACCCACTGTGCCCCCACATAATAAAGCCACCACTGTGCCCCCACATAATAATGCCACCACTGTGCCCCCACATAATAATGCCACCACTGTGCCTCCACATAATAATGCCACCACTGTGCCCCCACATAATAATGCCCCCATTGTGCCCCCACATAATAATGCCACCACTGTGCCCCCCACATAATAATGCCACCACTGTGCCCCCACATAATAATGCCCCCACTGTGCCCCCACATAATAATGCCACCACTGTGCCCCCCACATAGTAATGCCACCACTGTGCCCCCACATAATAATGCCACCACTGTGCCCCCACATAATAATGCCACCCCTGTGCCCCCCACATAATAATGCCACCACTGTGCCCCCACATAATAATGCCCCCACTGTGCCCCCACATAATAATGCCACCACTGTGCCCCCACATAATAATGCCACCACTGTGCCCCCCACATAATAATGCCACCACTGTGCCCCCCACATAATAATGCCCCCACTGTGCCCCCACATAATGCCACCACTGTGCCCCCCACATAGTAATGCCACCACTGTGCCCCCACATAATAATGCCACCACTGTGCCCCCCACAAAATAATGCCACCACTGTGCCCCCCACAAAATAATGCCACCACTGTGCCCCCCACATAATAATGCCCCCACTGTGCCCCCACATAATAATGCCACCACTGTGCCCCCCACATAGTAATGCCACCACTGTGCCCCCCACAAAATAAAGCCACCACTGTGCCCACCACATAGTAATGCCACCACTGTGCCCCCACATAATAATGCCACCACTGTGCCCCCCACATAGTAATGCCACCACTGTGCCCCCCACATAATAATGCCACCACTGTGCCTCCACATAATAATGACACCACTGTGCCCCCACATAATAATGCCACCACTGTGCCCCCACATAATAATGCCACCACTGTGCCCCCCACATAGTAATGCCACCACTGTGCCCCCCACATAGTAATGCCACCACTGTGCCCCCCACATAGTAATGCCACCACTGTGCCCCCCACATAGTAATGCCACCACTGTGCCCCCCACATAATAATGCCACCCCTGTGCCTCCACATAATAATGCCCCCACTGTGCCCCCACATAATAATGCCACCACTGTGCCCCCACATAATAATGACACCACTGTGCCCTCACATAATAATGCCACCACTGTGCCCCCACATAATAATGCCACCACTGTGCTCCCCACATAATAATGCCACCACTGTGCTCCCCACATAATAATGCCACCACTGTGCCCCCCACATAGTAATGCCACCACTGTGCCCCCCACATAGTAATGCCACCACTGTGCCCCCCACATAATAATGCCACCCCTGTGCCTCCACATAATAATGCCCCCACTGTGCCCCCACATAATAATGCCACCACTGTGCCTCCACATAATAATGCCCCCACTGTGCCCCCACATAATGCCCCCACTGTGCCCCCACATAATAATGCCACCACTGTGCCTCCACATAATGCCACCACTGTACCCCCCACATAATAATGCCCCCACTGTGCCTCCACATAATAATGCCCCCACTGTGCCTCCACATAATGCCACCACTGTACCCCCACATAATAATGCCACCACCACACATAGTAGTGCCCCCACATAATAATGCCCCCACTGTGCCCCCACATAATAATGCCATCACTGTGCCCCCACATAATAATGCCCCCACTGTACCCCCACATAATAATGCCACCACTGTGCCCCCACATAATAATGCCACCACTGTACCCCCCACATAATAATGCCCCCACTGTGCCCACACATAATGCCATCACTGTGTCCCCACATAATAATGCCACCACTGTGCCTCCACATAATGCCACCACTGTGCCTCCACATAATGTCACCACTGTGCCCCCACATAATAATGCCACCACTGTGCCCCCACATAATAATGCCACCACTGTGCCTCCCACATAATAATGCCCCCACTGTGCCCCCACATAATAATGCCACCACTGTGCCACCACTGTGCCCCCACATAATAATGCCACCACTGTTCTCCCCACATAATAATGCCACCACTGTGCCCCCACATAATAATGCCACCACTGTGCCTCCACATAATGCCACCACTGTGCCCCCACATGGTAATAATGCCACCACTGTGCCCCCCACATAGTAGTGCCCCCACATAATGCCCCCACCGTGCCCCCCACATAATAATGCCACCACTGTGCCCCCCACATAATAATGCCAACACTGTGTCCCCACATGGTAATAATGCCACCACTGTGCCCCCCACATAGTAGTGCCCCAAATAATGCCCCCACTGTGCCCCCACATAATAATGCCACCACTGTGCCCCCCACATAATTCCACCACTGTGCCCCCACATAATAATGCCACCACTGTGCCCCCACATAATAATGCCACCACTGTGCCTCCCCATAATAATGCCCCCACTGTGCCCCCATATAATGCCCCCACTGTGCCCCCACATAATAATGCCACCACTGTGCTCCCACATAATAATTCCCCCACTGTGCCCCCATATAATGCCCCCACTGTGCCCCCACATAATAATGCCACCACTGTGCCTCCCACATAATAATTCCCCCACTGTGCCCCCACATAATAATGCCACCACTGTACCCCCACATAATAATGCCCCTACTGTGCCCCCACATAATAATGCCCCCACTGTGCCCCCACATAATAATGCCTCCACATAATGCCACCACTGTACCCCCCACATAATAATGCCCCCACTGTGCCCCCACATAATGCCATCACTGTGCCCACACATAATAATGCCACCACTGTGCCCCCCACATAGTAATGCCACCACTGTGCCCCCCACATAATAATGCCACCACTGTGCCTCCACATAATAATGACACCACTGTGCCCCCACATAATAATGCCACCACTGTGCCCCCACATAATAATGCCACCACTGTGCCCCCCACATAGTAATGCCACCACTGTGCCCCCCACATAGTAATGCCACCACTGTGCCCCCCACATAGTAATGCCACCACTGTGCCCCCCACATAGTAATGCCACCACTGTGCCCCCCACATAATAATGCCACCCCTGTGCCTCCACATAATAATGCCCCCACTGTGCCCCCACATAATAATGCCACCACTGTGCCCCCACATAATAATGACACCACTGTGCCCTCACATAATAATGCCACCACTGTGCCCCCACATAATAATGCCACCACTGTGCTCCCCACATAATAATGCCACCACTGTGCTCCCCACATAATAATGCCACCACTGTGCCCCCCACATAGTAATGCCACCACTGTGCCCCCCACATAGTAATGCCACCACTGTGCCCCCCACATAATAATGCCACCCCTGTGCCTCCACATAATAATGCCCCCACTGTGCCCCCACATAATAATGCCACCACTGTGCCTCCACATAATAATGCCCCCACTGTGCCCCCACATAATGCCCCCACTGTGCCCCCACATAATAATGCCACCACTGTGCCTCCACATAATGCCACCACTGTACCCCCCACATAATAATGCCCCCACTGTGCCTCCACATAATAATGCCCCCACTGTGCCTCCACATAATGCCACCACTGTACCCCCACATAATAATGCCACCACCACACATAGTAGTGCCCCCACATAATAATGCCCCCACTGTGCCCCCACATAATAATGCCATCACTGTGCCCCCACATAATAATGCCCCCACTGTACCCCCACATAATAATGCCACCACTGTGCCCCCACATAATAATGCCACCACTGTACCCCCCACATAATAATGCCCCCACTGTGCCCACACATAATGCCATCACTGTGTCCCCACATAATAATGCCACCACTGTGCCTCCACATAATGCCACCACTGTGCCTCCACATAATGTCACCACTGTGCCCCCACATAATAATGCCACCACTGTGCCCCCACATAATAATGCCACCACTGTGCCTCCCACATAATAATGCCCCCACTGTGCCCCCACATAATAATGCCACCACTGTGCCACCACTGTGCCCCCACATAATAATGCCACCACTGTTCTCCCCACATAATAATGCCACCACTGTGCCCCCACATAATAATGCCACCACTGTGCCTCCACATAATGCCACCACTGTGCCCCCACATGGTAATAATGCCACCACTGTGCCCCCCACATAGTAGTGCCCCCACATAATGCCCCCACCGTGCCCCCCACATAATAATGCCACCACTGTGCCCCCCACATAATAATGCCAACACTGTGTCCCCACATGGTAATAATGCCACCACTGTGCCCCCCACATAGTAGTGCCCCAAATAATGCCCCCACTGTGCCCCCACATAATAATGCCACCACTGTGCCCCCCACATAATTCCACCACTGTGCCCCCACATAATAATGCCACCACTGTGCCCCCACATAATAATGCCACCACTGTGCCTCCCCATAATAATGCCCCCACTGTGCCCCCATATAATGCCCCCACTGTGCCCCCACATAATAATGCCACCACTGTGCTCCCACATAATAATTCCCCCACTGTGCCCCCATATAATGCCCCCACTGTGCCCCCACATAATAATGCCACCACTGTGCCTCCCACATAATAATTCCCCCACTGTGCCCCCACATAATAATGCCACCACTGTACCCCCACATAATAATGCCCCTACTGTGCCCCCACATAATAATGCCCCCACTGTGCCCCCACATAATAATGCCTCCACATAATGCCACCACTGTACCCCCCACATAATAATGCCCCCACTGTGCCCCCACATAATGCCATCACTGTGCCCACACATAATAATGCCACCACTGTGTCCCCACATAATAATGCCACCACTGTGCCTCCACATAATAATGTCACCACTGTGCCCCCACATAATAATGTCACCACTGTGCCCCCACATAATAATGCCCCCACTGTGCCCCCACATAATAATGCCCCCACTGTGCCCCCACATAATGCCCCCACTGTGCCCCCACATAATAATGCCCCCACTGTGCCTCCACATAATGCCACCACTGTGCCCCCACATGGTAATAATGCCACCATTGTGCCCCCACATAATAATGCCACCACTGTGCCTCCACATAATAATGCCACCACTGTGCCCCCACATAATAATGCCCCCACTGTGAACTCACATAATAATGCCACCACATAGTAATGCCCCCACTGTACCCCCACATAATAATGCCACCACTGTGCCCCCACATAATAATGCCACCACTGTGCCCCCACATAATAATGCCACCACTGTGCCTCCACATAATAATGCCACCACTGTGCCCCCACATAATGCCACCACTGTGCCACCACATAATAATGCCACCACTGTGCCCCCCACATAATAATGCCACTTCTGTGACCCTCACATAATAATGCGACCACTGTGCCCCCCACATATTAATGCCACCACTGTGCCCCCACATAATAATGCCACCACTGTGCCCCCCACATAATAATGCCACCGCTTTGACCCTCACAAAATAATGCGACCACTGTGCCCCCCACATATCAATTCCACCATTGTGCCCTTTACACAGTAAAATGCCTCCTTTCTGTTCTCTAGATGGTAAAATTGCCCCCTAGAAAATATTAATGCCCTGTGTAAGTGCCCACATATTGCTTCTAGAAAGTAATAGAGCCCCCAGTGTTCCCGTGACGGTCACAATGGACGTAACAGAGGGACGGAGAGACGGAGGGACAGAGGGACAGAGGGACAGAGGGACAGAGGGACGGATAGACGTGGGGGGGTCTCACAGCAGCTGGGGGAGGGGTCACAGCAGGTGGGGGAGGGGGTCACAGCAGGTGGGGGAGGGGTCACAGCAGGTGGGGGAGGGGTCACAGCAGATGGAGGAAGGTGAGAGGTGGGGGAGGGGCAGCAGATGAGGGAGGGGGCAGCGGCTTATGGGGGAGGGGGTGGCAGATGGAGGGGACGCAGCAGATGGGTTCAGTGCTTCTGGATCAGGGGCAGTGACTGTTGCAGCGAGCAGCTGATGGGTGGGGGCTGGGGCAATGGCGGCGGCGGCGGCTGAAAGGAGACAGTGTCTTTAAACTTACCGATCGCTCTCCTCACCTTCCACGGACGCTGGAGTGAAGCTGAGGGGAGTGGTCACCGGCCCCAGATCGGTCACAAGGCCGGTCTCTCCAATCAGAGCTGAGGGCGGGTGAAACTGAGGTCACCCAGCTCCAGCCAATGATGGGTGCTACAGCTGCACTGATCAGGGCTGGATTTTAATGTTTTAGCCATTTTCAATGGTTGGAACATTACAGTGGCTGTGATTGGCTGACGAACGCCGCTCAGCCAATCACAGCCTCCTTAGGTCCGGGGAGGAGACACCACCCCTCCTGATGTCAGGCAGAGGGCCCCTCCTCCCCGAATCTAAGGTATTTGCAGCGATCGCAGCCACCGGGGCCACGATCTCGCCATGACGTACTGGGTACGTCATGGGTCCTTAAGTACCAGGGAGCTATGACGTACCCAGTACGTTTTCAGGCTCTAGGGGCCGCTCCCGCTTGGGGCCCCTGTGCGACTGCAGGTGCTGTCAGTGCAACGTCCCCGCCCCCTGCCCATGGGGCCCGGTGAGCAGAAAAATGAAAGGGGAGGGGCCCGGGCTGTCAGCGTGTCCAGGCCTCGCCTCCTGCTCGACCAGCCCGCCCTGCGAAGTGTACTGTGAACGCCCCCTGCGCTGGGGCCCGGGGAGTAGAGGAAGGAAAGGGGAGGGGCCTGTCAGCGTGTCCGGGCCCCGCCTCCTGCCTGCTGCTCACCGGGCCGCTACAGGAGTCCCACTAGTAATGCCCTGATGGCGGCCCTGCCGCAGAGGTTAACTATATCGGCGCGCGCTGTGCATGCTGATATAGTTAATGGTATCGCAGCTCCAGGTGGGCCCCCTCTGAGCACGGGGCCCGGGGCGGCCGCATAGTCTGCCCCCCCTGCTAGCTACGCTACTGCCCCTGACCCTTCACCGGCCCGGTGACGAGTAACCCCCAGGCCCTGTGGGGTGCTCCACTAGCGTCTCCACCAGAGAAAGCACGCTGTGTCCAGACCGTGAAGGCGCCTGATGGTGGACACTCGCCCTTATAGACTTAGTGTTGTGCCCTAAAAATACAAATGTTTTACACATACACCACAATACACTATAAGATTGTGCCCACGGTCTGGACATGGTGTGTCCTGGACACATGTCCTCTCCTGTGGGGCTGTGAGTGCTCTCCGCAGGGACCACAGCGGCCGGTGCCCACAGTCAGGGTTCGGGCCACTGTGGTCTCTCTTCTATTCTTTCTGTGGAGAAACAGCAATAAATTAACATCCCAGGGCTCAGGAAGCCGCACCACAGGTCAGTGTTCGCTGTGAGCTGTACACGCACTGTGGGCAGAGGATTTCTAGAAATCCCATCCACTGTGCTTCTGTACCGCCCTGAGAGGGGCCCGGCCGCTTGCTCGGGCCGAGCCGCTCGAGGTCCGGGCTCGGTTTCTCGGTGGCACGAGCGCCTTCGGACCGGGGGCCACGTCGCTCTTGTTAAGGGGAGGCGGTGGGGGGTGATGGTTGTGTAACGGGTCGTGACGCCACCCACGGGTCGTGGTGACGGGGGATGCACCACCATTGCGGCTGAAGTGATGGTGGGCTCGTCCGGGATCGGTGTTGCGGCCGCAGCTGAGATGTTAGCCCCTCCGTGGCTAGGGGCGGTATGTCCCGGGGCCCGGTGGGGGACTGTAAGGGCTGATGTTGTCGTCGGAGTGCAGGGCGCCGTGCCGCGGTGTAGCGTCGTGCCCGGATGGCACTGGTGTACTCACGATTGATTCACACTCAGAGTCACTGGTAAACCAAAGTTCGGAAGTGGTCGGTCCCCGCGGCCAGCTGCTGATGTCCCCTGTGGGGTTGATGGTGGCCCCTTTTCCCATGCACCTCTGGATGTTTGTGTTTCGGCCCCCCTGCCTCAGCAGTGGTAGCCCGCTCCCCGGCGTTGAGCTGCCGGAGGAGCCCTCGGTTGCCCGCAGGCGCTGGCCCGTCGGTGTTTGGCCCTTGGTGGTGGCGCTCACCCGGTCTCGGTGGGCTTTTGCCTTCTTTCGGGACTTTGGGTGTGGATGAACCCGTGAGGTCCGGCCAGCAATCAGTCAATTTGCCTATACTCAGTGGCTTCTAAGCTAGGACGGGGTCTGAGTACCCTCCTGTTGGTGCTGCGGTACACGGTTGACTCCCCGGTTCGGGACCGGCGGGCTCCAACCCAGGCTCGGTCCGTACGGTTCCGCCGGTTGCTGTACCGGTACTCCTGCAGACGGCCACCACCGTCTGCCTGCCTGACGTTCTCTAAGGGGCCCAGGCTCCTACCCGGGTCCCTGACAGCTGCTCCTCTACCCCTCACTGTCAACTCCAAACTTGTCTAACCTCTTTCTGTTTGAACTTCCTGCCCCAGGACAGTAGTCTCCTCGGTGGGCATGCCTTTCTGCCTGACTCCGCCCACCTGGTGTGCTCTACTAGCCCTGAGGGAGGCATCAGGTCTCCCTTTCGGGTGACATGTGTGTGACCTCACAGGGGATGGGGGTGTGTGGGTTAATTACCCGATGTGTACTGTGGCTATGTGTGCAGGGAGCAGGGAGCCGGCACTGGCAGCATGAGAGCGGGGACGCTGGTAACGAAGGTAAATATCGTGTAACCAAGGTAAGGGCTTCTTGGTTACCCGATGTTTACCGTGGTTACCAGCGTCTGCAGAAGCCGGCTCCTGCTGCCTGCACACGTAGCAGAGTACACATTGGGTAATTAACCCGATGTGTACTGTGGCTAGGTGTGCAGGGAGCCAGCGCTAAGCGGTGTGCGCTGGAAACCAAGGTAAATATCGGGTTGGTTACCCGATATTTACCTTAGTTACCAAGCGCAGGATCGCTTTCACGCGGCGCTGCTGGCTGGGGGCTGGTCACTGGTTGCTGGTGAGCTCACCAGCAACTCGTGTAGCGATGCTCCAGCGATCCCTGCCAGGTCAGGTTGCTGGTGGGATCGCTGGAGCGTCGCTTAGTGTGACATCTCACCAGCGACCTCCTAGCAACTTACCAGCGATCCCTATCAGGTTGGATCGTTGTTGGGATCGCTGGTAAGTTGTTTAGTGTGACTTGGCCTTTAAGCGGGCTTTACACGCTACGATTTCGCTACAGCGATCTCGTTGGGGTCACGGATTTTGTGACGCACATCCGGCCGCTGTAGCGATGTCGTAGCGTGTGACTCCTAGGAGCGATTTTGGATCATTGCAAAATTGTCCAAAATCGCTCCTCGTTGACATGGGGGTCCGCTGCCAGTTATCGCTGCTGTCGCAGGGGCGAAGTTGTTCCTCGTTCCTGCGGCAGTGCACATCGCTACATGTGACGCCGCAGGAACGAGGAACATCTCCTTACCTGCTTCCGGCCACAATGCGGAAGGAAGGAGGTGGGCGGGATGTTACGTCCCGCTCATCTCCGCCCCTCCTCTTTCATTAGGCGGCCGCTTAGTGACGTCGCTGTGACGCCGAAGGGACCGCCCCCCTTAGAAAGGAGGCGGTACGCCGGTCACAGCGACGTCGCTATGCAGGTAAGTATGTGTGACGGGGGTGAAGCGATGGCCGAGAGGACCACCGCAGTGCAGAGTAGTACACAAGAGGAGGTGCGAACAACAAGGGTGTATTTATTAACAGGCGGGGAAAGTTGTGGAGAAGGCAGGTTCAGGCACGGGGTATACAGTGGCAAAACGTGATTTAACAACACTTTTGTATTCTCTAGTTGGTCCGCTCAATAGCACGGTGCTCCAACTATTACAAGTTCAAGAAACACAAAAACAGTCAGGTACAATGCTACTCTACACATAACCTCTCTGGCCTCTGCTAAACGGGCCACATGGATGCCGTGTTCTCCCTACTGAAGCCTACTTTAGCCCCTAGTATGTGCACAATATTCAACTCGCAGTGATGCTGGGGACGTGGATCCAGTCCCGGGGGCCCCCCAACAATAGTCTCATCTGAAGGTGCGCACGTCTCCTGGGCCAGGTTAAGGAGATCAAAATCTTCTTCTTGCTTCAGATTCCTCGCTGGTTCCCTGTTATCTGCAAGTCTCTCTCTCGATTCAGAAGAAAACTCCAATCCTCCGAGACACACCGGCTGTGTGTTCCTTCACACGCTTCTAAAATCAAAACAGAAACTCACTTCTCTTCTTACACTCGGGCTGTCCATTAGAACACTTTCTGCAGGGGGAGCAGAACATTCCATTACCCCTCAACACGGGGAGGTTTCTGTCTCTTAAAGTGGCAGCGTGTTTCTTATTGTCCATAGCAGTAGCACCCCCCTAATATGCCTCCCCACTTAATGATGGTCGTCCTCGGCCATCACAGCTTCGAGCCCACTGTGTTTTGAAGGAAGGTTCAAACCTGTAGAGGAGACAACAATGGCAGTACAGCAGACCTAGTACATTGTTCAACATATCGGATTGGTGGAACCCCTGCAGTAGACCTCTGAGATCTTCTAAGATCTTGACTATCAGGCCCGGCTTGACTAGCTTCCGGAGGAACACTTGCTGTGGGAGCTGCAGTGGAATCTTGGCTGGTCTCTTCTTCCCATGGCAGTAGTGGCTCATCCATGGGATCTCCGTTTCCGGAAGGCTGAGGATCCGCCCCTGCATCGGGGACTGTCCACCAGTCATCATCGACTTCACAGACAGATGACGTACGTTCAGGGAGTGGGGCAGAGACTGCAGGAGATCTTGGCGTAGAAAGAGCTTCAGACCGGCATGGTCGCAACATATTTCTGTGTAGTACTCTAGGGCCGGACGCTCCATTCTCAATTTGCACCTTGTAGACCGGGCCGTCAGCATACATCCGTTCGATTACTCTGTAGGGTTGAACTTCCCATCTTTCACTCAGTTTACCCTTGGGGCGTTTCTCTCTGCCTAACACTCGATCTCCAGGTTGAAGCGGTATCTCTTGAATCGGTTTAGGGCTCATATGTTCTTTCTTCTGTAGCTGTTGACAAGCCAACCGACGTATCGTCTGTAATCGTTGTCGATGTTTCACCCACGAAGTGACAGTTCGTTCCATGAAATCCTCTGGCTGCTCCAAATTCAGCTCGATGATTTCTCGCCCAACTCTTCCAAACAGCAGTAGATATGGGGTGTAACCTGTAGTGGAGTGAACTCGGTTATTGTAGGCCCAGACCAGTTCTGCCAGGTAATCCGGCCAACATGCCTTCTTATCTTCCTCTAATGTTCTCAGCATTTGAAGTAGAGTTCGGTTGAAGCGTTCACATGCTCCATTGCCTTGGGGATGGTAAGGTGTAGTCCGAGATCGCTCGATGTCATACGTACGACATAATTCCTCCATCACCTTGCCTTGATAACATGCACCTTGATCGGAGTGGATCCGCTTCGGGCATCCATACACCCGGATGAAGTCTTGGCAGATGGCCCGTGCCGCCGACTCAGCAGTCTGATCTCTAGTCGGGGTGACTACAGCGAACTTGGAGAAATGGTCGGTCATAACCAAACAGTATTGTAGTCCCCGAGTGGAGTGTCCCACGAGGAGATAATCAATCATCAACAGTTCTAGCGGTTCTTTGGTCTGTATGGTCTGAACGGGTGCCCTTTGTTCAGTGCTTTTAACGAGGTCGCATACTCAACATTGCCGGCAAACCTCTTCCACCACAGACTCCAACCTGGGGCAGTACACGTACTGCTGTAACCATTGGTAGGTCTTTGCAGGTCCAAAGTGAGCGCCAAACTCGTGAGCTTCCTTAGCTACCTCTTGAGCCATTTTTCCGGGGATGACCACCTGCCATCTTGCTTCTATATCTTTTGGCTGTTGTCTCTTACGATATAACACTGATCCTCGAACTTCCAGTCTATCCCACTGGTGTAAGACACTCTTCATCTCGGCGTCCAGGTTAGCCCTTTCTTGTTTGTCTGGCTTCTGCTTCTCAGTTACCCAGTGTTTCATCTGTTGCAGCCCTTCGTCTGCATCTTGAGCACGTCCCCATTCTTCATTGGTTCTCCCCAGGGACCGGGGCAGTGTGCAAACCTGCCTACTCAACTGGGACGCAACCACCGAGGGCCCAAACTTGCTAAAGTCTGGCGTTTCTTCCTCCTCTAATCGTTCATCGAGATCCCCCACTGGTGTCTCCACCGTCACTCTTGACAGCCCATCCGCATTTGCGTTTTCGGTAGCAGGGCGATAACAGATGGTAAAGTCAAACTTTGCAAGGCGAGCCACCCACCGTTGTTCCAAGGCTCCCAATTTGGTATTCTCAAGGTGGGCCAGAGGATTATTGTCTGTCCGGACCTGGATCTTGGTTCCTGTCAGGAAGCCAGCAAATTTCTCTGTCATGGCCCACACTAGGGCCAGGAGCTCTAGTCGAAAGGAGCTGTAATTGTGTGGGTTTCTTTCGCTGTCCCGCAGGGACCTACTGGCGTAGCCAATGACTCTCTCATGTCCATTTTGCATCTGAGACAATACGGCACCGAGTCCATGAAGGCTACCATCTGTGTACAGCAGGAATGGTCGGTCAAAGTCCGCATAGGCCAGGATCGGGGCTGAAGTAAGGGCATTCTTCATAGCCTGAAAAGCCTCATCTTGTCTCTGAACCCAAGAGATGCCCTGGTTCTTTGACACTCCGGCGGTCCCCCTCAGCAGCTTGTTCAAAGGACCCGCCACCTTTGCGAAGTCTTTGACGAACCGGCGGTAATACCCGGCGAGTCCAAGAAATGCCTTGAGTTCCCTCACCGTTCGAGGGACTGGCCACTTCTGAATGGCCGCCACCTTTTCTGCGGAGGGTAGGACTCCATCTTGTGACACTGTGTGGCCCAGGTACTCGATCTCTCTCTTGAAGAGGTGGCATTTTTTGGGCTTCACCTTCAGGTTATGAGCCTGCAGTCTCCCGAGTACCTGTCCAAGCCGGTCAAGGTGTTCTTTGAACGTGGCCGAGAACACGATGATGTCATCCAGATAGATCAGGGTCGCTTCAAAATTTAGGTCTCCCAACCACTTTTCCATCAGCCGTTGAAACGTGCCCGGAGCATTGGAGAGTCCGAAGGGCATCCGGTTAAACTCAAACAATCCCATCGGGAGGATGAACGCGGTCTTGGCTTTGTCTTTTTCCGCCACAGGTACTTGCCAGTACCCGCTTGCTAGATCCAAGGTGGAGAAGTACTTGGCCTTCCCAAAGGCCGTCAAGGATTCTTCGATTCGTGGTAATGGGTACGAGTCGCGAACGGTACAAGCGTTGAGTTTTCTGTAGTCTACACAGAACCGGATGGTTCCATCCTTTTTCTTGACGAGTACCACCGGGGCCGCCCAAGTGCTCTGGCTGCCCTGCACTATTCCTGAATCCAGCATCTGCTTCAGTAACGTCTTTACCTCTCGGTACATCTTGGGAGGGATCTGTCGGTACCGTTCTCGAATCGGACGAGCTTCGCCGGGCGGTATCTCATGCATGATGGCTTCAGTGCAGCCGAAATCTTCAACGTGGCGAGCGAATGCGGCCTGGTTCTCCCACAGCATAGCTTCTACTGCTTGCACACGCTCAGGGCCCAGCGAATTCACATCCACTTCCATCTGATCGAGGATGGCCTTTCCACTCCACTCTGGGGATGGCATCTCTTTGGCCCTCGCAGAGACTGCTAGGGTCCACCCCACACCTTCTATCGGCGATAAGGATATCTCTTTATGACTCATTACCTCGCTTTTATGTACGTACACCAGGGTCAGATCCGTCCCTCGAGGCAAGGTGGCCTCACCGGGGCCCACATTCAAGGCTCTGATAGGGACGCGTCCTTGTTGGACCACAGCTACCGTACGAGCTATCATAACCTCTTGGTCCACTCTTCCGGTTGCTACAGGCTGAACAATCACTTCTATCCCATCGAGATTGCGATAGGTTCCCACTGGGAGGTGTAATATACTTTCTCGGCCGGGAGGCAGGATTATAGGTTCCTTCCCAGGAGCCCTGATGACCCCTACCGTCTGATGAGATGGCACACTCTTCTGCGTCCCACAGACGCGGATCAGCCGTTGAAGTGCTTCCTGTGTAGGCTTATGTGTAGTAGCTTGCTTCCAGTATCCGGGTCCCCGTTTGGTGAACATAATCTGATCTAATTCACGTAGGACATTCATCCCCAATATTACAGGTACATTTTCGTTGATGGGCTCGGGGACTAGTAGGATCACTTTTTTCCCCACTTCTTGCCCACAGATTTGAACATTCATCCACACAACTCCTGTGACCGGGATCGGTTGTTGATTAGCAGCAATCACTCGGATCAGGGTCTCTTTCTCTGGCCTGGCCAGTGTCTGGAAATGTTGATTGAAATATGCTTCTGGCATCGTCGTCACTTGTGACCCAGTGTCTATCAAGCAATTCACTGGGACACTCTCGAATTCAGCACGTAGGATGGGACAACCAGCGATCAAATATTCGTTATGATACGGAGCGGCCTCCCTTCTCGCCTCCCCCGCAGAATGCCGCACTACTGCAGGGGTTGGTAGTTTAACGATGGCTTCCGTTGGCTTTGAGTGTTATTCTGGCACCCCCTGGCAATATGCCCCCGACCTCCACATCCCCAGCAGTGGATGTCTTCTCCTCGCTGGGGAATACCTCGTGCCTCTGGTGGCTGACGAGAGGAAGCCTGCAGCCTCCAGTCCCCCATTGGTAGAGCTGCGGAATTGTTGCGTGAGTATGATGGGCCAGGTTGGAAGGAGGAGGATACAACTGGGTAGGGATGTTCACCAGACAAGTCCCTCATTCTTTGCTCCATCTGGGTCAGCTTCTCCTGTACGTTGAGAACGGATTTCTGTAAATCTTGCACCACCTGGACCAGTCCCACCTGGCAGTTTGGGTCCACTCTGGAGGTGGCGGTTTGGACGCGCACCACTCTAGATGCGTAACTTTCTTCTTTACTTCGGGCTACTGCTTCTGCTAGGATTTGACGAAAAGTAAGAGCCGGATTCACTCGGACCCGTTCTGCCAGGGCTCGCGCAAGGATACGCTATGCAATCCCAGAATAAACTGTTCCTGGAGTATCCGGTCGGTAGAGCCTATGCCGCCGAGTCCATCTGACTCCTTTCTCTGGACCTCCGCTAACACTTCTTGTAGTGCTGTTGCATACTGAGAGATCCCTTCTTCTTCCCGCTGCAGCCTCGAAAAAAATTTGGCGCGAAGATGTCCCGCGCTAGCAGTCTCGCCATAGATCTCTTCCAAGAATCCAACTAACTCTTTCAGGGTACTACGGGTGGGTTCTGGTTGTAGACAGACATTTCTACGTGCTTCTCCCTCTAGGGCAGTCAAAGCGATGTCCACCTCAAGCTCTGGGCCGATGTTATACACTTTCAGGGTGCTCTGCAGCCGGGACACCCAGTCGCACAGTGCCATGTTATTGCCATCGAATTTTGGTAGCACACTAAATATGGTGCCCATTGGAAGTGTCATTGCAGGGGTTCCACCATTGCCCACAGCACCCCCATTAATATTAGCGTTCCCGCCGTTGCTGTCTGCTGCCTCCATCTTGGTGACCGTACCCTGCTCGCAGCGCCACTTGAAGCGATGGCCGAGAGGACCACCGCAGTGCAGAGTAGGTTACAGTACACAAGACGAGGTGCGAACAACAAGGGTGTATTTATTAACAGGCGGGGAAAGATGTGGAGAAGGCAGGTTCAGGCACGGGGTATACAGTGGCAAAACGTGATTTAACAACACTTTTGTATTCTCTAGCTGGTCCGCTCAATAGCACGGTGCTCCAACTATTACAAGTTCAAGAAACACAAAAACAGTCAGGTACAATGCTACTCTGCACGTAACCTCTCTGGCCTCTGCTAAACGGGCCACACGGATGCCGTGTTCTACCTACTGAAGCCTACTTTAGCCCCTAGTATGTGCACAATATTCAACTCACAGTGATGCTGGGGACGTGGATCCAGTCCCGGGGGCCCCCTAACAATAGTCTCATCTGAAGGTGCGCACGTCTCCTGGGCCGGGTTAAGGGGATCAAAATCTTCTTCTTGCTTCAGATTCCTCGCTTGTTCCCTGTTATCTGCGAGTCTCTCGATTCAGAAGAAAAACTCCAATCCTCCGAGGCTGTTAAATAATGGGTTTAGGGGCGACAACTGCACAGCCAGTATATAAATGATTGGAGCGAAGATAGGTCAAAAACATATTATGGATTTATTCAGATAAGAATTGGAGGGTTACAGTCATTAGAGAAAAATAACTGTCTTGGCTTGAGTTAATAGATGGATAGACAGATAGGAAAAAATAACAGTTCATTTATCTTACATCGCTGTAGTGTGTAAGCCGTCTCGGGATGATCTGTAGATGGTCTGGTCGGATGAGTCCGTCTTTCTCCTCCCTCCTTCTCCCTCCTTCTCCTCAACCTTTGAAGTGTGGGCTTCTTTTATAACCCAAACCCCTCCTCCTAATTGCCCTTATCTCTTTACATGGTAACACAAAAAGTAACTATCCTAATTTAGTTGAGCATTACATCATGTCACGTGGTACGTTTTACCCGCGAAATAAGTGTACTTGCGCACTAGAGACTTGTAACAAAACCTACTTCAATTTATAAATAAACCCTTTGAGGCTCGCTGAACTTTGACCTTAAAGAAACAGTAAGAAGGTTCTCATAGCTATTTCAGCTCTTAGCCCAACATTCCAAACAGAATATAGCAATATGCTGACAACTTTGACAAACAATGTCAGATGGCTTTGATGAACAACTAGCAGATGACTTTGGTTTTACCATCTCAAACTCTTGGTTAACATTTTCCAACTTACAGACTCTCCTTAAAGGGATGGGCGAAATATACATACATTATATGAATGCATGTAATCCAATCTATGAATCAAATCTCCATAAACTCACTATTTTACAGTCCCCCCTTATATGGAAGTTTGATGAACCCCGGGAAACCCTAACTCAATCGTGTCATCATTCGTATCACATACATTCTTGTTGGAAATGCTAGACCAATATTTGACTTGATAAACCAATCTGCAACTTTCTGTCAAAAAGTCATCTTGCGATTTAACATTCCTCTAAGAATGTTATCTTCCTTTTTCATTTCTATTTTTATGTTCCTATATATCTTCTGAATTCTACACATCACAAAAACTTGATATATAATACACATCAAAACTAATAAAAATATGATTATGATGGGATTAAATAAAACATTACCAACCGCTGACTGAAAAGATGACTGAGACCAGGAATGTACAGATTTACTAAAACTCTTCCACCAAGTTCTACCTGACATTCCATTCCATTCGTGTTCAATATCACTTAATTCACCTTGTTCATGCCTGAATATAATTTCTGCTTCCTTTAACTGTTTCGTTAATAAATCTAACAAACCCTTGTCTTTCTTTATTTCACTTGTCCACATATCCCAAGGAAAATCATTTATCTGTGATAAATTGAATTGTATCGGAAATGCCGTTAAGTTTCTCTTCCCTATAGAAGTGATATTAAAACTTCCTTCCTTCTTTGAAAGAGATCTCACATTTCCTTCTATACAATACAAACCCATAGGTAGGTTTTCCTTATGTACACAAGCAGAATAGAAAACAGAAACCTTCTCTGTCTCAGACATGACCTGAAAACAAATCTTATTTGGACTTACTGGAGTCACCAGATCATGTAGTGTCTGTACAGTCTCTATTCTCGCATGACAAGAAGAATGATTATGAAAACATGAATGATAAATCACCTTATCCTGTCCAGGTAAACACATCACCTTAGAAACAAAATGCAAACATGAAGAAATGTCTACTTGTTCAGTGTTCACTCCATCAAATGCAAAATCTGTGTACTGCAGTTGATAGAACACTTGTTGTGTGTTGCTCACAGGTATACCCAAAACTGTAACAGGAACAATAGTTCCCTCTCTTCCAATCACCGGGATTAGTGATGTGCCAACACAAATGTTTCGTTCACATCCTAACCACTTATTTACCCACAAATCCGTATGATTCAATGCAAAATCATACTCTACAGGTAAATTTCGCAGTATTCCCAGTGGAGTAATTCCACTCTGTAAAGCTTGTGCAATCAACTTCAAATTAGAAGAGTACTCTACCTGTATCTCCAGGCACGCTTTAGCTACTTGTGTTTCGTGTGTGCTTTCCACGAGAGCTAATGTAGCATCCTGTAGATGTGACACGGAAGAGCCTAGTACAGCAGCTGTATTCATTACCATCTTTTCAAGAAGTTGATTCAGACTCTTCTGAACCTTTACACCTTTTCCTCCAATAAAACCAATATTATCCAAATCTGACTTAAGCGTCTGTATATCTATGGCATTGGTCAGACTTCCCACTGTCCCAATTCCTCCCAGAATTCCTTCTAACACTCCTCGCTTACTCCTAGTCTGAGTAGTTCTTTTCCCAAACCATTGTTCTATCCCCATCTCCATGTTTATGAGATGTGATTGACACTGAGGAAACCTGGTAGAGATCTTCCAATGAGACATATTGAAAGTCCACACCATTGTCATAAATTCTCCATCCCTTAATAAGGACTTGGACTGAAATTGATTAATTTGGAAAGGAGTAGACGGCATGAACCTCGTGTCTGTGCATGCACTATCTGCTGCTGACCAAATATTCACACTAACGTCTTTACAATGTCTGTAATGTGTCTTTGTTTCAACGCAACACTGGTAAATTCCAGAGTCCCTGGAAGATGGATTCTCTATGGAAAAAATGAAAGTATCATCCATCCACCTGATATTACCAATCTGACCTCTGTGAATGACATTAGTTGGACTGTTTAAAAAACTTCCCAAAAACGATGAATTTTTGGTCCATGTCAACAAAGACTCAGAAGGCAATTTCAACCTTGTGTTACATTTTAACATTATGGGTAATGTATTTACTTTGTTATGTACTGTCTGTGGTGAAACCCTTATTTCCGGAACTATAGTGTTAGTAACGGTAAACACTACAGATACCTGAACTTGCACAGGTTCCCGTGTTATCTGGAAATTCCATGTTTTGACCCAATCTTTATCTCCTTCTGTGATGGAGAGTAAAGAAGGATCCAGAATTTTCCCAAAAACCTGAGTTTTTAACAAAATTTCTGTTTTGGATCTTCCAAACTTTCCCCTTGCAATCATATCATTTGTAATATCACCGGACCATACAGCAGGTTCATCACCTCTGATCTCTATGTTCCAGTATAGTACATCTGTAGGAGAACATTCCCATGTACCAGTTTTATTATTGTGTACATATTCTCCTTGTAATTGTGTGAATCTAGTTTTAGGTCCTGCAATCGCATGTAATATTATGTCTGTGTCGTGTATGAAATGTAACTCAATGCAACATTTTGTTCCATATCCCATGCAGATATTTCCTGTTATCTCCACAGAATCGTCCGTGATGTTCTCTGTCAGTAAGTTCCGTGTATCTGATCCTCTTGGTCTTCGTGAATGTTGAATCTCTCTAGTCTGTTCATTCACATCATTGGCGATTGTTCCTTGATGTAACATGTAAACAATGACGAAAATAAAGCAAAGCAGCAGGAACGTAGATCCCATCACGTAGAAGCTTGTCTTGAGCTTGGGAAGATGTTCTTTCTGCAGAAGGCTTGATGTCATCTTTCCTTCAAAGTCTTTAGGTTCTTTATTCCAGTTCGTATAGGAATCCATTTCTTCCTGGAAAGAAATGCAGTATCATTATTTTGTCACAAATATTTTGCACTGGTCAACGTGAACCCACACTTTTTGTGTTTTCCGGGTCTTTTTTACCACATTTGACACTCGGTGCACAAGAATCATGACTTGTCCCATAGTCTCAAGGACTTCAAAAGGACCTTCCCAATTACACTCCCATGGACCACTCTTGCGAAATGTTTTGATCATAACTAGAGCACCTTTCTTGAATTTGGACTCATAGGGTGGCTCCATTTTCTGCATTCTTGATGCCGCATATGGCAGAATCGCTTTCAGGTTCTCCTGTAGCGATCTCAACCATTGGGACCTTGAGATAGCATCTTTTTGTGGAGTGGATAAAAATGGCTCATGTGGAAACCACAATGGCATTTTTCTTCCCGTCATCAACTCAAACGGAGTGAATTGAGTTGTAGAAGAGATTGAACCTCTTATACTCATCAGTATGAAAGGTACCTTGTCAACCCAAGTGTTACCTTTGTCCAAAAGCATCTTTGCAATTCTGGACTTGATTGTCCTATTCATTCTTTCCACAATTCCCGCAGATTGTGGATGATAGGGGACATGAAATTGCTGTCGCGCCCCTAGAATAGCACAAGCAGTTTGCATGATTTTACCTGTGAAGTGGCTACCTCGATCGGAGGTAATCATCCTTGGGATCCCCCAAGTACAAAAGACATGTTGTACCAATTCCCTTGCTGTGGACAAAGCATCATCTTTCCTAACAGGTAATATTTCTACCCATTTTGAGAACACATCTACCACAATCAATGCATACCTGAGACCATGTTTACCTGAGGGTAAAGGACCAATATAGTCTATCTGCAGTGTAGACCATGGACCATCTGCAGGTGCGATCCGTAGAAGTGGTGGCTTCTGTCCTTTAGGTCTTGGATTTATTTGGGCACAAATGAGACATGATAGTACAACACTTTGAACTGTTTCGTCCATTTTTTCCCAATAAAATTTCTCCTTGAGAATGACTAACAATTTCTGTTGTCCCAAGTGACCTAAACTCTCATGGTTGTATCGAGTGAATTCTACCTGTAGATGTTTTGGTACAACTGGACGCAATTCTTCATTTGAACTGTGACACAAAACCCCATTTTCACAGATAAAAGGAGGTTTTAGATCATCCAGAAAAATAACAAGAGAAGGATCTTTTCTCTGTTCTTCTGCAAATGAAGGT
Organism: Anomaloglossus baeobatrachus; assembly: GCF_048569485.1. Taxonomy (NCBI): domain Eukaryota; kingdom Metazoa; phylum Chordata; class Amphibia; order Anura; family Aromobatidae; genus Anomaloglossus; species Anomaloglossus baeobatrachus. Next base: position 521,517,024 of record NC_134353.1, read on the forward strand.
ATGTACGTGTCTGTTCTTTGAACCGCTGAATTCTCAGAAGGTTCAGAGTCAAACACTTCCTCTCCTGTCAGGGCAGCTTCTTTGGCTAGAGCATCTGCGGTTGCATTTCCTACAGATAACTCATCATCAGATCTTTGATGTGCAGCGACTTTCACTATAGCAAATCTATTTGGGGCCCTAGATGCCATCTCAAAAATTGATTCTAGCGTTTCGCGGTGCAGCAAGGCTTTGTTGGACGAGTCCACGTAGCCTCTCCTTTCCCAAACAGGCAGGTAATCGGTTAGGGATCTGACAACATAGGAGCTATCACTGTAGATTACCATTGGAGTTTGATCATCAGCTTCATTCAGCTGTAGGACCATTCTTACCGCTTCTATCTCTGCCCTTTGAGCTGAGAAATGACTTGGTAACTTGTGTTTTACCACTTGTCCTCGCTTGGAATAGAAAATTCCATATCCTGTGTGATAGTGTCCTTCCAGAAAAAATCTAGAACCGTCTACAAACACAGGTTCATCTGCGTCTTCCGACTGTCGTCTGAAGAGAGATGGACTTGGTTCATGGAACGTTTCTATGCAATCATGGGTTTGTCCTTCATACTGCATCAATTGAGGAAGAACATACTTGGCCTTATAATCTACCTCAATTTGATTTGGAGACAATGAGAGCAACCAATGGGCAAATCTCTGATTTGACACACCTGGGATGTTTTTCTCAAAGAGAAGTTCCAGTGTGGAATGTGGCGTTTGGAGAATAACCTTTTGGAACCCGATGATGTGTTGAGTGATTTTTATCGCAAAATACACTCCCACCAGGTGTCTTGCGCACACCTCAAACCCCCTCTCAACAGGTGAGAGAAGCTTAGAGAAGTACCCCAAGATTCTCCATTCCCCCCCTTGCAGCTGCAGCAAAACCACAGAGACACTTGTCTCTGAAGTGTGTGCTTGAAGCGCAAAAGGTGCGTTCCTTTCCACCATACTTAACGCAGGTGCGTGTTGTAGATCATGTTTCAATTGTGTGAAGGCTTTTTCCTGTTCAACACTCCAGGGACCAAAATAATCATCATTGTCACCTTTTAAAAGATCATACAAAGGTCTGGCTTTGTCAGCAAAATTTTCAATGAAATCCCTTGAGTAATTTACAAGCCCTAAAAAATGTCTTAGTGCCTTGTGTGATGTTGGAATTGGAAGAGATGCAATTGCCTCTATTCTGTCCTGTAGGGGTCGCCGTGTACCTGGATTTAACAGAACTCCTAAAAACCTGACCTCAGTCTGCATCAGCTTGACCTTTTTGGTATTCAGTTTTAAACCTGCATCATGCAGCAGCTCAAACAATTCTGCAAGCAAGATCACGTGCATCTCCTTGTCCTCCGTACTCAACAAGATATCGTCCACATATTGCAATAAACATTCCGGACGAGAAAATTTCGACAAAACGTTCGCTAGCGCCTGATGAAAAATGCTTGGCGACATACTTGCCCCCTGAGGAAGACGACAGCATACAAATTGCTGATCGAGGTGGTTGAATGCAAGCTTATATTGGCAACTTTGCTCAATCGGTATACTGAAAAAACCATTACTGATATCCAATACTGAGAAATACCTTGCCTTAGCATCCAATCTCGACATCATGTCATGTGTATCAGCTACAATCGGTGCTACATTGGGAGTACACTTATTGAACATCCTCAAGTCCAACAACATCCTATAGCTACCATCGCTTTTCAGAACACACCACAATGGATTGTTACAAACAGAATTTGCCTTACGTATGACACCTTGAGCCAACAATTCCTGTATAATCTTCGACATCGGAGCAACTGACTCCGGAGGCAACTTATACTGACGCTGTGGAGGCGGATCTCGGCCTTCAATTTTGACAACTACATCCTTCATTGTTCCAACCTCATTCCTGTACTGAGCCCATAAAGAAGGAAACCGCTGTACTAACTCAGTCAATACTTCGTCACCACCAGTTTCAGGCCACAAATGATCTGCTGACACTACATCGGTCAAACAAATGGTCCCGACATGACTATATTCATCTGGATCAATAACTACCGCCTTACAACCGTTAGAATCTTTCCATACTGTTTTGTTACCCAAATCAAGAATCCAGCCATGCTTTTCCATAAAATCAGTGCCAATTATATTCTCAGTATCCTGACAACACCAAATATCCATTTTCGTTTTCGAATAACCAGGTATTTCCAAAGAAACATCCTGCGCTAATGTCACCTTTGTTCCATTTTTACCACTGAAACCAACAATTGTACATACAGGGGAATCTGGCTTTAAATGTAAATCAACATTTGTGACACTCAATTGCGCACCTGTATCAAGGAGAAATGTTACTTCCTGACCTTCAAGATTCACCTTTAAAAATGGTCGACCACAGCTATCCATTGAAACTCGAGTAACAAATTCCAGTGGATGTAGCCTGGGGACCGGCTTTGCCAGTCAGGATGATGGAGAAGGGAGAAGAGCAGCAGGTGTCTTGCCCCTTCCATCCAATCCCTGTATGGTCATTTCCCTTATCTGTCTGGTCAGAGGTGCATATGGTGATTGGTTATTTCTGTTGTCAGTATGAGTGGGCGTGTATAATGGTGGAGGTGCTGAAGATGGGGGAGGTGCACTGGATGTGTTTGGCATCAGTCCATTTTCCTTACCCAGCCTTTCCTCAACTCCCGCCCTCAGGAATTTCTTGCATTCCCACTTCAGGTGTCCGGGTTGGCCGCAAAAAAAGCAGTGAATTGTGCTTTTCCTGTTACCCCCCCCTGAATTCTTGTTTTTAGAATTCAACACCGGTCTTTTGTTGTTTTTGATCTGTTTTTCCTGGGATACTAATGTGTGAGTGTTCCCTTCTATCATGGCTATTTTTGATTTTACCTGATTTTGCTTCATTCGTCTACGTATTCTATCAATAAATGATGTGGCCTCTTGTAGACTTTCCATTCTAGAAGCTATTTCGAATGAAGCAGGGTCCAAATATTTAAACTTTTTAACAAAGGCCTTGATCATGGAAGGCGGTTCTTGATCAGATCCGATTTCCATTATCAAACGATATCCTTGTTCAAATTTGACTACAAAGACAAATGGATCCTCCTGTATGTGTGTCTTAAGGTTTTCTAACAATTCGACTGTTGGGATAGACTCTCCTGTGGTAAAGAGAATCAACTGTCTCAACCTATCTTCCTTTGTGTCATGGATCAGGTCATTGTGTTCGTCAGTCCTAGGTGTTGCTTGTAACCTTTTTGCCATGTGGGAGGGAAGCCATACCCTGAAAATCTTGCTTCTCTGTTCATTTGTTAGATTATATTTATCCGAATGTGACTCAAAAATGTCCGCATTATGGAAGGCGTCCATTTTATCATCATATTTGGGTATGTCTTTAATGATTTTCATTAATTGGTCATGGATTTTAATGTTAAGACGGGCGGCCTTATCATGTAACTTCTTTTTCCGAAGTTCCTCCTCATTCAGAGTCCCGTCCTCGGCCGTATCCAGCCCGTCCGGTACGTCTGAACCTAAACCTGATGCAGGTGACTGGGAAGGATCTGTCTTGTTCTGTCTCGTATTAACAGATACATATTTAATATCTTTCCGTAGTTTTGATATTAAATCTGCTCTTGTATCCAACTGATCCTCCAGATGTTCGATATGTTCTGCTAATATCGAACAATTTGGACAATCTGTTGTCTCTGCATCTGTGACGTGTGTGTCTGTTGTTATGGGTGTGTCAGTCACCATGCAGATAGTGTGTGCATATGGCTGTGCCCCACCCACCATGGAGTTGTAAGTGTATACCATACCCAATACATTCTGTATCTTTTTCTGTAACCGATTCACAGTAAAAAACTTCTTATCTAACTTAGTATTCTCAAGTTCACATTGCCGGTACAGATTTGACCATAACTGTGCGTCACTATGTGTATGATCAAACGTATACTCTACATGACAATTATTAGAATAAGCATGAATAAAATCCATTTCTCACCAATATGTGATGCTTGTCCTTGAATGGCTTCAACCGTCTTATGGATGGATGGTCCTGGAATGGCTTCAACCGTCTTATGGATGGATGGTCCTGGAATGGCTTTGACACATACGACCTCCGTGCAGCTTTGTCACGTTAAACCTCTCTTAGGTTCTGATGTGGACACAGTGTATCGTCGTTTGCCTGCAGCTTGGACAGAGAGATTACTCCCAAAACTCACAGACCCCCCTTCTCGGACAAAGGGCAGGGAATGACGTGAGAGAAAAAAAAAAGTCCTTATCGCTGTGAATAGGCAGCGTGAAAAAAATCACCTCGCACAGAAAACAGCTGTGTTTCACAATCATTCAGGCTGGTGCTCGCCAAATGTTAAATAATGGGTTTAGGGGCGACAACTGCACAGCCAGTATATAAATGATTGGAGCGAAGATAGGTCAAAAACATATTATGGATTTATTCAGATAAGAATTGGAGGGTTACAGTCATTAGAGCAAAATAACTGTCTTGGCTTGAGTTAATAGATGGATAGACAGATAGGAAAAAATAACAGTTCATTTATCTTACATCGCTGTAGTGTGTAAGCCGTCTCGGGATGATCTGTAGATGGTCTGGTCGGATGAGTCCGTCTTTCTCCTCCCTCCTTCTCCCTCCTTCTCCTCAACCTTTGAAGTGTGGGCTTCTTTTATAACCCAAACCCCTCCTCCTAATTGCCCTTATCTCTTTACATGGTAACACAAAAAGTAACTATCCTAATTTAGTTGAGCATTACATCATGTCACGTGGTACGTTTTACCCGCGAAATAAGTGTACTTGCGCACTAGAGACTTGTAACAAAACCTACTTCAATTTATAAATAAACCCTTTGAGGCTCGCTGAACTTTGACCTTAAAGAAACAGTAAGAAGGTTCTCATAGCTATTTCAGCTCTTAGCCCAACATTCCAAACAGAATATAGCAATATGCTGACAACTTTGACAAACAATGTCAGATGGCTTTGATGAACAACTAGCAGATGACTTTGGTTTTACCATCTCAAACTCTTGGTTAACATTTTCCAACTTACAGACTCTCCTTAAAGGGATGGGCGAAATATACATACATTATATGAATGCATGTAATCCAGTCTATGAATCAAATCTCCATAAACTCACTGTTTTACAGAGGCACACCGGCTGTGTGTTCCTTCACACGCTTCTAAAAACAAAACAGAAACTCACTTCTCTTCTTACACTCGGGCTGTCCATTAGCACACTTTCTGCAGGGGGAGCAGAACATTCCATTACCCCTCAACACGGGGAGGTTTCTGTCTCTTAAAGTGGCAGCGTGCTTCTTATTGTCCATAGCAGTAGCACCCCCCAATAGGGGTGCCAGATTTTGTGCGTGACGGGCAGCGATATGCCCGTTTCGCACAAACGATGGGGGTGGGTCGCATGCTAGCGATATCGGGCCGGATATCGCAGCATGTAAAGCCACCTGTTAGGGCCAGGTGGACGGGCAGACCCAGGAGGTGGATCCACTGGGCCGAACTCCTTGATGATGGTAAGGGGTCCGGTAGCTGGAGCACTACAGGTAGCAGGGTAGTCCGTGCACAAGAGTATGATGGAGAAGTCCCTGGGACCACGGAGTCACTGATGGTAGTCCGGGTGACGGAGCTCAGGTTCGGAAGCCGAGATGAGGTCAGGCGGAGTCCGGAACCGTTGGAGCGGGATGACGGGTCACCACAGGGAGTCGAGATGATACGGACTGTCAGGAAGGCAGATAAGCAGCGTTCGGGGTGCGGGATGTGGTAGGACCGGATGACGAGGCAGGATCGGCTCTAGAAGAGAGATACGTGAGTATGGCAGAAGACACAAGGAGACCTGACTCCTAGCTTGGGAAAACACGAAGATCAGGCCCCGCCCCCTTGGACATTGATCCCCTTTATACCCTGAATCTGTGTGCATCATTTCCTGTTAATGGACGCTGGCCCTTTAAGACAGGGTCAATGACCGCGCGCGCGCCCTAATGCGCATGCGCGCGGCCCGGGTGCCAGAAGCCAGGGCAGGAAGCTGGGAGGAGGAAGCAGCAGAGCCGGGCTGGGGCTGAGACGCCGACGGGCGCCGGGAGCGAGGACCAGGACGCCTGGGGGGCGCCGGGCATGGACGGTGGAGAGAGGGGAGCGGTGGAGACCGGGCAGAAGAACCGGGGATCGAGCCAGGGGAGCCGGGGAGCGTGACAGGTGAGCCGGGGAGCAGCGTAGGGGACCCGGGGAGCGTGACAGTACCCCCTCCCCACAACCGGGACATGAAGGCACGGATCAGCGGGGTACCCACATTCTCCCGGGGTTCCCAGGACCTATCCTCAGGACCATACCCCGCCCAGTCCACCAGGAAGAACTGTCGACCCCGTACGGTCTTCATGGCCACGATATCCCTTACCGCATAGATGTCGTCATCGGCTATAGGAGGAGGAGCCGAACTGGCAGCAGCGGAGAAGGGACCAAGGACAACCGGCTTGAGCAGGGAGACGTGGAAGGAGTTGGGTATCCTCATCGTGGCCGGGAGCTGGAGCTTGTAGGAGACCTCATTGATTTTGCTGAGGACTTTAAACGGCCCGATGTAGCGAGGACCCAGCTTGTAGGATGGTATCTTCAATCGGACGTACTTGGAAGCGAGCCAGACTAGATCACCAGGAGAGAAACACGGAGGGTCCAGACGTCTCTTGTCTGCATGTCTCTTCATCCGCAGGGTGGCACGCCCAAGGGACGCCTTGACAGAGTCCCAAATGGTTGCAAAGTCACGGGCTGCAGCATCAGCAGCAGGGACATCCGAAGAAGGAGATACAGGCAATGGAACGGAGGGTTGAATTCCATAAACGACATAAAAGGGAGAACTGGAGGAGGACTCACTGATGTGGTGGTTATGGGAGAACTCAGCCCAAGGCAGTAGCGTGGACCAGTCGTCGTGATGGGCGTTGACGTAGTGTCGTAAGAAGGAGGTCAAGATTTGATTGACCCTTTCCACTTGGCCATTAGACTGAGGATGGTAGGCAGAAGAAAAGTCCAGAGTCACTCCCAGATGATTGCAGAGAGCCCTCCAGAAGCGGGAGGTGAACTGAGTTCCTCTGTCGGACACGATGTGGGATGGAAAGCCATGTAAGCGGAAGATATGATGTATATAGGCGTCCGCGAGTTCCTGCGCGGAGGGCAGTCCAGCCATAGGGACGAAATGAGCCATTTTAGAGAACCGGTCCACCACGACCCATATGACTGTGTGTCCGGAGGACAAAGGCAAGTCCGTAATAAAGTCCATTGCAATGTGTTGCCACGGAACTGAGGGTATAGGCAGAGGCAGAAGACGACCATATGGCAGGTGTTTGGGCGTCTTATTCCTGGCACAAGTGGTGCAGGCAGAGACAAAAGCAGCAATGTCCGTGCGAAGGGATGGCCACCAATAATGACGTACTATCGCACTCCATGTTCTCTTTTGACCAGCATGGCCGGCTGTTTTTGAGGCATGACCCCAGTGTAACACTTTTTGCCTGTCAGTCTCAGAGACATAGGTTTTCCCGGGCGGTATCTGGGCCAGGGTGACCGGAGCCACTGGAATAATTTTACTAGGACAGATGATGGGCTGGGATGTCTCCTCTTCCTGCTCCATGGGCGTGAAAGACCTGGACAAGGCATCAGCGCGTACATTCTTGTCCGCGGGTCGGAAATGGAGCTGGAAATCGAACCTGGCAAAGAACAAGGACCACCTGGCTTGCCGTGGGTTCAGTCGCTGAGCGGACCGCAGGTATTCCAGGTTCTTGTGGTCCGTGTAAATAATTACTGGGTAAACTGCTCCTTCCAGTAGGTAGCGCCACTCCTCCAGAGCCAGTTTTACTGCCAATAGTTCTCGGTCACCGATGGTGTAGTTGCGTTCAGGTGCTGAGAAACTTTTGGAGAAGAAACCGCAGGTCACCATCTTCCCGGAGGAGGACTTCTGCATGAGCACTGCTCCGGCTCCCGAGGAGGAGGCATCCACCTCCAAGGTGAACTGGCGGTTTAACTCCGGACGATGGAGCACAGGAGAGGAGGCAAACGCCCGCTTCAGAGAGCCAAACGCGGCGTCGGCCGCAGGTGACCAGTCCTTTGGATTAGCCTCCTTCTTGGTCAAGGCAGAGAGAGGAGCGGTCAGAGCAGAGAAGTGAGGGATGAACTGGCGGTAGTAGTTGGCGAATCCCAGAAAGCGTTGGATTGCCTTCAGTCCAGAAGGAGGAGGCCAGTTGAGAATGGAGGAGACCTTCTTTGGATCCATCTGCAGTCCGGTATCGGAGATGATGTAACCCAGGAAGGGGAGAGAAGACTGCTCGAAGACACACTTCTCGTACTTGGCGTACAGACGATTCTCTCTCAGTCTTTGTAGAACCAGCTGCACGTTCTCTCTGTGGGTCTGGAGATCCGGAGAGAAGACAAGGATATCATCCAGATACACCACCACACAGACGTAAAGAAGGTCCCGGAAAACGTCGTTCACCAATTCTTGAAAGACTGCTGGTGCGTTACACAGGCCGAAGGGCATCACGCAGTATTCATAGTGCCCATCGCGAGTATTGAACGCGGTCTTCCATTCGTCCCCAGAGCGGATGCGGACCAGGTTGTAGGCACCCCGAAGGTCCAATTTGGTGAACACACGAGCTCCTCTAAGCCGGTCAAACAATTCGGGGATGAGCGGCAAAGGGTACTTATTTTTTACGGTAATTTGGTTCAATCCCCGGTAGTCTATACATGGGCGTAAGTCGCCCTCTTTCTTCTTCACGAAGAAGAAGCCTGCTCCAGCAGGAGAGGAGGATCTCCGAATGAATCCCTTTGCCAGGCTCTCTGTGATGTAAGTAGACATGGCCCTTGTTTCGGCTGGAGACAATGGATATATCCGACCTCGAGGTGGTGTTGTTCCCGGGAGTAGGTCGATGGCACAATCGTACGGACGATGTGGCGGAAGTACCTCAGATTCCTTTTTATCAAAGACGTCCGCGAAGGACCAATAGGCCGAGGGCAGTCCTGGTAGGTTCTCTGGAACCGGAGGTCGTCGGATGGGTTGTATGGTCCTCAGACAGTTCTCATGGCACGAAGAGCCCCATCGGGTGATTTCACCAGTGCCCCAGCTGACAGATGGGTCGTGTGTCCGCAACCAGGGGAGTCCCAGCAGGATTTGATGAGACATGTGTGGGAGGACGTAGAGAGCGATGTTCTCGGTGTGCAGGGCACCGATACGTAGTTCGACCGGCCTGGTGATCCACGAGATGGTGTCAGAGAGGGGTCTCCCATCTACAGAGGCAATCACGAGGGGTTTGTCAAGTGGAGTAACAGGCACCTGGTACTTGTCTACCGTGGCCTGCTGGATAAAATTGCCTGCTGCCCCGGAATCGAGGTATGCCTCAGCCGTGAACCGCGTCTCTCCTGTTGTCACTTGCACAGTCCATGTAACCGGGTCAGAGAGAGTCCCAGCACCTAGGGTGGCCTCTCCTACCAACCCTAGGATTTGGAGTTTCCCGGCCTTTCTGGACAGGAGCGTAGCAGGTGTGTGCCCTCGCCGCAGTAGAAGCAGAGGCCCTTGGCGAGCCGCTCTGCTCGACGTTGTTCAGACTGCCGCACACGGTCGATCTGCATGGGCTCGTGGACGGAGACACCAGATGCCGTTGACTGTAGTACGGTGGGCTTCAGCGGAGGGGAGGAATGCCGTACCGGACGTCTCTCACGGGACACCTCTTTGGATCGCTCCTGAAAGCGAATGTCCACTCGAGTCGCTAGGGTAATCAGGGCGTCCAGGGTGGACGGAACGTCACGGCCGGCCAGCTCATCCTTGATTCGACCCGAGAGTCCTTCCCAGAAGGCGGCGGTTAGGGCCTCGTTGTTCCAGCCGAGTTCCGAAGCCAAGGTACGAAAACGGATTGCGTATTGACCTACGGTCAGAGTCCCCTGACGTAGTCGGAGAAGAGATGAAGCAGACGCGGAGGCGCGTCCGGGCTCGTCAAAGGTGCCACGAAATGCGTGTAGGAACTCCTGGATGTTCGTGGTTACAGGATCCGCCTTCTCCCACAAGGGGTTCATCCACGCCAGTGCCTCACCCTCTAGATGGGACATGATGAAGGCGACCTTGGCTTGGTCGGAGGCAAACAAATGCGGCAGCTGTGTGAAATGGAGGGAGCATTGGTTTATGAAGCCCCTGCAGGTTTTGGGATCTCCGGCATACCGGGGTGGTGAAGCCAAACGAAGTCTGGAAGCATCCGAAGAAGCCGCCACGGGGGCTGGAGCCGTGGATTGGCTAGTGGAATCCTGAGATGCTGAAGAAGTAATGGACGCTTGTAGCGTGTTCAGGCGGGCGTCCACCGAAGTCATGAAGTTCAGCATGCGGGTCTGGGTTTCACGCTGGCGTTGGAGTTCCTCGTGCAAGGCCGCTAGTGCTGCAGCGGGATCCATGGCCTGATCTTACTGTTAGGGCCAGGTGGACGGGCAGACCCAGGAGGTGGATCCACTGGGCCGAACTCCTTGATGATGGTAAGGGGTCCGGTAGCTGGAGCACTACAGGTAGCAGGGTAGTCCGTGCACAAGAGTATGATGGAGAAGTCCCTGGGACCACGGAGTCACTGATGGTAGTCCGGGTGACGGAGCTCAGGTTCGGAAGCCGAGATGAGGTCAGGCGGAGTCCGGAACCGTTGGAGCGGGATGACGGGTCACCACAGGGAGTCGAGATGATACGGACTGTCAGGAAGGCAGATAAGCAGCGTTCGGGGTGCGGGATGTGGTAGGACCGGATGACAAGGCAGGATCGGCTCTAGAAGAGAGATACGTGAGTATGGCAGAAGACACAAGGATACCTGACTCCTAGCTTGGGAAAACACGAAGATCAGGCCCCGCCCCCTTGGACATTCATCCCCTTTATACCCTGAATCTGTGTGCATCATTTCCTGTTAATGGACGCTGGCCCTTTAAGACAGGGTCAATGACCGCGCGCGCGCCCTAATGCGCATACGCGCGGCCCGGGTGCCAGAAGCCAGGGCAGGAAGCTGGGAGGAGGAAGCAGCAGAGCCGGGCTGGGGCTGAGACGCCGACAAGCGCCGGGAGCGAGGACCAGGACGCCTGGGGGGCGCCGGGCATGGACGGTGGAGAGAGGGGAGCGGTGGAGACCGGGCAGAAGAACCGGGGATCGAGCCAGGGGAGCCAGGGAGCGTGACAGGTGAGCCGGGGAGCAGCGTAGGGGACCCGGGGAGCGTGACACCACCCTTAGTTAACAAGAGCGGTAGAGCAATTTGTGACCAGCTCCAGAATAGACAGAATAATTGACTTTCCAATAGACTGAACACAGGGATATTGGCACCTTCATTTTGGGGTCTACAATATGGCGTCTCCTGCTATTTTCCAGTCTCTCCTTTCTCAGGCTTTGGGCTCTGCATTGTCTGCGGCTTTGGTGCACTGGTATCAGGGTGGGCTTTTACCTCCCATATGTTTTCATATATCTCTGTAAATTGTGTATTGTTGGTGACAAGTTCCTCCTCAGCCTCAGCACTATCAATCTCCTGGAGCAATGAATGGCTCTTTGGCTCTGGTATATGTCAGGTGCATTACAATAACGTTTAATGTGTCCTGGTCTGCCACATTTATACCAATATCTAACATATCCTCTTCTCTGAGGTCTATACACAGCAGATATATTTTCTGATGTTTCATACTGCTCTTTTGACTCATTACACCAGTCCCTGAGTATATTTACAAAGGTTTCAAAGGAGCTGGTATTCCTTAGAGTTAAGCGGGCTTTACACGCGGACGATATTGCTAGCAATTTCTAGCGATATTGAGCGTGTATGTCGCGGGCGGGGAGGGGACGCTGCGCTCACCAACTGCTCGGGTCTGGCTGCTGCTGCTGCTCGGTGGTGGCTCGAGCGGTGGGCCGGATCCCGAGGACTCGAGCAGCGCTCCTCGCCCGTGAGTGAAAAGGGGGCTATGGTATTGGTGATTTTTTGTCCGTGACGCCACCCACGGTTGTGGTGAGGTTGTGACACCACCGCTGCTCTGGATGGGGATCTCGGGAGCGATGACAGGGAGCAGCTAGGATGTTGTTTTCTCCCCTCCGTGGGTAGGGGGGTTGGTTGTCCCGGGGCCCGGTGAGGGGTAGGGATGTATAGCAGGCGGGTTACGGGGCCTGGCGAGGTGCAGGGTCGCGGGGGCAGCGCTGTGCCGCACGGCACGGTGGTACTCACTCAGCCAATGATGAATACAAAGTCTCCGGTAAAACAAACGGCTGGATGGACGGGTCCCACAGACGGCTGCGGTGTCTCTCCTGCCGGCAGGTTGATGGTGACTGCCTTTCCCTGCACCTGTGTTTTGTGTACGGTTCCAATGGGTTCCCACCGGTAACCCGCTCCCCAGCTTGGATGGGTGCTGAAGGAGCCCCTTTTGCCCGCAGGCTCTGGCCCTGGGAACTGTAGCCTTGGCGGTGACTGTGTTTCCCTCTATGGTTTGAGCTGTTGCCTTCAATCGGGACTTGGCTGCTGGGAAACCCCGGAGGTTCCCTTCGCTAACGGATTTGACAATTTCAGCGGCGACTCCTAGCCTTGTCGGGGTCCGTAAGCCCTGCCGCATGGTGCTGGCTTCTCTTTACTCACTGGTCCGGTACCACCGGGCCACCACTCGTCCACGGTCCTTACGGTTTGCTCCAATAGGCCTCTCCTGCAGACGGTTACCACCGTCTGCCAACCTTGCTGTACCGTCCGGGCCACACAACCGGACGCTGTCAGTCTGCTCAGCTACCACCTCACTCTCCACTTCCCTAATTGATCTGCCACTGCTTTTCCCGCCTCCAGGACCGTGAACTCCTCGGTGGGCGGGACCAACCGCCTGGCCCACCCCCTGGTGTGGACATCAGCCCCTGGAGGAAGGCAACAAGGATTTGTGTTTGACTTCGGTGTGCCTAACCGGGGTGTGGGGTGTGTTGGTGTTGTTCTGTGACGACCTGGCTTGTCCAGGGTGCCACATAGCTACTGGTCTTCTTCAGCGCGGCGCCATTTAGTGTGAGGCAGGGAGTGGAGGTTTCGTTATTATTCCTCTTCTGAAACACCATGACTTTGGTCTTTTGGTTGATGTGAAAGCCCATGTGGTGCTGAATGTTGCTAGCACAGCCAGGCTATCTTGGAGGCCTCTCTCGGTTGGGGAAAGCAGCAGGAGGTCATCTGCGTACAGCAGGATCTTCACCTCTCGGTCCTGCAGGCTGAGACCTGGGGCAGAGGAGAATTCCAGGGCTGCGGCCAGTCCATTTATGTAGATATTGAATAGAGTTGGGCTCAGGCTGCGGCCCTGTCTTACCCCGCGGCTCTGCCGGATGAAGGCCGTCCTCTTTCCGTTCACCTTAACGCTGCAGCGGTTCTCAGTGAATGAGTTCTTGATCATATCATAGGTTTAAGGAACAAGCCTGGGTGCCACACTGAGCAAAAGGCCTTCTTGAAGTCCACAAAACATGCAAATATTTTCCCATTTTTTTGCCGTGGACGGGAGTCTTGATGAGGCTTTGCAGGGTGTAAATGTGGTCCGTGGTGGGATGGTTTGGCATGAACCCAGCTTGACTTCTGCTGAGGGTGTCTTCTCTATCTCTATTGCCCTCCCCCGTCTCTCTCCCTCCCCCTCCCCCGTCTCTCTCTCCCTCCCCCCGTCTCTCTCCCTCCCCCGTCTCTCTCTCTCCCCCTCCCCCCTCGTCTCTCTCCCTCCCCCATCTCTCTCTCTCCCCCTCCCCCCTCGTCTCTCTTTCTCCCCCGTCTCTCTCTCCCACCCCCAATCTCTCTCTCCGTCCCCGTCTCTCTCTCTCCGCCGTATCTCTTTCTCTCTCTCCCCCGTCTCTCTCCCACCCCCAATCTCTCTCTCCGTCCCCGTCTCTCTCTCTCCGCCGTCCCGTCTCTTTCTCTCTCTCCCCGTCTCTCTCCCTCCCCCCATCTCTCTCTCCCCCTTCCCTCCTGTCTCTCCCTCCCCCGTCTCTCTCTCTCCGCCGTCTCTCTTTCTCTCCCTCCTCCGTCTCTCTCCCTCCCCCCATCTCTCTCTCCCCCTCCCCCGTCTCCCCTCCCCGTCTCTCTCTCTTTCTCCCCTGTCTCTCTGTCTCCCCCGTCTCTCTCTCCCGTCCCCCCCATCTCTCTCTCCCTCCCCTCTCCAATCTCTCTCCCTCCCCCGTCTCTCTTTTTCTCCCCCTCCCCCGTCTCTCTCTCCCTCCCACTCCCCAGTCTCTCTCTCTCTCTCCCTCCCCAATCTCTCTCCCTCCCCGTCTCTCTTTTTCTCTCACTCCCCCGTCTCTCTCTCTCCCTCCCCAATCTCTCTCCCTCTCCCCGTCTCCCTCTTTTTCTCTCCCTCCCCCGTCTCTCTCTCTCCCTCCCCCCGTCTCTCTTTCTCTCCCTCCCCCGTCTCTCTTTCTCCCTCCCCAATCTTTCCCCCTCTCCCTCTTTTTCTCTCCCTCCCTCCATCTCTCTCGCTTGTCTCTCTTGGACATATATACACATCTAATTGGGAATTTCTACACTGGATCTCTTCATGTGCCTTCATTTACCTCTAATTATGGGGCAGATTTATCAAAACTGTTTCAAAGAAATCCATAGCAACCAATCACAGCGCAGCTTTCATTTTACGAGAGCTGTTTCAACAGTGAGAGCTAAGCTGTGATTGGTTGCTAGGGCCAAGGAACCGTTTTGAGAATTGAGGCCTAGTGTTTCTCTGTAAGTATGGATATGTGCAGAATTTGCCTGCACACCTGTATATAGAGATTATAAGGCTCTTTATAAAGAAGCCTCTGCTCCAGCTCCGTACAGAGGTGTACTGTGGGTATGACGCCTTCATTAAACAGTTACAAGGGCCGTCCACAAGATGGCCGCCTCTGCTTTACTCATGAGCTCAGTTACTCGGTGGTGTCGGTGCCATCTACTTGCCAGTATGTGATAAGCCTGAGTACTGAGTGCCCTGAATAATAAGTGTCTTTTTAGGACGGTTTCATGTACAATAGTTTTTCTTTAAAAATATATACCATATTATTATTTTTTTTCCTGCCTGATCGCACAATATAAAATACACTGCGCACAATGGGAGAAATGTGTGACGGCATTTTCCACATTCACTACAATAATTGTTTAAAAAATGTGCGATATTTTGCTATTTTCCGAGGCTCTCACCATTCTGGCCCGGTTAGCCATGCAAATAAGTTGTAACCCCTTCACCACCAGGCGATTTTCTGCTTTTCATTTTTATTTTTTCATTTTCTTCTTCCAAGATCCAAAACTTGTTTATTTTTCCATCAACATAGCCGTATTTAAGTTTTATTTGCTTTTTGCTTTTTTTTCCTTCACATTTTTTAAACCTTTTTTTTTCACTTTTTCCTGTTTTTACTAATCTCTTTAGGTGACTTGAAGCTGCGATATTCCGATAACTTCTGCCGTACAGAACAATGTATCAGCGCTGCTCTGGACTTCTGTAATCATCATCTCCTATGAACGCCGGCTTCAGAAGTGCTCCACACCGGTACGTGTTTACAGTCAGATCTCTGATTTTCCTGCTGCTGTTAGAGGTGGGCACTACCATGCTCGGGTGCTCAGTACTCGTAACTAGTGATGAGCGGGCATTACCATGCTCGGGTGCTCAGTGCTCGTAACTAGTGATGAGCGGGCACTACCATGCTCGGGTGATCAGTACTCGTAATCTGGAAAGTGGATGATGGACAGGGGACTGGATCTGGAAAGTGGATGATGGACAGGGGACTAGATCTGGAAAGTGGATGATGGACAGGGGACTGGATCTGGAAAGTGGATGATGGACAGGGGACTGGATCTGGAAAGTGGATGATTGACAGGGGACTAGATCTGGAAAGTGGATGATGGACAGGGGACTGGATCTGGAAAGTGGATGATGGACAGGGGACTGGATCTGGAAAGTGGATGATGGACAGGGGACTAGATCTGGAAAGTGGATGATGGACAGGGGACTGGATCTGGAAAGTGGATGATGGACAGGGGACTGGATCTGGAAAGTGGATGATGGACAGGGGACTGGATCTGGAAAGTGGATGATGGACAGGGGACTGGATCTGGAACGTGGATGATGGACAGGGGACTGGATCTGGAAAGTGGATGATGGACAGGGGACTGGATCTGGAAAGTGGATGATGGACAGGGGACTGGATCTGGAAAGTGGATGATGGACAGGCGACTGGATCTGGAATGTGGATGATGGACAGGGACTGGATCTGGAACGTGGATGATGGACAGGGGACTGGATCTGGAACGTGGATGATGGACAGGAGACTGGATCTGGAATGTGGATGATGGACAGGGGACTGGATCTGTAACGTGGATGATGGACAGGGGACTGGATCTGGAACATGGATGATGGACAGGGGACTGGATCTGGAACGTGGATAATGGACAGGGGACTGGATCTGGAAAGTGGATGATGGACAGGGGACTGGATCTGGAACGTGGATGATGGACGGGGACTGGTCAGGAATACGATGGATCATTGATGTATCCTGGTCACTGTGTGATATAATAATCGCCGAGAAGAAAAACACTGAGACCGATTCTTGTTTTAAATTTATTTATTAGCATTAGGCAGTGAACCAAAAATTCTCATAATCAATAATAATAATACAAAGTTTAATTGTATTAAAATTGATCAAAAAGGGTTGTTCAGTATTAGAGAAGTATAAGTATTTGGGAATTCCAGGCTCAACCATTAGAGAAGTATGGCTGACCTCTCCCCTTGTCTATAGGGTATATCTGAATTGCAGATCTGGACCTTTTAGGCTTTGTTCACACTTTGCGTATTTGGTGCGGATTTTACAACTGGATTGATAAAATTAAATCTGCAGTGTTTATGCGTGGAGAAAAAAAAGTCCTCCATATTTCATGCCCGGCCGGCAGATTACCTGCAAGATTTAAGGATCCACAGTGAAATGAATATGTAAAATCCGCTACAGAAATCGGCATGCTGTAAATAAAAAAATAAAAACAGCATAAAAAAGCTGATTTCCATATGGATTGTGCCCCACACAGACTGGAATGGGGGTGAGAGGAAGATAAACTCACCCACTTTCCTGGGGTGGAAAAATAAGTTGTGTGTAAAATCCGCATCAAACCTGCGAGGTGTGAACGCAGCCTAAAAGAGCGGAACTGCCCCAGATTACATAGAAGACAGCGATCTTTCTCCAATACTGATCGCCCCCTTTTGTTGTATGTCTTTGGAGTGTGGGAGGAAACCGGAGACCCCGGAGGAAACCCACGCAAACACGGGGAGAACATACAAACTCCTTGCAGATGTTGTCCGCATAGCACCAGTGTAAATCACCACTGAGCCACCGTGCCGCCCATACTGCCTGCCTGATGCCGCACATGCAATACAATTTACACTCCAGGAATATCGTCCTCACCTCTTAATGACTTTAGGACAAAAACAGAACAAATAAATATGGAAAAAAAACATCTCTACGAGAAAAAGGGTCAAAAATATCGCAGATGGATGATAAACGGAAAAACCGTGTCTGGTCATTGAGAGGTTAAGGCTCACAATGTACATAATATACAAAAATACAATTAACTACTACAATATACATAATATACAAATATACACTTAACTACTAATTAGGATAAGCCTCACAATATACATAATACACAATAAACTGCTAATGTCTGTAGTGAACCAGCTCTGTCCGTGTATGAGCGTCCTCGTCGTGTGACGTCCGTCTGTGTTCTGTAATGTGTAAGGTATGTTCACACTGTGTCTTTTTTTTCCCGCCCCTAAAACCGTCGTATTTTTTTGCTTTTTCTTAGCGTCTTCCCGTTTTATCCATCGGATTAAAAAGAAGTACAAAAATGCTGATAAAAAGCAAAAAAAACGGAAAAAAAGGGATAAAATTTACACTGAAAGATTATCGTGAACAAGCGAGCGTTCGCTCACGACATCTTTGCTTGCACACTGGCGCCTGCCTGGATCAACAGACTCAGGTGGGATGTAATGGACAGACTAGAGCCACTCAGTACTCGTAATCTGGAAAGTGGATGATGGACAGGGGACTGGATCTGGAAAGTGGATGATGGACAGGGGACTAGATCTGGAACGTGGATGTTGGACAGGGGACTGGATCTGGAAAGTGGATGATGGACAGGGGACTAGATCTGGAAAGTGGATGATGGACAGGGGACTGGATCTGGAAAGTGGATGATGGACAGGGGATTGGACCTGGAATGTGGATGATGGACAGGGGACTGGATCTGGAACGTGGATGATGGACAGGGGACTGGATCTGGAAAGTGGAAGCAGGACCCCCAGAACCCTGAAACCCTTTATCCCCTATACAGGGATTTGGAATTTCACAGGGCCCTGGAGATCACTATAGCAGAACAGGGACTCCTCTCCCATCACCATTCACGGCAGGAAGACGGCGTGGCGATCGGAGCAGAAGTCGCTGGAGCGGACTCCGGTGGTGACGTAACAGCCCCTCATCAGAACAAGCAGAAACAACGCTGGTCCTGATGAATCGGGCCTCGCTACAAAAACTCCATATATATATAATAAGCAATAGGATAAAACATACGCCCCGATGACCCCTTTTTCACTCGTTTTGTGTTTTTGGCCGAAAAATGCCCTTAAAAAGTTGTCAAATAAATTATTAAAAAAAAAGGTTACTCAAAAACGGAAAAAGCGTCGACAAAGCGCTTCAGGAAATGAACAAAAAACCGTTCAGACGCCGAAAAAATGCCAGAATTAAGTGATCGTCCTGAAAAACGGATGATCACTTAACAGAAAAGACACAATGTGCTTACCCATGTAGTGTGTGATCCGTCTTGTGATCGTTTTGAGGCTTCAGATGGAGACTGTCACAAGAGCGGTATTTTCATTGACTTGTCCGCCCAATTCGTGGCCCCACTCACTAACTGGAACTGAAAACAGAGAATTTTTATTAGGAGACTTGAAAAAATAATGTTATTAGCACCAAAACCCCTGAACATGCCCTAAGAATACAGGCCCCTCCATACATACCTGCTGGTGTCGTCCTCATTGCTTTGTGAGTGTTATACAAATGGAAAGGTCCAGAACCAAATCGAAGCGTCTGTAAGAAAAGATTACTTATATCAAAACAAGATCACAGATTCAGGGAAGAAAGAAGTGATGGGAGGAGAGAGATGGAGGAGGAACGCTGGTACAACCGGGAGAGATGGAGGAGGAACGATGGTACAACCGGGAGAGATGGAGGAAGAAAGATGGTACAACCGGGAGAGATGGAGGAGGAACGATGGTACAACCGGGAGAGATGGAGGAGTAACGATGGTACAACCGGTTGAGATGGAGGAGGAACGATGGTACAACCGGTTGAGATGGAGGAGGAAAGATGGTACAACCGGGAGAGATGGAGGAGGAACGATGGTACAACTGGGAGAGATGGAGGAGGAACAATGGTACAAC
This sequence comes from Anomaloglossus baeobatrachus, assembly GCF_048569485.1. Taxonomy (NCBI): domain Eukaryota; kingdom Metazoa; phylum Chordata; class Amphibia; order Anura; family Aromobatidae; genus Anomaloglossus; species Anomaloglossus baeobatrachus. The sequence goes on from NC_134353.1 coordinate 521,536,452, forward strand.
TAGAAGAGATGGAGGAGGAACAATTGTACAACTGAGAGAGATTGAGGAGGAGCAATCGTACAACTGGAAGAATTGGAGGAGTAACGATGGTACAACCGGGAGAGATGGAGGAGGAATCATCGTACAACTGAGAGAATTGGAGGAGGAACGATGGTACAAATGAGAGAAATACACACTACAAAGACATTGTACTTCCCCTGACATGTAACATACAGGACACATGTATATACAGATATACACTACAGAGACATTGTACTGCCCCTCACATGTAACATATAGGACATAATCCTAACCCTAGCCATGCTGAAAAATTTCCAGATCATCACCGATCCTCCACCAAATTTCACAGTGGGTGCAAGACACTGTGGCTTGTACACCTCTCCAGTTCTCCGTCTAACCATTAGATGACCAGGTGTTGGACAAAGCTGAAAATTAGACTCATCAGGGAAGACTATCTTACTCTAGAAATTGGGCAGATTAAACTTTGCGAAGGACGTATTAATAAAGCCGCATACAAGGTTATCCTGGACAAACAGCTGCTTCCTTCTGCTCAGGCAATGTTCCCCAACTCTGAGGACTAGTTTTTCCAGCAGGACAATGTGCCATGACACACAGCTAGGTCAATCAATGTGTGGATGAAGGACAACCACATCAAAACCCTGTCATGGCCAGCCCAATATCCAGACCTGAACCCCATTGAAAACCTCTGGAATGTAATCAAGAGGAAGATGGATAGTCACAAGCCATCAAACAAAGAAGGATTGCTTACATTTTTACACCAGGAGTGGTATACGGTCACCCAAAAGCAGCGTGAAAGACTGGTGGAAAGCAGCCAAGACGCATGAAAGCTGTGATTATAAATCATGGTTCTTCCACAAAATATTGATTTCTAAACTTTTCCTGAGGTAAAACATTATTAGTATTGTTGTTTCTTAATGATTATCAACTTTTTTGCCAGAGCTGTACAGTATGTGAGGATGGTGGGTGTGTCGCTGTGGTACATACCTTTTAGGAGCCTTTTGGGAGCCTTTTAGGCTAGAGTCACACTAGCATATGGCATCCAATGCCTATCATCCGATACGATATGCCAGTGACCGAGGTCATGTGAGTGTGTACACATCTGGTGATCAGGTTTCTGCTGTAGATGAGCTCCCCCACAGGTAGCCTGTAATATGCACAGGACAGAATCCATGTGCAGGTTGATGTTTCTTACACACTCACATTGTGACTCTAACCTCACCACGAATCGCCTCCATCTTCGTCCTCTGTGTCCCTGTGAATGTGCAGATCTGACTGCGGGTGACCTTCTTATGGAACTAGGTCATTGTGATGTCATAGCATAGAACGTCTGGATCCTCGTGATGTCATAGAAGGCAGTGATGTCATCAGAGCTTTTGATGCCACGTGGTCTTTTCATTTGATAGCAGTAAATAGGGAATAAAAGACAAGTAAAGAAATCTAGTTAAATATCTTGAAAATAAAGAAATATACCCCCTTATAAAGAAACCATGAAATATCATCTAATATAAAAGAAAAATAGTGCACAAAGAACCAAAAACCAGATGACCGATGGCTTTCCCCCACTATGAATCCTCAGCCCCCACGTGTAAAGGAAAGGGTCAAAGACTAAGGTATCAGGAGGACCCCTAACAAACCCCCTCTCCAATGGCCTCCAATGGGGCAGGTACAAGCTCTGACAACCACGTACACTAGTATTGTGACCTTTTTAATAAAAATACCAGCAAAAATAATAAAAGTGGTGTAACTTTAGATGTGAGGCTCAATAGGGAGTGGTTCTCAAAGTTAGATCTAGAGTCATTCATTCTTTGTGGGACATTTACACAATACCAGGGACCATCAGCAGTATCCATCCCTGCCGCCCTGTATTTTATATGTCACACCCCAGGACAGTTATGGAAACTAATACAACCTAACTAGAACCGGGGACCTTTTGGTTTCACATTTGGTTTTCAGAATTTGGTGAACCCCCTAATGAACACTAAACAGACCCCATTACACATTAAGGGATAAGTATTATTTTTTTTAAAGTCCATCATGTGACTAATACAGTTCACAACAAAACTGCCTACTATGTTGTCCTCTCTAAACTGTACCCCCCTCCTCACATTGTCCCCCTACACAGTATGATGGCTACCACAGCCGCCCATATAGTATATCCACAACAGCCCCCTAATATACACTATGATGTCCACCACAGCCCCCCCCATGCAGTACGATATCCACCACAGTCTCCAAATATTTAGTATGGTAACCACCACAGCCCCCCATATATACAATAATGTCCTCCACCATTCCCTATATACAGTATAATGCCCACGACAGCACCACACAGTATAATATCCACTACAGCCACTTACTATATAATATGATGTCCACCACAGCCCCATATACAATATGGTCACCACAGTCGCATATAGAGTATAATGTCCCCCATAGATCTTTATATAGTATGGTCAGCATATCCCAAAATTTAAGGTCAATAACAGTCGTTAATAAAGTATGGTCCCCTACAGCCCCCTATACAGTATTGTCACCGCAGTCCCCGTTACAGTATGAAGTTTCCACAGCACCCAGTATATTATCCTATGTAGTATGCTTTCCCCACAGCTCCCAGTATAATGTCCCCTACATATCCTATGTAGTATGCTATCCCCACAGCTCCCAGTGTAATGTCCCCTACATGTCCTATGTAGTATGCTATCCCCACAGCCCCCAGTATAATATCCCCCACATATCCTATGTAGTATGCTTTCCCCACAGCTCCCAGTATAATGTCCCCTACATATCCTATGTAGTATGCTATCCCCACAGCCCCCAGTATAATGTGCCCTACATGTCCTCTGTAGTATGCTATCCCCACAGCTCCCAGTATAATGTCCCCTACATGTCCTGTGTAGTATGCTATCCCCACAGCCCCCAGTATAATATCCCCCACATATCCTATGTAGTATGCTTTCCCCACAGCTCCCAGTATAATGTCCCCTACATATCCTATGTAGTATGCTATCCCCATAGCCCCCAGTATAATGTCCCCTACATGTCCTATGTAGTATGCTATCCCCACAACTCCCAGTATAATATCCCCCACATATCCTATGTAGTATGCTTTCCCCACAGCTCCCAGTATAATGTCCCCTACATATCCTATGTAGTATGCTATCCCCACAGCCCCCAGTATAATGTCCCCTACATATCCTATGTAGTATGCTATCCCCACAGCCCCCAGTATAATATCCCCTACATATCCTATGTAGTATTCTATCCCCACAGCCCCCCAGTATAATGTCCTCTACATATCCTATGTAGTATGCTATCCACACAGGGCCCAGTATAATGTCCCCTACATATCCTATATAGTATTCTATCCCCACAGCCTCCAATATAATGTCCTCCACATATCCTATGTAGAATGCTATCCCGACAGCCCTCAGTATAATATCCCCCACATATCCTATGTAGTATGCTATCCCCACAGCCTCCAGTATAATGTCCTCCACATATCCTATGTAGAATGCTATCCTGACAGCCCTCACTATAATATCCCCCACATATCCTATGCCGTATGCTATCCCCACAGCCCCCAGTATAATATCCCCCACATATCCTATGTAGTATACTATCCCGACAGCCCCCAGTATAATGTCCCCTACATATCCTATGTAGTATTCTATCCCCACAGCCCCCCAGTATACTGTCCCCTACATATCCTATGTAGTATGCTATCCACACAGCCCCCAGTATAATGTTCCCTACATATCCTATGTAGTACTCTATCCCCACAGCCCCCCAGTATAATATCCCCCACATATCCTATGTAGTATTCTATCCCGACAGCCTCCAGTATAATGTCCCCTACATATCCTATGTAGTATGCTATCCCGACAGCCCCCAGTATAATATCCCCCACATATCCTATGTAGTATTATATCCCCACAGCCCCCAGTATAATGTCCTCTACGTATCCTATGTAGAATGCTATCACGACAGCCCTCAGTATAATATCCCCCACATATCCTATGTAGTATGCTATCCCGACAGCCCCCAGTATAATGTCCCCTACATATCCTATGTAGTATGCTATCCCCACAGCCCCCAGTATAATGTCCCCCACATATCCTATGTCGTATGCTATCCCCACAGCCCCCAGTATAATGTCCCCTACATATCCTATGTAGTATTCTATCCCCACAGCTCCCCAGTATAATGTCCCCTACATATCCTATGTAGTATTCTATCCCCACAGCCCCCCAGTATAATGTCCCCTACATATCCTATGTAGTATGCTATCCACACAGGGCCCAGTATTATGTCTCCTACATATCCTATGTAGTATTCTATCCCCACAGCCCCCAAGTATAATGTCCCCTACATATCCTATGTAGTATGCTATCCACACAGCCCCCAGTATAATGTTCCCTACATATCCTATGTAGTACTCTATCCCCACAGCCCCCCAGTATAATTTCCCCCACATATCCTATGTAGTATTCTATCCCAACATCCTCCAGTATAATGTCCCCTACATATCCTATGTAGTATGCTATCCACAAAGGGCTCAGTATAATGTTCCCTACATATCCTATGTAGTACTCTATCCCCACAGCCTCCAATATAATGTCCTCCACGTATCCTATGTAGAATGCTATCACGACAGCCCCCAGTATAATATCCCTCACATATCCTTTCTAGTATTCTATCCCCACAGCTCCCAGTATAATATCCCCCACATATCCTATGTAGTATGCTATCCCCACAGCCCCCAGTATAATATCCCCCACATATCCTTTCTAGTATTCTATCCCCACAGCTCCCAGTATAATGTCCCACACATATCCTATGTAGTATGTTATCCCCACAGTCTCCCAGTATAATGTCCCACACATATCCTATGTAGTATGTTATCTCCACAGTCTCCCATATAATATGGTCTCGTTACAGGAATTAGAATTAATATTGTTGTAAAAAAATGACGATATGGGGGTGATAAGAGACATCGCTGGATGAGAGCTATGACAGGGGTGTTAATATACAGGGTGGGCTAGGGGGTTTGTTTATATGTAAAATCATCCCTAAAACCCATCCTACATTCATGATATATGTGAGACTCATGAAAAAGTAGAGTCCCTGTGGGTGGAGATAAAAGGAGAGAGAGAGAAAGAATAATAAAATACTAATAGGGGCATGTTATAAAGAAGAAGGCATGGACGCTGGGCCGTACAGGCTCTCTGCTCCTTCACCACAGAGAGTCAGTGTGTGTATAGCTCGGTGGTGTGTGCGACACTTATTGGTTCCTTCAGGCTGATGTCTATCACCCGCTGCCTGTCCCCATCATAGATGAAGTAGTGAAACACGTGACACTGGAGTTCTCTTGGCAAACCAAACTTTACCAGTTTATTCCTTTCACTGCATTGATAGACATGGCCTGAACTTCTCATGGTCTTGCTGATACTGCATATTGGGGTACTCTCTCTCGACCTATCCCCGCTAACTTGGATCTTGTCTGTAATGTCCCCACAGACAGCCCCTCTTCTAATGTCCCCACAGACAACCCCTCTTGTAATGTCCCAACAGCCAGCCCCTTTTGTTATGTCCCCACAGACAGCCCCTATTGTAATGTCCCCACAGCCAGCCCCTCTGTAATGTTCCCACAGACAGCCCCTCTGTAAATGTGGCGCCCTGGACAAGCCAGGGGCCACAGAGAACAACACCAACACACCCCACACTCCCGGTCAGGCACACTAAAGTCAGACACAAAACCCTTGTTGCCTTCCTCCAGGGGCTGATGATCACACCAGGGGGTGGGCCAGGCGGTTGGCCCCGCCCACCGAGGAGTTCACAGTCCTGGAGGCGGGAAAAGAAACAGTTGAGTTAGGGAAGTGAAAGTGGAAGGAGGAAAGTGGCAGTTAAGCAGCCTGAAGTTGGTCCGGGTGTGTGGCCCGGACGGATCAGCAAGGTTGGCAGACGGTGGTGACCGTCTGCAGGAGTGGCCTATCGGAGTTTACCGTAAGGACCGTGGACGGGCGGTGGCCCGGCGGTACCGGACCGGTACGCAAAGAGAATCCAGCACCATCTGGCAGGGGCTTACGGACCCCGGCAAAGCTAGGAGTCGCCGTGAATTTGCCAAATCCGTCAGCGAAGGGAACCTTCTGGGTTTCCCTGCAGCCAAGTCCCGACAGAAGGCAACCGTCCAACCGAGAGAGGGAAACACAGTCACCGCCAAGGCTATAGTTCCCAGGGCCAGAGCCTGCGCGCAAAAGGGTCTCCTCCAGCCCATATCCAAGCTGGGGAGCGGATTACCGGTGGGAACCCATTGGAACCGTTTACAGTACGTAGGTGCAGGGAAAGGCAGTCACCATCAACCTGCCGGGAGAAACAACACCGCAGCCGTCTGTGGGACCCGTCCATCCAGCCGTGTGTTTTACCGAGAACTGTGTCCTCATCATTGGCTGAGTGAGTACCACGGTGCCGTGCGGCACAGCGCTGCCCCCGCGACCCTGCACCTCACCAGGCCCTGTAACCCGCCTGCCATCCTTCCCTACCCCATCACCGGTCCCCGGGACAACCAACCCCCTACCCACGGAGGGGAGAACTAACATCAAAGCTGCTCCCTGTAACCGCTCCCGGGATCCCCGTCCAGAACAGCGGTGGTGTCACCAATCTCACCACAACCGTGGGTGGCGTTACGGACAATATCAAATCCCCACAATCAAATCCCCCCCTTTTCACTCACGGGCGAGGAGCACCGCTCGAGTCCCTGGGATCCGGCCCACCGCTCGAGCCACCACCGAGCAGCAGCAGCCGCAGTAGCAGCGGCCGAACCCGAGCAGTGGGAGAGCGCAGCGTCCCCTCCTCCGCCCGCGACATAATGTTCCCACAGACAGCTCCTCTGTAATGTTCCCACAGCCAGCCCCTCTTGTAATGTTCCCACACCCAGCCCCTCTTGTAATGTCCTCACAACCAGCCCCTCTTGTAATGTCCCCACAACCTGCCCCTCTTGTAATGTCCCCACAACCAGCCCCTCTGTAATGTCCCCACAGACAGCCCCTCTTGTAATGTCCCCACAGACAGCCCCTCTTGTAATGTCCCCACAGCCAGCCTGTCTTGTAATGTCCCCTCGGCCAGCCCGTTTTGTAATGTCCCCACAGCCAGCCCGTCTTGTAATGTCCCCTCAGCCAGCCCCTCTTGTAATGTGCCCACAGCCAACCCCTCTTGTAATGTCCCCACAGCCAGCCCCTCTTGTAATGTCCCCACAGGCAGCCCCTCTTGTAATGTCTCCACAGGCAGCCCCTCTTGTAATGTCTCCACAGGATGCCCCTGTTGTAATGTCCCCACAGGCAGCCCCTCTTGTAATGTCTCCACAGGCAGCCCCTGTTGTAATGTTCCACAGCCAGCTCCTCTTGTAATGTCCCCACAGACAGCCCGTCTTGTAATGTCCCCTCGGCCAGCCCGTCTTGTAATGTCCCCTCAGCCAGCCCCTCTTGTAATGTGCCCACAGCCAACCCCTCTTGTAATGTCCCCACAGCCAGCCCCTCTTGTAATGTCTCCACAGCCAGCCCCTGTTGTAATGTTCCACAGTCAGCTCCTCTTGTAATGTCCCCACAGACAGCCCCTCTGTAATGTCCCCACAGCAGCCCCTCTTTAATGTCCCTACAGATAGACCCTCTTGTAATGTCCCCACAACCAGCCCATCTTGTAATGTCCCCACAACCTGCCCCTGTTGTAATGTCCCCACAGGCAGCCCCTCTTGTAATGTCTCCACAGGCAGCCCCTGTTGTAATGTTCCACAGCCAGCTCCTCTTGTAATGTCCCCACAGACAGCCCGTCTTGTAATGTCCCCTCGGCCAGCCCGTCTTGTAATGTCCCCTCAGCCAGCCCCTCTTGTAATGTGCCCACAGCCAACCCCTCTTGTAATGTCCCCACAGCCAGCCCCTCTTGTAATGTCTCCACAGCCAGCCCCTGTTGTAATGTTCCACAGTCAGCTCCTCTTGTAATGTCCCCACAGACAGCCCCTCTGTAATGTCCCCACAGCAGCCCCTCTTTAATGTCCCTACAGATAGACCCTCTTGTAATGTCCTCACAGCCAGCCCTTCTTGTAATGTCCCCACAGCCAGCCCCTCTTGTAATGTCCCCACAGACTGTCCCTCTTGTAATGTCCCCACAGCAACCCCTCTTGTGACGTCTCTACAGCCAGCCCCTCTTGTAATGTCCCCACAGCCAGCCCTTCTTGTGATAGCCCTGTAAATCTCTCTTGTAATGTCCCCTCAGCCAGCCCCGGATTCATTACTATACCATAAAATGTATGGATTATGTCCAAAACATCATCATACCAAAATGGGCCAATGGTATGTGTAGCACCCACGGGGCAAGGGGTCAAGTGTTACTCTTCGCGGGGCCAGTGATATCAGGTCTGGGGATGTCACGGGTGGCCCTGCCCGGCTTCGTGGCCCCGAGGCGTACAATAAAAAGGGAAGGATGATGGTGGATGAGATGATGGGAATAGTTTGTCTCGTGACGCCACCTATGGTATGCAACCAGAGATTAGCCACCGCTGCAGGTGATGTCCTCCGGGGTTGGTTGATGGTGTCGCAGCAAGGATGTTTCTGCTCCCCACAGGTGGAGCGGGCCCCAGGAAGGAGGATGAGGCTTGTAGTGATGGCTAGCGCCGAAGTGCGGGGCGCCAGCAATAAGAGGCTGAGTCAGCTGCTGCGGGTCCAGGTATCTTGGTCCAGGTATGTTTACTCACAGTTCCAATGGAGCCTCAGGGTACCGGTCTCTGCCGTGATGGGCCCCAGCCGATCCCGGATCCTTTGGAGGTCTATAACAATCCGTAAGTCCGTGGGCCCTTCCTGTTTGCGCTTTTTGAAGATGAATTCCCGTGGCCTAAAGCTACTTGGGGATCCCGGTCCTTGTAGTTTTGGCTTCCGTCCCGTGTGCAGGTGACCCGGGTCCACAGTGGGGTCTTTCTAATCACAACTACAGGCCCTTTGTGCCACTGAGCTCCGGGAACTAGTGGTGGTCAGAGGGACATACAATCCCCCTGTCCTACAGATTCTGGTGATCCAACTTGAAGTCTGTTCCACTCTAGGACTCTGCACCTTGCTTCCCCGCCGGTCCCGAGGGAGCAATGAAGCTCTCCCCTCAGCGACCGTATTAACTCCTCTGTCCCATAGGAGCTACTGAGAAGCCCGTCTGCTCCTTTCCTCTCCTGCTGGAGAACTCCTAACTCGTGTTGCGCCTAACTCCCCCTGGTGGCTGCTCCTCCCCTAGTTCCCTATAACTAGTGGGTGGCAGCACCCCATGTTTGGTGACTATCTTAAGATCTGACCCTAGCCCGGTCCCCAATCGGGAGGGCAACCTGATTGTGTGTATGAGTTTGTGTGTAGTGGAGCCGGTACTGACCTCTTCTGGATCCAGGATGAGTACCGCACCTTAAGTGAGATGCAGTACCCTGTGGCGACTGAAGCCTCAGGGGCATCACATATGGGATGGGCATTTGGTAAGCCACATCTTGGACAGTTAGAGTCCATCCTCAGTCACCACCCACTGCCCCCCCCCCTCCCGATATCAGCTCCCTGATCTGGTGCTCTTATCAATTACACATTCTAGCCACTTTGCCCCCTGGCGATATTAGCCACAGCGCTTCATCACATTACAGCTACATTGCCCCCTGACAAAGTTAGTCCCAGTTCCCCATCACGTTCCAGCCACATTGCCCCCTGATGATATTAGTCACAGTGCTCCATCACTTTCCAGCCTCATTGACCCCTGACAATATTAACCACAGTTCCCCATCACATTACAGCCATATTGCCCCGTGATGATGTTAGCTACAGTGCCCCATCACTTTCCTGCCACATTGCCCCTTAACGATATTGGCTACAGTGCCCCACCACGTTACAGCCACATTGGCCCCTAATGATATTAGTCTCAGTGCCCCATCACTGTCCTGCCACGTTGTCCCCAGTGCCCCATCACGTTACAGCCACATTGACCCCTAATGATATTAGTCACAGTTCCCCATCACTTTCCAGCCTCATTGGCCCCTGATGATGTTAGCCACAGTGCCCCATCACATTACAACCATATTGCCCCTAATAATATTAACCACAGTGCCCCATCATATTTTAGCCACATTGCTCCTTGGTGATGTTAGTGAAGCGCCCACGGGGCCTCAGGGCTACTCATCACTGGGCCAGTAGTATATGGAGTTGCTGTGAATGGTCTGACCCGGCTCGGTGGCCCCGTCGGTGTCAATAAAAGAGTGCAAGGGTGACCGTTATGGGGGATGATGGGGTTTGCTTTGCAGCGCCACTCGTGGTATGCGGCCAACGATCAGCCACCGCTGTGAGATGTTGCTCTCCTCTGGGGCGGATGGTCACGCAGATCAGATGGTCGAGCTCCCCACAGGTAGAGCTCGGCCCCAGGGAGGACGATGGTGGGGGGAGTAGCAGTCATCGGGGCCAGAGCTCGTGGTAACGACACCGGCAATGACAGGATGACACCAGGACTGCGGACAAAGTTCTTTAACTCACTGTCAGGTCGTCACCCTTGGAGTGCCGGTTTCTGCCGTGATGGGCCCCAGCCGATCTCGGATGATTCAGAGGCCACCACCGATGTTGTGCAGTGTGAGACCGTCCTTCCTTGCACTCTGTAGTGTGGATTCCCATGGTGTGAAGCTACTTGGGGACCCCAGTGTCCTTGGGTTTAGTTCCCGTACCCTTCGTAAGCAGCGCAAATCACTTGTGGGCTGACCGTGGTCTTCACGCCTGACTCTATATGCTGCTGTGCTCCGGAACCTTTGTGGTGGGCAATGGGACATGAAATCCCCCTTCCCTGCAGATTCTGATGGCGCAAAGTGGAGTGTACGCCACCCTAGGGTTCTGCACCCTGACTGCGCCGCTGCCGAAGGGGCTGTTAGGCTCTCCCGTGTTTGTCCTCTGTCTCACCAGCTCCACCGGTCATCTCCTGCTTCTTCCAGTCTGCCCGGTCCTAACTGAAGGAGCTCTAAAGCACGCCCTCCAGCGACCGCGGTCCTGTGAGTCCCTAATGTTCTGGCACTCTCTCAGTCGGTCCCGGGAGAGCTCTTAAGCACTCCTCCCGGTCAGTGCCTCTGAGGGGAGCTATGCAACACACCCCTCAGCAACCCTACTTCTTCTGTGTCTCAGACTATTCTTTTTTTTTTTAAACTGTTTATTTATTAACAAGACATAGAAAAAAGAAAAGAGAATTACATAGATATACACACAGCCTGTGGGCAAGGGTGGCGCTTGTCAGCCATGTTTATTTAATCCTAACATATAATATCTTACACTTTACAACTTGCGTCCCTCTAGCTATTGCTAAACTACAACTGCCAGCATGAAAAGCATGATAGGGTTGTAGTTTGGGAACAAAACAATTTAAAGGAACAGTTCGGAGTAATAAATCTGTGATTTTCTTCATTTTTCATTTCTTTACATGGTATTTTTGGTGCAATGTAAACAGGGGCTGGCACATTTTACCCGGGGGGCAATCATAAGGCAGTGGCCCTCAAGTTGCAGTGGCCTATCTTTGGTCTGTTTATCTCTGGCCGCTGAATTAAAACAGCAGTGGTAACAGACTTTATGAACAGACTGGTGCATATATATTGGAACAGAACCGCGCTTACTGCTTACATAGATACTGCAACAGAACCAATATGACTACATAGATATGGGAACTGCAAGGAGCTTACTACAGAGATATAGGAACAGAACCGAGCTTACTGCAGAGATATGGGAGCAGAACCGAGCTTAAAACAGAGATATGGGAGCAGAACCGAGCTTACTACAGAGATAAGGAAGCAGAACCAAGCTTACTACACAGATATGGGAGCAGAACCGAGCTTACTACAGAGATAAGGGTGCAGAAGCAAGCTTATTACATAGATAAGGGAGCAGAACCAAGCTTACTACAGAGATAAGGGTGCAGAACCAAGCTTACTACAGAGATAAGGGAGCAGAACCAAGCTTACTACAGAGATAAGGGTGCAGAACCAAGCGTACTACAGAGATAAGGGAGCAGAACCAAGCTTACTACAGAGATAAGGGTGCAGAACCAAGCTTACTACAGAAATAGAAGATCAGAACTGAGCTTACTGCAAAGATAAGGGAGCAGAACCAAGCTTACTACAGAGATATGAGAGCAGAACCAAGCTTACTACAGAGATAAGGGAGCAGAACCAAGCTTACTACAGAGATAAGGGAGCAGAACCAAGCTTACTACAGAGATAAGGGTGCAGAACTAAGCTTACTGCAGAGAGAAGGGAGCAGAACCAAGCTTATGACAGAGATAAGGGAGCAGAACTGAGCTTACTACAGAGATAAGGGTGCAGAACCAAGCTTACTACAGAGAAAAGGGAGCAGAACCAAGCTTACTTCAGAGATAAGGGAGCAGAACCAAGCTTACTACAGAGATAAGGGTGCAGAACTGATCTTACTGCAGAGAGAAGGGAGCAGAACCAAGCTTACTACAGAGATAAGGGAGCAGAATTGAGCTTACTACAGAGATATGGGTGCAGAACCAAGCTTACTACAGAGACAGAAGATCAGAACTGAGCTTACTGCAAAGATAAGGGAGCAGAACCAAGCTTACTACAGAGATATGAGAGCAGAACCAAGCTTACTGCAGAGATAAGGGAGCAGAATCAAGCTTACTACAGAGATAAGGGAGGAGAACCAAGCTTACTACAGAGATATGAGAGCAGAACCAAGCTTACTGCAGAGATAAGGGAGCAGAATCAAGCTTACTACAGAGATAAGAGAGCAGAACTGAGCTTACTGTACCCATACAACAAAATTGTACTTGGTCTTGTACTTGGATGCAAAGTGTTTTCACTGATTCCAAAATGCTGCGTTGTACAGTATAAGCACAGTGGATGGATTTATAGAAATCTCCAAGAAACTAGTGTGGCGCCCCTGCGACTCCAGTTACCACAGGGTACTGCACCTCATTTAAGGTGCAGTATTCACCTCGGGTAAGGAGGGGGTTAATCACCGGTGTTCCACATACACTTTACATACAGCTTAGGCGCCTTCTCACTGGGGAGCCGGACTAGGGTAGGCAGGGGGTGGCCATCACGAAGCTTGGGACTTTCCCGGTCACTAGGACTACCACCTGGGGGACGGATTCCACTTGGGATAGAAGAGGAGCATCACACACACACACACACCCGGCAGTCAGTTCTGGCGACACGACACCATTCTCCTTTTTCTTCTCATGGGGCCTGCGGCTTGGAGCGAGATGCTCACAGGTTCCCCCTCTCCTGAAGGGACACCCCTAGGACACTTTCTAAACATCGGTGGCTTCCTCCAACTCATCCGAGGTCGACGGGGCCCAGCACGGCGGTGTCCGGTGCCTCCCGGGCAAAACAAAGACTGTTAGTAAAGACACCTGGAACCGCAGCAGCCGACTCGGACTCTTATTATCGGCGCCAACAGCCACTACCCCCCTCATTATCCTCCCCGGGGCCTACTCCACCTGAGGGGAGCCAAACTATCTTACCTGCAATTACCATCTGCTCCAGAAGACAGCGACAGCAGCAGCGGCTAATCCCTGGCCGTGTACCGCAGGTGTCGTCACAAAATCATTCCATCCATCCCCCTTCTCCATGGACACCTCGGGGTCACGAAACTGGGCAGGCCACCTGTGACATCCATCCCCCTGACCCTTCACCGGCCTGGCGACGAGTAACCCCCAGGCCCTGTGGGGTGCTCCACTGGCGTCTCCACCAGAGAAAGCACGCTGTGTCCAGACCGTGAAGACGCCTGATGGTGGACACTCGCCCTTATAGACTTAGTGTTGTGCCCTAAAAATACAAATGTTTTACACATACACCACAATACACTATAAGATTGTGCCCACGGTCTGGACATGGTGTGTCCTGGACACATGTCCTCTCCTGTGGGGCTGTGAGTGCTCTCCGCAGGGACCACAGCGGCCGGTGCTCACAGTCAGGGTTCGGGCCACTGTGGTCTCTCTTCTATTCTTTCTGTGGAGACACAGCAATAAATTAACATCCCAGGGCTCAGGAAGCCGCACCACAGGTCAGTGTTCGCTGTGAGCTGTACACGCACAGTGGGCAGAGGATTTCTAGAAATCCCATCCACTGTGCTTCTGTACCGCCCTGAGAGGGGCCCGGCCGCTTGCTCGGGCCGAGCCGCTCGAGGTCCGGGCTCGGTTTCTCGGTGGCACGAGCGCCTCCGGACCGGGGGCCACGTTGCTCTTGTTAAGGGGAGGCGGTGGGGGGTGATGATTGTGTAACGGGTCGTGACGCCACCCACGGGTCGTGGTGACGGGGGATGCACCACCGTTGCGGCTGAAGTGATGGTGGGCTCGTCCGGGATCGGTGTTGCGGCCGCAGCTGAGATGTTAGCCCCTCCGTGGCTAGGGGTGGTATGTCCCGGGGCCCGGTGGGGGACTGTAAGAGCTGATGTTGTCGTCGGGGTGCAGGGCGCCGTGCCGCGGTGTAGCGTCGTGCCCGGATGGCACTGGTGTACTCACGATTGATTCACACTCAGAGTCACTGGTAAACCAAAGTTCGAAAGTGGTCGGTCCCCGCGACCGGCTGCTGATGTCCCCTGTGGGGTTGATGGTGGCCCCTTTTCCCGTGCACCTCTGGATGTTTGTGTTTCGGCCCCCCTGCCTCAGCAGTGGTAGCCCGCTCCCCGGCGTTGAGTTGCCCGCAGGCGCTGGCCCGTCGGTGTTTGGCCCTTGGTGGTGGCGCTCACCCGGTCTCGGTGGGCTTTTGCCTTCTTTCGGGACTTTGGGTGTGGATGAACCCGTGAGGTCCGGCCAGCAATCAGTCAATTTGCCTATACTCAGTGGCTTCTAAGCTAGGACGGGGTCTGAGTACCCTCTTGTTGGTGCTCCGGTACACGGTTGACTCCCCGGTTCGGGACCGGCGGGCTCCAACCCAGGCCCAGTCCGTAGGGTTCCGCCAATTGCTGTACCGGTACTCCTGCAGACGGCCACCACCGTCTGCCTGCCTGACGTTCTCTAAGGGGCCCAGGCTCCTACCCGGGTCCCTGACAGCTGCTCCTCTACCCCTCACTGTCAACTCCAAACTTGTCTAACCTCTTTCTGTTTGAACTTCCTGCCGCAGGACAGTAGTCTCCTCGGTGGGCGTGCCTTTCCGCCTGACTCCGCCCACCTGGTGTGCTCTACTAGCCCTGAGGGAGGCATCAGGTCTCCCTTTCGGGTGACATGTGTGTGACCTCACAGGGGATGGGGGTGTGTGGGTTAATTACCCGATGTGTACTGTGGCTATGTGTGCAGGGAGCAGGGAGCCGGCACTGGCAGCGTGAGAGCGGGGACGCTGGTAACGAAGGTAAATATCGGGTAACCAAGGTAAGGGCTTCTTGGTTACCCGATGTTTACCGTGGTTACCAGCGTCTGCAGAAGCCGGCTCCTGCTGCCTGCACACGTAGCAGAGTACACATTGGGTAATTAACCCGATGTGTACTGTGGCTAGGTGTGCAGGGAGCCAGCGCTAAGCGGTGTGCGCTGGTAACCAAGGTAAATATTGGGTTGGTTACCCGATATTTACCTTAGTTACCAAGCGCAGGATCGCTTTCACGTGGCGCTGCTGGCTGGGGGCTGGTCACTGGTTGCTGGTGAGCTCACCAGCAACTCGTGTAGCGACGCTCCAGCGATCCCTGCCAGGTCAGGTTGCTGGTGGGATCGCTGGAGCGTCGCTTAGTGTGACATCTCACTAGCGACCTCCTAGCAACTTACCAGCGATCCCTATCAGGTTGGATCGTTGTTGGGATCGCTGGTAAGTTGTTTAGTGTGACTTGGACTTTAAGTGGGCTTTACATGCTACGATTTCGCTACAGCGATCTCGTTGGGGTCACGGATTTTGTGACGCACATTCGGACGCTGTAGCAATGTCGTAGCGTGTAACTCCTAGGAGCGATTTTGGATCATTGCAAAAACGTCCAAAATCGCTCCTCGTTGACATGGGGGTCCGCTGCCAGTTATCGCTGCTGTCGCAGGGGCGAAGTTGTTCCTCGTTCCTGCGGCAGTGCACATCGCTACATGTGACGCCGCAGGAACGAGGAACATCTCCTTACCTGCCTCCGGCCACAATGCGGAAGGAAGGAGGTGGGCGGGATGTTACGTCCCGCTCATCTCCGCCCCTCCGCTTTCATTAGGCGGCCGCTTAGTGACGTCGCTGTGACGCCGAACGGACCGCCCCCCTTAGAAAGGAGGCGGTACGCTGGTCACAGCGACGTCGCTATGCAGGTAAGTATGTGTGACGGGGGTGCCAGATTTTGTGCGTGATGGGCAGCGATATGCCCGTTTCGCACAAACGATGGGGGTGGGTCGCATGCTAGCGATATCGGGCCGGATATCGCAGCATGTAAAGCCACCCTTAGTTAACAAGAGCGGTAGAGCAATTTGTGACCAGCTCCAGAATAGACAGAATAATTGACTTTCCAATAGACTGAACACAGTGATATTGGCAGCTTCATTTTGAGGTCTACAATATGGTGTCTCCTGCTGTTTTCCAGTCTCTCCTTTCTCAGGCTTTGGGCTCTGCATTGTCTGCGGCTTTGGTGCACTGGTATCAGGGTGGGCTTTTACCTCACATATGTTTTCATATTTCTCTGTAAATTGTGTATTGTTGGTGACAAGTTCCTCCTCAGCCTCAGCACTATCAATCTCCTGGAGCAATGAATGGCTCTTTGGCTCTGGTATATGTCAGGTGCATTACAATAACGTTTAATGTGTCCTGGTCTGCCACATGACGTATCTATAAGGGATAAACGGGTCTCCAGTGACAAACTTCCCCTTAATTTAAACATATTAGTAACGACACAGACTCCAACTTTATTGCCGAATGGCCACAGCTTTATTCAACAGTATATATGTACCAAACTTGTGGCTCAACATGCCACCCCATTAACACCTGAACCTGTACATATATACATATTCTCCACAAAATGACACCTGATAGGTCCATCCGAGAGCCAAACCATCATTCCTATCCCCCGGCCGTAACCTCCAACCGGCCCAGGGGACCACCTCGGCCGTGACCAAACCGACCCGAGGTGTAGGGTAATTAACGTTCCATCGTTAATTACCCCTCCCCAGAACCTGCAGGACCTCCGCCTACAAGTTCCCATCCAACTCAAAGCCACTCCCCCTGAGTGGCTTCATACCAACAAACCTACTGTCGGTACACCAAACCTCTCTGAACGGACCTATCACCCCGCCACAGACCGGCCAAGTGACACCTTACTTGGCCCGGGCCCCCCACACCCACAATGCTCGTTCCTTTCCATCCTTCAAACCCAACTTCCACAAATCCAACCGCCATCCGTGAGAATGGACCCCATCACGCCTCAAATACTGCTCGGTGTACTTCTCCAACTCCTCGAATCGAACCACCAACCTCCGTTCCACGCTCCAAACCTGCCCATCGCCCGGTTCCATTTTTCCCAGGCCCTGTTAATCCGGTCCACTCCTAAAACGCCACTGCCTTCGGGCTACCATATCGGACCTCACAATCACCATGCCATGGAACGCCCTCCACAAATGAAGTAAATCCACCTTGCTCTCACTTTTAACTCCCACACCATCCATGCTCCAAAGTCATTCCCCCCCCACCTGCAGCATTAAAACCACAGGTTCCTTGTCAATCCGGCTATAATACACCAATTCAGGGCGAACTCTACTCCAAGTCATGCCCCGAACTCCGAGCCATTTTTTACACGGGCTTCCTACATCGCCGCTCCGTACAAAGAGACTGCCCACCAAACCGTCCTCAATAAAGGACCCCCCCCTGTCACCAAACATCACCTAATCAGATGTGGTCTAATATACAAACGAAACCCGGAGGAATCCCAGCTCCCAATCCACCGGGTCACATCCTCACTCAGCCCCCCCCCACTTAGCCGCTTCAGTCGCTGCCCCAATCCGAAAGGAGTGGGCCATAACCCTTGGCTACTCCCCCGGCCTTTACTAAAGCCTTCTTCAACACTGCCATACTGGACTCACGATAAGGCATATCCATCCACATGTCTAAAGAAACACCGGGGTAGCCACCCCACACCTGCAAGAATTCCACCACCTGACCCACCGGGCATAGGTGGTGCCCTGGCAATTCAAACAATGTCACCAGACGTCCCCCACCTAATTGGTCTGTCTATCGAAAACCATACCGGCACTCACGCCATCCTTACCAAGCGTAACAACCTCTAATAACAGCCCGCCTACCGCATGCCTGGCAGGGCTACCAAATTCCCTGATGCAGAAAACCCCAAAATGCCAATACGAAGGCAACCTTAAACAGCCTCGTACCTAATCGGACGAGCATATATACCCCCAACCACATCACCAACCAATCAACGACGGAAACAATAGTGGCCGTCTCCTGTCTCGCGACCACGCGTCCTTTGAAAACCCTTTATCCCCCACCGCACCAGAAAATCCTTTGCCACGTCCCGAACCCCTTGCATTTTAACAAGAAGGCCAACACCGCCCAACTTGTAATCAACACCGAAACGGACCGGCCTGCTGAAAAATTCCCAGCTAATCAATGACAAAAAACCCCCAGCACTCAGCCTGTCTAACCAAGCTCCATAAAAGCCGCCTTCTCCAATTCCTCCCATTCTCGCCACACAGCCTGACATCGGCACAAGTAGCCTCAGTCACCGGTCTCCTGATTCCCTCAAATGCTACCCGACGCCAGGTCACACAGCCATGCCGGGCATAGTTCTCCCACCTTGTCCGCTCCAGGCACCATTCGCCTGAACCTGTTGAACTGAAACCGAGAGCGCATCAGCCACTTCACTTTGCACTCCGGGCACATGCTGCGCCACCACGCGCCTGTTGGGTTCTAAACAACCCCAACCCAGATGTCTCAAGTAGCACACCACCGGGAGCGATTTTGAAAACCATGAATTGATCGAAATACACCACCACCATGTCAGTACACTGCACACCAAGCTTCTTGCCCGCAACTTCTGGGCCCCAAAACTCCAATACCACTATGCTGGGGGAACATTTCCACCAGCGCCAAATATGTCACAAACCCCTTTTTCCACCCAAAGCCGTGGCCATCAGCCCACGCACCGATGCGTCCTAAAATTGCCCCAAAACGTGATGCCCCCGCCGCATCAATAAACAGCTCCGGCTGGCTATCTGCTACTGCCCTGCTCACCCATAACGTCCGTCCGTTGTATCATTCAAGGAATGCAGCCCCACACCAGCAAATCTTCTTTCATTGTCATTGACACTCTGACACATAATTTGTAGCAATCACCCCTGCCATTGCGCTCGCCAGACGCCTGCTAACTATTCGCCCCATAGGCCTAGTGCGACCGGCAAAATTCAACTTCCCAAGGACCGACTAAAATCCTGTAACCGCACCTTCTTAGCCCCAGTGCAACAACTGCACCGACCCCTTCAAACACGCAGCTCGTCCTCCGGCAATCGGCATACCAGAGCCACCGTGTCAATTTCAAAGCCCAAGAAACACAAGGACGTCACTGGCCCTTCTGTCTTCCCCCCGTGCCATCGAATCCCCAGGCTTCCTGCAATGCGTTCTCATGTAAATAACAGCAAGGAACAAACCGAGGAGCCCACTGGGCCCACGCAAAAGAAATCATCCAAATAGTGTATCACTGAGTGGACACCCGCCACATCCCTGACTACCCATTCCACACACGAACTGACGCTTCAAACTAAGCGCACGAAATAGAACAACCCATGGGCAGGCACTGATCCACATAGTATTGCCCATCCCACCTGCACCCAAAGGTGCAAAAACTCTCCGGGTGCACCGGAAGTAACCGTAAAGCTGCTTCCACGTCCGCCTTGGTCATCGGGGCCCCCTGCCCACTACCCACACTAACTCCCACGCCTTGTCAAATGATACATAACAGACCGCCGGCACTCGGGTGAAATCCCGCCGTTCACCAACAACCCAGCCGGGTAAGAGAGATGATGAAGGAGCCGGTACTCGTTCGACTCCTTCTTGGGTACCACTCCCAGCAGCGAAAACCCTCAAGTTGGGGGGTGACGGGTCCTGGACCAGACCCGCCATCCATCCCGCTCCACCTCCTTCTGCAGCCTTTCCGTCACCACCTCCGGATGTCCTTTTTTTTGGACCCCGAATTACCCGGGCGAAACTCCGGCGCCCCAAAATCAAGCGGAACCCGGAAACCTACCATAAAACCCGTAGCAAACAGCTCCGCCGCCCGGTCATCCGGATATCTATTTAAATAGGGACGCATCCCTCGACCCTCACTAGCGTCCTTCCTGTTACCAAAAAACCTTCCCCCGACTTTTCATTCCCCCTTTGAAACACCTGTCCAAAGAGTGGGAAAAAATTCCACAACCGGAACACTCGTGTTTGAACCGACACGCTGTCCCCAACCTTACATTGCCCCTCACTAAATTTACAACACGCCCCTGCACCCGGGCCCCCGTGCCCCTGCACCCGGGCCCCTGGCACCACCTCAAAAAGGGGGGTTCGCCGGAGCCGTTATCAAGCGCATCCCCAAACATATCTTTTTGTGTTCCCACCATATGCCCGGCCGCGCAGCCTTCCAATGCCAGCTAGTCAGCGTCCTCGGGATCAACCTACACCTCCCCCTTTTTTTTTTTTGAACCTCCTTATCTCTTAGATTCACTTGCCTTCACCGTATCCAAATTAAACTTTCCAAGGGAAGCAGTGAAAATATTTCCCCATACTCCCTTTTTCTTATCTACTCCCTCACCTCCTTTTTTAAACGCCCCCCAAACGGACTCCCAAAGCACCCGTAACTTCGCTCCGTGCCCTATCATCCAAACGCACCACCTCATCATCCTTTTCCACTTCCTCGCTAACCCACGCCACGGCCGCCGCGCCGTCCGCCTGACCCGCAACGACCGCCGGCACAACCTCCTAAGTCTCTACCTCGCGCACCGGTACCACCGGCAGCCACCCTGACCGTGGGACCCACCCACGCCCCCCGCCAGGGACCCAGGCCCGCTGCGACCTGACCGCCCTGCCGACGATCCCTACAACACCCTTCGCAGCTGCCCCCAAAACTCCGCCCCGGGTAACCCCGACTGACCGACCGCACTAAACCCCCCGGCAAACCACTCCCCGCGGTGGAACCCCCCGTCCCCGCTAACACTACCCACAACATTAAACATATTGATTGTTCTCTCACCGGGCTGCCTCTGAACCGAATCCGGAGCAGCCGTACCGCGAACATCCTGCTGCCGTTCATCCGTCCTGCCGCCTCCTCCGGTCCTTCTTCCTCGCCCGAATAAGAGGAGCTGCTGAAGTCCGCTGGGGGGACCAGCGAGGGGACAGCCCGCACCTTGCGGCCGTCAACCCCCACGGTCACCGCACCCTGCTCCTCCGTGCACCTCCTATTTGTCCTCTGTTTCCTGCCGCGGAGCGGCGTCCTGCCGCCATCCTTCTTTGCTGCCCCCTCCTGCTGCACCGCTGTAATCTCTGTAGCCCCCGGTGGTCCCCCTCCCTGCCGACTGCAGGAAGGCCGTGCCTCTCCGTCCGGATGCCAGGAGCACCCCCCAGCCTGATCCCTGCTGGGAGGTACCGTAATAACCGACCGCCGCAAGGGCCCTGCCGACCGCAAGACCCTGCCACCAGCACCCTCCGACTACCGCTCCGATCCGTCCCTCCATCCATGCTCCCTCCCCTGCCGTCTGCAGGGAGTCTCCCCGTCCGCTCTGTGGTGCCGGGCGCCACCCCCAGCCCGCACCTCACTGGGGGCTGCCGCTGCTCTGGTCCGTGGCCGTGCAGGCCGCAGACCGGAAGTAGGCCTCGCATAAGCTCCGCCCACCCCCGGCCCGCGGAATCTCCGACGAGGATTCCTCCCGGAGGCCGGAGACACGTCCAAAGGTGAGGTGCACTCCGCTGCCCCGGAGGGTCCCCGAAGGGGCTCCTAAATCTGTCTTCTCCCCCCCCGACGGGGGAGTAACGCTTCGGCGGTCGCGCCCGCCGAGCGTGCAGCGCAGCTCCGGGCGCAGGAGCAGAGAAGCCGCTCCAGCCCTGCAGACGCGTCCTCGCCGATGTCCTCAGATGCTCCCCCCCCCCCCCCAGCTCCAGCACCGCCACCATTCTTCAGTCAGGGAGGCAGCAGCGCAGGGGGGACACGCTGTCTGTAGGTCAAAAGGGGCAGTGACCTCTGCACAGCCCCCTTTATACCCACACACCAACCCTCCCATATCCTGTCCCTCACCCAATCCCTTTTCCCGACTCTCCCACCAATCAGGCAGCCCCTATGTGCCTCCAACCTTAGCACTTAACTCTTTCCTACCCTAACCCTCCCGATCGTCATGGGCCTGTTCACCCCTATGGGGCTCTCTGGCCGTCTTTTATACCAATATCTAACATATCCTCTTCTCTGAGGTCTATACACAGCAGATACATTTTATGATGTTTCATACTGCTCTTTTGACTCATTACACCAGTCCCTGAGTATATTTACAAAGGTTTCAAAGGAGCTGGTATTCCTTAGAGTTAAGCGGGCTTTACACGCGGACGATATTGCTAGCAATTTCTAGCGATATTGAGCGTGTATGTCGCGGGCGGGGAGGGGACGCTGCGCTCACCAACTGCTCGGGTCCGGCTGCTACTGCTCGGTGGTGGCTCGAGCGGTGGGCCGGATCCCGGGGACTCGAGCGGCACTCCTCGCCCATGAGTGAAAAGGGGGCTATGGTATTGGGGATTTATTGTCCATGACGCCACCCACGGTTGTGGTGAGGTTGTGACACCACCGCTGCTCTGGACGGGGATCCCGGGAGCGATGACAGTGAGCAGCTTGGATGTTGGTTCTACCCTCCGTGGGTAGGGGGAATTGGTTGTCCTGGGGCCCGGTGAGGGGTAGGGATGTATAGTAGGCGGGTTACGGGGCCTGGCGAGGTACAGGGTCGCAGGGGCAGCGCTGTGCCGCATGGCACGGTGGTACTCACTCAGCCAATGATGAATACAAAGTCTCCGGTAAAACAAACGGCTGGATGGACGGGTCCCACAGACGGCTTCGGTGTCTCTCCTCCCGGCAGGTTGATGGTGACTGCCTTTCCCTGCACCTGTGTTTTGTGTACGGTTCCAATGGGTTCCCACCGGTAACCCGCTCCCCAGCTTGGATGGGTGCTGAAGGAGCCCCTTTTGCCCGCAGGCTCTGGCCCTGGGAACTGTAGCCTTGGCGGTGACTGTGTTTCCCTCTATGGTTTGAGCTGTTGCCTTCAATCGGGACTTGGCTGCTGGGAAACCCCGGAGGTTCCCTTCGCTAATGGATTTGACAATTTCAACGGTGACTCCTAGCCTTGTCGGGGTCCGTAAGCCCTGCCGGATGGTGCTGGCTTCTCTTTTCTCACCGGTCCGGTACCGGCGGGCCACCGCCCGTCCACGGTCCTTACGGTTTGCTCCAATAGGCCTCTCCTGCAGACGGTCACCACCGTCTGCCAACCTTGCTGTACCATCCGGGCCACACAACCGGACGCTGTCAGTCTGCTCAGCTACCACCTCACTCTCCACTTCCCTAACTGATCTGCCACTGCTTTTCCCGCCTCCAGGACCGTGATCTCCTCGGTGGGTGGGACCAACCGCCTGGCCCACCCCCTGATGTGGACATCAGCCCCTGGAGGAAGGCAACAAGGATTTGTGTTTGACTTCGGTGTGCCTAACTGGGGTGTGGGGTGTGTTGGTGTTGTTTTGTGACGACCTGGCTTGTCCAGGGCGCCACATAGCTGCTGGTCTTCTTCAGCGCGGCGCCATTTAGTGTGAGGCAGGGAGTGGAGGTTTCGTTATTATTCCTCTTCTGAAACACCATGACTTTGGTCTTTTGGTTGATGTGAAAGCCCATGTGGTGCTGAATGTTGCTAGCACAGCCAGGCTATCTTGGAGGCCTCTCTCGGTTGGGGAAAGCAGCAGGAGGTCATCTGCGTACAGCAGGATCTTCACCTCTCGGTCCTGCAGGCTGAGACCTGGGGCAGAGGAGAATTCCAGGGCTGCGGCCAGTCCATTTATGTAGATATTGAATAGAATTGGGCTCAGGCTGCGGCCCTGTCTTACCCCGCGGCTCTGCCAGATGAAGGCCGTCCTCTTTCCGTTCACCTTCACGCTGCAGCGGTTCTCAGTGAATGAGTTCTTGATCATATCATAGGTTTAAGGAACAAGCCTGGGTGCCACACTGAGCAAAAGGCCTTCTTGAAGTCCACAAAACATGCAAATATTTTCCCGTTTTTTTGCCGTGGACGGGAGTCTTGATGAGGCTTTGCAGGGTGTAAATG